>NC_137896.1:90713199-91313199 GCF_963455335.1 Martes martes
ATCACCACAGCTGAGTCCTCATTATGCCAGCAGCAATGACAAACCATTAGACTTTGATAGGCTGCCATAGACTGAGGGATCAGCCAGCTACCTGGTGGTATGTTGATTACATTGGACTCTTCCCATCATGGGGTGGAAAATAATTTTTCCTCACTGGAGTAAACACTCATTCTTGATATTTTTTTTTCTGCCTGCCACTCTTGTATGCCAGCTCTACCATCTGTATAACTATACTGATTACCTCAGTCACCATTGTGAGATTCCACACAATGCTACTTCTAATAAGATAACTCACTTTTCAATCAGGAAGTATTGGTTTGCAACCTTCAAAGTCCCCTGAGGTAAGATTTGAAACTGGTTGTAGTATACATAGGGCAAGGGGAGACCAAAGAAAGAGGCAGACCACTCCAGACTGGTAGGTAGCAGTTTTAGTAAGCAAGGAAAGTTACTTTGGGGGCTTGTCTTTGGTGGACACAAGATGAGTAAATCACCACACAATACACCAGAATCCTGAAAGTGTACATAAAGGTCTTAACTAGAGTCAGTCATATGCACAGTCCAGGTAGTCTCAACAACACCTTACTTTCTCAAGGCTATGTCCTTGAAATGGCTCCATCTATGAGGACAGCAGGCGTAATACATATTTCAAAGACAGAGAAGTGAGTAAGGAGCCTCCAAGTGCCTGGAGCTAGCTTATGGATCAACCAGTAGTCACATCTTCTTGTTGACGTCCTCCAGCCAGAAGGAAGTCAGTGGACTGATACCCACAGCATCCAATGGTTTTACCATTCACCCTTTAACTCCCAAACAGCTGGTCTTAATGAATGGTAGAATGGCCTATTAAAGGCTCAGTGTGTCGGTGGGAGAGAACATTCAGTGAGGTTGGCATACTGTTATATATGGTATTTTTCTGCCATGAGTCAGAAAACATGGTTCCAGAGTCAAAGAAGAGGAAGTGGGAGGAAAGCAGTACCTTTCACCATTATAACTGAAGGGGACACTTACCAAGCTTTTCTTTTCACTCTCCCTATGATTCCAGGCTCTAGCGGTCTTAGCAGCCAAGGAAGGAAACCCAATCTGGTAAGCCAATACTACTTCAGGCTGTTCTGAAATATCATTACACAGAATGATAATAGAAAGACATAAGTAATTCTAACTATTACTGAAGGGGCTGAGAAGAATATGGAAGAACATAGAATTCTTAGAAAATCTCTAAAAAGTAATTAAATTTTAAATGGTCAAAGGCTTGAAAGAATACTTGACAAAAAGAGACATTTTTTAAATGATCAATAAGCAGATGAAAAAACAGTCTACATCTTTAGTCATGCAGTGTAAATTAAAACCACAGTGAGGTACTGTTACATACCCACTATAATGATTGGCATTCAAAAAAAAAAAAAATCACCAATACAAAGTGTTGTTGGGGATTTGGAACAACTGTAACTCTCATACATTGTTGATGGGAATGTTGTATCATACAACAATCTTGGAAAATAGTATGGCAGTTTCTTATGACCTAGCAATTCCTCTCCTAGGTAATTACCCAAATATAAGTGAAAGCATATGTCCATGTAAATATTTGTAGATGACTACCCAAGAAGCTTTATTTATAATAGCCAAAAACCTAAATGTCCATTGACAGGTGAATGGATAAACAAGTTATAGCATATTCCTAATCAGTAATAGATACAAACTAGTGAAACATAAAACATAAATGAATCTCAAAAACGTGGTCTTTGGGTGGTTGGGTTATGGACATTGGGGAGAGTATGGGCTATAGTGAGTGCTGTGAAATGTATAAGCCTGATGATTCACAGAGTACCCCTGGGGCAAATAATACATTATATGTTAATAAAAATAATTTTTTAAAAAGTTGTAATCCAAAGAAGTCAAGTGTAAGAGAATACACACTACATGATAACATTTATATGAAGATTTAGCACAGGCAGAACTAATCAGAAACCAATCAGTGGTTGCCTGAGGGTGGGCATGGGATTGATTATAAAGGAAGTAACCCAAGGAAAGTTTCTGGGATAATGAATATGTTCTATGTTCTCCTAACTGATGTTTATATTAGTCAATCTTCATTGAATGGTTCACTCAAAATGTGGGATAAATAAATAGTAAATAAATAAAATGTGCATTTTGTGATATATAAATTATATATAACTTGATTTTAACTAGACTATTTGTTTTTTTGTATGTTGAGTTGTATAAGTTCTTTATATATTTTGGATATAGCTTTTGATTTTAAAACTAGAAAATAAAATATTTTTTCTTTCCCTTTGCCTCATAATTTTGTATCTTATAGGAGAATGTTAGTAGTGGTTAACACTCTGATCCATAACCTATGAATTATTAAGGCAAGGATTATGACAAACCTAAAGGAGAAATAAACACAACCAGAGGTCTGAGACTTTAAACTGAATGCAGTATCTGGGTTAATCACACTGAGGGAAATAGCAAGATTATTTTTTAATGTAATGAGGGATTGTTGCATTTTGCTAGATGGGATCATTTTTTAAGCGTTAAGAATGGGAAGAAAGATGTAGACTGTTGTTGAAAAGTCTAATGAAATGTAGTGAACATTTGAAAAATCTTTTTGACCACTCAGCATTTGGACCCCTTTCTTATGTTTGGGGAATTCTCCTAGCTTATAAATATGGACATCCTAAAGTTATATGCTATTTTCCCAGCCTACTTTGCAGCTAGGACATGGACATACAACTTAGGGTCCTCCATTTGGTTACTCTCTGCTCAGGTTTGGAATATGGAGGTGATGAGGAGAAGAAAAGAGTGCCACAAGGATTTTCTCTGGGGCAGTGGCAATAGTGAGGGCAGAAACATCAAGTCCCCTTGCTAGGAGGGGCAGAGGTGATAATGATGAATCCTGGGTCCAGCAGCAGTGGATTTGGCAGAGCATCTGTCCCCTTACTGCATGCTGTCAGCCGAACTGTGTCTCCACAAAATTCATATGTTGAAACCCTAACCCCGGAAGTGATGATATTCAGAGATGGATCCATTGGGAAATAATTAGGTTTAGAGGAAGCCATGGGGATAGGGCTTTCATGATGGGCCCTTAACAGAAAGACACCAGAGAGCTTGCATTCTCTCTCCACTATAGAGACAGTGAGAAGGTGGTTGTCTGCAAGGAGAAAGAGAGTCCCAACCAGGAAACAAATCAGTGGCACCTTGATCTTGGACTTCCCAGCCTCTGAAACCGTGGAGATAAATGTCTATTGTTTCAGCCGCTGAGTCTGGCATTTTGTTTGGCAACTCAAGCAAACCAAGGCACTGCAACAGTGGTATTTTCCTCACTGGGCCAGTTTTGTGATTTTTTTAGCTATTTTTCCTGACTGTGTAGCCCTGAATCTGATTTTCACAGAATTTCAGAGATTCTGTAGGATACCAGACTTTCCTTAAACAAATTTTCTTCTTAAATAACCCACATTTGATTTTTACTGATTGAACCTAAAATACTGGCCAATAGAGAAGGTATGACACAACCTACACAGTTTCCAAAAAAGACTAAATTCACACCCACACAATATAGGAGATAAAGGGCAGAAAAGGGTACTAGGTTAAAAGAACTACAAGCATTTGAATGTGGATAGAACATGAATTTCAAAATAGAGAGTCAGCAAAGCTTAAGCTGGAGGGAACAGAAGAAAATAGATAATTTAGGATCTTCCATGTTATATTAAGAAGCTTGAACTTTATCCCATAGCTGACTGAATGCCATGAAATGGTTTTCAGCAGGGGGATGACATGGTCTTATTTTCATCTTAAATTGATCACTGGCAGCTGTGTGGAGAATGGGTTTGACTGGGATATAATTGGAATCAGCTAGAGCTGTTAGCCAGTTCTTTCAGTAGTCTACATAAGATATGAGGAAGTCCTCAACGGAGCACTTATCTGGATAAGATATTTAAAGGGATATTTAAGGGATATTTAAAGGATAAAATCACCAACTCTAGGTGTTTTAAGGTAAGAGAGTCAAGGATATGGAGAAATAAGGGAAAATGGCAAGTTTCCCCAATTGGCTATTGGCAACATCAACTGAAATAGGATATATCAGTGGAGGGCTCCATTTAGGAGAAAAGATGATAAAGTCTTTTGAGTCATGTTGTTATTGAGGCAATGTATCCAGGGTAAATGTCCAATAATTATCTGCATATAAATGCAGGATAGATGACTGGACTTGATCTGTTGACCTACAAATAATGAATTGATACAAGGTAATTCAATCTACAATGGTAGATTAAATCACAAAGAGAAGTGGGTAGGGAGTAGGGCCACCAGATACGACCATGGAGATGGTGCATTGCAACAATACTAGGTGGTAAAAAGACTTGTAAACTGAGGACAAAACTTTATGACGTCCACTTTTAAAAGGTAGGCATATTGGAGCTCCCGAAAAAGTCAGGGAAGAAATAGTCAGAGAGGCATGAGTTCAATAAGAAAGCTGAAATGTTCAGCCCAGTGGATTGGAAAATTATTTAGATTACTTGTATTTGACTGCAAATGATAGTAAAATCTACTACAATGGCTTAAATAGATAGAAGTTTATTGATCTAAAGCAACAAGAAATCTAGGGGAAGGCAATTCCAGGCTAACACACCATTCTTCTACCCTCCTTATCAAGGGGATTTTGTCTTTGTGGTCATAATATGCCTGCTGCATTTGCAGGCATTGTATCCTCATTCTAATCAGGAAAGGAAGAAAATTAAGTACTTTGGCTCAGTTGTAAATAATTCTGTTACAGCTGGTTATTTTCCACTCAAACACAGTAGAAAGTTATTTCTTCTTTTTCTGATTAATGAGGATATTTCAGGTCAGTGGGGATAAGGGGAGGGGACTCTATCTGCTTAAGGACCTAGGGTGACAGAGTTCTGCCATGTTCAATACATGGTTTTAAGGTATCTCTGTTGGATATTCCAGTTAGAAGGAAAGTGAAAAAAAGCCACTGTGTTTTTCAGCTAGTTGTTATTCGACTATGGAAAGGCTATTGACTATGGAATGTTAAGTTTGTGCCCAACCACGTAAACATCTACATTGTTTTTCAGATGATCTGTAATTATATTAGCTATAAATAATGATTATTTTATCTCTTCCTTGCTAGCTTTTATAATTATTCGTACTTTCTAATTGCTTAGAGTAGTATCTCCAGAATTACATGAAATAATAGAGAAAAATCATGAAATGAGAAATAATCTATGATTTATTAAAAAGAAGCAGAAGGAGGGGCACTTGGGTGGCTCAGTTGGTTAAGTGTCTGACTCTGGTTTTGGTTCAGGTCATGATCCTGGGGTTGTGGGATTGAGCCCAGCGTTGGGCTCCATGCTGAGTGGGGAGTGTGCTTGAGATTCTCTCTCTCCCTCTACCCATCCCCCCACTCGCACTATAAATAAATAAATTAATTAATTAAATTAAAAAAAAATTTCTATTATTATCTACAGTAGGAAGTCTTTTGTTGTTTCTCCATTACACATAATGCCGATGTGTTGAGATAAATACACTTGATTATCTTAAGGAAATAATTACTTATTTCTATTTATTGAAGAGCATATGTTGAACTTCACAAAATACATTTCAACATTGCTATAGACTGAATTATGTCTCCCCCAAATTTCATATGTTGAAGTCTTAACCCCTAATGTGAAGGTATTTGGGTCTCTGGGAGATAATTAGGTTTAGATGAGGTCATGAGCGTGGAATTAGTGCCCTTCTATGGAAAGACACCAGAGAGCTTGCTCTCTCTTCCCTCTGAGGCCTCCCTGCCATGTGAGGACACAAGGAGAAGGTAGCTGTCTACCATCTAAGAAGAGAACCCTCACCCAAAAGCAACTATGCTGGCACATTGATTTTGGACTTCTAGCTTCCAGAACTATGAGAAAATAAAGCTCTGTTGTTTAAGCCACTCAGCTTATGGTATTTTGTTACAGCAGCTCAAGATAAGACAAACAGCTGTAAAGCTAATTATTTGACTTTTATCCTCTGATCAATTAAGTCAAAGTATTCATTTATTTTCCCAAAATGAACTACCCCTTGACTCTTTGTATGAGTCCCATTGAGCCACAGTTTATGTTTTAAGTGTGCTGCTGGATTCTATTTTCCAATATTTTATTTATTTATTTTCTACATTTAAACTCTTTATTGAGATTTGTATTTATCTTTTTGTGCTATTTTTTAAAATTTTTTATTTATTTTCAGCGTAACAGTATTCATTGTTTTTTCACCACACCCAGTGCTCCATGCAATCTGTGCCCTCCTTAATACCCACCACCTGGTTCCCCCAGCCTCCCACCCCCCGCCCCTTCAAAACCCTCAGGTTGTTTTTCAGAGTCCATAGTCTCTCATGGTTCACCTCCCCTTCCAATTTCCCTCAACTCCCTTCTCCTCTCCACCTACCCTTATCCTCTATATTATTTGTTATGCTCCACAAATAAGTGAAATCATATGATACTTGACTCTCTCTGCTTGACTTATTTCACTCAGCATAATCTCTTCCAGTCCTGTCCATGTTGCTACAAAAGTTGGGTATTCATCCTTTCTGATGGAGGCATAATACTCCATAGTGTATATGGACCACATGTTCCTTATCCATTCATCCGTTGAAGGGCATCTTGGTTCTTTCCACAGTTTGGCGACCGTGGCCATTGCTGCTAGAAACATTGGGGTACAGATGGCCCTTCTTTTCACTACATCTGTATCTTTGGGGTAAATACCCAGTAATGCAATTGCAGGGTCATAAGGAAGCTCTATTTTTAATTTCCTGAGGAATCTCCACACTGTTCTCCAAACTGGCTGCACCAGTTTGCATTCCCACCAACAGTGTAAGAGGGTTCCCCTTTTTTTTGTGCTATTTTTTAATCACATTTTAGTATCTAATACTATAATAAAAAAGAAAATATTTGCATCTCTCTCTCTTGGTCTTCCATATTAACCTATCTGTTTAATTTTATAACTTCTTTGGAGTCAATGTTTATCATTTTTATTTTTTTTTCTCCGAAATACCTACAAGTTTAGGCTTATTTGAATAATGTTGCATTTGTAGTCTTGTGTTTTCTCTACAGCTGTTATTCTTCCTTTAAATTTTATTTTGAATGTACCTGCTTCCTCCTTCTCTTATTAAATTCATTGAATCTGTAATTCTGCACTATCACCATTAATTGTTTTAGCTTTATTTTTCTAATTTCTTCATTTGGATGCCTTCCCATTTATTTTTACACTATCTTGATTAATAATGTGAGATTTAAGTCTATAAAATTTGCTCCGAGAACAGCCTTAGCTATATACAGGTTTTGATATGTAGTATTTTATTGTTGTTAATTCACATTTATTTTTCATTCCTACTTTTGATTTACTGTTTGACTTAAGAGTTTAGTTTTTTTTTTCCAGTTTCCAAGTTGCATATTGTTGTTCTCTTTTGTTTCTTGCTTTGTTATTAATATTTAGTTTTATTGAATGGCAACAACACACTGCCAAATTAAGTTTCATCCTGAGGTACAGGGGTTTAGGAATTCAACATATGAATTTTCGGGAGACACAATTCAACCTATAACACTGCTTTCAGCTTTATTTTTTGCGGTGCTTCCCATTTAGCTTTCACTTTGATCTTTTTCTCTTCTACTTTTCCATCTGAGCTCTGCCCTTATTTTTAGACTTGTTTGGTTATCTCCTTATTTCTTTCTCGAGCTCTTTTATTTCTTCTTTTAGTTCTTGTTTTAGAAAGATAATATTTTATTAATATTTTTACTTTGATTATTTCATCATCATGGGGATAATCAACTTGGGGATACTTTTCTCGTGTGTGTTCTTTATCATTCTTTCATTCCTCTCCTACTATTTTATAATATTTTTGTATAGCTCTGATACTGGTTCAATGTTATTATTACTCATCTTTACAAGAGGTGATAATCTTCATGAAACAATTATTAAAAAGTTTATGTGAGAGATAACTAAGACATTGTTTTGGTTTAATTAATAGTGTTGGGATTCTATGGTTATGTTTTGTTTTCCTCATTCCATAGAAATTAGCAGCTGCAAAGCATGACACTTCCATTTTGTATGGACACTTTCATGCTATATGACTAACAGTTCACTTCTTGCACATATGGTATATATTTAATGTCTCCACATCCAGCCAGGTATTCTCTGCCATTTTGTGGTATAAAACACATCTATGGAAGTTCCCCTAAATAGACCTCACAACCCTTGACTTAAATTAGCCTATGCTCTTTCTATTTATGCTGCTGACTGTGCCCTTAACTGTGGAGAATTCTGCCTTTTACTGGTTTTTCATTAAAACTGCAGTAACTCTGCACATTGTGCTAAGCAAGCTTCTGAGCAAATAGAACTTTTGGCCTAGTGAAATAAATTTCCCAAATTCCTTACAGCTATCTAAGGACACAAAAAGTTATAATGAAATGAAATGAAATGTGGAACTGTATCTTTTATATCATAGTGCCATATCTCAATGATTCTAAAGTTTTTATTCACATAATAATATATATGAAATTAGACTAAATTTTATAATAAGTAGAACCATGCAATTGCTATTGGTATTGTGACATGGTTTTCATTGCTTGCATATGCATGAACTTGAACACAGTTGTTCACTGTGTCTTCAGTTCAGTAGAATTATGTACATTGTTAGGCCTCTATGCATTGAATTTAACTCACATGTTGAATGTTTTCAAAAAGAATACACTGATTTGGTATTGAAACAGAATGTTATTAAGTACACAGAAAGGTATGGACAGAGTATATCAGGGCTGAGTTAGATATCAATAAGGTAAACACTTATTATTGTAAGGATAGCCACATTTCCATATTTTCATACAAAGCAAAACCTGAACACTTTTTAGAGCCTAAGAAAGGATGATATCCATCAGTAGGTGAGGCTCTGTTACCTTTTATTATTAAGATCTATGTGCATGTGATACACATAGTGTGAGGCTCTGTTATCTTTTATTATTAAGAGCTATGAGCACTGGGTGTTATAGGCAACTGATGAATTATTGAACTCTGTATCTGCAACTAATGATGTACTATGTGTTGGATAATTGAATTTAAATTTTAAAAAATAATTAATTAAAAATTAAAATTAAAAAAATCTATGCAAAAGGATTGTCCATCATGACTAAGCAGTGTCTCTGCAGGCAAGGGAAATTGCTTTAGAATAGATGAAAGAAATTTCTGACCAGGGAGAGGCTGTGCGACCTTTTAAGCTTTACATAGGAGTATCATTAAGGCCTCAAGTATCAGTTTATTAGAAGCTACTGATTGTCACGTTTCTGAGCACAATTTTACTGTACTAGACAGGTAAAGAGCTCCCATCTGTCAGGAATCTTTCTTCTCTCTCTTTGTCTCTCTGTCCGTTTCTGTCTTTCATCTGAAATATTGGCTTTCTGTTTTTACTAGGCTAAGACATATTCTTTGGGTCTTCTCATTTGGGTCATGACTCTTTCTCTCGAGTATGTATATCTTACAAGCTCTACCTAGCAAACTACCTATCTTTTTTCTTTCTTAAAATCTTTCTTTGTCTTGATTCAAGTTACTTTTTGTTGGCTATCTGCCCTGCTTTGAGTTTTCCAAATGTTACAGTTAACATATAGTGTAATTGTAGAGGGTTATTATTAGAACAAAATGTAGTAAACTATATATAATTGAACAGAAATATATTAGAATCCCACCTACCCATCCTCCATTGAAACTATTCAAGGATTTTTAACACCATCTTCAGGCAAAACAATTGGAATCCTTACCTGTGTGTAGATTTTCCTTTTATATTTTACAATTTTTCTAGATAATTGTTTTAGAATGCCCCTGTTAATTACCACATCTCTCTTACTTGTGTTTTTGGGTTTTGTTTTGTTTTTTTTGCTCTTACAAAAACTCATATCACATTTTGTTTTACGGAAAAGTTAAATACATTGGGATCTGCGGAAGATGATCATCTTGGCTCCAGAAAAGCTGAAGTGTGTCTTTGAGATTTTGTGTCTATGTAAACCCAGGTCAAAATGAAATACATTGAGATGAACTTAAGATCTTTCATTACCTGTTCCTCTGGAGTCTCTTGTCCTTGCCATAGCAATATATTTACTAAGTTGCTATAATTGAGCTTTGCCATTTCAAATTCATCTAGGATCCTAAAGGCATTCTACATTGTAAGAGAGTTCTGAGTGTTGTCAAGGTTGCTAAAGGTTCGTACAGCCCATTCCAGTGGTATTCCCTGAGAATTTATCACCCACTCCCACCCACGTGAGATTTCTCTTCTGAACCTGGCATTTTATTCCACTTGGGTCTTCACAGAACACATCGGCCTTTTACTCTTACTATCTGGTATGTCAGCCTGAACTCACAATAGTGTGGCATCTGTAAAAGATGGTTCAGCCCTTTGTGCCATAGGCGGTCTTTCAAAAGGATTCTACAGGCAGAGAGTTAAGCAGCCTACAAAATCTCCCTGCCTCTCACCCATTCATTTCAGTCACTTTCATAGTGAAAAGGCTTTCGTTTTAGAAGTTAAATTTGCATAAATGTGCATAACATTGAAGCTGCTGTCTTTTTCTTCATCTCTTTTCTGTACCAACAATTCACTACTACCTGCCCTTTCATCATAAAGAAATATTTGTATTTTGAGACTCACACAAGAGTAGTTATATGGTTCATTACTCTGATGGAAACATGCTTTCAGTGTATGAGGCTTCTTCCTTATATCTGGCACAGGAAAATCCTTCCTGAGGTGGTGCTCTGCACCCACCCCCACTGCATCTCTTTCACACATCCTTTTCCATTTCCTTCATTAAATTAGCAAGAAAGCTGAAACTTTAAACTACATTTAAATGTACATGAAAAAGAGCTCTGTTTAGATGAACATTCTATCCATTCATAATAGAAAATAAATAAGAATATTTGAAGTTTGTAGAAGGTTTCTTTTTTTCTTAAAGCCTAGAATAGGTACAGATTTATATGTTTCACTGAGTTTTAAAAATTATATAAACATTTTATTTATCAGAGAACCCCACTCTCTCAGTTACTATATTGTAATCCAAAAGTAAACTAGTGACATGAAATTTTCAAATGTTCCTGACCTTACTAGAAGGTGGTAGTTGATAAGACATCATGGCTGACTATAGTACCTATCAAATAAAATGAACAAAATACAGCCAACTATAAAAATGTGTTAGGGATTTGACTTATTTTAAACTTGAAAACACTTATGATTTTCTTCTGATAAAAGCAGTTTCAATTCAACATGAATTGGCATAGTAGGATGGCACATAAGATGACACAATGGAATACAATGTGAGAGAAATAAAAAATATCAACCTAATAAAATACCCAATGAAACAAGTAAGCTGAAGTCAAGCAACATACAGCAAGAGTTGGGTATCTCATAAACCAAGAAGAAGTTCCAAGGCTCTGTAAACGTCAAAATGAAAAAACCTGTCACTTGGAAGATTTGAGGAAGAGCGGGAGAGGAGGACTGGCTTGTGGTAGGAACACAAATATTTGTAAGGTGCTAAAGTCCAGGGCCTTATACCAGAGCAACAATAAACTCACTCAAAGGGGCCTGTTTTGAGGCAGACTTTACAGGACAAGAGATGACTTATAGCCAAAAATGTTGCTTTCATCATAGCATTTTTAAATAAAAAGAGAAAAAGAAAATATGGATCATTTAAGGATTTTCTCAAAAATTTGACAATCACTGGCTGTCCATTCAATTTTAAGAGCAAAGTAGGCAGAGTTGACCAAGAAGGTACACAGAAACCTCCTGAGTTCTCCTCCTCTGGCAGTGCACCAAATGTACAGCCACACAAGGAGAAATTTCTTCTGAAAGAGATGTAGAAAATAGCTGAGTGACTCCTACACATCAGATGAATAAGAAAATGCCCACATTGAAATGTGTAAAAAAGGCTGAGACACATACTTGCCATCAACACCACTCCAGAAACATGCCACACAATCAGGAGATAACCCCCAACTCCTAGCTGTTCCCTGAGAGGCAAAAGGTTTAGACCCCATACCAAGTGCCCCATCTTTTAAGACTTTCACTGGAGGAATGGGATCCCCAAACACCTAGCCAATGGAGCTTGTGTCCACAAGACCCACAGGACTGTAATAAACAAAAAAGCAATTCCTAACGGGTGCACAAACATAGCGACGGTGCCTACAAGGGTCAGCACGAAGGGAACAGGCAAAATCGTCCATCTCCCAGCCTTTCCCTGAAAGAGATTTAACTGCAAACTTTAAAAGCTGCTCTTTATTTACAATAGCCAAGACATGGAAGCAACCTAAGTGTCCATTTATGGATGAATGAATAAAGAAAATTTGAGATGGATATATATAATCTACCTACATCTATATGTAATATAATCTACATATCTTTACTCAGTCATAAAAAAGAAGAAAATCTTGCCATTTGCAACAACCTTGATGGAACTTGATGGCATTATGCTTAGTGAGTTAAGTCAAAGACACACTTGTTTGTTTCACTTGTATGTGGAATCTAAAAAAAAAAGAAGAAGAAGAGAAAAAACCAAACTCATAGATACAGAGACCAGACTGTACTTATAACATACAACATGATGACTATAGTTAGTAATACTGTACTGTATATTTGAAAGTTGCTAAGAGAGTAGATCTTAAAATTCTCATCCAAGAGGGGCGCCTGGGTGGCTCAGTGGGTTAAGCCGCTGCCTTCGGCTCAGGTCATGATCTCGGGGTCCTGGGATCGAGTCCCACATCGGGCTCTCTGCTCAGCAGGGAGCCTGCTTCCCTCTCTCTCTCTCTGCCTGCCTCTCTGTCTACTGTGATCTCTCTCTGTCAGATAAATAAATAAAATCTTTAAAAAAAAAATAAAATAAAATAAAATAAAATAAAATAAAATTCTCATCCAAGAAAAGAAGTTGTAACTATGTGTGGTGATAGACGTCAGCTAAACATATTGTGGTGATCATTTGGCAATATAAACAATATTAAATCATTATGTTGTATGCCTGAAACTAATATAATGTTTTATGTCAATTATATCTCAACTTAAAAAAAAAAAACAACAAAAACCTGCTGCCTGAGGGCCAGACTTCTAATTCAGCATGCATCTGGGTGCTGGCTGCAATCTTCCCCAGAGACTAAAGAAGCTGGTAAACACCTCTCCTGCCTTCTTCCTCCAGTGTCTTCCAGTAATAAAATCAAGTCCAGTATCTCCCTGGGAGGTGGTTGTACACATATCTGACACCCCAGCTTTTGCAGTTGCCAATTAAGGGATGGGTCTGCAGGTCACCTGCCTGTAAGAGCCAAAGGGCTGGCGTTCATAAGCCCCACAGTACTGTAGCAAACAAAGAAGCAGTTCTTAGCAGGTGCAGGAGAACCCCATTGCAGCTATACACCTGGCCCCAGCACAGAGGTAGCAAGCAAAGATGCCCATCTCCCAGTTTCTCCCTAGGAGGTTAACTACATACTAACCCAGTGGCCTCCCGAGACTCCAGCTTCTAATCTAATAAGTACTGCCTGCAGTCTTCTGCCTTGGGACACTGATGGGTCTTGGCACATTATTGGGAGCCACTGAGAGCAAACAAAGAGACTTGGACAAACACAGAGGTTTGAGAGACAGCTAGGAGCTCAAGCCAGCCTGATCAACAAGGTTCACATCCCAAGTGAGATCACACTGTCAAGAGTGGGAAAGGGGCTCTTCTATCTAATGCACAGAAACCACAGAGAGTCAAGGACAAAGCATGGGAATGTGTTCCGAGCAAAAGAACAAGGTAAAACTCCTGAAGCAGACCTTAATGAAATGGAAATGAGCAATTTACCTAATAGAGAGCTCAAAATAACAGTCATAAAAATGCTCACTCAAGTCAGGAGATCATTGCATGAACAAAGTGAAAATTTCAACACCACTTCCGGGATGCTTGTGGACACTTACTCGGGGATCCCTTTCTTGGACAAGCCTAGAAGTGAGCAGGAGTTATTACCTCACTGGGCACTGACCAATGGGAATATAAGTTGCTTGATAAATATTCCCCTCTTTCATCCCTGGAGTGAATAATTCTGAGGTGAATTGTAAATGTTTCTTCAGATCTTCCAAGTGGAGAGAGCCCTAGCTGCCGGTAGTGGTGAAAGTTTGATTATTTTTGGATTTTTTTTATTATGTTGGATTATTTTTCCTTTCTTTTGATTATGTTGGATTATTTTTCTTTCTTATGATTATGTTGGATTATTTTTCCTTTCTTCCTTGTCCTTTACTTCTATCCTTGGGATCGTTTCCCCAAATAAACTATCAACATACAAGAGTTTGTCTTAGACTTGACATATTGGGGGCATCTAGACTAAGACAATTTCTACTTATGAGAGACTTTGTTTTTTTTTAAAAGAGTTTCAGACATTAATTTGACTGCTTATTATTTTTTAAAGGTTTTTTTTTTAAGATTGTATTTATTAATTTGGCAGACAGCGATCACAAGTAGGCAGAGAGGCAGGCAGAGAGAGAGAAAGGAGGAAGCAAGCTCCCTGCTAAGCAGAGCCTGATGCGGGGCTCAATCCCAGGACCCAGGGATCATGAGCTGAGCCGAAGGCAGAGGCTTTAACCCATTGAGCCACCCAGGCGCGCCACTGACTGCTTATTCTATCTATTTATAAAACCAATCCAGGTTCAGAGTCAAGATTCATAGATATACTATTAGTAAGAACTCAGCATTATCCTCCTCCCTTAGCTATGTTCCATTATAAAAACTATCTTTACAATATCAAAGCATCTGTAAGCAATGGAGCACTTTCTCTTGGCAGAATCTGAAAGCACATGACACAGTCTCCCTTAGAAATACTCGTAGCACAGGGAGAAAGAGCCAAGAAATAAAGCTGATTTGAGGTTGAAAAGAAAGTGATCTCGTCAAGGAGCCACATTCTCCCTGAATTTTTAAAAGCAGAAGTTCTATTTGTTTGTCTTTAAAATCTCATATCATAAGCCCTGGGTAATTTATGCAATTATAATATTCTACATCCTAAATGAGGTTCCACACCCCCTCATCCAAGAGAAATAAGCCTTGGAATAATTTTACTCTGAAGTCCCTAAATAACATAAAATTCAATTCACAGAATCACATTATTACTGGGAGAACCGATAATTTTTTCAACAAATGAGTTTAACAAAAAGATTTAATTTAATCTCCAAGTTTATGAGGGTAATTCTTGCTTGTTTCCTACAACTATTACCATACTTATTTCAGGTTAACTGCATGAATAATATCATCTGAGCTGTTTCTAATGATTGATCTGTGTAATAAAAAAAATTCCTGTATACACCATTCCTTGGAAGAAATTAAAGAACTTTGCCAGCATTAGTCAACGTCCCACGATTTGCACCATGAAATGCGCAGAGCAGTCAGCTCTGGATCCCCATGAGAACGCACAGTTTGTACAAATCCCCAACTCCCTACAGTAGGCAGGATTTTTCATGAGGACCCCTCACCTCCCCTTGCCCTTCCTGAAGGTCCTCCTACCACCCAGTGCTCTTGGGTGCTTCCTGGCTGTTCTGGTCTCTCTACTTCACCTCTCTTCCCTGACTCCTCTTCCTCTCCCCTCCTCCCTGCTCACCACGGCACCCTCTAACAGTACTGTTTGTGGGGCATACTGTCCCTTATCAAGTACTATTGGGTGGGAAGGTATGTAAACAAAGGCACCAATTTCCTCCTTCCAACAGAGATTTACTAAGAAGAATAAACACGATTCCAAAGGTCAGCATTTTTGAAGGAGACACTTATTTTTTTTTTTAAAGATTTTATTTATTTATTCATGAGAGACAGAGAGAGAAAGAGAGAAAGGCAGAGGGAGAAGCAGGCTCCCCACTGAGCAGGGAACCCCGTGTGGGACTCAATCCTAGGACTCCATGATCATGACTCAAGCCCAAGGCAGACGCTTAACCATTTGAGCCACCCAGGTGCTCAGGAGACACTGTTCTTTGGCAAAAAAAAAAAAAAAACAACAAAGTATCAGAATTTTCTGTCAAGTCTTCTGTTCAAGACTACGGTGTAAGTGTGTGTGGTGTAACCAGTGCAAAACGCTCTTACATTTTTTTATTGGTCTACTTCTTGCTTAAGAAGCTGTGAGAGTGCATGGGGGCCTCAGGGAAACTGCAAAGCACGAGGTTACAGATAGCAGAGTTGACATTTTCCATCATTTACTTCTTGACATCACAGCCTGTGGCTGTGGAAGAAAAGTGGCTGCAATTTGCTTGTTTGCTCTCTCTCTTTCTCAAACTCGTTCTCTCTCTTTCTCTTCCCCACTCTGGTAAACACCAAATCAAACCCTCCCAGAGCAGAAATAAGAAAGTGAGATCCATGCCTCAAATATTGGGAAGACAAACCTATTTAACTTATTTGACTTGATAACTGTCTGACAGCACAAAGAACAAACAATAGTCTTTTCCTCCTGACAGATATAAAGTCTTGACATTTTGGGACTGAATTGAGTTTCTGTTGTTTTTAGTAAAAATTTCCGGCTCATGGGGACGAGCAGGAAACTGGTCAGTGGCTTAGTTATCTCCAACTCACTTTTATTACTGTAAAAATATATGATCTGATTTTTAATTTTAAAAAATTCTTTCAGAAAACCACCTGCTTGTTTTTCATCCATCTTGCAATCAAAAGATGTGTGGTATAAAATAGGCTCTCGAAAAGACCTACTCACCCTCATATGTTGCAGCTAGGAAGACGGAGGCCCAGAAAATCCAGAGATCCGGCTCACCTGAGCTCACAGAGCCAGGTGTGGACCCTTGTGAGAACACATAGTTTGTACAGATTCCTGTGAGCTACAGGACGTCAGCAGCATGAAGACAGACTGCCTTTTTTTCTTGGTAAGAAATCTTAGCAGAAACATTGGTTACCTTTTAATAGCTGTTCATCCATTGGTGAAAGTCCTTGACATTTGCATGTCCTTCTCTTTTTACTCTTCTCCTTAAACCATCTCCATGCCCCTATAAAATCTCTTATTTAAGTCTTCTATTGGGACATTGGAACAGTGAGAATTGGCTTTTAGATTGAGATGTGCCCTCTACAGCCCCACTCATGTCATCATATAATAAAATTTTATAAAGAATTACATGTACTGGGAGATACACCAGGATGTGCAGACAGAGACTTGGTTTAAAAAAAAAAAAATCATCATTTCTCTTAAGGGTTTTATGGGCTAGTGGGGATTATCTACATGTAAATAATTTTAATTCAGTGTGGTTAATGCTGCAAAAAAGATATTTACTGGTGCTGTGGGAATCCCAACTTTCTCCCCAGTAGGACTTCTCTACTTCTCCCTTCCTAAGGAGTTGTCATTAGTATGACTTAGAACTCTGTATTCAAAGTCACTGAGCAAAAGCCAGCCAGATTAATTTCTAAGAACATAGGGTTTTTTAAGGGCTAGAGGACTTGAAAATCTCAACTAGGCAATCTTTAAAGTCCTCTCTTTTTGGGGGGTGGGATGGGGAGGATAGAAACTATTTATTTGTTTTTAAAGAAAAAATGCCCTTTCAAGATATATTAATAAAATGCTTTGGTTTTGTGAGTCCAGGGTGTAGGTCCTATTCCTGCCTTCACTGTGAAAACTGCCTGCTTGTCTTTCTCCCTCTGGTTTAAATTGTTCCACACTTTCAAGAAACATCTTATATTAACAACTGAAAAACATAGAAAAATATAAAATAATCAAAACCTGAAAAATGGTGGAACCAAAATAATAACCCAGTCTCACTTTCAATTAAGCACTAAATAAAGTAGCAGCAATTTAAGTCCAGGTAAGTTTAAATGACTACCTGCCTCCATCTCATATATTTTACCTTGGTTATGCAAGGTATTTTACTTTTAGGATATCTTGAAACATAAAGTATGATGCAAATAGATCTAATATGGAAATATGTATGAAAATTTCAAGAGATGCTAAAAAAGCATATGATAACTTTTGGTGTATATTTTTAAGGGGAAAACTTGTTAGAAAACTGGGAATAAATATGTAATTCTTCAACCTGACTTCTCAAAAAAATCTATTTTTTAACTAAAAAAATAGACTAAAAACTAAAAAATCTTAGTGGTTACACGTTAAAGGCATATCTATTGAAATCAGGACCAAGAAAATGATATACATCATCGCCATTACTAAGAAGGCTTTTATAGAAGTTATGACTAATTCGATAAGACATGATCCCAAAAAAAGGTGTAAGTGCTTTTCGTTTGTAGCATGCACTACATTTCTAACTAAATAATACATTATATAGTCACTTGTTATCTCCCCTGCTAAAATATAAGCTCCATAAGAACAGGAACTAGATGTGTATTATTTATGGAGATATCCTCAGTGCCGAGAAAAATTCCTTTCACAAGAAAATGTTACATACATATTCACTGGATGAATGAAGCAGAACTTCAGAGTATAACTAGGTTAGGAGGTTAGCAAATCTTTTCCTCAAAAAACAACTATAAAGCAGAACCAAAAATGGCAAAAACGACTATTCCCATGCTCTGGAAATCTACGAAAGGTGTACCATATTTAAGAAGCATTTATGTTTGAAAACCTGCAGAGTTTTTAAGTCTAGTGGGAGCCTATGGTGTTCATTACTGACACTGCTCCCATCCTCCACCCAGCATGGTTGACATGGATGCTATGACGAGTTGTGACAGCCAGCGATTCTGCTGCTGTGGCTTACTTACTGGCACACTTGTTTTGGAGGGTTGGGCCGTGCCCCAGCAAAATTGTCTGAGGAAATGACAATCTCAGCAGCAGACCAGTGGTGAGGCCAGTGCCTCTGCTAGCCCGAGGTTGTGCTTGGGACAAGCGTAATATTAGCTGAGACCACGTGCATTCACATTCGGGCTAGAGAGGGCCCAAGCCCTGCACATACTCCTGACCAGCACTGAGACCACACCCGCACAGAAGAGATGCAGAAGAGCCCAGGAGGAAAAAAAGTCAGAAGAATTTAAAACAGCTTGAACGTTGAATGTGGTGCCTTCCCCATATGAAGATCCATCAGCAGAGAACAGAAACTTCACTGGCTCAAGAGGTTGGAGTGCAGCCTCCAGTCACTGTTCTGTCTAATCACTGTTGACCATTAAGCTACACAGAAAAAGGAGTGACCTCTCGCAAGTCGGGCTTAAAAATAAAAGCAACTATAATAATTTTTTAGAGAAGCAGACTTTTACACAGTCATCGGGGAGATTAATTTCATAAACCTCGCCCAGGCAAGTTACTAAACAAAACAACAAAAACAAATTACCAGGAGAGAAAAATCATGACCCAGAACTGCCACAATATATTATAAAATGTCTTACAGTATTATGATACAATGTTTTATAAACTGTCTAGTTTTCAATAAAAAAATGATGAAATATACAAAGAAAAGGGAAGTGTAACCCATATTCAGGAGTGGGGGCCAAGAGGGGAGAGCAGCCAATAGAAACTGTCTTTAACTGTCTGAGTTGCATTCTCTGCCCTCCTGCCTTTCTCAGACTGACCCCTGCACACCCAGGCTTTCTTGCTAACTGGCTTCAGTCAGGTTCAGCCAGGGATTGGCACCTGCTGGAGATAGGCGGGCAGGAGAGGAGAAGCTTCTCATTTCCTCTGCTTCAGGCTGTATCTGCCGGTATCACCTACAAGGTGTTAGCCCCACTGGGAAGCTCTAGCTGATAAAGCCATGTTTTCTTTTTGTCCCTTTAGCCCTGGACATGGTAGTAGTTGCCTGCTGTTGCTTATCTATATGTTTCCCATGATCCCCTGTGTCCTTTAGCTCTTCTGATACCTTTGTAACAATTTGCCCGTAGTAATTCCCTCTCAAGGGTCAACCAGTCACTTACTGATGGACATTTGTGTTATTTCCCGTCTTTTGCCATTAAAGAAATGCTATAAAAGAATAGTCTTGTGCTCGTATGTTTTTGTATTTTTACAATTATATATTTGGGGTAGATTCTTAGAGTTGGGATTTCCAATCCAAAGGCTCAAGGTGTATGTTGACGCAGCCAGGAGGAGCACTGTCATTTCAAGCCCAAGTGTTTATTCCCAGACATTAACTTTTTTGAAGAACTCTAATTAAAAGAGAGCTTTGAAATATGCAGGACTTTTTAACTGATTCTCTTTGGGGGGAAAGTCTTCCACCGAGGTGGAGTGAGAGGAAGGAACAGTGTTGTTCTTGAATCACCCTTCGGAGGAGGAACAGTAAAGGGACCTGAGGGAAGATTTGGAGGCCATTTTTGAGAGCTGCCACCGAAGTGGGGTATTTCATAGTCCTGACGCTGTGTAATTAGGGCCATAGTATCATTTGGTGCATATGTATCAGCCGGTCTGTAACCTTGGCTGGTAAAGGTCACTGCCCCTCATTCAAGACAGAAAGAAGAATACTGAATGAATTCTTACCTAGTGTCAGAAGTTGGGTAAAGGTAAGTCATGCCCTCTACTGACCTATTTTATTAGGTGAAATATGCAACTGATGAATGACTGAACTCTCCATCTGAAACTAATGATGTACTTAATTAATTAATTAAAATGTAGAGAATGATTCCAAAGACTTTGAGCTACTGAAGTGCTCATGTTATTCACCCCAGGAGAATATAAAGCAGAGCCAAGAACCAAGGAAGTAGACACATCAGCCAGCAGGGTTTTCCTGATTCTCTGAGGATGTCCTCACATAGGAACATGGCAATAACTCAGGGACGACAGTCTTCAGTGTCAAGTATCTGGGAATAAGGAAGGAAGGAACAAAAACAGGAGAAATGTTGGCCTCTCTAGGGAAAATGCAAGGGAGATACTCAAGTTTCTCTTGCCCATCTCCTTCTTTACCCCACCCTGAGGATGCGTTTTGGAAAAGGTTTAATTCTGAGGCCCTAGGGATCATAATTCTTACCAGGGAAGCTTCAAGTAGATTAACAGACCTCAGGCTTCTAGTCAACTGTATGGAAATATCTGCTCATTACAGTTCTTGTACTCAACACTGTTAATTATTTTCTAACAATATAGAATTCTAGTTATTTTCTCCAATACTTAAAATGTCATTCTATTTATCTTCTCTGCCTCAGCAGTTCACCTCTACCTCCAAATGGGTATTTTTTTGTATATTATCTAGCTTTTCTTGTTTTCTTGGTGGGAGAATTGGTCTATAGTAAGGTCCCCCACCATAGCAGCAATTATTTCTTTTCTTAATTATTAGAAATTTAGAAATTTAGAAAATTAGAAATTTCTTAATTATTAGAAATTTATCTATTTCAATATCTCATATTGTGGATTTCCTACACCAAAATCAGTATTAAAATTTTATTAGCTCTTTTTCTAAAGAAAACATGAGGTTTAGAAGGCCAGTGTCATGTACTATCCCCCATGTTACTAATTTCACCAAATGTATCAATTTATTTTGGAAACATTTGTGATATTGACTATTCTTTATCCAGAAACATATCTTTCTTCCCGAATTATTTTTTCTTTTTTTTTCCTTTATTTTAGTAGATCCTGATTAATTCTTATTAAGTTTAATCCTACATTTCTTATTAAATTTAATCCTACATTCTAATTGCTATCATCAGTGGCTCTTTTTACAATACTGTGTTCTATACTCTGGTTTCTCTTCAGATCGCATAAATCTTTCGCCTTTTACAATACTGTGTTCTGCATTGTTGAATATGTACAAAATCTTGAACGTTGTATTTTTTACATTTTTAACTGATCTAAGTAAACTTTCATTCATTTCCTTTGGTTGTCTAGGCAAATATCACATGGGAATTATAATGTTGTTGTGTCATTTCCAGTCAGTCCCCCAATTTAATTATTTTCCATGGCCTACTTTCATCGAAACTTCCAGAAAAGTGTTAAACAATACTGGTCACAGCAACTATCCTCCTTCTATACATTTCTTTAATGGGAGTCTACCACTATTTCACAATAGTATGTGCATGTTTCTCACCTTAAAAACAAAAAATAAACACGTATCATCTTATTTCTGAAAAGAGTTCTGTCAGAAATTAATGTTAAATTATATGGATGCCTATTCATTTGTTTTAAATTTCCTTATGTCCCACGAATTAGTGAAACCACATGATAATTGACTTTCTCTACTTGACTTATTTCACTCAGCATAATCTCCTCCAGTCCCATCCATGTTGATGCAAAAGTTGGGTATTCATCATTTCTGATGGCCGAGTAATATTCCGTTGTATATAGGGACCACATCTTCTTTATCCAGTATATATATATATATATATTTTTAATTTTTTATTTCTTTTCAGCGTAACAGTATTCATTGTTTTTTCACCACACCCAGTGCTCCATGCAATCCATGCCCTCCCTAATACCCACCACCTGGTTCCCCCAACCTCCCCCCCCCCGCCCCTTCAAAACCCTCAGGTTGTTTTTCAGAGTCCATAGTCTCTCATGGTTCACCTCCCCTTCCAATTTCCCTCAACTCCCTTCTCCTCTCCACCTACCCTTATCCTCTATATTATTTGTTATGCTCCACAAATAAGTGAAACCATATGATACTTGACTCTCTCTGCTTGACTTATTTCACTCAGCATAATCTCTTCCAGTCCCGTCCATGTTGCTACAAAAGTTGGGTCTTCATCCTTTCTGATGGAGGCATAATACTCCATAGTGTATATGGACCACATGTTCCTTATCCATTCATCCGTTGAAGGGCATCTTGGTTCTTTCCACAGTTTGGCGACCGTGGCCATTGCTGCTATAAACATTGGGGTACAGATGGCCCTTCTTTTCACTACATCTGTATCTTTGTTTCTTTAAGTTGTTTATTTCTGGTATAGTTAATACACAGTATTATATTAGTTTCAGGTGTACAATATAGTGATTCAAAATTCTGTACATTACTCAGTGCTCATCTGATGTGTACTCTTGACCCTCTTCACTGGTTTCCCCCATCCCCTACCCATTTCCCCTCTGGCAACCATCAGTTTATTGGTTTGTTTCTCTCTCTCTTTTTCTTTCCTTTATTTGTTTTTTCTTAAATTCCACACATGAGGAAATCATATGGTGTTTGTCTCTGACTGACTTATTTCACTTAATATTATACTCTCTAGCTCCAACCATGTCATTACAAATGGCAAGATATCCTCCTTTTTATGGCTAAGTAATATTCCATTCTATATAAACCACCTCTTCTTTGTCCATTCATCAGTTGATGGACCCTGGACTGTTTCCATAATTTGGCTATTGTAGATAATGCTGCTATAAACATTGGGGTGCATGTATCCCTTCCAATTAGCATTTTTGGATATTATCCTTTGGGTGAATACCTAGTAGAGCGCTCCCAGCCCTTGTTCCTAGGGC
Source organism: Martes martes (assembly GCF_963455335.1). NCBI lineage: Eukaryota > Metazoa > Chordata > Mammalia > Carnivora > Mustelidae > Martes > Martes martes. The sequence goes on from NC_137896.1 coordinate 90,736,504, forward strand.
AGGGTACATTTCCGCCCTTTGTGCTTCTAAAACTGCAAGCCAACCCTGGTTCTCATGTGTGCCCCTATAGCTGCAGGTTTCAGTCTGGGGGGCTGCCCTAAAGTCCTTTCCCTGCCACTACTATTCTACAAGTCTGTGCCTGGTCCCCAGCTCGGAAGGCTTTTGCCTTCCTGGCACAAGATCACAGAGGCTCCCTCTCCTTTCTGTTTAACTTCCAATATCTGCCCACAGAATCATGGCTCCCTGCTTCATACCTTAAGACCAACCACTAGAGATATTCTGTTTATAGAGATCCAGATATATCCTCTTACATCTCAGGCTGATTTCATGGGTGTTTAGAATGGTCTGGTGGATATCCAGCTCAATGCAGGGGACCAGTTAAAATAGGGTCCCCTATGCCTCCACCTTCTTTTTTTTCCCCTAGCTTTTATGGATTTATGAGCCATGTTTATTTTTTTCCTCTTTTATTTATAAATATAATTGACATATAACGTTGTGTAACTTTAAAGTTACAAAGTAATGATTTAATACAGGTATGTATTGCAAAATAACAACCACAATAAAGTTATTTAACACTTCCATTGCATTGCATAATTACCATTTACATTTTTGTGATGAAAATATTTAAGACCTACTCTCCTAACAACTTTCAAGTATATAACGGCATTATTCACTATTGCCGCTAATTTGTTTAAGACACCATATACACTCAGCTGAACAGAATCTCCATTGATACTATAACTTTGCTAGATTTTGGAAATATAGTCTGTTTTTGAAAAATTATATAGAAGACTTTCTATTGATTTTAATAGTATGAAACGGAATTTTAATTAATAATGTATCAACTTTGGTTCACTAATAACAAACATATCATAAGGATGTTAGATGTTAATAATAGGAGAAGCTGGGTACAGAGTATATGAGAATTCTCTGTACTATCTTCTGAATTTTTCTTCAAATCTAAAACTAAACTAAAAACTAGTCTGTTTAAAATACAGATGTAGTGAAAAGAAGGGCCACATGCATCCCAATATTCATGGCAGCAATGTCCACAATATCCAAAATGTGGAAAGAGCCAAGATGCCTTCAACAGACAAATGGATAAAGAAAATGTGGTCCATATACATAATGGAATATTACTCAGCCATCAGAAAGGATGAATACCCAGCTTTTGCATCAACAAAGATGGGACTGGAGGAGATTATGCTAAGTGAAATAAGTCAAACAGAGAAAGTTAATTATCGCATGGTTTCACTTATTTGCGGAACATAAGGAATAATGTGGAGGACATTAAGAGAAGGGAAAAATGAAGGGGGAGAAATCAGAGTGGGAGATGAATCATGACAGACTATGGACTCCAGGAAACAAACCTGAGGGTTTTTATAAGGGAGGGGAGTGGGGGGAATGGGTGAGCCTGGTGATGGGTATTAAGGAGGGCATGGATTGCATGGAGCACTAGGTATTATACCCAAACAATGAATCATGGAACACTACATCAAAAACTAATGATGTACTGTATGGTGACTAACATAAGTTAATTAAAAATAAATAAATAGGGGTGCCTGAGTGGCTCAGTGGGTTAAAGCCTCTGCCTTCGGCTCAGGTCATGATCCCAGGGATCGAGCCTCACATCGGGCTCTCTGCTCAGCAGGGAGCCTGTTTTCTCCTCTCTCTCTGCCTGCCTCTCTGTCTACTTGTGATCTCTATCTGTCAAATAAATAAATAAAATCTTTAAAAAAATAAAATAAAATAAATAAATAATAAATAAGACTAAATCTAACAGATAAATAGGTAAGTGTGTATATACACATATATGTACATATATGTATCCATATACACACACATACATAAATATATATATACACACATTTGTACATATATATACAGAGAGAGAAAGCTCTTTCAACTTAACAGAGAATACACATTCTGTACAAACACACTAAATATTCACAAAAATGATCAATTGTTAAGCACAAGGAAATTTCAGTAAATCCCAAAAGGACCAAATTCTCTAACCATATTAGAACAATTAACAATAAAATAAATGTACATTTATACAATATATATAGTATATTATATATTGTTTCATAAAAAGAAAACTTTCTTCAAAATTTTTAAAACATTTCCCAAAGAAGCCCCTATATAAAAAAGTAAATCAAAATTGAAATGACAAACTATTCAGAAATGAGAAACAAATATATGAGAACATTACAAGTCAGATTTACAGGATTAAGGCCAAAGTGTACACACAGGATACAGTGCACTGTATCAGAGAATACAAAAGATTAAAAATGAACAAATGAGGCATTCAACTCAAGAAGTTAAAGAACCACAAAATAAAACAGAGTAAAGGGACCAGTGAAAATAAAAGCAAATATTAATTAAATCAAAATTTAAAAACAGAAAAGATTATCAATAAAACAAAATGTGGTTCTTTAAAACAATAATATATTCAAGCTTTCAGCAAATATGATCACCATCAAGGAAGAGAGAAGGAAACTAATAATATTAATAATGAGAGAGATGTAATTTCATAGAGACTATTAGCAAAAAAAGAACAAGTAATGCCTTATACCAATTAAGTTAAAAGTATGTATGAAAAGGATGCACTTCTAGAATAACGATTCTTAAACTTGAAGGTGATTATTGTTAAACACAGATTATTGGGCCTACCTCCCAGGGTTTCTCATTCAGTGGTCTGGGGTTGAGGTCTGACACATTACATTCTGAAAATTTCTTGGAGGTGCTGATGCTACTGGTCTGGGGACAATACTTTCAGAATCACTATCTAGGAAAATATAAATTTCCAACTTCGACTTAAGAATAAATTGAAAACCAAACACCTGAATGTAGAAGCTGAGACTATAAAACCCGTAGAAGAAAACATAAGGGTAAATTGTTGTGACATGCAAAATTTCAAATAAAACATTAGCAAAATTGAATTAAAAAAAAAAAACAACTCCAAGAATCAGATGAGAGAAAGAAGATAATAATCATATTAGATGCAAAAATAATCATTTGAAACTTTTAAGAGAAAATAATAGGTGAAAATTTGGAGATTGCAATTGGAAACTGTTTATGTCAACCAACTGGTCTTTCAAGAACATAACACAATAAAAAAAAAAGAAAGATAATTATATAAATGATACATTAAAAAAAGAAGTCACATGGTCTAATAATTGAAGGAGTATACAGAATCAAGGATGAAGTGTGTGTGTGTGTGTGTGTGTGTGTGTGTGATGAGATGCACTTGACTGTGTTCATAGGTTGATTTAGAAAGAGCCAGTAGATGGAGGAACACTGATATATGAGAGAGGAGCTGTTGATTGAATAACATTCTAGAGAAAGCAATAGTATCAAGAATGGAACTGTGAGAAAGAAGGGCTTAATTTTAGGATAGGAAGTTGAGCAAGTTCAAACTGGTTCACATATATTTTCCCTATGAAATTGGATGTGAAATCAGATGTTACAATCAGGTGAGCAAAGGGCTGAAAATTTTGGAACTTGAATTTGGCCATTAGGAATTCAGTAGTGACCTCTGAGATGAGCTAGCTTGGGGTGATGGTGGTCCGGAATCCAGTGAGAGGAGTGACTAGGGTGTGGGAATGTGGCAGCAAGTGCAGATTTTTCTTCCAGAGATCAGGGTGAAGGGGAATAGACAAATAGACTGGAAGATAGATTTCAAAAGAAAACACTTCAAATTTTAAAACAAGTTCTCAGTATTCAAAAATTGTCATACCATGGGAAGGATATGTCATTAACTGATATGTGATGCAATTTATTGTTTTGTTTGCTAATGAGACATCAGGCACTGCATTATAAATGCACAATGGACTACAAATTACCTATCTTTCATCCAAAGGAAAGAAAAATTGGCACCAAAATCCAGCAAGTACATAAATGTAAAAGCTAAATGCTTCTGGGCTTCCCATTCAAATTACTTTTTTTTTTCTTAAAAAAAAAGATAAGTACTGAATGAAGTTCCTCATTCTCCATCATAATAACCACTTCCACTTGGCTTTTCTTTACAATCCATAAAGTGGGCTTATCTAAATAGACAAATGATGGGAGGAAAATCAAAGGGAACAAAACAGCCTTTTGAAAGTAACATCTACGAGTTTCATTTAGTGTGATAACGGCCCAAATGCAGTCCTGTTTCAGCTTTCCACTTAAAGGCCTGTGAGGACACAGGGGGGAAAAAAAAACAAAATTTCATCAACTACAATTGAAAATCAATCTGTCACAAATGTCTTAGAGGACTAGAATTGGATGGGGCAGCCCACACAAGCTTTGTGATCAGAAATAGAGCAAAACAGCTGGCAACATAATAAATAAATAAATGGTGGAAAATGTGACCTCTTTCCTCCACTGTCTGTGTCTTGATTAGAAAGCTCTAGGTGGGTGTCAGAAAACCCATGCTGCTTTATCTCTGCAAAGCAAGGGATGATTTTTGAGGCACCTATAATGACGAATTCCCCTCCACCCCCACATCTCCACCTATCCTTAAACAGAATCTTTCCATTTAGAGTCCATAATTCCCTCCAAACAACAGGCTAAATGTATGTCGAGGGCTAATTATGGTGAAGAAATCCTGAAACATAGGTCCATAGCAGCTGATCGAAAGGCTGTTGAAATACCAAACAGGATAGCGTTATAAGACCATCCCCTAGTCCCTCAGAGACTCAGTAGGTGGACTAGTAAAGCTAGGAGCTGGCATCTTAAAATCTCATCAGTTGTGGCTGTTAGACAGGCTACCCCTGGCACACAAACTGAGCAGAGGAGCGGTGACAGCAGTAAGGACTCTGACAGCCACCTGCCTTCCCAATGCACTGCTGTGGGAAGAGGTGCCACAGATGACCTGAGGCTTGCAAGGAAAGCTCTGTTGTGCTGGGATGGGCCATACTTAAGGGTTACAGGAATTGTTGGAGATAGAATGGGTAGAAAGCTTCAAATGGCAGTGAGAGACGAAACTGTCTGGAGTCATGAATGAACATCTGACCTGAAAATGAAAACGTCTCCCTGCAGCAGTAGAGGCCATTCTGGCAGAACACTGGGAACTGATTGCAAGGCTTGATTTGTGTCCTCCCTAGGCGTGTGTAGTCCCTACCATACCTAAAGACTGATGAATTGTTACAGGGGTCTCGGCAACATTAACAGGCCATCCTGGTGGCATTGTTGATCTTGGAAAACAAATTAGCTCAACATGCTTGGCAGTGAGGCCAGCCAAAACTCTGACTGAGTGGTGCTCAGAGCCCTAGAAGAGCCCATTCACACAGGCAGGTGGAGGGAGGTGCTCCCTGTCTTCTTGGGTCAATGTAGGCATGCGTGCCGTAAGGTGGAGCAATTCTGTCTGTTCCACTGCAGATCCTGGCAGTTCTGTAGGTAAAGCAGAAACAGGCTGATTATAACCCCAACTCTCTTTTATGTTAACATTGTGTTTCAACTACAAATGCATGACATGCTACATACTAAAACTCAGGAGGCACAGAAAGGCACAAGGAAGCTATGTCTCTGGGAAGCCCCACCGCTGGCCATCTTGCCATTTGCCATGCTCATGCTTTTCTCTACACCTTCCACCCTATGGCCTTCCCGGGGTGGTTGTTCTACAATGCCAAAAGTACTTCCAAGCCGAGAACTCCCATTCGGCTCCACAATATGCTTTCACCTCCAGCTCTCATCCTTCCAAATTTAAGGTATATAATTGGGCCTAAAAGCTCTACTTTCTCTAGTAAGAAACTTAATGAATGGTCCTTGGTGTCTTCCACCAACCTCAGCTTGTTTATACTATAGATGGTAGAAATGCCTTTACTAATTAGTAATATTAAGGAAGGCTTCTCCCTTTCCTCTTCTAGAAGCTTTACAGAAAGGAGAGAAAGGGATTTTAGATACAAAGAAGGACACAAAGATATGGAGGTGTGAAAACATGGTGTCCTGGGGTAGTTTGGTGTGGAGAGATTCTCTGCTATATAGAGAATAAAGCAGAGAAGAAGGAAATGAGAATTAAGTATAGGGTTGAAATCAGGCACTGAACAAACTTGAACGCTATGTGCATTAATTTCCTATTGCTGCTCTAACAAATTAACACAAACTTAGTGGCTTGAAATATCACACATTTGTTATGTTACCCTGCTGGAAGTTGGAAGTCTGAAATGGGTCTTATAGGCTAAAATCAATGTGTCAGCAGAGCTATGTTCCTCCTGGAGATTCTAGAGGAGAATCTGTTTCCTTGCTTTTTCCAGCTTTTAGAGGCCATTTAATCCTTGATCCATGGCCTCTCCCTCAATCTACAAAGTGTGTCACTCCAGTCTCTGCTTCTGTCTACATCACCTCTCTGACTCTGATTCTTCTGCCTGCATCTTACAAGGACTCCTGTGATTACACAGAGCCCACCCCTTAATTACATCTCCAAAGTCTCTCTTGCCATGTAAATTAACATATTTAAACATCCCAGAGAATGGAGCTCCGGGCGGCTCAGTCACTTGAGCACTGGACTCTTGATTTCCGTTCTCGCTCTCTCTCCCTCTCAAAACAAACAAACAAACAAACAAACAAAACGAATATCCCAGAGATTAGAACATGAACATCTTTTGGGGGGCCATTGTTCAGCTTACCATATCATACAAAAGAATTTGGACAGTATCATGCCAGCCAAGGATCAAAACCTCAATGCCTACCAATGTCAGGCAGGAAGTAGTGAAGTGGGTCTTACCCAGTAGGGAAGAGTGGAGAACATGACAAACTGGAGACCTCTGCTCTAAAGGGAGTGCCAGTTACTCAGCTATGAGCATCACCAAAATACCAGCCAGTGGTGCTTTATCACATATTCTTATGGATATATCATGGTTTATTGAACCACCCCTGTTAGAAATTAATGTTGGTCCCTATTTTACATTATTATAAATAATGCCATAATGACCCCCCCCTTATACATAAATCACTTTCTGTAACTGGTTATTTCTCTAGGATGGATATCTCAAAATAGAATTAAACCAAATAGCACTGAGATGTCTTTAAAATGCATGAGCGGAATGTGCAGGTGGACCACATGGGATAGGAACATAGTGTACAATATATGAATCTGTGCCTCTCAAAGCATGCTCCTAAAGACATTTCTTGAGCTAAAATTTTTTAAAAATCAGCTTGTGCCCTATTCAACCAAAATTAAATGGATAGAATTTCTCAATTTTAATTCACTATCCAGTAAATATTTCTTAATCTCAGGAACCTATCTCAGATTGCTAATAATCATCCCTAGTAAGTATCAAATGAACAATTAAGAAACTGGTATTTGTGGGGACATAAGAAATGTGTTTTTATTAAATAAGCAAATACACACACATACACACATTTTGTTGGTCGTGACCTTAAATTGATCAAATCTAAGGTATTTTGGAAAGAACACCCTGACTTCCTGGTGCTCCTGACATTGGAACAAATATATAAATCTTTTGATTTAGTATCCATTTCCTGAGGTCATAGTATATCTTTTAAAAACCAAGACTACATTTCACAGGAAAATATAAGAAACAGACCACTGGGAAGGTCAATACAAGGCAAGAAGCCTCCTGCATTGGCTAATTAAGGGGCAATCAAATGCTCCTGCTATTACCATGTGATCACAGCAAATGCTACCCGTGGGTGAACATAAATGGTATTTCTGGTATGTGTTTGGTCTTGAATGTAATTGTGTGTGTTGTAACCAGAATCCTCTTTTTTAAAAAATGATATAGAATAGAATCTCACATTGCATGTAGGAAAGTTAAGTATTGTTTTTGAAACTTTTTTCCATATATACATGTTGTATATGGACACGCACACACACACACACACACACACACACACACACTCACACACACTGTGACAAGATGAAACATTTTTTTCCTTACTGTGGGTCTCAGTCAAAAACATTTCAAACCCACTGGTGGAGAAGAGACAGAGATGTATGTCCAGATTCTCCAAGTAGACACCAAGATAAAATTAGCCATGCAGGAATGATTTAATTTACTTATTGTTGGAACCAATGTGGAGGAAGAAAGAGGGAGCAGAAGACAGAAAGACCTTCATTTCTATTGTTGGGAAGGAATGGTCCAGGAGCAATTAGCCCGCAGCCGTGGGAAAACATAGCCTTGTCATGGAAGCAATGACAGATACTGAAATGCAGCTTTGGAAACTGTCCACCAGTTTCCCTTCTCCTGAAGGGAGATCCTTGGTTGTCACATGGAGGTCAAGGGGAGACATTTCTGTTGCTAGATCCTTCACTGTGGCGTTTGGAGTCTGTGCTCTAAAGAGAGACTCCTTGGGTTCAATCCCAGCTCCACGGCCAAAACTCCAGTGAAGCTAGTGAGGTTCCCAGGGCACAAAATTAAAAGGAGCCCATTGCTTCCTGAGAGGCACTTGCATGATCCTGACAGTGAGTGTTTCAATATTGTACCCAGAACTCACCCGAGTCCTCACCTTGCCCAGCTGGGTCCATTTATTAGCTATGTGACCTTAAACGGGTGACTTGCCTTCTGTTTCCTCATCTGCTACTGGGAATGAGAACAATGTACCCTATTCACAAGATCATTGTGAATGGTAAGTGAGTTAATGAATATGAACGCTTTGGACAATGCTTGCCACACAGTAATGACCATGTAAGAATTGAATGGTTATATTATCCTCAGTGTTGTATTTATATTTAAAACTCAGATTTTCAGGGATCATCCCCCTGCCCCAAACAATTTTGATTCAACAGGTCTGGGTGAGATGGATGAGTGTACCTTTGTAATATGCTTTCTCAGTTATTCTTATGACCACCCACGTCTGAGAACCACTGACCAGTGCACTCCTTCGCTGAGCTCTCCTTTCTTACTACTCAGCCCCTTGCTCCTCATCTATCTCAGTATTGTTCCAAGAACCATAACTTGGGCAATGAAACCAAATATGCCAGATGTGTTTTCAGCAACTCCCACCCTTCCCCCCCAAAAAAAGGTGTGAGGGAAGAACCCAAAGGTGCAGAGCACAATTTCATCATGGTATGGATTTCATCAGGTTAAAAAGTCACTTCATCTTTAGCCATTAGAAGTAGAAGCAGAAGGTCCCCCTGCAACGGGCATGCCTAAGTTCTGCATTACTGTAGAACTGAACTCCTGTGCCTTCCTCTTCTTGTATATTTCTCACCTTCCGTGTCTGACTGAAACCACCCAGTGAGAACCTCCAGGAGAATGCAATCACCGACTATTCATGGTGCCCTGATCACAACAAGGAGAGGTTTTTTGAGTGGCACCTTCCTTTCACACAGAGAGATGCTTCAGTACATAGTAGTGAACGCCTCCAAGCCGACTGGCATTAGGCCCCCCGACCGTGCCCTCACCCATAGCTTTGAAGTCTCTCAGCCTCGAGACGCAGCCCATGAGAAGCGTGCAGGTGCGCATTCAATTGGGGCTTGTGGGGGACAATAGCTTCTGATTGGGAGGCGATCCCACCCATGTCGGAAATCGGTGGTAGTATAATCAACTTTGTATTAAATGACAGCACCGCTCCACCATTACCTTCCGTTCTGAAGGGATCCGTTTAATATGGAAAACACAAGCCAAAAAGCTTGAGAAGCCGAAATGTTCTGCCTGACTCTCAAAGAGGGGCTGAAGCCAGAAAACAGCTATATCTCCAAACATAGCCTGACAAGGAAGTCTCTGGAGCAGGGATGCATATCAACCTGGCCAGCAACCCAAGCTGCCTGCCTGCATTTAATACATGCCACGATGTGCCCAGCGTGTATACAGACTTGCCGATCACACAGCTCAGTGGATTGGTACCAGGCGTGGCAGGCAATGCTGAGACCACAAGTCGTCGTTGCTATGATTTATTGAGCACTGCTTCTATGCTAAGCAGAGCCTTTTACAAGCACCTTATCTCATTTAATAACCATCATGACAACTTCATGAGGTAGGTATTACCATCATTATATAGATATAATCGGTAAGACCCAGAAAAGTTATGTAACATGGCCCAAATCACAAAGTTAGAAAAGAGACTCTAGGTCCAGCTGGCTCCAGAATCATAGCTCTGTTTTAAGGAGATGGCTCAAAATGGAATGAAACAAACAAACAACCAAAAAAAAAAAAAAAAAAAGAATGGCTCTGCAGTATGTATTACAGCATCTAGATGGAGAAGGCATCAAACATACAAGGTACAAATGGTGGGAGTCGGTTTTGGAAAGGGCAGAGCACAAATTCTGTAGAAAGGGGAGAATCAGGGTGAGGGTGTAATCTGTACAGGTAGGGGTTGCCTACCCCAGCCTCACACTGACTTCAGCTCCCAGTTCCTGGATTTCCTATTTACATTCCTCCAACCACGTAATGTTCAAATTGACCAGTCAGTGTTGAAGGTGAGACTTGCACCTTTCCCTGAAGTCAGATGTCGAACAATAGTAAAGAAGGACTAACTTCTGAAGGGAAGAATCTATGGCAGAAAAAGGATGTATATCTCCTTCTAAGCTAGAGGGGGTTGGGGACATTGTTTGTTCATTTTATTTGTTTTGGACTGGTAGCTAATATATAACATAGCTGTGAATGGCATGCTAATCATGGCAAAAGTCTCATGACTACAAAATCCTTTTTTAAATGACACCACAGGGGTTGCTCCAGGCTTCTCTCTTTGTTTGTGGACTTAAAATTTTTACTTGCTATATTTCTACACATTTGAGGATTTTTTTTAGAAGTTTGTATTACCTTTAAAATTAAAACAATAAAATGAAAAATAAAAGCAAAGGATATTATTTAGCAAGTTCACCATCTGTTGGTCAGCTGCATTGGGCAAAGCTGTAAGATAGATAGAAATGGAAATGAGACGTATACTCTTCCTTTAAGGAACTTGATAATATTTACAATGTATGATGAGGCAAAAACTCAATATTTTGTCCAAAGAAGCAATTAAATAATCTGAGTAGATATGAAGATTTAATGGTTATTTGAGGTCCTAATACTAATATTCTCGAAGTGCTTTTAAGCTATTCTGATAAGTGGATCTTAAGAATTGCCAATACTCTCAAGCTGTTTTTTACTGTTTCATTTTATTAGAGCAATAAATTCTCTGCTATTGGTCTTGAAACATAGCTGCTCTTGAACAAAGAAGGCAGCAAAGAACTATTGAAAGCTCTTAGTTTAAATTCTTTGAAGTATGGAAAGACAGAACTCACTTTCTGATGTCTTACTGCTTTTTATAACCTAATCAGCAGCAATAAGCCATCTTGCCCTCTGGTGATCAATTTAACACTTGGTGAGATCTATATGGTAACCAAAAAAAAAAAAAAGAGAGAGAGAGAGAGCTGATGTGCACATCATGATGGAGATGATTCCCCTAGCTAGTTCATACAATCTGTAACCAAAGTCAGAGTGAGCTTCTACTAAGTTTAGGCAGTGAGGAGAGACTCCCTCATTTATGTAAGGACCTTATTTATGAGTCTTATAGACAATCATTAAGAAGACTGCTTTGCTCTCAAATATCTTCTGAACAGCTGCTGGAAATTTCACTATTAGCAATTTATGCCCCTTTACATCTTTTCCCTTCTGTTAAATTCAGGAATCTGAGGGCTGGAGGCATTAAATTACAATCAACTCATTTTGGGTCAATAAACATGTATTGAGTGACTCCTGTAGACCAACACTATGCTAAGCTTAGGATATTAAGCTGAGTAAAATACATTCCTTTATTTAAGACCATATAGCCTAAGCAAAGATGTCTTAAAGCCAGCCCAAAGGGTTGCAAACAATTGCAACTCAGGTCCTTATTAAATAAAAATAAGTCTCCAGGCTCCATCCCAGAGATTCTGATTCAATAAAAGTTCTCCAGGAGATTTTGTCATGTAGTCTGAGTGGGGATTCACTAGTCTAGGAAAAAGATAAACATCCACAAAAGAAGTAATAATTCAGTGTTGTAAATTCTACAGTAGAAGCATCTATAAAGTGCAGTGGAGGTAAGCAATTAATACTGAATAGGAGGGTGAGTGAGAAATCCATAGGTTAGACATAGTATTTAGACTGGGCAATGATGGATGAGTGGAGTTCATTGGCAGACAAAGGGTTTGGGAGAGAAAGGCATTCCAGACAGAGGGAAAAGCTTGAGTGCGAGTGCTAAAGAGGGAAAACACTTGCATCAGTGGGCAATTCATTGCTTGCTGTGATTTCAACACAGACAAGTGGGGTATGGTGGAGATATAGACAAAGGGGATGAAACTAAGGGAGAATTAACTGAGAAGCCACAGACAGAAAGGAAAATGCATTAAGCTATTAATTGAAAGGTGGAATTATCTGGGGGCACCCAGGTGGCTCAGTCAGTTACGTGTCTGACTCTTGACTTCGGCTTAGGTCATGATCTCAGGATCCTGAGATCAAGTTTTGTCTCAGGCTCCAAACTGGGCATGGAGTCAGCTTAAGATATGTGCTCTCTCTCTCTCTCTCTTCTCTCTCTCTCCCTCTGCCTCTACCATGCCCCTGCACATGGATGTGTGCATGCTCTCTTGCTCTCTGTAAAAATAAAATAAAATAAATATAGAAATATTCATGTGTTTATTCATTCACTTTTTCACAAAACAAATATTTATCAACCCACTGTGCTCATACTGAGCATTTTGTCAAATAAACACCTCAGGTCAGTAGAAGGGAGAATGGAGTCTTTTAACACAGGAAGAGAACATAGGATGCTCAAAGATGACCCACTTCAGCATTTAAATTCAAATTATTAAAAATATTGAGATTTGAGACTCAAGACAGGAGATTCCTGAGATGTGGCTACTTTGCACTTGAATTTAGGAATTGAAATTATGTAATGCATGTGAAAATCATTTGTAACTGTATATATATATTGCTACACAAATGTTTAGGTGGTTACATATTCATATAAAAGCAGAGTGATGTGTGCCATGTGAGGGAAGTTTGGTCCTGAGACAAGTTACTTGCTAAAGTGTTCATCTATTCCTTGTGAGGCAGTTTAGAACCATGAACTTAAAGAAGCAGAAGTTGCCATTATATGTTGTCAGAAAAAGAAGAAGCTTCAGGGGGCGCCTGGGTGGCTCAGTGTGTTAAAGCCTCTGCCTTCAGCTCAGGTCATGATCTCAAGGTCCTGGGATTGAGCCCCACGTTGGGCTCTCTACTCAGTGGGGAGCCTGCTTCCTCCTCTCTCCCTGCCTGCCTCTCTGTCTACTTGTGATCTCCGTCTGTCAAATAAATAAATAAAATATTTTAAAAAAAAGAAGAAGAAGAAGCTTCAGGTATGACTTTTGGTTCTTTAATTATTTATCACAGAAGTCTTCCATTGAGGGTCCCAAGTCATAGCACTAACTGCCCGGAAAATCTCATTTGCTCCCAAGTTAGAGATTTCAGCCAGGGTATTTATGCTTCTAACCATCTACAATTCTTTCTTTTTCTTTTTTCTTATTTGTATTCTGTTTTCTGATTAGAACTTTTTGGGGGTACTTTGTTTTCTTTCTTTCTTGCCTTTGTTTTGTTTTGTTTTGTCTTAGCTGGCTTCGTTTAACTTTTTTTCTTTGTGAGGAGACAGTGTATAGACTTGATTAATGTGACTGATGATCCAGGACAAGTTAGGTCTCTATAAGCCCTTCCTCTTCTTCAGGAGACTTGGGTGGAAATATTTCAAGGAGGAGAGATTCTCAGTGATTAAGGAATAGAGCTGGGCCAGTGTCTTTGTCACTTTGGGCCACCAGAACAAAATACCCATAGACTAGATGGCTTAAACAACAGAAATTTATTTATTTATTTTTTTATAGTTCTGGAGGCTGGAAGCCTAAGATCAAGGTGTCATCTTGGTTGGTTTCTAGTGAGAGCTCTCCTCTCCTTTCTGTCTTCTTATAAGGACACTGATCTCATCATGGGAGCCCCACCCTCATGACCTCTTCTGACCCTAACCACCTCCAAAGGCCCCATCTCCAAATACCATCACGTTGGGGTTAAGGCTTCAGTGTATGAATTTGGGGGTGGGAGGGACATAATTCAGTCCATAGCAGCCAGTAAAACCCTTCACCAAAGACCACTCTTCTCATGCTGCTGCTGTGGCTGATGGTCCAGGTGCTTATTATATAGAGGTCATGTGGGCTGTGAGTCTATCACCAAATGCTATAACCAAATTCATCATTATATTAGAAAATAAGCTTTTAAGGTGGTTGTGAGGGTGATAACAGACCCAACATCAGAGGTGGAAGAGTAAGCATCACTATAAAACTTCATTGTCACCTGGAACACCCCTCTGACGCTTGCTTTAGCACTTTCTTAATGTTGTCATCTTTTGCAGCTTTCTGCAGAGGTCAGGTCAGATCTATGACAGTCAAGGGGTAGGAACTTGAAAGATCATGTCAGTGTTTCCTGTTCAACATAGTGAGGTCCTTGGCAGGGCCAATGGATGTAAGGATGGTGTCCCAGGCAGTATCCCAGCCATCATGCTAATCTTCCAAAGGAGGTATCTAAAGCTTTCTTTATGGCAGTAATAGCATGAATATGGTTACCATCTTCCCACAATGCTGACGTTGTCATGATCTCCTGGCCAGGGAGGCCAAGAGTTGATACAGGAGGCATTGCTGACAACCTTGAGGGAGGGGTCAGACCTCTCATGGTTCATTGCCAGCACAAGCATGGCAGCATCAGCAGAAGGGGCAGAGATGATAGCCCTTTGGAGTCTATCCCTGAGGTGAGCCCCAGCTTTCTATAAGGTAGTAAAGACACTAGTGGATCCCTAAAGACACTAGTGGACCCCTAAAACTATTTAGCACCAGCATCATCCCCATTTGATATTATAAGGTGGAGGCATACTTCCCATTGATCACCAGCTTCCCGGTCTCCACTTAGACAATGCCATTGAATTTGCATGCGTACAAGAGCTATACAGGTCATATGGCTGAGGTCAAAGAGAGTGACAATGCTGCTTTGTCAATGTTGAATGCAGCTCTCTCTGGTGGTCCACGGCTAAATCTGTTTATTCTGACCTTCATTACCATGTCTTAGGGATGCACTTGGCACTACATAAAAAGGCACAGCTGACTGCTGAGTGAGAATGAGTTTTTCTTAAGGAGGCAAGATGGCAATATGATTCCATGCACCTAATCTCTCCTCTGTCACATTCTCAATGAAGTAACGGGAGAGGAAATCATCTGGTTCAGCACTGAAGCCCAATAGTGTGTGCCCACAATGCTAGACACCTGAAGTACTTACTCAGACTTACTGGGCAGGGGGAGTCCTTGGGGACTGACAGAGCAAAATGTGGTGGAGTTCCTTCAGGAACTGAGTAAGCAGCTCGTAAGAAGAGTGTTTTACTTGTCCATGGAGGCCGCTGAAAGGCTTTAACCAAAAAAGCGATAAATTGGGTTCCTGTTCTTCAGAGATTAAGAGACTGGTTAAAGAACTGAACTCGAATGCTGGCAGTAGAAACAGCATAAAGGGATAGATTTTCCAAATGCATTAAAGGCACAATGATAGGATTTGCTGTAGGAATGGACGGTAAAAGCAGCTGTCTCCAGGTGGTGGAACTGAAGGATAATTGTTAGTCACCTCTTTTTTTCTTTTTATAAATTTTATCATTTTCTACAGTAAACATTGATTATACCAATAACTTGTAAAAAACTAAAAAAAAAGAAAGAAAAGAAAATCTTCCTGAATCCACTAAAAAGCAGTAACTAGATTATGTACTAGGTAGCTCCTGGAGAATTAACTTCCAAATAAGAAAAGTCCTCAAGAGAAAAGCAAAACAGATGAAACCGGAGTAAGACTGCTGGCACGCACACGTGGTAGGACTCTCGGTGTCTCTGTGTTTGGCTAGGGAGTGGTTGTCAGATTTTTTTTCCAGCATTAGAATCCTTTCTTCTCAGAAAATCTACACAGAGGCCTGGTATATAACAGAGATCACAGAAGCATTGCTCTGATTGAAGGGATAGACGGTCCTGAGCATTTACGTCTGAGATCGCTCTTCCTTACCTCTCCCCCTCCTCAGGAACAAAGGCCAAGGCACCTCTGAGAGTGAGAGCCACTACTGTTTGGCTTTTTCTTTTCATTTCCTTGGCTTTAGGGATTTAAGCGGAGGCAGGTCTGTTTGATGCATGTGATATGAGGTGACAGACAAGGCTGAGTGGCAGCAGGCTTCAGCCCATAGCCGATCACAACCATATTGTGCACCTGCTAGAATAAATGTTATTTGGAAGGCCGTTCAACACTGGTTAGAAAGATGCTGTAAATGGGAAAGAACAAGAAACCCTTTATCTTTCAAAGACAGCAAAGACAAATGAGAGATGAGAACATGACTTGCAAGCAAAACGTCTGCCTCAGGTTGGGCTTAAACTCTGTTTCTTTCATCTTCTGTTTGAATCCTTACCATTGCTAAGGACATCCAACAAGTCACCATGCTGAGAGAGGAGGGCCGGTGCAGAGAAGGTGAATGGGATGGGTCATGCACCCCATGGGGAATCACTACCCGTCTGTCACCCCCCAGACGATGAAAGGACATAGTTGCTCCCACCGCATGGAGTTTGCGGCTCACTCTGAGAGCTTATGAATTAAGGCTGGGGAACCATACCTTTTAGACCAATGTATCAGGGACGAGGCGAAGACCAAGTTCGTGGGAGAACAAGTTAGGAATGCCTTATTTCTCCACCACTCACTCCTCTCCCTCCATTCCCAGGGTTTCCATGGTGGCTGTCCTACTCCTGGCCAGAGATGATGATGCCCCAGGGAGGCTGAGCACAGACCCAAGTGGCTGGCGGATCCTAATATCTCATCCCCACTCTGGCTGATGTCTCCAGAAATGGCAATCTAAACGGTGCGGGCCTCCGAGTGCCTCACAGGGGTTTCTGGACTTGAAACCACGAACATCAGCTAATCTTTTCCAGGCAGCTAAAGAGGTAAGTGTTAAGACTTTATCTTGCTCTTCAGTAGACGGATGGATAAACAAACCTTGGTACATCCATGTGATGGAACCCTGTACAGCTATAAAAAGGAAGAAACTACTGAAGAACACATTCACTCAAGTTCATCTCAAAGACGTCATGCCGATGGAGGGAAGCCAGGCCCAAAAAGTTGCATACTGTAGGATTCTATTTATAGAATGTTCTCAAAAAGACAAACTACAGTGATGGAGGTTGCTGGGGGTTCTTACGGGTGGAGGGAGGGCCCGGCTACAAAGCAAGAGCACGAGGCAGTTGTGAGGGCCAGGAAGACGCTTGTGTTCTGATTGTGCTCGTGGTTACACAAATTTATACATGTACTGAGATTTGCAAAATTCAAAAAGAAAAAAGTCAGTCTGACTGTATGGTACTTTTTAAAATAAAATTTTTAACCACTAAAAAGACAAACTTTCTCATTTTCAAGGAGAGATGGCTGATTCACCAAAGGTAGAAAGTAGAAAACGTTAAAACAGCTCAGAGGCAAAAAGGTAGAAGAAAGAAAGTCCTTCTGGCTTATTCTTTTTCTTGGCTTCCATGAGACACACTTACATTCTTATCATAAATTCTTTTGTACTTCAGCTCGTTGAGCTAGGCTGTTCCATTAGTAATCCGGAATCCTACCTAATTTAGTCAGGCTCACTGGTTCCATGTCGCATTCGTTGTTCTGGAGCTGGAGGTTAGCGTCCCTCTCTACAAACGTCACGGTAAAAGGAGGCCTGCCTTACAGAGAATGTCACCTCAGCAATTATAGGTTTTACTACATGGATCATAAAACCCACATTCCACATTGCTGACTCATGAGGCCCTAACCCTTGCCCAAAAGCCTCTCTCCCTAAGGTTACCACATAATGCTCTGAGTGCTCATTAAATCTGAGACATTTTTAAGTGACGTTTACTGTTAAACACAGTTTAGCTGACCTTATAGGGGGTCGTTTCCACCAAGCATGCCAGAAAAAGTCCCATGTCACTAGCCTGCTAATGGAGTTTCCTTCCAGGGAGATGGTGGGGTGAGGGAAGCCCAGTGTTCATACAGACCAACTGTTCTACTTTTCTGATACCCAGAAGTGATGGAGATCTGGGGTACCCAACTAGCTTATGTTATTCCTCATGAAGATCTATTCTATCCTGCCTCTAATTCCACTGGAGCCAGAGGCGGTGAACTATCCCTTATTCAGGACTGCAGTAATACAAAGGAGAAATGGGTTTTAAAGGATGAGTAGGAGTTTGGCATGCTTCCAAGTGGGGAAGGGCTCTCTAGACCGAGGGGACACACGCCGCAGGGGTGTTGGGAAACTCACGGAATCTGGGATGCGCACGGGTGCAGGAGAGGCAGGAGTCCCAGCAGGAGCTGGAACTTTGTCCTGCTGGGAATGCGCAGCCAAGTGGAGTTTTACACACAGAGATGATATACACATTTTTGCAGTTTTAGAAATATCCCACTGGCACCAATGTGGATGACTGATGTAAGATGGGCTGAATCTAACAGGAAGAAGGTCTACTAGGAGCCCGAGGCTGTAAACCAGGTGAAAGAATGAGGAAGAGCCAAGTTGGAAAGACATATTTGGAAGAGAGAATTGAATCGGTGGTGACCAATAGGGTCTGTGGTTTAAAGAAGAGAGACCAGGATGCCGTTCCCCTTTATGATTTGGGATCACAGGTGGATGGGGTATGATGTGTCAAGGAGCAAGAGGGAAGACAGGAAGAGGAACAAGTTTGGGTAAGGTCAAGTGGGGATGAGAAATATTGAATTCAAAAGGGAAGCTGTTTCTCTCCTCTATGGAGACAAAACAAATAAATCAGTAGGGAGGTCTGTCATTGTGGGAATATTTATATTCATAAGATTTATATTACAGTGGAAGCTCTCTTAAATAATCTCAACGAATCAATAGCTAGACCAATATTCCCCATTCTCTTTGTAAAATAATCTGACCCATGCTCAGACTGCCCCATTACTTTGTAAAATGCCCCCACCCATTGAGTTGTGAGCTTACCATGCGTCTTTGTTCCTCACCTAACTCTACTTGTTATTTTATATCCACTGTAATGAAATATTCCATAATCTGATAAAATGTCATTTCAAAAAGAAAAGGCTGAATGCTTTAGAAAGATTCAATAAAGAAAAATGGCTTTAAAAAAATGAACTAGGTTGACTAAGACAACCGTAAATAATCATAAGGAAAAGTGAACATCTAGAGAGAATACATACAAAGGTTTTTTGCAAACATCTCTTGGTTTTCATTCCCCTCTGTAGAAACTGAAACTGGAAATCCCAGGTGCTGCATTCAAAGTATGATCTAAGCAAAAAGACCAGGTAGAATTCTAATCACTGGACCCAAGTTTTTTTTTAAAGCCATCATTTTTTTTTTTTTTAAGTGAGCTCCACACCCAACGTGGGGCTTGAACTCACCACCCTGAGATCAAGAGTCACATGCTCCACAGACTGAGCCAGGAGCCCCTAAAAGCCATAATTTTCTTTTTTTTTTTTTTTAATTTTTATTTATTTATTTGACAGACAGAGATCACAAGTAGGCAGAGAGGCAGGCAGAGAGAGAGGAAGGGAAGCAGGCTTCCCGCTGAGCAGAGAGCCCGACGCAGGGCTCGATCCCAGGACCCCGGGACCATGACCTGAGCCGAAGGCAGAGGCTTTAACCCACTGAGCCACCCAGGTGCCCCAAAGCCATAATTTTCTATCGAATATTGCTATGTGAATATTTTTACATTTTAAGTTAACCTAAAATGTTTGAGCATTTTACACACAAGTGTGACCTTTTAGTCTTTTACCTTAACCAAAATTTTGACTACCTGTCCACATGCTGGTCCCCATGACAACCAGTGAGAGCGTCCCCTTATATAGCTTCTGTTATCATCAAAATGTTGACGTCTCTCAAATCTCCTACTTTAAGAACTATTTAAGAGAGTTTTTAGTGGATATTTCCATTAGGGTGTACAAAAACTAAACTCCGTATCTCAAACCATATTCACCCCCTGCTAACCACCTCCAGCCTATCCCCTCTCATTTCTCTTATCTCAGTGGGCCCAACACAGCAGACTTCAACCCCGATTTCTTCTTAGCCCACCATCATTAATCAATTCTTCAGGGACGTGTGCATGTATGAGAGACAGAAGACTCTTAAGAACCCCTCACATCTGGCGCCTGGGTGGCTCAGTGGGTTAAGCCTCTGCCTTCAGCTCAGGTCATGATCTCAGGGTCCCAGGATTGAGTCCCGCATCAGGCTCTCTGCTTGGCAGGGAACCTGCTTCCTCCTCTCTCTCTTTGCCTGCCTCTCTGCCTACTTGTGATTTCTCTCTGTCAAATAAATAAATAAAATCTTTAAAAAAATTAAAAGAACCCCTCACATCTATGTCATTTTTCTCTAGCCACACTGCCCTTCTCCCACTCCAGGCCACTGTCAGCTCTCTCCTGGATTACAGCAACAGGCTCCTAATTGATCCCTCTGCTTCAAGTCTGCTCCAGTTCAATACTTCTCCTTCCCTCAAAGTAACCTTTCTAAAATCTAAGTGTGATCATGTGAATCCCTTGATGAGTTTCTTGATTAAATTTCTATGGTTTCCCTTTGTTCTTATGTGAAAGTCCAAACTCCTTACCATGGTTACAAGGCCCTGTGGGGTCTATCCTCTAATTATGGCTCCAGAATGAGATATTACCACTTCACTTTCTACTTTAAACTCCAGCTAGAATAAACTTGTTTCCTTTCTAGGGACATACTAAGCTTGCTTTCTCCTCCTGGGATTTGAGTAAACTCTTCTTGGAACTCTACCCTGCCCATCCCACCCCAGCCCCCAAAGAAGTATCTTCTCCTGAATTATTTTCACTCATCTACTAATTATTCACACAAGCATCACGTCCACAAAACACCCTCAGGACCCTCATCCCGTGTTCCTAAGAGTTCCTCAAACAGCCTGCACCTTCCCTCCCACGCACTTGTCACTCTATGTTGTGATTATCTGCTTATGAGAGCCGAGTGATGTCTTTTTCATGCTCTACTCCCAGCACCCGTTAAAGAGTACTTTCTCCATAAAGGAAGTTGAATGAGTGATTGAAGAAAAGTGGCCCTGGTCTAACAGTGGAACCTTCATTTTTGGAGGATAATCTCCCTCACTTTCCTTGGAAGCCTTACTTTCTTTAGTGCTGTTAATACTTATAACTCTAGTACTTAGTACTCTAGTACTGAAAATCTATTCCCAACAGCCTACAAAAGCTACATATCCTGAAATTTACCCTCATCATTTACCATTTTTCTCCCATAAAAATAATAGGCTTCAGCACCCTCTTTTGGTATATAACCAAGTCAGCCCTGAGCTGGAAATGACAAGTTTTTATTTTATAACCCTATAATAAAGCTGTCTGCCATCAATTGGCCTATGGAGGGCAGAGGATTTCTTCTAATCCAGGGAACTGTATTTTCTGTGAGAGGAACTGAAACATTCTTGCATTCATTTATTTATTTAGTGTGAACTAAGCACCTACTGTATGCACAGCCACTGATCCATAGTCATCTAATAAATGGGTCTGTCATAAACAGTAAACTTACTTCTATGAGTTAGACAAGGCATATTGTGGAAAGCTGAATAGCTTTTTGCCAGGGTAGGAACTCAACCTGCATCATTCTGAGAATTTGCTGTAAAGAGAACTAGCCAGATAATGATGACTCCAGGGACAAAACCACAGAGATGGGTTTGTTCTCGCTGACCTAATCTTGTCCAGACTATCATCACTTCTCTGTTCCATGATCTTACTAACTGGTTTAACGAGACAGCCTAAATTAAGGGTTTTTAAAAATTAATTGCCAAACGTTTCTATTTTTCATGATCCCGGGATTTTGGGATCATGACCTGAGCTGAAGGCTGTTGCCCAACCAACTGAGCTACCCAGGCGCCAACTGCCAAACTTTTCAAGTACAGATTAACTTGGGCGGGGTGGGGGTGAGGGGGTGGGGATCACTTACACATGGCAACCATTGGCTGGAAAAAATTGTAGTTGTCCTCTCTGAATACGTCAGTTTCTCTCTTGTTCCCACTTAGCTGTTTCAGTGACTTTCAGATCTACCTATCCCCTGAAGGTTTTTAAGATTATGACCCTTTGTCTCAGGATAAAATCTAAAGTCGACATCAACTACCTATTCAACCTCTCCCCAGCTCACCGCTCCAGCAACATTACATCTGCATCCCAGTATTCTAGTTTCTCTGAGTTCATGGAAAATAGCCACAATAGACCCTGCTTACTCCTATCTCTCAACCCATGAACATGCTGCCCCATCTGCTCCCACCTGGGTGGCTCAGTGGGTTAAGCCTCTGCCTTCCGCTCAGGTCATGATCTCAGAGTTCTGGGATCGAGCCCCATGTTGGGCTTGCTGCTCAGTGGGGAGCCTGCTTCTCCCTCTCTCTCTCTGCCTGCCTCTCTGCCTACTTGTGATCTCTATCTGTCAAATAAATAAATAAAATCTTAGAAAAAAAATGAATGAACAAGCGGGGGCCTGGGTGGTTCAGTCAGTTGAGCATCTGACTCTTGATTTTGGCTCAGATCATGATCCCAGGGCTGTGGGATTGAGCCCCCCATCAGGCTCCACAAATGGCAGAGGGTCTGGTTAGGATTCTGTCCCCTCCTCCTGAAATCATTTGCTCTAAATAAGTAATAAATAAATAAAATCTTAAAGAAAGGAAAAAAGAATGAACAAAGGATTTGTGAGAGCAGGGTTGGGGGAAGAAGCTCTGAGAACCAATTGCAGAAAGGCTGCAGAATTTCTCCCCAGACAAAGCATTAGAAACACTACCCTGCATTAGGAAGCCTCGGAACTTAGTGCCTATCTGTGTCAAACCTGTGTATAGCCTAAGTCTACCATAGAATTGGCTTTAAAATAAACTTCTCCAATACAGGACCAAGTTAAAAGTACTTTGGTTTTGCCTGCTGGCTTTACATCAGTTTTTCACAATACTGCAGTGAAAAAGCCGACAAACAGACTGGTAGTGTTTCAGTCATTACCATAACAGGTCACAGCAATACACATTCAGCTGCTTTGGGTAAAGGGCAGAGGAAAGCAGAAGGGGCAGAGACTAAGTGACAATTCATCTTAGGTCAAACTAGGTCAAGATCAACTGCATTATTAGACTTTTTTTTTTAAACCAAAGATAAAAATTATTTTCTTTTTCAGTATATAATGTGAAGATTAGTATTTCTCGTCCTAAGTCTGGGCAGCAGTTATACATCTGCCCAGTAGAGGGAGGTCTCTCACCAGCTTACAAAGACAATATTCACTACATAGTAATGCTCAGATTTACAGGGGGGCGGACATGAGAATAAGAACTTATAAAATGGTTTGATATAAAATCATGCCAACCAGGGTTATGGGTGTTTTGAAGTCTGCCTAAATATAACAGACAGAAAAAGGGAACCAGAACAACAGAGCAACTAATCTCCTGGAGATTCTTACAAAGTTCTCTTCAGTCCAGGCTGTCTGGATTGTAGAAAGATGTTAACACATAGCCCCGTCTGAGAGTTGAATGGTTAGCAAAGGACTCAGGGAATCTACCCTAAGAAGTTCAGGCTAGTTACTGGTAGAGGTTTCTACCTTCAGGGTTGGTGTGGCCAATCGTATTATTTTAATAAAGAATATATCTTGTGAATAAACAGTTTTGAGTAATGATGTCTTGCTAGCACCCAAGATTTCGAACCCATGCAACCTACAGCACACCACATCCAATACAAAGAAGAGGTCCGACAAAGGCAGGTTCTCCTCTACCCTCATCAGCTGACCCCTTTAACACTGTCTCCTGATGAGGTAAGCTAACTTCATGAGGTCCCAAACTGAGGTTTAGAACCAAAACAGGCTTCGTGGTTTTCCTGGTCCTTCCTCCCAAAGGGCTTAACCCTAAGTTTAGCCTTCTAGGCCTTGCTTCTCTAATGGCAAATAAAGGTAGGCCAGACAAAAGGTAAGCCCAAGGAAAAGGCACACCCAGAAATAGCAGGGACGGGCTGTTCCCTAAAGATGGGCGTGGCTTGTCTGAATCATTAGGAGCTATAGGGATAGTGCCTGAGGCCTGATGGATGTCCAAGTGCTTATTCCTCTTAAAAGTGCTTGAGAATGGGGGGGGGGGGGAGACAAGATGGCGGGGAAGTAGGAGGAGGCGCCTTTTCAACCTGCACCCTAAAGTGAGCTGATTACCTACCAAAGAACTCCGATCACTCATGAAATCAGCCTGAGATCAGAATTATACACGTCTGGATCTCTACGGGGGCCAGAAGACGCCAGTGGGCAGGTAAAGTGGAGTGGGAACGTCGGACTGATATCGGAAGATAAACAAAAGGGGGAGGGAGCCACCAGAGGCGACCGACTGGAAAATAATACCCCAATACGAGAGTGCCCGGCATCTGGGGACCAGCATTAACTTGGAGTCTTGTTGAAAGCACTCAAAAGAGCAAAGACTCGCGCGGGGAAATTGTGGGAATCGGGGCGGATAGGGATAGGGGCTTAAGTCCCCAGACCCAGGGCAGCATCCCCTGGCGCTGAGCCAGAGAGTGCGGCGGAGAAACCTGGTCTTTGTCCTGGAGCTGCCAGTGCGCCCGAGAACGGGTGGAGTCCGGCTCCCGTGAGGGGCTGGGAGCCACACCAGACGGCAGAACGCGCACCTTACTGGAGATGCGCGCGTGCCTCAACCTCCCCTGAGAGAGGTGCACGAACGCCCAGCCTGGTGTTCTGGGACCCACGCGGTGACAGACCCACGCGGCGATAGAGCCGATAGAGCTGGAGGCGCCGCGCCCCAAACCATCCCCTGGGAGAGGTGCGCGCAAGCCCTGAGCTCTCAGCCCCAGCCAGCGGGAAAATCTCAGTGTGCGATTGCTGCTTGGAACCTCTCTGGCGGTCTGGAGCTGCCCAGACAGCCACAGCTGCCTTGGTTTTGCGTACAAGCAGGAGATCCTGCGTCCCCAGGGACCGTGACTCAGAACCTGCTCTGCCAGCGGCCCAGCGGCTGCAGCACCTGCAGGGGAGCAGACTGAGGCTTCTCTCTGAGAGGGAGGTTGGGGTGCAGTTTTCTTTCCTCTAAACCTCCAAAAACCATCAAAAGTTGTCAAGGCGAGAGAAAAGAAGTGAACAAACATAAAAACCTCCAGAGAACAAAAACCTGAAAAAAACGTTTTTCCCAGAGCCCACCCCCTTGAGGGGGTCGGGAGGACTTAACTCAGGGAACATCATTGACTGAAAACCCACGTGGCAGCCCCCTCCCCCAGAAAACAAATCAGGAAAAAAAAAAAAAAAAAAAAGACTACAAGAGAACACCCACCACTACTTCATAGATACAACTTTTATTTTTAATTCTTTCCCACTATTCAGGTTCATTTTTTTTCTTTTTTTATATAGATAATTTTTTAACCTATTTACCATCACAGTGAGATGTCCAGTACATCAAATTCCATGATAAACTTCTAACCTGAATTTTTTTGATACATACACATGTGTTTTTCTTTTGCTTTTCTATTTTCTTAATTTTAAAAAAATTTTTAATTTAGTTTAGTCCAGTTTATTCCTTTTTTATTTTTATTTTCTAACATTCATATAGAGTTAAACTTCAAGGTAACCCCCTTTCTCCAAGCAATGCTACCCCTATAGGTGAACCAATTTTTAATCCCCCTTTTTCTTAGGAAAGTTGAGTCCTTTAACAAAGGTATCAAGATACATCCAGGAAGAATCAAAATAACCTTCCTCGCCCACACCGAGAATCTATAACCATGCTCCCATCTTTTTCTTCTGCCAGTGTCTCTGTGTATTTATGTTGGTCTGGATAGTATATAAATCTTATACTTGGGGTTCTTCTTGACGAGGCTCCTCCTTTTTTTTTCTTATATATATATATTTTTTCTCTCGTCATATACTTTTATCAGTCTTTTTGTTTGTCTGTTTTTGTTTGTATACGTCATAAACCTTACCCTGGGGCCCATTTGGGCTGAACCTTCACTTTTATCTTCCCTTTTTTTCCTGTCTCTCTCTCTCCCTCTTTTTTCTTTTTCTTTTCTCTTTTCTCTCATTTGGGTGGGGAATCCTGAGTGCTCAGAAGCGTTCCAGGGTGCACCTTGACTGCACCACGGTCAATACATCCAGCTACATCTGTCCAGTCATCTCTCACCAAAATGACTAGGAGGAGGAATCCCCAACAGAAGAAAAATACAGAGGATGGGCCTTCTGCAACAGAGCTAACGGCTATCAACATAGACAATATGTCAGAAAGAGAATTCAGGCTAACAATTATCCAGGCAATAGCTAGGTTGGAGAAAGCCATGGATGACCAAACAGAATTGATTAGGGCAGAATTGAAAGCGACCAGAGAGGAGGTTCATAATGTTAGGGCAGAGCTGAAGGCCACCAGGGATGAGGTTCACAACGCTCTCAATGAGTTCCAATCTAATCTAAATTCTCTAAAAGCTAGGGTAACTGAGACAGAAGATAGAATTAGTGATCTGGAGGACAAACAAATAGAGAGAAAGGATCAGGAGGAAGCCTGGAACAAACAGCTTAGAAGCCACGAAAACAGAATCAGGGAAATAAATGATGCCATGAAACGTTCCAACGTCAGAATTATTGGAATCCCTGAAGGGGAGGAGAAAGAAAGAAGTCTAGAAGATATAGTGGAACAAATTTTTCATGAAAATTTTCCCAATCTTGCGAATGGAACAAGTGTTCATGTACTAGAAGTAGAAAGGTCCCCCCCCCCAAGATTATAAATTCAAAAAAAACATCCAGGCACCTCATAGTAAAATTGAGGAATCATAATTGTAGATACAATCTCTTGAAAGCCGCTAGGACAAAGAACCTCCTTACATACAGAGGAAAGCCCATCAGAATAACGTCAGACCTGTCCACAGAGACCTGGCAAGCCAGAAAGGGCTGGCAAGATATATTCAGGGCACTAAATGAGAAGAACATGCAGCCAAGAATACTTTATCCAGCAAGACTGACATTCAAAATGGATGGAGAGATAAAGAGTTTCCAAGACCGGCAAGGCTTGAAAGACTATGCAACCACCAAGCCGACACTGCAGGAAATATTAAGGGGGGTTCTATAAAAGAGGAAAAATCCTAAGAATAGCATTGAACAAAAATATAGAGACAATCGACAGAAAGAAAGACTTCAAAGATAACACAATGTCAATAAAAACGTATCTCTCAATAATCACTCTCAATGTGAATGGCCTAAATGCACCCATAAAACGACACAGGGTTGCAGATTGGATAAAACGACAGGACCCATCCATATGTTGTCTACAAGAGACCCATTTTGAACCTAAAGATACACCCAGACTGAAAGTGAAGGGATGGAGAAGCATCTTTCATGCCAATGGGCCTCAAAAGAAGGCCGGGGTAGCGATTCTCATATCAGATAAATTAGATTTTAAACTAAAGACGGTAGTCAGGGATACAGAAGGACACTACATCATTCTTAAAGGGACTATCCACCAAGATGATCTAACAATTGTAAATATCTATGCCCCCAATATGGGAGCAGCCAATTACATAAGAAAACTATTAATCAAGATAAAGAGTCATATTGATATGAATACATTAATAGTAGGAGATCTTAACACGCCTCTCTCAGAAATAGACAGATCATCGAAGCAGAAAATCAATAAAGAAATAAGAGCATTGAATGACACATTGGACCAGATGGACCTCATAGATATATACAGAACATTCCACCCTAAAACAACAGAATACTCATTCTTCTCAAGTGCACATGGAACCTTCTCCAGAATAGACCACATACTGGGTCACAAATCAGGGCTCAACCGATACCAAAAGACTGAGATGATTCCCTGCATATTCTCAGATCACAATGCTTTGAAACTGGAGCTCAATCACAAGGAAAAGTTCAGAAGGAACTCAAATACCTGGAAGCTAAAGACCACCTTGCTTAAGAATGCTTGGATCAACCAGGAGATCAAAGAAGAACTTAAACAATTTATGGAAACCAATGAGAACGAAGACACTTCACTCCAAAACCTATGGGATACAGCAAAGGCGGTCCTAAGGGGGAAATTCATAGCCATCCAAGCCTCCCTCAAAAAAATTGAAAAATCCAGAATACACCAGCTGTCTCTACACCTTAAAGAACTGGAGAATCAACAACAAATCAAACCAACTCCACACGTAAGAAGGGAAATAATCAAGATTAGAGCAGAGATCAACGAGGTAGAAACCAGAGATACAGTAGAACGTATCAACGAAACTAGAAGCTGGTTTTTTGAAAGAATCAATAAGATCGATAAACCATTGGCCACACTAATCCAAAAGAAAAGAGAGAAAGCCCAAATTAATAAAATTATGAATGAAAAGGGAGAGATCACAACTAACACCAAGGAAGTAGAAACAATCATCAGAAGCTATTATCAACAGTTATATGCCAATAAGCTAAGCAACCTAGATGAAATGGATGCATTCCTGGAAAACTATAAACTCCCAAAATTGAACCAGGAAGAAATTGACAACCTGAATAGACCGATATCTAGTAACGAGATTGAAGCAGTGATCAAAAACCTCCCAAAAAACAAGAGCCCAGGACCTGACGGATTCCCTGGGGAATTCTATCAAACTTTCAAAGAAGAAATAATACCTATTCTCCTGAAGCTGTTTCAAAAAATTGAAGCAGAAGGAAAACTTCCAGACTCTTTTTATGAAGCCAGCATCACCCTGATCCCCAAACCAGGCAAAGACCCTACCAAAAAGGAGAATTTCAGACCGATATCACTGATGAATATGGATGCTAAGATTCTCAACAAGATCCTAGCAAACAGGATCCAACAGCACATTAAAAAGATTATCCACCATGACCAGGTAGGATTCATCCCTGGGTTACAAGGATGGTTCAACATTCGCAAATCAATCAATGTGATAGAACAAATCAATAAGAGAAGAGAGAAAAACCACATGATCCTCTCCATTGATGCAGAAAAAGCTTTTGACAAAATCCAGCATCCGTTCCTGATTAAAACGCTTCAAAGTATAGGGATAGAGGGAACATTCCTGAACTTCATCAAATCTATCTATGAAAAACCCACAGCAAATATCATCCTCAATGGGAAAAAGCTTGCAGCCTTCCCATTGAGATCAGGAACATGACAAGGATGCCCACTCTCACCGCTCTTGTTCAACATAGTATTAGAAGTCCTAGCAACAGCAATCAGACAACAAAGAGAAATAAAAGGTATCCAAATTGGCAAGGAAGAAGTCAAACTCTCTCTCTTCGCAGATGACATGATTCTTTATATGGAAAACCCGAAAGACTCCACCTCCAAACTACTAGAACTCATACAGCAATTCAGTAATGTAGCAGGATACAAAGTCAATGTCCAGAAATCAGTGGCTTTCTTATACACTAACAATGAAAATACAGAAAGGCAAATTAGAGAATCGATTCCATTTACTATAGCACCAAAAACCATAAGATACCTCGGAATAAACCTAACCAAAGAGGTTAAAGTTCTGTACTCGAGGAACTACAGAACACTCCTAAAAGAAATTGAAGAAGACACAAAAAGATGGAAGACCATTCCATGCTCTTGGATGGGAAGAATAAACATCGTTAAAATGTCTATACTGCCCAGAGCAATCTATACTTTTAATGCCATTCCAATCAAAATTCCACCAGTATTTTTCAAAGAGCTGGAGCAAATAATACTAAAATTTGTATGGAATCAGAAGAGACCCCGAATTGCTAAGGAAATGTTGAAAAACAAAAATAAAACTGGTGGCATCACGTTACCTGATTTCAAGCTTTACTACAAAGCTGTGATCACCAAGACAGCATGGTACTGGCATAAAAACAGACACATGGACCAGTGGAACAGAGTAGAGAGCCCAGATATGGACCCTCAACTCTATGGTCAAATAATCTTGACAAAACAGGAAAAAATATCCAGTGGAAAAAAGACAGTCTCTTCAATAAATGGTGCTGGGAAAACTGGACAGCTATATGTAGAAGAATGAAACTTGACCATTCTCTTACACCGTACACAAAGATAAACTCGAAATGGATAAAAGACCTCAACGTGAGACAGGAATCCATCAGAATCCTCGAGGAGAACATAGGGAGTAACCTCTTTGATATCAGCCATAGCAACTTCTTTCAAGATATGTCTCCAGGGACGCCTGGGTGGCTCGGTTGGTTGAGCGGCCTTCAGCTCAGGTCATGATCCCAGCGTCCTGGGATCGAGTCCCACATCGGGCTCCTTGCTCAGCGGGGAGCCTGCTTCTCCCTCTGCCTCTGCCTGCCTCTCTGTCTGCCTGTGCTCACTCTCTCTGACAAATAAATAAATAAAATCTTAAAAAAAAAAAAAAAAAGATATGTCTCCAAAGGCGAAGGAAACAAAGGCAAAGATGAACTTCTGGGACTTCATCAAGATAAAAAGCTTCTGCACAGCAAAAGAAACAGTCATCAAAACAAAGAGGCAACCCACGGAATGGGAGAAGATATTTGCAAATGACAGTACAGATAAAAGGTTGATATCCAGGATCTATAAAGAACTCCTCAAACTCAACACACACAAAACAGATAATCATATTAAAAAATGGGCAGAAGATATGAACAGACACTTCTCCAATGAAGACATACAAATGGCTACCAGACACATGAAAAAATGTTCATCATCACTAGCCATCAGGGAGATTCAAATCAAAACCACATTGAGATACCACCTTACACCAGTTAGAATGGCCAAAATTAGCAAGACAGGAAACAACGTGTGTTGGAGAGGATGTGGAGAAAGGGGAACCCTCTTCCACTGTTGGTGGGAATGCAAACTGGTGCAGCCACTTTGGAGAACAGTGTGGAGATTCCTCAGGAAATTAAAAATAGATCTTCCCTATGACCCTGCAATTGCACTGCTGGGTATTTACCCCAAAGATACAGATGTAGTGAAAAGAAGGGCCATCTGTACCCCAATGTTTATAGCAGCAATGGCCACGGTCGCCAAACTGTGGAAAGAACCAAGATGCCCTTCAACGGATGAATGGATAAGGAACATGTGGTCCATATACACTATGGAGTATTATGCCTCCATCAGAAAGGACGAATACCCAACTTTTGTAGCAACATGGACAGGACTGGAAGAGATTATGCTGAGTGAAATAAGTCAAACAGAGAAAGTCAAGTATCATATGGTTTCACTTATTGGTGGAGCATAACAAATAATATAGAGGACAAGGGTAGATGGAGAGGAGAAGGGAGTTGAGGGAAATTGGAAGGGGAGGTGAACCATGAGAGACTATGGACTCTGAAAAACAACCTGAGGGTTTTGAAGGGGCGGGGTGGGAGGGTGGGGGAACCAGGTGGTGGGTATTAGGGAGGGCACAGATTGCATGGAGCACTGGGTGTGGTGAAAAAACAATGAATACTGTTACGCTGAAAATAAATAAAAATTTAAAAAAAAAAAAAGAGAGAGAGAGAAAATAAAGACGTACAGAGAAAAAAAAAAAGTGCTTGAGAATCAACTTAAAATGATATAGCCTATGAAGTATGAAAAGAAAACTACAAAATAAAAGCAGCAATATCAACAAACACCTATCTAGTACTTGCTATGCCCCAGGCTCTGTTCTGAGCACTTCTCTCATGTTAGCTAATGTGTTGCCCAGCACCCCTGTGGTACTATTTCTGTTCCACGCTACAGCTGAGGAGACTGTGCACATAGTGGTCACTCTGCTAGTGAGTAGTAGGGCCAGGATTTGAACCCAAGCATCTGTTCCTGAGCCCTTGATTCTGGGTCTCTAAGCCAGGACACCTCTCTAAAGAATGCATTTTTAATTTTAATATATACAAACTGTATCATCCTGTCAACTAGAAAGTTGCTTTCCAACCCTATAATTGTACATAAAGTACTGTTATTGAGGGATGTACAGGTGACTCTTGAACAACACAGATCTGAATGGCATAGGTCCGCTTATACTTAGGTTTTTTATAGTACAGTACCGTAAATGTATTTTCTTTTCTCTAGGATTTTCTTAACATTTTCTTTCCTCTAGCTTACTTTATTGGAAGAATACAGCATATAATCTATATAACATACAAAATATGTGTTACTTGACTATGTTATCAGTAAGGCTTCTGGTCAGCAGTAAGGTAATCTGCAGTTAAATTTTCACGGAGTCAAAATATGTATGTGATTTTCTACTGTGTGGAGAGTCAGCACCCGTATCCCCTGCATTGTTCAAGAGTCAATTGAAGTATATTTTAGTGAAGTTTGATGTAGTAGAGGAGGAGCTAAAACCTTCACAGGTCTTAAGGGGGCTCTGACCCCAGGTCTTCAAAGCCCCACCTGCCGCAGTGGAGCCCTAGAGAATAAAGTGGCAGTGAGTCATGGGACAGAACTCACTGCCCACACTTGGGGCCTCTGCTCCCTGGCCCAGTAACAGCCTTGCTGTTCACCCTAAACTAAGGATTGACAAAGTATTTCTGCAAAGGGCCAGACAGCAAATATTCGAGTCTCTAACAAGAAAGGCAGAGACAATTCTGAAGAGGAAAAACCTGAAGATATGATTATATCTTCAAAACTGATTATAAAGCTATGTTAATTAAGACTGTGGTAATGGTGTAGGGTTAGACAAATAGATCAATGGGATAAAATAAGAGAAAAAGACATTCCTGAAAAGTAACATAGATGGCTTTGCAGAGCAGGGGAAGAAAAAATGAACTAGTTAATAAGTGATACCAGGACAACTGGTTGTCCCTGGGGGAAAAAAATGAAGTTAGATCTCTAACTCATCTCAACATTAAAAATCAATTCTAACATGAGGAAAGCATGAAGAACAAAATTTTTCAACTTTTAGAAGAAAATGTAGGAGAATATCTTTTTGTTCTCAAAGTAGGAAAGGAATCTTAAATAAGACACGAATAAAGCACAAATTGTAAGGGGAAAGACTGATAAAACGGACTCCAGTAAAATAAAAGTTTACATGCAACGGGAGACACCAACAAAATTCAAATTCAAGCCACAGACAAGGAGATTTACAAAGCATATAACCAACAAAGGATTATATCCAGAATTTATAAAGAACTACCACAACTCAGCAAAAGTAAAATAACCCAGTGGGGGAAAAGGGCAAGGAATATGAGTGAGTGTTTCACAGAAGAGAAACCCTAAATGGCTAATAGATATGTGAAAAGAATTCAGCATCACTAACT
Source organism: Martes martes (assembly GCF_963455335.1). NCBI lineage: Eukaryota > Metazoa > Chordata > Mammalia > Carnivora > Mustelidae > Martes > Martes martes. The sequence goes on from NC_137896.1 coordinate 90,769,603, forward strand.
ATCAGGGACATGCAATTTAAAGTAACCAAGTACTATTTCAAATGCCAAAGTGATAAAATTAATACAGTTGATAATATCATGTGATATTGGCAAGGTTGGGGAAAAAGGGGAGCTTTTCTGGGCAGATTCAGAGAGTCTAAGCTGGTACAATCACTTTAGAAAAAAAATTAGCAATATCTGCTAAAGTTGAAGAGGCACGAAACTATGACCCCAAATTCAACCTCTAGGAATATACCTTAGAAAAACTCTCATACATGTTCCAAAAGAAAATATATAGGATAATTTTTATAACAGTATTGTTTGTAAAAAATTCATGCAAAAACTTTGCATGTACATAAATGTACATGAATAGAAGAATGGATACCTAAATCGTGGTCTGATAGAATGGACTTTTACACAGTGTTTAAAGTGAATGAAGTAGAGCGAGATGTCTCTAAAGCGTAATGTTAGCGAGAACAGGCAACTTGTGGAATAACACAGTTTTAAAATAGAACAGGGATGTCTGGCTGGCTCAGTCAGCCCAAACTCTTGATTTGGGCTCAGATAATGATCTCAGGGTCCCGAGAATGAGCCCCACGTCAGGCTCTGTACTGCGCATGCGGTCTGCCCGAGATTCTCTGTTCCTCTCCATCTGCTTCTCCCCATCCCCTGCTTGCACGAGTGCACTCCCTCCCTCTCTCTCAAAAAATAAATAAAATAGGGAGGACAATGCCAGACATTATTTGTGGCGTCATCCTATGTGGTAAAGTGAAAAAACATACAGATGAATAATAAATTCAGGGATGCTAATTCAAGATGGTTGTTTTCCTGGTGAAGGAAGGAGGGATGGCAAGGGGAAGGGAATACGAGGAGTCCTACCTCTTTCTGTTGGACGTCTGATAAGGTTGGGTGCTATTTACCATGTAATTCTATGTACTTTTGTGTATAAGAGAAATATGTTGTAATGAAAAGGATTTAAAAGAAGACTAGGGTTTGAGGTAAGGCTGCAAACCTTCAATCAAACACCAGAAGACCCAAAGTTTTTGTAGCGGGTGGAGGAAAAAGAAGTTTCAGATGGTTTTTGTCATGAATCAATAGATTCAAGGATCAATGGTAGGAGCTTAGTGAAAAATTAGTCTTGACCCATGTCAGGGTTTGTCTCAGACAGTCCCACTTTATGCCCATTGTCTAGAGTGATTATTAATATTTCCCCCTTTCACTTTCAAAAGATCACTGATATGGTCACCTAATAATAAAGCACCTTCAGCTGCTGTGCCTGGCAGATGGGTACCAGATATGGGACTTGCCTGGTAAGGCCAGAAGGGCTCATTAGATGAACGAAGAGCTGGACAGAAGAGAAATTCAAAAGAACAATAGTAGTAGCCAGTCTTTAATGAATCTTTTATCTGAAAACTGAAGACCCCAAGGTTTTCTCCTTTTCTTTAGAATCATGTCAGATTAGGGGCGCCTGGGTGGCTCAGTGGGTTAAAGCCTCTGCCTTCAGCTCAGGTCATGATCTCGGGGTCCTGGGATCGGGCCCGCATCGGGCTCTCTGCTTGGCAGGGAGCCTGCTTCCCTCTCTCTCTCTGCCTGCCTCTCTGCCTACTTGTGATCTCTGTCTGTCAAATAAATAAATAAAATCTTTAAAAAAAAAATTTAGAATCATGTCAGATTAGAACATCAGTCTGCAGTCTTCTAATCTTCTCAGACACATGGCTGATAGAGTCAAAAGGCCTGTAGAGTTAGCTCACAGAGCAGGCAAGAGCAAAATTACCTGAATAGTTTTGAAAAACAAAGATTCCTTGGTTCCAACACCACATTACTGATTTGAGATCTATAGAGTTATGGCCACAGAATCCATATTTTCTCCACTCTTCGGGTAATTCTGGTACACAGATCCATAGAATTTTGTCATGAATACCAGAGCTCTAACAGTTGTGCTACTTTAAATAGCAACTTCCTACTGATAACTAGTCTTTTATCAGTTTAAATCTGCAGGGATCTGTCATAACCCATCCTCATCTCTTGCCTTAATGTAATGATTTTCCCACCTCGTTACATACAGCTTGCAATCGGTGCCTTCCTGTGGATGGGTCTCTACCATTCAGAATTAAAAAGGGCTGAGACCCAGGGTCAGGAACATGTTGGCCGTGATCTCTTCTAGCCTTGATGAGGAGACATGCAGGAGTGCATTGAGGACAATGCCAGGTCAAGGAACCCCTCCTCATTACTGGAGTCCAAACCCTCATGTCAAATTCCAGCTTTGGTCATTGGGTGGAGATATCCTGCTGTCTGTATGAGCCAGACCAAAATGGACTCCTTTCCCAAGGCCTCATGCCAGTTCTTAACTGGGTTTCTAAGAGGGTAAGCCAAAAAATTACAGAGAGAAAATTCACCCACACTGCAACAAAACTTATTGAGAAGTACTAAATAATTTTTAATTTTTTGCTCTTGATTTTTTTGTTTGGTTTGGTTTCTTTTTTTTTTTTAAATTTAGTTTGATTTTTCTCTTTGAAAAGCATCCTCGGAATTTGCCAAGGGTTTCCAGATTCCCTTTTGCATATATTGAAGGCTATCTGAAAATAAGAAGAATGTGGTCATTAGTTGGATGTGCTACAGTCAGCAATGGAAGGTGCACACCGCTGGGGCATCAGCTGAGCCTGAGTGGTGGCCTTTTCAGTTTGAATTTTTAATTCATTGACATTGGATTCTTGAGGAACTAGATGATGTGGTGTAAGATACCTGGACTCTTAGAAATTGTTCTCATCTGTCTGGGGAATTGAAGAGCTATGTCAGGTGTATTCCTATGATGATTTTAGATATTTGACTTTGTTGGATAGTCTCATTTCCCTTGGTACCTTTTTATTGTTTAAGGATCGGGAGGATGCTAAACCATGAGTGCCTTATTTCTCAAAGGCCTCTGAGAAATTGGGTCAGGCTAGAAGCCTATTAGAGGACACATCATGTCCTAAGAGAAGCCTTTTTTCACTGGCCTGATCCAAACTGACTGATAATCTCTTAGAGGTGTGGTTTTCAACCTTTACTGAGCATCAAAACCACCTTGTGGAACATTTGAACAACAGTGATGCCCAGCCCCACCCCAGCCCAAGTAAAAGATATTGTCTGCAGAGGGGCCTTCAACATCAGTGTTCTTTTTTTTTTTTTTTTAATAAAGTTCCCAAGTATAGTGGGGTGACTAACTGTCCTGGTATGCCTGAGATTGAGAGGTTTCAGTATTAAGTCCAAGGTAGTCCTGGGCCAACCCTGATGAAAGTCACCTCAATGAAACTAAAACCGCCACGTGACCATAGGTTCTCAGTATCTGTCCTGCTGTACCCGAGACAGACCTTTCAGATCTTTCTCACTAATGGGATTCAGAACTCCAGGGGATGGAGATTAGGACCTGGAACCTTCTGATGCTGTTAGCTGTAATCTAGATGTGAACAAGATGTTGGAAGAGGGAGTAAAGCTGGCCTAAGGAGATGGAGAAAAGAAAGTGGGTCTACACTGCCTGAGCCAGGAGGCAGAGGAGTGGCAAATTATCTGAGATTATGTGAAAAGAAAGATGGTAAGGAGGGACTTTTCAAATAATGTTTTTTCCTCCTTCTTCTTTTTTTTTCTAATTGCTTTTTATGAAGAGATTAGGGACCCCCTTTGCAGATCTGATATTTTGGGCTATTTCCCATCTTGGGAGAGCCAGGTGTGTTTTGTTTCAGGTGTTCTGTGTGAGTCCACCAGTGGGAACATCAGCTGGTGTGTGTGGTAGAGCCCGCGCCATCGTCACATCCACAATCTGTGCCTAACTGTGGTTCACTGTGGTCTTCCCTGAAGCCCAGTCGGAGTGTTTGGAATTCATTGCACTTTGATGTAAAGGGCATCTGGACATGTAGAAGAGGAAGCCTAACTCTTTTATTACAAAAACAAACTGTGAATGTTAGGTAGATTTATAGAAAATGCAAATGCACATGGGGTGAAGGTGAGCTAGATTAGGTATGTGCATCGAGGCCCGAAGCTTCTGCCCCTGACAGCTAACGCCGGCCTAGGACTGCATCCCTCTGCTGCTTATAACAGAGCCTTCGTGATGGCTGGTTTGCCATCCTCTAGATAGATTTTTCTAATACTGCTATTAGCTAGGCACTGGAAAAGGAATCTCCTTGGTACCGAGACATTAGAATCTCCTGGATCCACCACATGGATTTCCCAGGGCTGGTGAGCAGGTTTTCTATGCAGCAGAATACCAGAATTACATCCCTGAGGGCAAGCAATTCTGAATCAGGACAAAGACTGCATTTATAGACACAACTCCAGCTTTTCCTGAAAATGCCTCTTCCCCTTACTAAGGGGAATGAGTTGTTAATCATACTGGAATTAAAATTACAAACAATAAAAATAGACATTTAAAAAAATAAAGGGATACAAGTTATTAGTGATAGGCAAAGATTAAACTGGGAAGGGATTGGACGATGGGGAGGGAGGTGATAAGTTACACAAACTTCTGTGCAAATGTCCTTTGATCTGGGCTTGAGACATCACATGGCTTGCTCTTATGATAAGAGCAGGCATCCATAAAGCTTCCTCTTGTTCTGCGAACATGGCCCATCTCTGCCCTCCACCTTGAAGGTTCTGTGTCTGGAAGCCTACACTCCTATACTCTTAGTGAAAGGAGGAGTCCTGGAAATACTAAAGGAGATGATCAACAATATTTCTTGAGTTTATATCATATTCTAGGCTCTTTTTATTTTCCTATGCACTAACTTACTTGACTCTCATAATAACCCTACAAAGTAAATGATATCACCCTCATTTTATGAAGGAAGCTGAAGCACAGAGAAGAATTTTTTTTTTTTAAGATTTTATTTATTTATTTGACAGACAGAGATTACAAGTAGGCAGAGGCAGGGAGAGAGGGAGGAAGGGAAGCAGGCTCCCTGCGGAGCAGAGAGCCCGATGCGGGCCTCGATCCCAGGACCCTGGGATCATGACCTGAGCCGAAGGCAGAGGCTTTAGCCCACTGAGCCACCCAGGCGCCCGCAGAGAAGAATTTTTGTTTGTTTGTTTGGTTTGGTTTGGTTTGGTGCTAAATAGCCAAGAAGCAGAAGGGCCCAGGATCAGAGCCAGGCAGCTCCTACTTCTGATCTCTGCTGGTTCCTGCTAGATTCCAGGGCCCTACCTCACATGCAGCACAAACTCAACTGCTGGGAGTGAAGGGAGGCAGGTTGCCCAGTCTGGTAAATGTCTGAAATGTTGAACTTGGAGAATTGAGAGAGAGAGAGAGAGAGAGACAGCTAGTGGCAATCTCAGGGCAGCACTAGGGAGCAACGCTTAGCACAAGCACCATTCTGCACACTTGGTTGATTTTTGTTTTCATCAGGTCCTATATGTTAGAACAGTGAGATAGACAGTTGGGTTTCTTCAGACTGGTACACAGCAGACAGCATATACCTGGAAGGTGATATGACTTCTTCTTTCCTGTCCAGCACTTCATGGAACTTGGGGGAACAAACAGTCTCCATCCCAGAGGCCCGCAGTCTCGACACATAGATAGAAGTCAGGTTTCCATTAAAACAAGATGTGAAGAAAACCCTCAGGAAAGAAATGGACAATATAGGATAATTTTTTTTTTTAACCTTATAATGAGGCATCTACAAGGCACTGTAGAAAGGTTTGGAAGTGAGAGTAAAGAAAGCAAGGAGTGTGCAGGATCCAGAGGCCAGGAGAGGGCAGCCCACCCGACGGCTTGCCTCACAAGCTTGAGAGCATCTGGTGCCCTACAGATGCCCTGGGACTCCGGAGCACGGTTTTGTCCTGACCAGCTTAGACTGCGGTTCCAGGTGCTGGCATCGGGCCTGCAAAAGCTGAGGTGGGGACTGGTCAGGGCCCCAGGGGACACTTCTGTCCCTCATTGCCAACGTGCCTTCTTCCCAAGAACTGCAGGAAGGATGAGGGTGAGACGGGGAAATTGTGGGAGGCAGAGAAAGCCCAGGGGAGAGTGGTGCCTTTGGGCTGCCTACCCACATGCCTCAATCCCAAAGAATGTGAACAGCAAGAAAACAGATTTGCCCTCTACTCACTGCCACGTATATGAGTAAAAAAGCTGACAATCTGAGCCAGAAGCTTGTAGGGACACCCTGGCCTCTCGGTAAAATATGGCACAGGCCTCTTTCCATGTCCTCCCAGAGCCTTCTCTGATAGTGGGTTTTTCAGGCCTGCAAAAGGGGCGGTGCAGGCCGGGCTTTAATTAGTGCCTCAGAGCAGGACGGACGTGCTGTGCTCATCTAGGGCAGGAGTCAGCCAGTCTTTCACCTGTGATAAAAGACAGCCTCACCTGCTTTTGTTATTTTTTTTTAAACGGTTCCACAACTTGGTGCTCTGTTGAGAATGTCACTTTTGACCGGACCACCGTGGAACCTGACCCCATTCATCAATATTCTGCTCTCAAGTTTCCGCCACCAGAAGGCCGGGTAAGATGGCTCCAAGTGTGGTCTGAGGACCACCCACAGGAGAGAGCCCCTGCTCCACGCCAGCCTCGAACTCCCTAGAGCTGGGCTGGGAATCTCCATGTTTATCAGTGCACTCTCAGGCACATTCCAGTTTTCGAACCACTATCGGAATGTCCTGACCCCTTTCCTGGCTCTTTAATTGACGGCTCCTTATTTCCTTCATAACATAAATCATTCATTTACCAAAACCCGTGAGAATGTAAGATCTACAAGGAAAGGGGATTTGTCTCTCTGTTTAAGGGCATATCCCAGATTCTTAGAAGAGTGCCACTTGCGTAGTAGTTGCTTAATAAATATTTGTTGAATAAATGAAATGTTTTTTGCACATTCACTTTGTGTCAAGCAACAAACAGATTGGGGACTAAACAAGTGATTACAATAAAGTGTAAGGAGTATTATGATCAGGGGTGGTGAGAATAATACCAGGCTTTGTGGGTGTGACTCAGGAAGCCACAGAAAGGAGAGCAAGGTCAACACCCCTTCTTTATCCTTCAGGCGCAGATGGCTCCCTCCCCCTCCCCAGCACAGATGCGTGAGACCTCACGCAGCCCAGAAGACCTGAAGGGACTCAGAGGACAGGGATGGTGGGAGGCAGGCGGGCGGGGTGCCCCCTGTGGGAATAAAAGAAGGATGCGGTAGGGTATGGAAGGGCTCTGCCTGGTCTAGGGAATGCATTGGTGAGGGCAGAAGTCTGTTTCAATGGCAGCAGGAGGTGGGAGACTGTCCCAGTCTCTGTGACATCTGAAGCCTCACCTTTGGGTGAGTAATAGTATTTGGGTCATAGTAAATGCCAGAAAGTGAAAGGGGGTGGGCTTGTTCAGAGCATGGCAAAAACGGGGCGAGAGGCTTACATTCATTCCCTGGTGCCACAAGCAGCTAGGCAGGTGTAAAACAGACAGACGGTGGGTGAGAAACTTAAGGCCAGAAGTCAGTGGGGGTATGGAGCCAGCATGAGAGGGAAAAGGGACTCAAGCCACAAGCGGCAGACGTGGTGTGGTCCTGTCCACCTCATCCTCAGTTTCTCCCTCTGCCATTTATTTGGTACAGGCCATCTCTTCCTACAGGCGGGTTCTGTTGTCTTCATTGTGAATAAAAAAGAAAACTGGAATTTAATCCTGCTTTCTTGTCTTTGACTGCCAGTTATAAAAATTTTTCTCTTCTTTTCCTGGGTGAGTAGGAAATTCAGAGCTAAAGTCAAAGTCCAATGAAAACAACCAGATTTGTCCTCAGCATTTAGTAAATTTGTTTCCTGTTGCTTCTCCTTTCCAAAAAATATTTCTCTATTCTATTTTAACAGCTGTACTGCAATTGTTTCTATTCTTGAAGGCTGTCTTAAAATTTTTGGAAGTTTTATGCAGGCATAAATTATGAATAAATCAAGCACATGTGTCCATTTTCTCCCACACAGCAATCCCTTAACATTCACTCTGACTACATTCATTGCCTCTTCTCTGACCTTTCCCCAGTCCTCATAATAATCCTTAGTTACTAGTCACTGCAGGCCCCCACATGCCCCTGGAACCTCTCATTCCCTTCATATTCGCCTTGATTTCCACTTGCTGGTCTTGCTTCTGGCTTCCACCTCTGCCCTGACCCCGTAAGGTTAGTGTTCATTGCTCTTCCCTGGCTCCAAGGCCTCACTCTGCCTCCCAGATCCTGACCACACCAACACCCCTTCCCCTGGAGAGGGATCAGAGCCACTTTCCTTTCCACAAAGGATTCCCCCAGGGAAAGCCAAGCATTCACTTGGGGGACCTAAGTGGGACTTGGTTCAGGGATTTTAAAGCTCTGGCCCCAAATCCCAAGCAATGAAATAACTTAAGCAAGGTCTCCCTTTGTGTATTTCCATCCTGCTGTTTGGTAAATGCCTGCTCACTCATTCGCAACCAAGGCTTTCAAGCCCAGCACGCTCATCCCGCTGTTTGACAGTTGTGTTTCCCAAACCCTTTGAATCTTAAATTAGTGTCACTACAATGTTATGATTCATTGCTCTAACTCTCGCTCAAGGTTGTGACTGTTTCTTTCAAGCAGCTCTTCCATTAAAGTGGAAGAGCCCTCCTAGAACACACACATATGTCGATGCAAATCCCCAGCTCTGTGGGTGGTCCCAGCCTTGTGTTCCAGATACAGCTCTGAGAAGGGGAGGAAAGGAAGGTTATGCTTGTTTATCTTTTCTGAAAACTTAACTTTCGCTGGATGTCTGTGCTTGTACACATGGGTTATAAGGATTCTACTCTCCTTTCCTTTCACCAGGAGACTGTAAAAAATTTGAAAGGGTTACACCTGTCTGTATGTGATAGTCTCTCTGAGTTCTCCAGTCCCCAAAGTGAACTTTATCTTAGTCCAGTTTGACTAACACAGAGCATGAAAACCATTCATTCACTCAATAAATACTTGTTGAGGAGACTGTTTTAGGAGCTGGGAATAGGAGCTTAGGAGCAGTGAGATCCTTGTGGATCTTGTAATTCATTGAAGAGAAAATAGACAATACAATAGGTAAAAATGATATAATATTGGATTGTGCTAAGTGTTATAAAGAAAAATAAGATAATTTTAGATAGAATAATCGAGGAAGGTCCCTCTGAGGTATCATTTGAGCAGAGATCTGAATAAAATAGAGATTCCACCCCACCCCACCCCCGCCGCCCCTCTTCCCTTGCCCACGCAGACATCAATAATCAAACAGAGCCATCAACTCTTTTCCCTGGAGCCATACAATCCTCTTAGCAATCCAAACTATCAGTGCCATTTGGTTGGTGTAAACATACATGATTAGGCCTGTTTTCCATCCTGTTCCAAAATCTCTTCCTTTTCTAGAGCAAGGAGGAAAAATATAAAATAGAGAATGAATCTGGGGACAGGTTTTGCCCATCATTATGAGCCGAATGATGTAAGATCGATTACCTTCCTCCATTTTCTTGTCATAAATACAAGATGTTTCCATCCTTTTGCAATGCTTATTTTGTGTGTTTGAGTTTATAACTCAAGACTGTGGTATTTTGTGACCCATTTACAGTCACAGGGCTCTGCAGCTACTTAGGCTGGTTGATCCTATGTACCAGCCTTAAATTGTGGATGGGGTTGTGCTAGAGGCACATTCTCAGACTTCAACTTGAAGTACATTGTAAATAACGTGTTTTCCCTGACAGAAATCCATTTCCTAAATAAAAACACTCTATACATACATTGGCCAATTTTCTTTTTATTCATTCACTTATTGAGCACCTACTGGGTGTCAGGGACAGAGTGTTAAAGGTGGTAAGACATATAACGTCTTACTGAAATCTTCTACAGACACCAATGGAGGATAAAGTCAAGGCCTCTATAGGGGGAAATCCAAATCTTATCCTCTCATAACCTATAAATCCTCTCATCTCCTCTCATAATTTTGAGACCCATGACCTTACAGATCACTACCTAATGAGAGCCAGCCCAGTGACAACCTTCATTCTATTTAATCTCTTCTTAACCCCGAGGATGATTTCTTTTTTTTTCTCTCCAATTGTGTCTCTCAGTTCCCATGACTAAGCATTGTTCTGCCCTCTGTCCCCTCCCATCTTTCTCCAATTGTGTCTCTCAGTTCCCATGACTAAGCATTGTTCTGCCCTCTGTTCCCTCCCATCTTTCTCTACATTCTTTCTCTTGGGGACCTCAGTCCCTCCCAGAGATTTAACATTGCTTTCACGCAGGTAAGTTTCAAATATGTATCCCTGGTTACAGCTTCTCTTCGGAGTTACAGTCCACTAAGACACCATTCTGGAAACTGAGATTCTATATGTTTGAAGTCAAACACATCATTGCTGCATTCACTGGGGTCTTGTGTGTTGCAATGACAGAAATCCGACTTAAAGTAGCTGAAATGTGGGAAAGAGGAATGTATTTCCCTACGTAACCATAACAGTCCTGAGCTAGATCCAGGAACTCAGTGTTGTCAAGAATTGAATTTCATCCTCTTGTCTTTTCTTCTCTTTCCCTTCCCTTCCCTTCCCTCTCTCTGTCTCTGTCTCTCTCTTGTTTATGTCTGTGTATGTGTTCACTCCCTTCTTTCTAAGTCAGGGTCTCTCTATTAGAATATGTTCATTTTAGTTACCATAAGCACCAGACTTACTTTCACTGCTTTAGTAAACCTAGAGAAAGAAAGAACTTCTCTTTCCCAATAATTCCATCAAAAGTCCTACAATTGAATTTCACTGGTCTAACTTGGGACACTCACCATCCTGTAAGCACTCACATGACTGAAATATACAGTTACGTTCACTCTTGATCTAAGTCCTTGGAAACAATGGATTGGCTTCAATCACATGAACTGTAGTCTTTTATAGAAAAAGTGAGAAAAAGAAGAAAGTATGCTGGATAGGCAAAAGCAACAGATGTCAACTATAATCTACTCCCCTCAAAAACAAGTTTTTCCACTGACTCACTTTTTCTTTTAAAACATATAATTATGTAAAAACATTATTTAAACTAAACTGTATTCCTTAAGTGCTATTAATCTTACTATTTTATTGGTGTCGCAAGTTTATAACATTCAGATTTCAGCTTCAGACCCCCTTGGACTTCATCTTTTTCTCCCTTGTCCCCCATCAACAATCAATCAGTTGTCAGATCTTCTTGATTCTGTAACCAAATTATTAGCCTTCCATCTAAACCCCTTTCCACAAGACTCTGCCTTCTCCAATACAAATTCAATTTTTTGAAGCATGTGCTGATCATATAACCTCTGGTTCATAAATCTTCCCTTGCCTTCCATTGCCCAAAGACAAATGGCCAGTCTTATTAGCCAGCTCTCAAAGTCCAACCCTCCAGAAACTAGATCTAACCTACCTTTTAGGACTGAATCCCCACCACTTCCCCAAGTATGTGTCATCCCTCTAGCTAACTGCAGCCTCTCACTATCCCTCATTCTGCCTCAAGCTCTCTCTGGCTGTTTCCTATAACCAAGATGCTGTCTCTCCTCTCTTTTGTCAGTGTCCTCACCATTTTTCAGGCCCAACTCCAGGACCTCTTTGGATGTTCAGAAAGGAATTGTTATGTAGTCATTTTAAATGATTTTGAATAGACAGAAGCGTGGATTAGATGAGCAGTTTCTGCTAATCTTGGATGATTGATTTCTAACCTATAAGATTCTCTCATATATGAGAACACCTCATGTATCCACAAAAGCCTTTGTTGAATAAGAAATAACGCAGTAGTCTGGTGTATGAGGCACCAACAAGATGTGGGGGTAAGCATTACTGCTAACTGGGATGTAAGAATAAGGCTGCCCTTCCTACGGAAGAAGACCAACACTGTGTGTATATGTTGTTTTGCAAAAGCTAGAAGGTGTTCTGCTTTAAGGAAAAATGGCTAATGAATATGTCCAACAAAGTATCTACTTTAAATGTGTATTCAGTTCTCCTTGTGTCATTGAGTCTTCATTCTCCCTCAGACTGAATGCTTCAGAGAAATAGGGGCAGCTCCAGGGCTATTTTCCCCAGCTGCTAGAAAGTTCTAGCACTTTGTCTTTCAGTCTTATTTCTATCATATTGTACTTTGCAAGGCAGCCGTGATATACTTTCTCACCTCCTCTGCAGACTAGGTAGAGGACGCAATTCTCTTCGTACCTTGAACATAGTAAGTACCAGTAAACACTTGGCTGAAATGATACCAGTGGAAAGTCCAGAATCTATGCCAAGGAATCTCAGTGGTAATAAATAAATAAATAAATAAATAAATAAATAAAATTGCTTTATAAACATTCTCCTCTTTCATAGGTTTTCCTCATATTAATAAAATCTTCAGATATAATCAGAGGTTATTTTATTTATTTGTTCATTCTTGCCAAAGAACAAATTTTCCCCTATTGGCAGTTCAAAGAGCTTGGCAGAAAATAACAATCAACACAATTAGTATTGCCTCCTGGTACAGCAACAGCAGTAACACCAAAATTGCCTCTGAATTACAAAAGAGCTTTTGGATGCTAAAAACTTAACATTGAGTCATTCATTCAATGCGTACTTACTGACCACAGACTAAGGCATAGCATTGTGCTAGGAATACTGAAAAGACAGATTTAACTGACCTCATAAAACCCAGAAATCTAGGAGGAGAGAGATAATTAAACAAGAAATTACTTGCCAGATACCGTTTAAGCACTGAGTATGTTAGAGCTGTTAAACTCAATGAACAAACTGCCTGCCTCTTTATTTGCTATATGTCAAGGTTGATCCTTGGGACTCTGTTTCAAATCCAGCCAGGGAACATCAACATTCTTAAAACTTTCCACACTTTTAGGTTAGGCAAAAGGGCAAAGCTGGGCATCCTGCATGTCAAGGGCACCTTTAGCAACACGAGCTGCCTTCCTGGTCCCTAGAGAAATCTTGCCAATGGTCCTCCTCACTTAGGAGGAACTGGTGGTTGTGGGCTCCAGGCATCTTGGGAAAGAAGACATTGTGGGTCACTGCACTCACATGCAAGTTGGTGCAGAAAAGTTTAAAAACTACTTAGATATTTGGGGAGACCCTCCAGAAGTAGCTTTGAATTTTCATGCTTTTATATTCATATGGTTCACAAAAAATTTTGAATACTAGGGTCGATTTCAGTGTGGACCCAAATTTCTGAGAAAGCTTCAGGAATTCTATGTACTAGTGGCTCTTAGAAGGCCTGGAATACAAGCAGGAGATCACTCCACATTTCAGTTTTAATCTGTGCTTTGCATCCAGTTTTATTGATTTAAAGGAGGTGCTTCCCAAAGTGAGTTATATGGACCCCTAGGCCCAAGGACTGATAATTAGTGAACTGCAGAACATAATTGGAGAACAGTTATCTTAGCAGATATTGGTGTGTTTAGTGAATAGTATTTTGTTTAGTGAATAGTTTTTGAAATAAGGACCTAATTTTGAACTCTAAGGGCTGTATCTGTGGCAAATGACTGGTTGCCAAGGATACCACTGTGTGCAAATTACAGAAAACATAATGAACAGATGGATTCTTGGAGGGAGGAGAATTGATCTGAACGTAAGAGACAGGTGGAGATAAATACTCTGATTGGAAAAGAAGTCACAGAGTTTATGTGGCTGACATAAAAACACATCCTCATAATTTTAAGAGCCTCCATCCTTTATCTTCTTCTGCCAATGGAGACGTCATTAGCCTTCAGATAGTTACCCGGGTGCAGGCTATTTGAAACCTGAGGCTAGCTAATGCAGCTACGTCTCATCTCTCAGGTCTGCCAATCATTTACCTCCCCCTGACTTTAGTCACATTCCCTTAGGCAGTTCTTCCTTCCCTAACTGATTATAATTGAGCTCTTCCTTCAGCGCCTTTGCCAAATGTTCTCCAAAACCATCAGTCTGCAATCAGCTACGCATTCTACACCCTAAACTTCCTCAACTTCACCTCTCCCTCTTACCCAGCTTGTCTATGGAATTTCCTATCATTTTCTGAGATCTACAGTGAAGCCTATGATTCTTCTACAGCCCAAGGAGCACAGGGTTGATAAACATATTGTTTCCTATTGTTCCTATTGGTGCTGTAACAAACCACCACAAATGTAGTAGCTTAAAACAACACACATTTAATATCATATGTTCTGAAGTTCAGAAGTCCCAAATGGGTCTTAGGGCTAAAATCAAGGTGTTGGCAGGGCTGGTTCCATCTGGAGATTCCCATGGAGAATCTGTTCTTTTCCCAGCATCTAAAGGCTGCTGGTGCTTATTGGTTCATTTGTCACATCACTGAAAACTCTGCTTTTGTCATCATACCTCTCTGACTCAAACCCTGCTTGTCCCCCTCTTACAAGGACACTGTGACATCAGGCTTACACAGATAATACAGAATAATCTCCTATCTCAGTTATCTCCTTAATTTAATCGCATTTATAAAGTCCCTTTCATCATGTAAGGTAACATACTCATGGATTCCAAGGATTTGGACATGGATATCTTTCAGGAGTCATTATTCAGCCTGCCACAGTCCAGATGGGGATAGAATTCTGCATTTATCCTATTCCTTATCAATATTTCCAGACCATTCTTCTACAACAGTGTCCGCAAACTTTTTCCATAAAAAGCCAAATGGTAAATATTTTAGACTTTGTGGGTCAAGGCAACATTGAGGCTATTATGTAGTACTTATGTAATTAACCATTTAAAATGTAACTATTATAACATGTAAAAACCATTCTTAACTTGTAAGTGGTACAAAAACAGGTGGTATGCTGGATTTTGCCCATGAGCTGAAATTTGCAAAATTCTGCTTTATAAGCTCTCAGGAAGTACTTCCTTAGAGGCCTATGCCATTCAGTTAAATCACTTCTACTTTATCTTGCCTCTGTCACTTACAGATATCCTGGCCACTCTTCAATACCACTGATGAATTGCCCACCTGGAGAAGTATTCGAAAAGGTAGGAAGAGCCACTTGAGTCCTGGATAAGTCTAATTCTGCAAAATAACAGTAATATCCTAAAGAGAAAACATCTTTCTGTTTATATATCTCTCCTTCCTATCAAAAGTTCCTGGTGCAGAAATACATTCTTCCCATTCAAGATATGTATTTATCCACATATCATCCTGAGTAATAACAGTTTTTCCATTCTGAGGACATATATGAGCCTTGGTGTTATAACACAGTCTAAGGAATCAAATATTCTCCGTGAAAAGACGAGAGACTATGGATGAAAACACAAATTTGGGGAGTACAAAGGACAGATTTTGGTTCATCACCTGGTCTTTTTTTTTTTTTTAAGATTTTATTTATTTATTTGACAGACAGATCACAAGTAGGCAGAGAGGCAGGCAGAGAGAGAGGAGGAAGCAGGCTCCCTGCTGAGCAGAGAGCCTGATGCGGGGCTCGATCCCAGGACACTGGGATCATGACCTGAGCTGAAGGCAGAAGCTTTAACCCACCGAGCCACCCAGGCGCCCCCAACACCTGGTCTTTTTGACTATGTGGAGCTGGTTGCACGATTCTGAATCTGAACAGATTCCCAAATACGGGGCCTGGTCTTGAGCCCAGAGAAATATTTCTTCTTAGAGTCTCAGAAGTTCCTTGTGTTCTTCAGATGGGAGCCAGAAGGGAAGGTCATTTTTAATTTCATTGATGCCACTCTTAGGCCCTGATCTCTGCCTACTGCTAAAAGGAAGAAAACAAAAAGGAAGAGAGAGCTAGAGAAAGAGACTTTCATATGACAGTTCCCTCTCTCAGGGACTGAACAGTGGTTTTTCCTATGGAAAGGAGATTTTATTTTTTTTTTTTAAGATTTTATTTATTTATTTGACAGACAGAGATCACGAGTAAGCAGAGAGGAGGGCAGAGAGAGAGGAGGAAGCAGGCTCCCCGGTGAGCAGAGAGCCTGATGTGGGGCTCGATCCCAGGACCCTGGGATCATGACCTGAGCCGAAGGCAGAGGCCCTAACCCGCTGAGCCACCCAGGCGCCCTGGAAAGGAGATTTTAAAATGCATCTGAGGGTTAAGTGCTTCAGATCAAGCGAGGCCAAGATGATCTTGAAAGTAGGAATAATTAAAGGATAGATGATCAAATGACTTTGGAGGCACAAGAAGCACACTCCCAGTGCTTAGACCTAATATAAAAGCTTCCTTTTATTTGGCTCAAGCCTGAGGGACTTGAAAATTGGCCATCAGTGAGGTTAAGAATAGCTATTGCAATTTCAAGAAGGAATACCCCTTTCTTATGAACCTGTAAAAATTGTGTATGACTCTCAGTGCTGGATTAAATGTGGAAAGTGCCCTGAGAGCCCTCCCACCTGGTCACATCTAAGTTAATGTAGAAGAAGAAAGGAGAGATTCTAAATTGGAAAGAGACATGAAAATGTTTACCTGTAGAGGAAGGAATAAAGAAGGCAGATAAAGCAAACCTTCATAAACTTAAGAGAAATCATCTTTGTTGCAACCAGTTAAGGCTTTGAAGCTCGGTAGAACAGGATGCTGCAATCAGCCCTATTTCCCATGCTCTGAGGCTTTGTGTTATTTTATTATTCAAAACTATCTAATGAGAAGCTACTGTGATCCAAGGCCTGCATGCACACTGAGAGTACAGAGGTGAGTAAGGTTATCATACAGCGGCCAGAGACTTAAAGACTAGGGCACATTGGCAGGTGCAGAAAAATCACATAGAGTGTGACTGTGCAAGCAACACAGGGGACACAAGGGAAGGTTTGATTCCAGCTGGAAAATGTAAAGAAGATATTCTTATCTCATGATGAAAGACCAATTCATATATTTAAAACTTAAAGAAAAATTCATGAATTTTCAAATCTACAATGAGGCTAAAGTGAGGTCATGATGCAGATTCCCAAGCAAGACCTAGGGAGACTCTTACACTGAAGCCTAATACTTACCAGTACTAAATTTGTTAAATATTAAATCCAATATCTAGGGCAAAGAAAGAATATACCCTGATCTATAAAAACTGATTTGGGATGGCAGACAATTAGAAGACTGACACCCCTTTCTGACTACAATTTTTTTTCAACCACAATTTTTAAGAGGAGTCCATTTGTCAATATGTGCTATCACAGTATAGGTTGAGAAGATGAGAAAAGACATAATAAATGAGCCTCATTTTGCTCTGCCCAAAGCTGATTAGAAGAGTAAGTATAGGGGTGCCTGGGTGGCTCAGTGGGTTAAAGCCTCTGCCTTCAGCTCAGGTCATGATCCCAGGGTCCTAGGATCGAGCCCCACATCGAGCCCCACATCGGGCTCTCTGCTCAGCAGGGAGCCTGCTTCCTCCTTTCTCTCTGCCTGCTTCTCTGTAATCTCCATCTGTCAAATAAGTAAATAAAATCTTTAAAAAAAAAAAAAAAAAGAAGAGTAAGTATAGCTGTTTTTATCAGAAGAGCCACTCTGATAAGAATGATGTTGGAACCGTGAAAGCCATGGCAACAGGCAGGAAGTGCTGCCATTTTATTTCAACACAGTGAATACTAGAATGTATACATGTAAATAAAATATTAGGACAAAAGGGAAAAAGTACCATAAGAAATATAAATAAAGGTGAAAATATTTAGCATCAAGAAAGGAAAGGCAGGAACAAGTTAACTTTGACTCTAACATGAATTATTACAAAGGGAGATAGATGAAAATACTCAATGAATATAAAGTAGGTCTAATTAAAACATAAGACCTTAAAAGGATCCTTTTATGGTAACAATTCTCAATAAATACTTAATAAAGGCCACATATGACAAGCCCACAGCTAATAATATACTCAACAGTGAAAGGTCAAAAACTCTTCCTCTGAGATCAGGAACAAGACAAGGGTGCCAATTCTCACCACTCCTATTCAACATAGTACTAGAAGTCCTAGCCAGAAAAACTAGGAAAGAAAAAGAAATAAAAGGCATCCAAATAAGAAAGGAAGAAGTATAATTGTTTTTGTTGGTAGGTTGCATGATCTTATATATTGAACACCTAGAAGACTCCACCAAAAAGCTCTTAAAACTAAAAAACAGATTCAGCAAAGTAGCAGGATTCAAAATACAAAAATCTGTTGTGTTTCTCTACATCAATAATGAACCATCTGAAAAAGAAATAAAGGAAACAATCCCATTTACAATAGCATTGAATACATTTAAAACTTAGGAATAAACTTAACCAGGTTGGTGAAAGATCTATTCCTAGAAAACTAGAAGACTTCAATGAAAGATATTGAAAAAGATGCAAGTAAATGGAAAGATATCCCATGTTTGTGGATTGGAAAAATAAATATTATTAAAATGTCCGTACTACCCAAAGCCATCTGTAGATTTAGTGCAATCCCTATCAAAATTCCAAAGGCATTTTTTATAGAAATAGGAAAAAAATAGTCTCAAAATTCATATAGAGCCACAAAAGACCCCAAATAGTCAAATTAGGCTTGAGCAAGAAGTAGAAAGCTGAAAGCATCACACTTCCTGGTTTCAAATTATATTACAAATCTCATAATCTAAAGACAATTATCATATGCTCTCTCTGATATGAGGAAGTTGGGAGGCAACATGGGGGGTTTGGGGAGTAGGAAAGGAATAAATGAAACAAGATGGGTTGGGGAGGGAGACAAACCACAAGAGACTCTCAGTCTCAACAAACTGAGGGTGGCCGGGTGGAGGGGCCTAGGGAGAGGGTGGTGGGGTTATGGACATTGGGGAAGATATGTGCTACGGTGAGTGCTGTGAAGTGTGTAAACCTGGTGATTCACAGACCTGTACCCCTGGGGCGAATAATATATTATACATTAATAAAAAATAAAAAATTATATAACAAATCTAGTAATCTAGTAGTAATAAAGACAGTCTGGTATTGGCACAAAAAACAGACACAAAGACCAATGGAACAGAACAGAGAGTCTAGAAATAAGCCCACACATATATCGGGAAGTGATATTTGACAAGGGAGCCAAGAATACTCAATAGGAAAAGGATTGTTTCTTCAATAAATAGTGCTGGGAAATTGGGAATTTACATGCAAAAAAATGAAATTGAACCCCATCATACACCACACACAAAAATTAACTCAAAATGGGTTAATGACTTAAATGTAGAGGTGCCTGAGTGGCATGGTTGGTTGAGCATCCAACTCTTGCTTTCAGATCTGCTAGTGATCGCAGGGTCACGGGATTGGCCCTGCATTGGTTCTGCGCTTATCACAGAGTCTGCTTGGGATTCTTTCTCCCTCTCCCTTCACTCCTCTCTCTCTTCCTCTCTAAAGTAGGTAAACAAATCCTTTTTAAAAGGACTTAAATGTAGTATCTGAACTGGTGAAACTCCTAGAAGGGCACACTATACAAGCCAGGCCCCGTAGTCCTTCCCTGTGATCTGACTTGATTTGATATGATTTGATTTTTTAGATTTTATTTATTTATTTGAGAGAGAGAGCATGAGAGGGGAGAAGGTCAGAGGAAGAAGCAGACTCTCCGCAGAGCTGGGAGCCTGATGTGGGACTCGATTCCAGGTCTCCGGGATCATGACCCGAGCTGAAGGCAGTGGCTTACCCCACTGAGCCACCCAGGTGCCCCATTTTTTTGTTCTTGTTGTTAGATTTCCTTCCCTGTGATTTTAATTTCCAACCTTGAAGCAAGGTGTTTCTTTCCTTTCGTGTCCTTATATTGGAATGATGTTAAGTCCCAAAGTGCCTAGGGTGCACCCCTGCCAGTAGTGAAGGTTCAGCTGAGGGGGTTCAGATATGCCATGAGTGGATGGTGACCACCTGTGCCTCACAGTGCAGGAAGAGACCCTCAAAGGAAGTCAGTGGTAGCTTCCTAGGGTAACTGTACTTCTAACAACTTCTCAGATGTTTAACTGTCAGCCAGTGCTTCTCTGAGGAACCATGGAAGACCAGGGAAGCTGGACAGAAGCATCCTTTGCAGGCTGTCCTCTGAGCTAAGTAAACAGTGAAACTGCCCCCCCCCGCCCCAACACACACACACACACAACCTGTGAGCTGTATGGAAGCTCGGTGAGTAGCAATGAATCCAATACACTGTAGTGGTACACACAGGACATAGTATCATCTGAAACAGAAAAAAATGAGACCAGCAACAGAGAGAAGCAGAGATGAGAACTGAGAAAGAAAGAACTTTTGGTAGCATTTCAGCATCTAGACCCTGTCATCCATGATGCCTGATTCAACCCTACTTTATCCAGTTATATGAACCAATAAATGCTCTTAAGTTGGATATTATTCTGTTGCAAATGAAAATGACCCAATGCAGAAACTGGAACCAGGAGGGACAGACCTAAATGTAGAACTGCTTGGGTCAAGGTAAGGAAGGTAACAGTGGAAGTCCCCCTATCTTTGGCTGAAAAGCTGAAATCCTTGCTATATGGAAGTGAAGCAGTAGGCCAAACTGTTATCTAGTATTTTGTGACTTAGGGAAATCCCCCACTACCCTAAAAATAAGAACCTCATAGACTTGGTAAAGGCATCAGAATATTGGGGTGAGAAAGCCGGATGACCCAAAACCTTCCCAAACACCTCCATCCTAAGAAGGGTCATATCCTTCCCTGTCACCAGCTTTGATGAATCCTGGGGATGACGGCAACACCTCATTCTTTCACTTTTCTAAGAGACAGAGACCAAGATGATGTTAATCTGAAGCCCAGGCAATTATTGCCTAGGACGGAAATCACAAGCGTGGGAACCCAAATTCAAAGATACTGATTTAACAAGATTTTTGGCCGTTGTTACTAGCCAATGAGGCAACCCAAAATGATATAATCAGACCAGCCACCAAGGTTTCAAGCCAAGTGTATTGCCCCCTGGGCACACAGATTTGTGATTGTTCATTTCTTAAGACAGCCTTCCAAGCCCTTAGGACAGACAGAGGGTTGCTAAAGCAATAGAGACCCCATCAGATGAAGTCTCCTGACCAACATTTCAGGTACTGTGATGACACCGATGGACACCAATGGAAATACTCCCAGTAAGAAGGCTCAGGAGCATCCAGACAGGCTGAATAAGGAACCCACTGCATGTCAAGAGAAGGGAGCTGGAGGATGCCGCTTCCTTCTCTGTAACCCATTTCTAAGTGGTTCAGCCGCGCTCTCTTTTTTCCGTACTGACCTCCCTTCTCCATAAGAGGTGATCATCATTTATTTAAGTTTGTCACATTTATTGTTTATTTTTAATTGTGTTATGTTAGTCACCATACGATGTAGTGTTTCATGACTCATTGTTTGCATATAATACCCAGTGCTCCATGCA
Organism: Martes martes; assembly: GCF_963455335.1. Lineage (NCBI taxonomy): Eukaryota > Metazoa > Chordata > Mammalia > Carnivora > Mustelidae > Martes > Martes martes. The sequence goes on from NC_137896.1 coordinate 90,790,762, forward strand.
ATCCATACTCTCCTTAATACCCATCACCAGGCTTAATACCCCCTCCCCTCCCTTCTAAAACCCTCTATTAGTCTCCCGGAGTCCATAGTCTCTTACAGTTTTTCTCCCACTCCTACTTCTCCCCCTTCATTTTTCCGTTCTCCTAATGTCCTCCATGCTATTCCTTCTGTTCCACAAATAAGGGAAACCATATGCTAATTGACTTCCACTGAAGGAGATTATGCTTAGTGAAGTAAGTCAAAAAGAGGCCACCATCTTATTTCTAGCCTTGGGCACCTCTATCCCATGCTTAACAACCACTCAGCCACACTGTAACTATAACACACAACACACAGCAAATGAAAGTCCCCTCGTTAGTCACACAGGGGCATTTCTTTATTCTCCAGTTTTTCCATTTCTCCCAGTTCTCCAGTTGTTGAAAGGGCCTGGCAAAAGACCATAGCCACCTATGAAAAAGGGCTGCCACTTAAAGTAAGTATAACACAGAAATGGACATGAAACAAAAAAAAGATTTTATGTAACATTTATTTATTTTTTTAATCTCATCCTAATTTTGGCTTTATTCCTCATCTCCCATTCCCATTCTTTTCTTGGAAATCCAAACTTGCTTGTTTTTTTTTTTTTTTTTTCTTAACAAAATGTTTAAAATCATCATCATCTAGAGTCATAACAAAATTTCTTCTCTCCAAATGGGGGAAAACACAGCTCCTATTCTTATGCAGCATCTTCAAATATGCACGTTAATATATATTTTATAAACTATTTAAAATAAAACCCTTCATCCTTTGAGGTTATTGATATTTTCTAGCACACTGACACATCTCCCATAATACATTAATTCTACCCATTTTCACGAATGAGGTGGGAACTATACTAAAAAATAGGATTTTAATCCCTGAGGTGCCAGTTAAAATGGACAAGGTTGCCATTGCAACACCAGATTTAAAAATCAGCCTTAAATAATAATCATAAATCATGCTATCTGGATGAGTACCACCTCCATAGCATGGGGTCATTTTAAAAATTGCATTTACTGGGTTAAGTTCACCCTGCTTTTCCTAGCCTTCATGCCATGATAATCTTCCTTTTGTAAAGGAATAACACATAGCAATGAAGTCTGCAGAAACTTCTGAGATCCTCAGAAATCAAGAGAAACCACAGTCCCGTTTCTCTAATCTCCATCCACATTTCTGGAGAGGGTTTTTCAGCACCATTCCACGACCTGGAAAGGTTGATAAACTGACTTGGTTTTTCTACTTCTCCATTAATTTAGTCGAAAAGGAAAGCTCAGGTCTCCTGGCTAGAAAACGGGCATGTCCTGCTTATCTCTGCCCCCAGGACTTCAGCAGAACTGCGTTCAGCTCTGTGCCCACCCTCCCTGCGGACCCTGGCCCTTGCTGGCGGCTTCCTGCAGCGCGCGGGCTTCGGCTCCCACCACTAATAGTAGCGGTTCAAGCTCCTGGTCCCCGGAACCTCGGGCTGGCCGTTCATCCAGATCTCCCTGATGATGCGCTCCCGCTCCTCCAGGCGCTGCGCGCGCTCCAGCTCCTCCGCCGAGGTGAACACGTTCTTGTTCAAAGTCCTTTCAAAGCGGCGGTGCCTCCTGACCGAGATGTCAGACGCCGTGTCCGAGCTGCCATCCTCGCTGTCGCTGCTGTCGCTGCTGCTCTCTCGGTCCTGCAGGAACTTCTTCCGGGGACGCTGCCGGCAGTCCGTGTGGCAAGAGATCCTCATCACCAAAGCAGCCAGGGTGAGCACCAGCCCGATGCACACGCCCGAGACAAAGTACAGAGCTGCTCGCTCGGGATTTTCTGCAGGAGGAGAAGAAGAGGCATTTGAGAGATGACGACTCTAGATGCGGAGAGCAACCAGGGCTCCCGGCGGCCTTGCACACCTCTCATCACCCCTCAAAGCTCGGATGGTTACAAATATTTTCTTCCCATGTGACAAACTATATAATGGATTCAAAACACAATTATCAACAAATGGTATAGGGCGTATGGAATTATTTTCCTATATTCTTGCAACTTTAAATTTGAAATAATTTCAGAATGAAAAGATAAAAGAAAGAAAAGTATTATTTAGGATGTAGTATAAGCAAGTCAGTAGTACAATGTAGTACAAGCAATTCAGAAGCCAAGGATCTTTCCCTATAGGCAAAAATAGGTTTTAAACACATACACACCTCCTAAGCAAATGACAGCTAAACTGTCCTTAGATGTCATTTGCTTAGGAGGTGTGTATGTGTTTAAAACCTATTTTTGCCTATAGGGAAAGATCCTTGGCTTCTGAACTTGCTCCTGCAACCCCTAAAGAACCTTTTAATCACAGATGTACGCAGCTTTTCTTTGGGGGGGGGGGCAAAAAATTTATAGGTAAAATCAAGGATCAATGCCTCCTTTATTGTAACTATACCATCACAGGCCCGAGTCAACACATGTAGTTAGGGCCTGAGATGTCCCCCACCTCTTAGTATTCTGACTCTTACCCAAGCCCTTCCTTTGAGGGCTGGACCTAGTGGGCTGGACCCCATGATCTATTTCTAAAAAACAGAATATGACAAAATTGATGGATGAGTCTAAGATTAGTTTACATAAGACCGACTTTCAACTTGCTTATGCGTTCTCTCTGGCTTTTCTCACTCCCTTGCTCTGATGAGGCCAGCTGCCATGTTCTGAGCTGTTCTACAGAGGGGCCCACATGGCAAGGGACAAAGAGTAGCCTCTGGCTAACTGCCTGCAAAGAACTGGACCATGCCAACAGCCATGTGCATGAGTTTGGAAGGGAAGCATGCCCTCCTGGTGCAGGCCTGGCCTGAGCCACACAAACAAGATAAGAAATGTGTGTTGTTTTGAGTCACTAAGTTTTGAGGTAATCTGCTGTGCAGCAATTGATAACTTAAACGATCACAGATGGAAAACCAGTGTCGGTATTTTGTGATGGCCTCATCTGGCGACTTTGTGGGGGAGAAATCTGCGGTTTTCTTTGGTAAGAAAAGAAAATAATCATTCTGTTAATGTGCAGTATGCTTCATGGGCCCAGTGATGATTCCTGTCTGATGTGCTCAAGAGGACGAGAGCCTTTGGGTGAACAGCCTTCCCTTTGTGGATAAGTATAAGAACATAGGGGCATGCCTGGCCGTGGGTCCCAGGGCATGGTCAATCTGACAGGACTCAAATTAGTTTTTCAGCAAATTAGTTTTCCATGATCTCTATTCACTGGTTAGTATGACTCAAAACATATATTGTTTTGTGGGTTTTTAAAGAATATAAGTGGGATCATATATAATAACCTTTTTTAAAATGTAAGAATATTTCTTAGAAAGATTTCCAGATATGCCAACAGCACTCTTTTTGACTGTTGCATAGTCTTCTGTAGTATAGACATATCAAAGTTTATTTAACTATTTCCTTATTACTATCACATAAATAGTTTATAATTTTTCAATATGATGAGCAATGCTAACATCAAGATGACTGTATCCTTGTACACATCTCTTTTATATACATGTAGAATTATTTCCTCAGATTAGTTATCTAGAAATAGGGCAACTGCATCAAAGGGCATAGGCATTTTGAAGTTTTATGCCTTCTAAATTGTACCCCAAAAAGGTTCTATCTGTCTAAACACAGCATATTGAATGCATGTGTTTATGATACCTCCTTCCTTCTGAAACTCCTACCAAAATGACAGTGATATGAATACAATAGACATAAATTATAGGTACAAAGAGGAGAGGTGAGAAGAAAATAGAAGACACTAATAGCAGATATTGGTAGTCAACAAACAATGTAAATGTGGTGAAAGTGGGGTGACACCAATATCATGGTGGTGTAAGATATCCCAACTTTTGGTGTCCCTTTTTTTTAACAGCTAATTAAGCATCCATCTACCAAAAAAAAAGTGTCTCTGTGGGAGTCTTCTGATCCAAAAGCATAAGCCAAGAAGCCCAGGAGGAGTCTCGCCCAACCGCCTACCAGGTCATCCAGTAATAGACAGACCGCAGACAGACTTCAGTTAGGACTGTGAAACTAGCAACCACAACCCTGATCCTTCCCAGCTGTGTTTGGGGAAAATCTTGATACGTGTTGACCTGGGCAAATACCCATGGATGGAACAGAATTCCAGCACATCACTGAAGGAAACAAACAAACAAAACAAGTTTGAAGGAACTTTTCCAGCAGTGTCCCTCCCCGCCAAATTGACATAGCACAGAACTAAACTACCCCATGGCACCACTCTGTGGGGGGAAAGGAGAGCAGTATGTGAGTGCCTGGCTACCCTAGCTCTGCTGGATGCTGCATGGGAAACCCATTTCCCTCCAGCAACACACAGAGTACTAAAGCGGGACCTCCATGACTGAGGGGAGGGAAGAAATTGGGAAAGTGATAAATAAAAATATCAAAGGATTATAAAGGGACATGGTTGGTGCTGACTGAGCTCAGGATGTCTGGAGAAAGTCCCACAAGCCTCTGGGAGAACCTCAGCCAAGGATCTTCCTACCAGGCAGACATCCTTAATACCCCAAGTGCTAAACCCATACCTTCCCTCACTTCCCTTACTCCAAGTCCAAGATTGGCCTCCAAAGTCCGGTAAACTGGAATGCTATCAGAAAAATAGACCTGGCTCTGTGGGTAAGAGAGAAACCACAAACTTGAACTGTAGCACCACCTTCTGGAAAAACAAAAGAGAGGTTTCCAGGAGCCAGCCAGGTGAGCAGCAAGATCCAGAGAAGACATAAAAGCTTAAGAATTCTGCCACAAGAGGGAGCAAGAAATGTGGAGCAGGTGTATAAAAAGGTCTGAGAGAACCCCATATACAATAGGACCAACAAACAATATACCCCATCCGAAAGCAACTAGTGAAGAGTTAGGGAGGTATCTTTTACTTCAAAAGCAAAGCAGCAACACAAAATTACAAGGAACATGAAGAATTAAGAAAATGTGTCATCCATGAGCAGACATTTCTGCAAAGAAGACATCCAGATGGCCAACAGACACATGAAAGTGCTCAACATCACTCAGCATCAGGGAAATGCAAATCAAAACCACAATGAGATACCACCTCATGCCAGTCAGAATGGCTAAAATTAACAAGTCAGGAAACGACAGATGCTGGTGAGGATGCGGAGAAAGGGGAACCCTCCTACACTCTTGGTGGGAATGCAAGCTGGTGCAGCCACTCTGGAAAACAGCATGGAGGTTCCTCAAAAAGTTGAAAATAGAGCTGCCCTACAACCCAGCAATCACACCAAAGGATATTTACCCTAAAGATACAAATGTAGTGATCCGAAGGGGTACATGCACCCAACTGTTCATAGCAACAATGCCCACAATAGCCAAACTATGGAAAGAACCTAGATGTCCATCAACAGATGAATGGATAAAGAAGATGTGGTATATGTATACAATGGAATACTATGCAGCCATCAAAATAAATGAAATCTTGCCATTTGCAATGATGTGGATGGAACTAGAGGGTATTATGCTGAGTGAAATAAGTCAATCAGAGAAAGACAACTATCATATGATCTCCCTGATATGAGGAAGTGGAGAGGCAAAATGGGGCCTTGAGGGGTAGAGAAGGAAAAAATGAAGCAAGATGGGATTGGGAGGGAGACAAACCATAAGAGACTCTTAATCTCACAAAACAAACTGAGGGTTGCCTGGGGGAGGTGGGTATGGAGAGGGTGTCTGGGTTATGGACATTGGGGAGGGTATGTGCTATGGTGAGTGCTGTGAAGTGTGTAACCCTGACGATTCACAGACCTGTACCCCTGAGGCAAATAATACATTATATGTTAATTTTAAAAATTCTGATATAAAAAAAAGAAAAAGTGTCATCATCAAAAGAAAATCCTTGAATAAAAATTTCAAAGACATGAAATCTTATGATCTAGCAGATAAAGAATTCAAAGTAACTGTTTTGAAGAAACAATGAGCTACAAAGAAACACAGGAGACAATTCAATGAAATCAGGAAAAAAAATACACGGACAAAATGAGAAATTTAGCAATGAGATAGAAACCATAAAAAAGAACCAGACAGAATTCTAGAGCTGAAGAATTCAATGACTGAAATGAAAAATGCAACAGAGAGAATCTGCAGCAGAGTAGGACAAATGGAAGACAAAATAAGTGACCTAGAAGAGAGTGCTTTTCAAATAACCCAGTGCAGTGGGATTCAGTCAAATGTACAAATACTAGCATAATCAGGGTTCCAGAAGGAGAAGAGAGGAGGAAGGGTCCAGAAAGTTTGTTTAACATATAATAGCAGAGAACATCCCCAAACCGAGGAGAGACTTTGACATCAAAGTTGACAAAGCTAATAGATCACCCTGCTACCACAATGCAAAAAGACCTCAAAGCCACATTATAATGAAACCATCAACAATCAAAGAAAAAGAATCCTAAATGCATCTAGAGAAAAAAAAAAAATGTAACTTATAAAGGAGCCCCCACTAGGCTATCAGTGGATTTCTCAGCAGAAACCCTACAGGCCAAGAGAGAGTAGAATGACATAGTGAAAATGTGAAAAGAAAAGTGAAAAGAAAAAATTACCAGCCAGGAACACTCTATATGGCAGTTATTCTTCAGATACGAAGGAGAAATAAAGACTTTCTCCATGAAACAAAAGCTGAAAGTATCCTCCCTTACAAGAAATGCTGAAAAGAGTTCATCAACCTGAAGTGTAAAGATGCTAATTAGTGGCATGAAAACATCTGAAAGTGTACAACTCTAAAGTGTACACTGTAGTTAAGTATGCAGTCAGATTTAGAAAACTCTAAATGTGTAATAGAACGGTATGTTAACCACTAAACTATAGTATAAAGGTTAAAGGAAAATAGTAATAAAAGTAACAGTAACTGTTACAATCTGTTAGTGAACACAATGTATAAAAAGAGGTAAATGGTGACATCAGAACTAAAGAGGGGAATAAAAGTGTGGAGCTTTTGTATGAAGTTGAGAAGCTTTCAATGTTCTACTAATGAGCATGATGTTAGCTGTGGTTTGTCATATATGGCCTTTATTATATTGAGGTATATGCTCCTTTTATACCCAATTTGATGAGGAATTTAATCATGAAAGGTTGTTGTATTTTGTCAAATGCTTTTCTTTCATCTATTAAGATCATCAAGGAAACATAGGTAGATGAAATCACTGTCTTTAAGAGATAGCTGCACTCCCGTATTCACAGCAGCATTATTCACAATAACCAAGACATGGAAACAACCTAAGTGTCCATTAACAGATGAATGGATAAAGAAAATGTGTTATGACCTTAAGCACATTATGCTAATTGAGATTAAGTCAAAGTAAGACAAATACTGTATGATATCACTAACACATGGGATCTAAAAAAGACCTTCTCCTAAAAACAGGGTATAGTGATGGTTAATAAAGGCTGGAGAGAGAGAGAATTGGATATGTGTTGTTTAAGGCTACAAATTTGCAACCAGTAGATAAATAAGTCCTGGAGGTTTAATGCACAGCCTACTAAATATAGAAAACAATATTGTATTATAGACTTTCAAGTTGCTAAGACATTAGATCTTAATTGTTCTCACCATGAAAAGAAAATTAGGTGATGTGAAAGTAATTAATGTTACGATGGTAATCATACTGCAATATATAAATGTTTCAAGTCAACACCTTGTCACCTTAAATCTACACAATGTTATATGCCAATTATATCTCAATAAAAATTAATTGATTGCTTGATATAAATAAATAAATAAATAAATAAGCAAGCAAGCAAGCAGCGGAGGAGAGTAAAACTGAATTCTGTCTAGTTGATATCCAGCAAAGGAAGAGGATTGAGGGAGCTCTTGCCTTGAGGAACTTAACAGCCCGGCAGGGAAGAAGACCCACCCATTCCCATACTAAAAGGAAGAGTTTCTAAAGAAGCCTGAAGAGGGATCTCCAGAAACACAAAGGTGAGTGGAAAAGCTAAAGTTCAGATATGTGAATCTGAGAAGGCTTTCCCCAAAGGATAACCCAATCCATGCTTTCACCAGGATGGAAAACCACTGGGCAGACCAGCATTAATTTGAAGCCTCATCTCAGTCATCTTTTAAACACTACTTATCTACCCTGCTGAACTGTGGCAAAGGTTAAAGGTATTACAGACGACCAGCACAAAGAGATTATCCAAGATCTTGGCAAAGATAGGCATTCAATAAAAGATAACTTTATTTTTTTTCTTCCTTCCTCCCTTTCTCCCTTTCTTCCTTCCTTCCACGTTCTCTGCCTCCCTTGCATCCACCCCTCCATCCACCTAATCTGTTTTCCTCATCTTCACTTCGTTCTCTTCTCATCCCACCCTTTCTTCCCTGTGAGTGTGTCTCCATGTTTTCTGCACCCTGCCCTCACCACCCCCCTATTATATAGGTTAACTTTGAAGATGGTTACTGAACTTTATAACAGGAATCACTATTCTCCCTCTAGCTTAACTAGCGCATCCCATCCTGCTACTCCAACCAGAAAACATACTCGTTTGCCTACAGCTTTCAGACAAGGATCCCCAGAAAAGCCCAGTAAAAGCAATGAGAGAGGGCAAGGGAGTTGACTGGGCCTCACTGGTTCCTGAGGAGATGACTCAGGGCTGATTTTCACAGCTGATATAATTTATTTTGTTTTTCTTCATCATGCTTCTGTAAAAATCGAAACTGTAGCTCTATCATGGTTGTTTTTTCTAGTCTCTGCTCCAGGTCACTTCCTTTTGGCCAATGATCCACCCTGGTCTTGGCCAGATCCAGACAGCTGTTAATTGCCCAGGAAGTAGAGTGGGGAGGGCTATTGTCAGTTGTTTTCCCTCAGTAAATAAAAATAAATGTATTGCTGTATCTAGCTTCCTGCAGGGTCATTGTTTTCATGGGCAGGAAGAGGCTCTATGTGGAGGTCCTGAGCTAATTTCATTTGCACCCTGGGAGGTCAGACCATGCCCAGCAGACTCTATAGAAGATCAGCATCAGTCTAGGCCAGATCAGCTGGTCTCCGTGCATGTGTAACTGGTTCCCCTGCCTAGACTCTTCGCCTCAAAGCTTACAATCCCCACCTTTTTATAAAGATTGTATTTATTTATTTGATTTATTTTATTTTAAGAGAGAGCAAGAGCAGAGGGGCAAGGCAGAGGCAGAAGGAGAGGCAGAAGCAGACTCCCCACTGAGCAGGGAACCTGACTTGGGACTCCATCCCAGGACCCTGGGATCATGACCTGAGCTAAAGGCAGACGCTTAACCCAGTGAGCCACCCAGGAGCCCCAAACTTGCAATCTCTGGATTGGAGAGAAAAATGTTTTGCAAATGGGTTTTAAAGAGAGTACTGGGGCTATTGTAGAATCAGGGAGCATTCAGCATAATCTCATCTCTGAACTCTTAAAGCATTGTTAGGATTCCTCTTTATGGGATTCTGCCCCTCCCCATAAAGAAGCAAAAACCCCCACTAACACTTCTGTCCTCTCTGAAATGCTGGAGAAAGCTGCCCTCCTTCTTCCACCCCTGGCTTGTTCTTCCTTGGGAAGAGGGGGTGTGGGAGCATCGCTCCCCCACTAGGCTGGCTCTGGAGTATACTCTTTTGCTTCCGCCTCTTTCATCTTCCCTTACCACCTGCCCACGCCATAAGCACCCCCAAAAGAGGGCTCCCTTTACCTTACCCATCATCCTAAACCACCCTGCTCACCTTCCTTCATCTACAGCAGGAAAGATCTATGGTCCTATGACCCTAGGACTGAGGGGAGCTATGTAGAAGGCCCTGAACATTCTCTGCTCTGGTGTAACCAGTGCTGCACTTGATACCCCATTCTAACGCTTTTCTGGTTCCTTGAGTCTAGAAGGGAGGAAGAATATGATTAATTAGCCCCTCTGATCTAGGCAGCACTTTATGTAGTTGCATGATAATTAGTTATGTAATGACTATCTTCCCCCTACAACAGTGAGAAATTTGAGGGCAAAATCCACCTGATTCACTTTGGATTTCCAGAACATCCAGCACATTGCCTTGCTCATTGTGTGTATCTCACAAATATTTACTGAATTAAATCATGAATACACAATTTCTAAAAGTCCAGTTAATAAACGTATCATATATGGATAAGTATGTATATAGATGTATATATGTGTATATATGTGTGTATACATATAAATGTGTGTGTGTATGTGTGTAATGATACAAAAGAGTAAGATATAAGATATAAAAGAGTAAGGGATGAAAAAAATTTATAAAATCACCTTAAGCCCACAACCTGAATATAACTATACACTGTGTAGTGTAGTGAAGTGAATTTTCCTCTGTTCTTTCTTCCTATCATATAAATATGTACATATTTATTTATATTTACTTGGTTGCACTTTATGTTTTCATCTGCATACCTTTTTTGTTTGTTTGTAAGACTATGTTTGAAAGCATGGGGCGCCTGGGTTGCCCAGTGTGTTAAGCCTCTGCCTTCAGCTCAGGTCATGGTCTCAGGATCCTGGGATTGAGCCCTGCATTAGGTTCTCTGCTCAGCAGGGAGCCTGCTTCCCCCTCTCCTTCTGCCTGCTGCTCTGCCTACTTGCGATCTCTCTCTCTCTCTGTCAAATAAATAAATAAAATCTTAAAAAAAAAAAAAAAGACTATGTTTAAAAGCAGTCTTAGGTTCACAACAATATTAAGAGGGAAGTACAGAGATTCCCCATAACCCTCACCCCCACATACCCATAGCCTCTCTCCTTATTAACATCCCCTACCAGAGCAACACATTTGTTATAACTCAGGAAACTATACTGACACATCATAATCACACAACATCCATAGTTTACATTAGGGTTCACTCTAGGTGTTGCACATTGTATGGGTTTGGACGAATGCAGAGTCAGTACTTTTGTGTATAATGCTACTTCCTTTTCTGCTCGTTTGTTTCATATGTTGCCTTGTACTGCATTCTCAGAAAAGGAATCTTTGTGTTAGAGGGCATACATATTTTTATACCTCTTGAAACACATTGCCAGTGGCTTTTCAAAAGTCATACATTATACTTTCTTGCCATCAGCTGCATGTGAAAGTACTACTCATATCAAACCCTCTCCAGGAGAGTATAGTTCAACTGCTAAAATTTGTTCTAATATGATAGGTCAATAAATGGTTTCTTTATTCCACAGAAATTTACTGTTAGTCTACAGAGCCTTTGGGGCTAAAAACACAAAAGTTCTCAACTCTCACAGGATTACCAGTATAAAGGGGAATAACATGAAACAGAAACTACAGTACTTTCTCCAAACCCCAAATTTGTGACTATCAATAGAGTTATGCTGGGTTAGGCTCCCTCGCTGCTAAGAGACCACCTCTCTCAAGCCAATCTCATAGGAAAAGTGATTCAAATTCTAGCTGACTACTACATAGTTCACACCGCTGTACTTACTGTTATACATTCAAAGAATATTGGGTGATGGGCATTAAGGAGAGCACATGACGTGATTAGCACTGGGTGTTATATGCAACTTATGAATTATTGAACACTGCATCTGAAATTAATGATGTACTCTATGTTGGCTAATTGAATTTAAATTTTTAAAAAAAGGAATATTGGTTAAATGGAAAAAAAAAAAAGATCCCCCAGCATATCTGCACTGGAAAAATTACTGTAAACAAAGTTACAGTTCTTGGCATTTGCCAAAATTATGAAAAATATTTGAAATATGCCACAGAGATAAAGGGTTAGTATATAAAGAACACCTAGAAAGAGCATTAAGAAAAAAGACCAACAACCAATAAGGAAAATGGACAAAAGATATGGACAGTTCACAGAAAAAGAAATACAAATGGCCCTTCAATGTATGAAAAGCTGCTCACCCAAAGCAGGACTTGGCACACTATGGCTCAGGGGCCAAACCTGACCACTATGTGTTTTGTTGTTGGCACACAGCTGCGCCCATTCATATACGCTCTGTCTGTGTCTTCTTTCATGCTAACAGCACAGGAGTTCAATAGAACAGAGACTGTATGGCTCACAAAGCCAAAAACATTTATTATCTGACCCTTTACAGAAAACATTTGCTGACCTATGACTTAGAGGAACAGAAATTAAATGGCATTTAGATGTTATTTTTCATTTACCAGATTGTCAAAAATCCAACAGTTTGAAAATAGTGTTGCAGGACCTTCTGATGCATCTTAAAAAGAGTAAATGGGTAAAACTCCTTAAGTGGCACTTTGGTGATATTGACCTTAACTCACAATATATACACTCTTTGATCCAATAGTTTCACTTTTGGGAACTTACTCTGCAAATGCACATGAACATGTATGTATGCCCACAGGATTTATTGCAACTCTGTTGCCCTGTTGGAAAAGATCTGAACCACTACCTCCGGCCAACAGAGGACTGGTTAAATTATGGTTCATCTGTACAAAGGAATAGTATATAGTCATCTAAAAGGAGGAAGCCCTCTATACACTGAATACCATCTATAACACATCTTTATGATTATGTTTTCAGTGAAGAAAGCAAAGTACAAAAGAGTACAAAGTACAAAATGCTAGCTGTGATTAAAAGGGGGTGAGGGTGAGATTAGATGTTCATCTTTCTTACCTGTGCACAAAGAACTCTGGAAGGATGCAGAAAGGCCTGATGATGGCTCAAACGTGGGGACTGGATGGAGGGGGCAGCTCTATGACTTCTTACTATATATCCTTTTATATTGTTTGATCACTGAGCCATGTTAATTCACTGATTAGTTGAGCACCTAATAGGTGCCAGACACTATTCTAGAGGCTGAGGAAAGAAAGAAAAAACTCAGTGTTCCTGGAAGCTTATATTCTACTAGAAGAGACAGTAAATAAACAAGATAAACAAATAAAACAAGGTGTATGTTAGATGGCAATAAGGTGATAAGGAGAAGAAAACAGTAAAAATAGGAAGGAGAATACGAAGTGTCAGATATGTGCTGGAGGGAAGCAGGCAGGTGGAGTGACCAAAGGGAATCTAACCGAGAAGGTGACTTTTAAGGAAGAAATGAAAGGAAATGGAAGAGTGACCAGGAGAATGTATTATCAATTCAAAATATTAAATAAAAGAGCAATCATTCCATTTAATCTTTCTAACAACCCTATTAGAAGTTATTTATGAGGTTATTACTATAAATGATATTATTATCCTCATCATAAATTATTATATTATGATCCCAAGGGGTTCCCTGCGCAGAGTTGGAACAAGAAATGTTAACCCCTCCAATCCCAGTACTGAGATACAGGGAAACAAAATGTGTGTGAGGAGTACATGGGTGGCACCTAAGCCAGGGTGGGGGAGTGAGGAGAGAGGATGGCAGACCCCGAAGACTGTGAGGGCAATAGCCAGTCCAGGACCGAAGGGAAGAATACTTGGAAAAGGAAATGGCAGAGATGAGGGTGCCTGGGTGGCTCAGTGGGTTAAAGCCTCTGCCTTCGGCTCAGGTCATGGTCCCAGGGTCCTGGGATCGAGCCCCGCATCGGGCTCCCTGCTCAGTGGGGAGCCTGCTTCCTCCTCTCTCTCTGCCTGCCTCTCTGCCTACTTGTGATCTCTGTCTGTCAAATAAATAAATAAAATCTTGAAAAAAAAAAAAGTAGACATGAGAAAAGACGCAGCAAGTGGTTTAAAATAATTGGAGTGAGGTCTTGATCAGGGAGCTCTACAACTAAATAAGAGCACCAAGAAGTCAAGTTCAGACACTAAAAGCCCTGAGAAGCCCCATAAGAAACTGCAGATTGGAGAACCCACATAATCCCCACATCTCTTCTCCCTTACTTGCCTCTACAGTGTGTTTTCCAACCTCAGCACTACTGACCTCTTGGACCAGTTAATTCTTTGTTGTAGGGAGTTCTCTTGTGCATTGGAGGATGTATCTCCACCACTAGATGCCAATAGCAGCACCCCACCCTCCACCCCAGTTGTGACAACCAAAGGTTTTTCCAGATACTTCCTGCAATCCCCCATAGGGCAAAATCATCCCTGGTTACAAAGCACTGGTCTAAAGGTTGAACAAGCTTTGTCATTTTTTTTTTTTTCTTTTTCAGCTAGATGGTCATGTAAAACAGTTTTGGTCAATGAAGTATGAGATCTACTGGATTGTCCTTCCTTTTTTCAACCATCTTGAATGAGAGCAAGAGCAACAGCAGCCACTTTGCAGCCATGAGATGATAAGCATAACAGAAAGGACATGAGAATCACAGAAATGGTGGTCCCTACATCTTTGAGCCAACATACCACGTACCTCCAGACTTCTTGTTATGAAGGTAAGATAACTCCTATGTGTTTAGGTCACCAAGTTGAGGTTTTCTATTATTTGCAGCTGAAAGCAATCCTAACTATTAAACCATACAAAAGTATCTGGATTTCCTCCCAGAGATAATGAGGATCCACTAAAGTATTCTAAAAAAAAAACAAAAAGAATCATGGGGCGCCTGGGTGGCTCAGTGGGTTAAAGCCTCTGCCTCCGGCTCAGGTCATGATCTCAGGGTCCTGGGTTCGAGCCCCACATTGGGCTCTCTGCTCAGCAGGGAGCCTGCTTCCTCCTCGCTCGCTCTGCCTGCCTCTCTGCCTACTTGTGATCTCTGTCTGTCAAATGAATAAATAAAATCTTAAAAAATAAAAAAATAATAAAAAAAGAAAAAAGAATCAAATCATCAGACCTACAGTTTGGAAAGATCTGTTTTTGCCACAAATGAAAGATCATTTTGCCACAAAACACAATCTTTGCTATGAAGCAAGATGGGAGGCAGATACATCTGAGAGACACTGAGAGGCAAAATGGACTTACCCTAAGCAACTAGATATACACAGTGAGTACGATACCTCATACTTCTGGCATGGGTGATGCCCTACATGGTACGTAAGAGAAAGAGCAACTGACAGAGAAGGACATATTCCATTGCAGGCCAGGTTGAATCTGAAATGCTTATGGCACACACAAGTGGTAACGTTCAGGGCATTTAGATATACAGGTCTAGAAGTCAGGAAAGAATAAGGGAGTGGTAATTTGTAAAATATATGTAGGATATAATTCTAAATTTTATTTTTTTAAAGATCTTATTTCTTTGAGAGAACAAGTGGTGGTGGGGGGGGGAGTAAAAGAGAGGGAGAAGCAGACTTCCCGCTGAGCAGAGATCCCAATGCAGGGCTTGATCCAGGACCTCAGGATCATGGTCTGAGCAGAAGGCAGACACTTAACCGACTGAACCATCCAGGCGCCCTAATTCTAAATTTTAAATTTCAGTAAAATAACATTATTTATTATAAAAGTGGTATCAATGAAGTATAGAATATTTAAACATACAACTAAGCAAAAGAAATTTAAAAATACACAGACACATTCATAAAATCCCAGCATCCAGATATAATTTGCAGTAAAATGTACTTACATATACATGTGAATATACAAACATAAATAGCCCTATACTGCCTAGGCTATATGGTTTTATTCACTTAGAAAAACGTCATAAACATCTTTCTACTTCAATTAATATTCACCTATTTTTCTGATTTTTTATTATATAAACAGTTCTGAGATCAATTGTCCTCACAGTAAAATTTCTGTCCATATCCCCAGTTATTTCCTCAGGATAAAATCCTAAATGTGGAACTTCTGGCTAAATGGTATACATGTTTTTAAGGTTTTTGATAGATGTTCCCAAATCACTCTCTAGAGAGGTTGTAGCAATTTGCAATCCCATAATACTGTGTGCAAGTACTCATTTCCTCACACTTTCTGTAAAACTGAAATTATATACATAAGCACTCAAGTCTTAAAAAAATTTATAAAATAAAAATGTTAACCTCACTATTGCTTTTATTTGGCATTTGTTTAATTGCTAGAACTCGGGCAGTGTATGTTTTATCAGCAATTTGTAATTTCTCCTTGGCAAACTGCTGATTCTTGTGCCTCTTCTACTATTCTTTGGGACACCGATCTTTTATTGATTGGTAAAAGCTTTTTATAGGTTATAAACGTTAACCCTTCTTCATTAATGCTGCATTTTTCTCTTAGTTTGCACTTGCCATTTAATTTTAGGGTACATTTGGATAAACAGGTATGTAAAATTATTAGAATTGTCAAGGTTTGAAATGGCTATTGTGAAGAGTGGGAACGAGATGTTTCCAAAGGCAATCAGAGACTGAAATACTACTTGAAAGGCTCAGCTGAGGTTTGATGCCATGGATTTCTAATGGCTTCAATCTGCAAAGCTGTAGCAGCATTTGGTTACTTCAGCTCAGAGGGCAAAAGGGGAGAAAGTGGGATGTACTTAGAGTTGTGTTTTGCCTGTTGTTTTAATCAGGAACTGGACAAAGAGGGGAGTTGTGTGCACTAGCAAACACGCGGCTGACTCCAGAAGACTGCTTGAGATTCTCTCTCTCCCTCCCTCGGCCCCTCCGCACTAAAATAAATAAGTAAGTCTTAAAAAAAAAAAAACACAAACAAAAAAGACGATATAATTTCTGATATTTGCTTTAAAATAAAACGAGTAGGGAAGAGAAAGGCTATTGATGGGTCGATGAGTACATGGGGTTCATTACGCTTTCTACCTACTTTTGTTTATGTTTTAAATTTTCTATAATAAAGCATTAATCTGCATTTATTAAAAATATGCTGCTGAAATGATGGACCACGTGGACAAAATAAGAGGCAACTGATGCTCTGGAAGAAATGAGGAGGAATCAGGGGCCCCTGTGTAGTTGAAGACCAGATTCAGCCGAGTGAGAACATGAGCGAGCCACAAGATCAGGACATTTTTTACAATTTTCTTTGAACATATTTTTTTATTATTGCCTTCAATCCATTTGTTATATTTTCTTCTTTTAAAACAATTATTTTTCTATCTGTTATATTCACCTTCATATTTTAAATTCTCTTAACTCATTTTCTTTATAGCTAGGGATTGTTGCCCATTACACTCAGAATTCATTTTCAGCCAGCAAGTCTATTTACTGGATCTAACCCGTTTTATTTTCCATTTCCATTTCCTTGAATTCTCTTTTTATTTCATCCCATATTTATTTAAAAGGAGCATTATCTCCCTGTGTCCCAACCACTATTTAATTCTAGAATATGAGGTGGGAAGGAGAAAGGTTGGAGGAGGAGGGGGGAGAAGAACAGGGCCATGCACTCTTCCAGCCCTAGCAAGATCACAAGGCACACAGTAAACACCAGGCCATTCAATGAATTACCACATTCAATGGTCACAACTCAGGGTCATGCTGGCTGCAATGGAAAACTGCCAGGTACTTCCTGTGCCAAGCAGAACTCCAAAGTCCAGGAGCCTGTATGCTCTCACCCAGATATGTTCTTGCAACAGCTGATTTGCAAGTGTCCTTGGAGGCTTTGGAACTTCCAGGCCCTCCCTGCCACCACTTCATTTCGGGGATGTGTTCATTAAAGAGTTGAGAGATCATCATTCAATTGTTTGTGAAACATGATACCAGTACAGCCTTGAAAAAGGAGCAAAGCTGAGATTCCTCTGATGTGTGGTGCCCAGGGAAGGAGGCCCCAGAGACCAGACTTCCTAGGGAGGTGAGGAGTTGACTGATGGCCAGGCCTTTGATGACCCAGGAAGGGTGAACCCTGGGCCTTGAGATCTATGCAGACGACATGCTGCATCTTGCCACCCCTGAGAAGACCTTTCTAAAATCAGGTTGCATGTCATCTAAGATCCTCTCTCAAAAAGAAGCCATTAGTTTCCTTTATCCTCAACCCTGGCTCAGATTTGCCACTGTAAATAGAAATGTCAGGTTTTATATCTGAACTCTGAGGTCACTATGTATCAACCCTGGCTAGAGAACCAGAAAGGAAAGTCAGTCCTCTGATTAGAGGAATTCTAATCAGAACCTCAGCCTCTTCCTTTTTATACAACATCCTGAGACAATAGGCAAAACAAAACACAGTGAAAGCAAACTATAAAAAAAAATTGTAAAAGTCATTCAAGCAAGTGTGTAAACCTGGCGATTCACAGACCTGTACCCCTGGGACTAATAATACATTATATATTAATAAAAAAAATAAAAAATTATTTTAAAAAAAAGTAGTAGGCTCCAAAAGACATCATAGAATTATATGTGGGTTTTCCACATATGCACCACATTTCCACCCAGTTTTGTCCTAAACCGGCCCCTGACATCAAGGTTGCAGGAGATGGATTTATACTGTGGGGACCCAAAAACTAAACCCATTTTTTAAAAATATATGTCAATCTGTCATCTGAATGTATATTTGCATTATACTCTGATTTTCTATGTATCCAGAAACTCAATCTTTGTTTGAGGAATATCATTTAAATAAATGATAAAACTTGAAGAATGTTGAAAAAAAAATCATTCAAGCAGCAGAAAATCAGTTTGGTCATTGAAACCATTGAGCATTTTCATGTATTTTCTTAATTTCAGCTTGATTGAGGGGTATTTTTATGTATTTTTAAATGGCTCCTCTTATATAAACAGCATCTGTTCTCAAAAAAGGATCTTGAGGAGACAATAAGCCATCTTCCTAAGAGCATATATAACTTTGCATTAAGGAAGGGACAAATAGCAGGTTCTCTCAGACTCACATGTTTTTGTGTCTTCATGTCTCCCAGGAGGTTATCACACATCTCATACAGCCCCACAGACACAGACCACACACACGCACACGCACATGCACGGGAGTGCGCACCCGCGTGCGCACCTGGGTGGGACTGAGAACCACTTCATGGGAATGAGCAGGGGGAGGATACTCCAAGAGCCTCTCTCACAGGGAGTCAAATGCAGGACAAACACACAATAGCCAGCCCCAGGCTACCTCATTCACTCACTTGAGCCCAAAGGAAACCAAACATCTTTAGCAAGATAAAGTTTTTAGAGTCCCCCCCCACACCTCACACCGCCACCCACTGCCAAATTAGAGAATGCCAAGTTTAACTCTCAGAAGATCTTTCATCTCAAAACTGGGCACAGCAGAATCCCTCTGCTACAACCACACAGCATTTCTCTCCTGAGAACAAGGCCACTGATGGCCACCCAGGAGATAGCCTCGGCCCTGAGCCCTGGCCCAGCCAAGACTGGACAACTACCTGAGACAAAGGAGTAGGCCGCTAGGATGTTGCTGAGCAAAGCCATGTCCACGCACTCGGTAATCAGCAGCTCCGGGCTACGGCGGCAGAAGGGCGGCCTCGACGTGGCATCCAGAGGAAGCCTCCTGGAAATGCTTGAGCCGGATCGAGGCGGCACCTCCCTCTCTTCTCTTCTGTTTGGGAACACAAAGTGAGTGATGAGAACACATTCTGCTTTCCTGAGGCCGTGTTCCAGGTACGCTGGACTCGAGAACAAAGAACCAGTCTCCTAAATGCCAGCCAGCCAGCCTTTCCAGCCAGGGATCCGGGTGCTTGCCCCTTTTGTTCTAGCCCCATTCTTGACTTTCAAGGAAGGAGCAATTCCTTCCATTTGTGTTCTTCCCGGACTTTCCCTTCTCTCTTCCCCATCTCCTCCCCAGTTCCCCTTTAACACTTTCCCCTCACCTTCCCCTCACCTTCCCTTCTTACTGCATTCTGTCTGGCTCGCCTCTTAGGCACAGCCCATCATTCACTTCAATCACTCACTGTCACCCCAAGCGGCAGCGCACTCCTTTCCTGGCTCTGATTTCTCCAGCACTGACAGCACTGGTGTACTTTGATCACTTTGCCTCATCCCACAGGTTACCAAATGTGTGTCTTTGGCAATGGGTCAGAGCTGGCTGTCCCAGAACTACCAAAGTGGTTCCGGTTCTTAAATGCCCACAGGAACTTGGGAGCTTGAGCCCACTCTCTGCCCCCAGTTCCATGACTCCACCTGTAACCGTGATGGGCCAATCACACACACACACACACACACACACACACACACACACACACACACACACACACAGCCTGCCGCTCAGCAGCCGTCCCACCAGGGTTCAGAATAGGGACTTGGGAGCTCCGTGTTAAGCGGCTCAGCCTATGCTTGATGGAGCACATCCTCTCCCCAGCTGCTGCTGCGGCGGCTCAGACCCAGCATTGTTATTACCCAGTTCACCCAGTGAGGCTCTCGCTGAGATGGAGGCGAGAAGAAGCAGCAAAGACTCCTAGAACTCCTATTCAATGCTGCTCTAAGCTGAGGACGGGGAACTGAGTAACAGTGAGTGGATGGATGTCAGGATGCGGAAAGCTAAAGAAGCAGAAGGCTCCAGTCCTTGGAGAAGAAACAGGTTCTCAGGTGGGACAGTCTCAATAACATGGACGGCACAAGACGGCCTGGGGAGCTGCAATTATGCAAGTGAAGGGACTGGGTCACAACAGAGAAGACAACTCACATTCTGGTGGATTCCAATGGGCTCAGGGAAAACCACAGCAAGGAAAGAAAGCCCAACCCACAGGTAAGAGAGGAATGATGGCAAGGTCCTTGGAGCAGCTAGAGGCCCAAGAGTAGCAGGATGGGGGTGCCTGGGTGGCTCAGTGGGTTGAAGCCTCTGCCTTCGGCTCAGGTCGTGATCTCAGGGTCCTGGGATTGAGCCCCGCATCGGGCTCTCTGCTCGCGAGGAGCCTGCTTCCCCCTCTCTCTCCCTGACTGCCTCTATGTCCACTTCTGGTCTCTGTCTGTCAAATAAATAAATAAAATCTTTAAAAAAAAAAAAAAAAGAGTAGCAGGATGAGGAGCGGGAGCTTCAGGGGCTCTGAAAAGGGGCCCGCTACTGTTGAGGGACTCTGCTTCTCTGGGACAGAGCCCTGGGCCTTCTTCAACAAACATATGAGTTCTTAAAAGGTCATGACTCTGTGATGCAGGTGAAGAGCTGGAACCACCGCTCTGAGTTCAGACACTATTCTGCAGATGTGAGGACTTCAGGACCCAGGAAGAGAGTGAAGTCACTGGAAAATGTCTGAGGATGTGGTGGCGCAAAGCTACTTCGGATCCATTCCCTTTTATTATTCCCCACTACTTCTATAGCATAAGCCTCACCATTCCATTTCTGGGAGGTTTGCAACAATGCACACCGAATCCTTCTGTTAACGCCTTCTTCCTACTCAATCTAGCACCCTCTCACCAACAGGGTCATCTCCATAAAGTACAAACCTAATTACTTCACTCCACAGCCCAACCATTCCACTAATCCCCATTATACTTTTTAGCACAAAACACAGCCACCTCCATAGTATCTGACCCCTACCTTAGCTCCTAATTCATCTCCTAATCGAGTCTACACCCATACACATATACACAGAAATGTAGGCACACGTAGTGCTCCAACATTACCAGCTTACTTTTAGTTCCCCAAACACACCAAGTTCTTTTATCTTTTCATGCATTTGATCATGTTTTTCCTTTTACCTAAAATGCCCCCTCCTCCCCTTATCGGTTTGGCAACATTTCCTTTAAAAAAAATTCAAAAGTCCTGGGCACCTGGGTGGCTCAGTGGATTAAGCCTCTGCCTTCAGCTCGGGTCATGATCTCAAGGTCCTGGGATTGAGCCCCACATCAGGCTCTCTGCTCAGCAGGGGGCCTGCTTCCCTCTCTCTCTCTGCCTGCCTCTCTGCCTACTTGTGATCTATCTCTCTCTGTCAAAAAAATAAGTAAATTTAAAAAAAAAATTCAAAAGTCCTATAGCAATCTCAAATCCCAATGACTTTTTTTTTTTTCAGAAATAGAAAAATCCATACTAATGTTCATATGGAATCTCAAGGAATCTCAAATACCCAGGAGAATCTTGAAAAAGAACTAAGTTGGAAGTCTCACACTTGGATTTCAAAATTTATTACAAAGCTCCAATAAGCAAAACGGTGTGGTACTGGCATAAAGACAGGCATATGGACCAATGGAATGGACCAGAGAGCTCAGAAATAAGCCCTTACCCCTTGTCAAATGATTTTCAACAAGGGAGCCAAGACTATTCAGTGAGGAAAGACCAGTCCCTTCAACAAATGGTGTTGAGAAAACTGAGCTTCCACATGCAAAAGAATGAAGTTGAACCCTTACCTTATATCATATTAAAATTTAACTAGAGGGGCGCCTGGATGGCTCAGTGGGTTAAGCCTCTGCCTTCAGCTCAGGTCATGGTCTCAGGGTCCTGGGATTGAGCCCCACATCAGGCTCTCTGCTCAGTGGGGAGCCTGCTTCCCCTTTTCTCTCTGCCTGCCTCTCTCCCTACTTGTGATCTCTCTCTCTCTGTCAAATAAGTAAAATCTTTAAAAAAAATCTTAACTAGAAATGGATCAAAGTTCTAAATGCAAGAGCTAAAATTATAAAACTCTTAGAAGAAAACATATGGGAAAAGCTTTATGACATTGGATTTGACAATGATTCCTTAGATATGACACCAAAAGCACAGCCAACAAATGTTAAAATAAACTGGACTACATCAAAACTTAAAACTTCTATGCATCAAAGGACACAATTAACAAAGTGAAAAGGCAACCCACAAAATGCAAGAAAATATTTGCAAATCATATATCTGATTGGGGGTTAATATCCAGATTGTATAAAGAGCTCCTAGAATCTCAACAACAAAAAACAACCTGATTAAAAAAATAGGCAACGGACCTGAAAAGACATTTCTCCAAAGAAGATACACAAATGATCAATAAGCTTATGTCCAACATTACTAATCACTAAGGAACTTCAAATAAAAACCACAACGAGATACCACCTCACACTCATTAGGAGAGCTAGTACAAAAAAAAAAAAAAAAAAAAGGAAAGGAAGGAAGGAAGGAGAGAAAGAAAGGGAAAGAAAATAACAAGTGTTGGGGAAGATTGAGAGAAATTGGAACCCTCATATTTTTGATGGGAGAGTAAAATGGTTGAGGCACGATGGAAAACAGGGTGACAGTTCCTCAAAAAAATGAAACCTAAAATTACCATGAGATCAAGCAATTCTATATCTTGGTACATATTCAAAAGAATGGAAAGCAGGGACTCAAACAGATATTTGTACACCAATTATTATGAAGTATTATTCACAGTAGCCTAATGGTAGAAGAAATTGACATTCCATCCACAGATGAATGGATAAACAAAATGTGGTATATATATGTATATGTATACACACACACACATACACACACACACACACAATGGAGTATTATTCTCAGCCTTAAAAGAAAGGAATTTGTGACACATGCTACAACATAGATGAACCTTAAGGACATTAAGCTAAGTGAAATAAGCCAGTCACAAAAGAACTGTAATGAACGGAAACATTGTATGATTCCACGTATATGAAATACCTACAGTAGTCATATTCAGAGACAAAGAGCAGAATGGTGGTTGTCAGCGGCTGGGGAAAGGAGGCATTAGAAGTTATTGTTTAGTGGGTACAGGGTACAAAGTTCCAGTTTTGCAAGATGAAAAGTATTCTGGAAATGGATGGTTGCACAACAGTGTAAATTCACTTAATGCCACTGAACTGTAAGTTTAAAATGGTTAAGCTAGTAAATTTGTGTTATGTGTATTTCAGCACAATTTCAAAATAATAATAAAAATAAGGTGTTAATGTGGTACAACAGTGAATTTTGAAAGTGTTGTTCCATTTAGGGAATCCTGCAAACAAATTTTGGTTTTAAGTTAACAGAAATGGCGGTAGAATTATTTTATACTGATATTAAAATTGAAGCAAATAAAATTCCAATGTATATCTACATATAAATGTAGTTTAATTGTAAGTTAAAAAAGTTATTTCACTTTTAAAATTGGAGGGTAAATAATTGTAATCTACCACATTTAGAGATTAATTTGCATTAGATGCAAAAATGTGTTTGTGTAAAATTCGATAAAAATTCATGATTGAGAGGGAAAAAAAGAAAGGTCCACTGCAGCGAAGCTCTACACCACTCAGACCCTTTTCTTTGGCGATCAAAGTATCCAAATATTCTTCTAATATAGCACCCACGATATTGTAATTGAATGATCAGTTTACAGGTTTTCTCCTAGACTGAAGAGGCATCTGATGTATCCTTGTCACATGAAAATCTAGCATGGTGCCTGATGAAACGCTGGTTGGCTGAGAAACAAATAGAGCATTCAGGCATGAGTTTTATATGCATAAGTCTCTGAGGGTGTTTCTAAACAGGTCTGAGTGTGATTCACCTAGATGACCAAAGAATACCAGGGCTGACTGGCTCTGAGTGGGGTGCCAGGTGGAGCACTTTGTCAGGACAATGAGAAGACCACATATGAGATGGAAACTTCACTGTGGCACAGAAATTCTTCTGAGTCATGCCCCAGGCACTAACGGAGAGGGCTGTAGGAGCTAGAGGTAAGAAGAAGAGGGATGAAGAAGACAGGCCAAGGGTAAGGAAAGATAACCTCTGGATGGTCCATCCAAAGGAGCGACCGGGAAGATCCTCCATGGTCGGTCCACATGGCACAAGTCATCCTCGAGCAGGGGTCAGAGCATCTCTACTGTAAGGGCCAGGGAGTAACTATTTCAGGCTTCATGGGCGATGAAGTCTCTGTCTCAACTACTCAGCTTGGCCATTGCGGTACGAAAGCCACCACAGACAACACGTAAATGAACAAGTGTGGCTATGTTCCAACAGCACTTTATTTGCAAAAATAGGTAGTGGATCCAGTTTGGTCCATGGGCCATAGTTTTCAGACCTCTGGTCTAAAGTCTTACTACTTAAAGTATGGTTCAAGGACCAGCATCATTGACATCACTCGGGAGCGTGTTGGACCTACATAATCTTGGACACCGCCTGAGACTTTTAGAATCAAATTCCCATTTTACAAAATGCCCAGTAGAGTTTGCAAAGTGCTCTACCTGACCTCTGTGATCCCCTTCGGCCTGAGCACTAAGATACTGTAACAGCACAAGTCCAGGAGGCACTCAGTGCCTCCTTTATAAAGCTGACCTCGAGTACGAGGGCGAGTCCTCACTGGCCCTGTCACACAGGCAGTTCTCTGGGTGGTTACAGGACACCTTAGTGAGGAGACCAAGACAGAGGGCAGGGCTCGGCAGAAGAGATTCTGCTCACGACAGCATCCAATGAGACCTGGTCTACAGAAGTTAGAAAAGTGATGAATGGCAGAGCCAAACTCTAAACCCAAACCCTTCTCCCTGACTCTCCCTTAATAGAAATGAACAGTCCAAGTAGATCTGGTGATCTGCCCTATCGTTAAAACCTTTCTGCATCTCTTACTGTGGTGATGAATTTCATGAGTCAGTCTGACAGGCCATGGGGTGCCCAGATTAAACATTATTTCCGGGTGTGTCTGTGAGGGTGTTTCCAGATGAAGTTAGCATTTGAAACTGTGGACTCCCAAAAGTAGACCACCCTCCCCAACATAGGTGGGCATTACCCAGGCCCCTCAGGGCCTAATGGAAAGAAAGCTGGAGGGAGGAGGATTTTGCCCCCTTTTTCCTATCTTACTGCTTAAGTTGAGACAGCTCATCTCTTCTTCTCCAGCCTCAGTTTGGACTGTCACCATCGGCTCTCCTCATTCCCAGGCCTTCAGACTCGAACTGAATGATACCACAGGCTCTTCTGGGTCTCCAGCTTGCAGACGGCAGACCCTGGGACTTCTTATGTACCTCCTAGTGGTAGGATATATATTCCCTACTGCTTCTGTTTCTCTACAGAACAATAATCAATTCACTTACCAATATGAAGGTAAGGGGCATGAAGCACTCATCCACCCCCAAGTACCATTTTGTGGTCTGTTCCTCAGGGAAGTCCTTACCACTGTCTAGCTCCTAGAATCAGTGATTCTCAACCTCGGGCAGTTAGCCCCCCACAGGGGACATTTGGCTATGTGCAGTAACATTTTTGGTTGTCACAACTGCAGTGGGTGTTAATACTGGCATCTAGTGGGTAGGAGGGAATGATAGGCTAAACATCCTACAGCATACAGTCTAGTCCCTCACAACAAAGAACTATCTGGTCCAAAATGTGAATGTATCAAGGTTGAGAAACCCTCCTCTAAAACAAACATCATGGGGCGCCAAAGTGGCTCAGTGGGTTAAAGCCTCTGCCTTCGGCTCAGGTCATGATCTCAAGGTCCTGGGATCGAGCCCCACATTGGGCTTTCTGCTTGGCGGGGAGCCCGCTTCCCTCTCTCTTTTTTTGCCTGCCTCTCTGCCTACTTGTGATCTCTATCAAATAAATAAATAAAATCTTAAAAAATTTTAAAAAATTTAAAAATTGAAAAAATAAAACAAACATCATTACTTCATTTACCGGTCTAAGTGATTCTCAGTGTTTGTGAAGAGCATATGCATCACCAGTACTGCTGGGACGGTGTCAGAGGGTTGGCAGGCCTTGATCGGGACACGAGTCCAAGCTCTGGGCCAGTAACTCAATATTCCCAGTGACCAGAAGAACAGCTCACAGTAACGAAGCCCTCAAGAGAATGCATTTACCAGTAGCAGTTTGTTAAGTCATAACTGGGGAGTCAGCTAGCACCAGAGCTAAAGTAGGTCCTCTTGTAGACAACTGGATCCTGGGGATTATCTTGGCAAAGACAAAATCATAACTATGGAGCTGCATATTTTCAAAGCTAGGGCTTTCTCCTGCTGATAACCCATTGGATTAACCCCATACTACTTAGGGGAAGTCGTGGTTAGAGGACACTCCAGGGCCAGTCAACCAACATCACAGCACACTCTCTTTGGACAGAACCCACCAATTCTTACAAATCTTACTCTCTGATGGCCTTCTCTCATTCTGGACTCAAAGCTCCTTCAACTAATTACTGACAAACTGCAACACAATTGAAAAAACACAGCTTCTGTCCATCACTTACATCCCATAATTTTGTGTCCCTAAACACACGCTGGTCTCTTGATGAAGATGACAGCTTATGAGCACCATCTCTTAGACAGAATGGCTAATTATATGCATTGGACATTATTTTCACTGGCTTCCATTTTAGAGGTAACCTCATTCCCAGTGCTGCAAAATCATATTCTCTGGAACTCTGAGTCCACTCATTTATCTTGCGTGTAATCACTGAATGTATAAAATGAAACGTGCCCAAGGTTGACAGATTTCATCTTATACTTCAGTAGCAGCAGTGAGTAGGCCCTGGTGCATAAGCCACTGTGCAAGTGACTATCTCATTACGCAGCGTGCAGAGGGGGATAAAAGCTCATTATCCCCTTAGCTACCTGGGGAGGGATGTGCTGTCAGGAACAGAGGATCATCTGGCAAAGACAGTTCATCCCTGGTGATTCTGGTGCCAAGCAGTAGAGGTTCTGAAACTTGGTTGGCCCCAATTGGCTTCTCAGGCTCTGAAAGAAAAGAGAAATGGCACCAAAAAGAAAAAAAACAAAAAAAACAAAAACAAAAAACAAAAAAAAATAATCAGAAAGCCATCATGTGCTCAGAAGATCACGTCATGCCTTAGACCCAGCGTCATCATGAACCCAGCAGAGAAGCCCAGGCAAGGTTTACCCGGACCTCTGAAAAGATGCCGTAGCATCTCCTGAGAAGGTAAAGCCCACTGCCAGAGTTTCATACGGAGTTTGAACCAGACAGCCAGAGCAACCAGGCTCCCAAGTTCACAGCAGAAGGGGAAGCAAGGGGTAAAAGGTCAGCGATGCATGCTTCCTCTTCGCTCCTGCAGCCAAAGCCCACAACCACAGCTAGAGAGGGGTGTGTCCACGTGGCCCCTCATCCGTGAAGTTTTCAGGCCAGTCTCTTTGGAACAGGAAGGGAGGGAATTTGGCTCCCAGATGGCAGTGCCTGGATGGCCATGAAATGATGTCTCAGGCAGCTCCGTGTAGGCACAAAAAACCCAGAAGTGCTGATGCGTGGATTCCCACAGCCAGAGTCGCAAGGCCTCAAGCTATGTTCAACCCAGCTAGGGAGGCCACCACGGGCCTCTGAACGACTAGATCTGCACGACTTCTTGATGTTGCCAGCTTCACCAAAAACTGTATAGAAGGAATGAAATCCACCCCGGAGCTCCCAGGGCGCTGAGCAGTCCCCCCGCTCCCGGTATACACATGCGGTCATTTGTCCGCACACACTTCCTGCTGACTCCCGCAGCATCTGACTTCTGCTTGTTTCTCCGTGTCTTACAGAGATACGTATCCCAGCTGCCTCAGCCTCACAAAGGAATTGGGGCACCTTGCTATCTCCATTTTCCTGGTGACGAAATTAAGGGCAAGAACGAAAAGGAAACTTAAAGGACAGGATCGATAGTTCTTTAGAGACTCGAGCACCAAAGCGTGGAAACAGGTCTTTGAGACCCACTCACCCTCCCCTCTACACTAGCGAAAACCACTCAAGAACTGTCCTCAGTGTGGCCACATGGCGTCTGACAGGCAAAGGCTTGAATGGAAAAAGAGCTTCCAGACCACAGGATGGGAAGAGGATACACATGGTAGAAAGAAACCTGCTTTTCTCCACAGTACTGATAAACACCGGTGAGTGACACATCCAACACGCTAGCCTGCCAGCCACTTGGCTTCCTTTGCTGCCCCAAACTTCCCCTCCAATGTAGCAAACCATTTCCAGGGACACATCCTGGACCTCTGACATCGAATCGGGGGTGTGAGCTCCTTAAGGGCAGGGACCATGTCTTCCTTCTGCTTTTGTTCCCAGGGCCTCCCACAGTTAAAATCACAGAGCCAGTGTTGAGAGACTGTGGGTGACTGACTCACACTCAGAAATCCCACTCTCCAACCAGAACCTTCTATCTTCTACTCTCTCACCCCTGGAATCAAAGGAAACTCTCTGAGACCTCAGACTCCTTATTTAGAAAATCTTTGGGATCTAGGACTAGGCAAAGAATTCTTAGCCTTGACACCAAAATCACATTCCAAAACAAGGAAAATTGATAATTTGGATATAATCAAGATAAAAAAAAATTTCTTCTGCGTTAAGGGGATGAAAAAAACAAACTATAGAAGTGGGGGTAGGGGGGACCTGGGTGGCTCAATTGGTTAAGCAACGGCCTTCAGCTCAGGTCATGATCCTGGAGTCCCAGGATCGAGTCCCGCATCAGGCTCCCTGCTTGGCAGGGAGTCTGTTTTTCCCTCGGACACTCCCCCTTCTCATGCTCTCTCTCCCTCCCAAATAAATAAATAAAATTTAAAAAAAAAAGAAGTGGGGGTGGGGGAAATATTTGCAAATCATTTATCTACCAAAAGGAATAGTATTTAGAATATGTAAAGAAACTTCAAAAATAGTGACAACACCAAATGTTGACAAGGGTGTGGAAAAATGGACCACTCATACATTGCTCATGGGAATGTAAAATGGAACAGCCACTATGGAAAAAACAATTTGGCAATTTCTTCAAAATCTAGACATGCAATTATCATACAACCCAGCAACTGCATTGCTCCTGGGCACTTATCTCAGAGACATGAAGACTTAGGTTCACACAAAACCCATATAGATATTTATAGCAGCTTTATTTGCAATAGCTCCAAACTGGAAACAACCCAAATTTCCTTCGATGGGTGAATGTTTAAACAAACTGTGGTACATCCATGACATGGAATACTAATCAGAACAAGAAAAAAACAAACCAACTTTTAACTCATGCAACAACCTGGAAGAAACTTCAAAAAATTATGCCAAGTGAAAAAAAAACTCAATCTTTGATTGAGGTTGTGTATTGTATGACTTTATTTTTATAACATTCTTGAAATGTCAAATTATGGAAGTGGGGAACAAATTGGTTTCGGGGGTTAAGGAGGGGATGGGGCTGGAAGAGAAGTGAGTACAGCTATGCAAGGACAACAGAGGGATCTTGGTGGTGAGGGGAATGTTCTGCTTCTTGACTCTATCACTGTGAACATCCCAGCTGTGATATGGTACTACAGTCCTACAAAAGTTATCAGGAAAAGTTAAATGGAACACAGGCTCTCCCTGTGATTTCTAACAATAGCATATAAATCTGAAATTGTCTCCAGAGTCATCCTGAACCATAATCTTCACATTAAAGTTTAGGAAGAACTAATCTAAAAGACTCAACCAGGACATCAGGGGCAATTCAAAATTCTTTCTTATGAGCAACAGTTGAAGAGAAAGAGAAGAAGATGGTGAGAGTTTTCTTCTAGAATATATGAAGGGATTATGTAGGAGAAATTAGATTTGGTTCATGTGGCACCAATAAACAGAACACAGGCTAATGTCAGAGAAGGCACACAAGCTTCAGGACTGGTCAGACCTCAATTTAAAACCAAGCTCCATCAGCCCCTATCTTTAAGACCGGGCAAGTTAGCTCACCTCCTTGACCCTCTGTTTCCTCATCATTAAAATGAGGCTGATTCCTTCCTCAATCAGTCAATCAATCAGCATCTAAGCAGAGAAACAGAAACTGTTTCAAGTATTTGCAACAGAAAGAATCGAGTGCAGGGAATGGATTGCAATGATGAAGATAGAAGTACAGGTGGAAGGTGATGGAGAAGCTGAGGGATGAAGCCTGACATGATAGATGACAAAGTCAAGAGTTAAAGAACTTCTCAGATTGACATCATTTTAAAAAGATGAAATTAGTTGGCACAAGGATGGGACCATGAAGCAATCAAGAGATCAGCAACAATGGGCAGCAAACGGTTGAAGGGACAAAGGGAGGTGGCATGTTACCCAGGAGCCAGGGTCACCAGGAAGAATCTGGAACCATAGAAATGTGGGCACTATTAGAAGAGATGCTTGAGGAAGAGAGAGAGGGAGGAAATACTCTGGCCTCCTCCATCCTTCTACCCTCTAACCTCCCACTGGTGCCTCCATAGGCCAAACCCAGCAGGAAGCCAGAGCACCCTGGACTCTGAGAAAGGCAGCCTCCAGGTCAGGCCCCACTATTCAGGGCAGAAGAAGGATTGGAAGGCAAATAGGCCCAGGTGGGGTCCACTCCTGAGGTGTGTGTGAGAATACAGAGCATGTCAATGCCCTGGCACACAGTAGGTGCTCAATAAATGGTATTTCAAACTTTTATGCACCAATGTTGTATGATAAACATTTAAAGTCACATTGTCTCATCACTTTATATCCAAATACAGAGCAACACAAGCTGGGTTATCTGGCTCATGCCACATGCTCTCTACCAAGAATGCTTTTTTTTTCCTCCAAATGAGCTACATATCTGAGAAATGTGAAAAGCAGCCCTGTCCTAAAGTTTCATTGTATAAAGCAAATGTTGAATTTCCACAGCTGCTGGCTTCAGCCTACCCAGAGGAATAGTTTCAGTGAAATATTAATCTCTGAGAAAGCCACACTGGGGTAAGACTGCACAGTAATTCAAGCAGCATGTGCAAAATTTATTTAGTGTTGGCCGGGAATGGTTTTAATTATGTGAAGTCTTCAGAATGAGAAGAAAGTGACTGAAGATGTTTGACTAAATCAGTCACAGAGGCCCTGGATGCTCCCAGCTCCCTCCCCAGTTTCAGTTTATTTCTGCAGGCCCCACACCATACACACGGAGGAGGCTCCCAAGAAACCGGATAATGGCTCTGCCAGAACCCGGATGCAGCCAGCAGCAAAAACCACCAAGACAGGAAGCATCAGCACCCACAGGACGGAGACCTCCCCGTAGCATGAAGGCCAGGTATCTGGCTGTGGGAGGATAACCAGGGTAGAACAGAGGGAGGAGTGAGAATACAGAAGGAATTTTCAAATCCCAGGACGCAGTATGAAAGATGCTTTCATCAAAGGTCGCAGGTGGGTGCCAGGTGCCGAGTGTGCTGTGTGCCTCCTGGACACCTCCGTTTCCTGGAAGTCACTTGGTGAGGTGTGCTGTTGGACTTGAGGTAGTGCCTAGGAGTGGAGAGAGGGCCAGGACCCAGCTCTAAGGACCATACATGCCCTGAGGACTGGGCCTTGAAGACAGCAGAGGAGAGCCAGTCATCTGGGCCTTAAAAATGGTCACCAAACATTCCAAAAAAGTGGAAGCCACAAGGTGTCCCCTAGGCTGGTGGGACAAAGAGAAAACCCAGGAAGTTATCTTTAGAGACGGCCTTTCAGCCTCTGGATTCTGTCCACAGACACCAGAGCTCTGGCACCAGCCTGGGGGCGGGCAGGGGTTTCTGTTCCAGGAGGGCCAATGTGAGTAAGACCATAAGATAGGGGATAGGAATTTGAGAAGGAAATGAGCAAAGGCTGATCCTTTAAGGGGCTAGGGATGGACACCAAGGTTCTCATCATCAGCCTGAGGTCAGCCCATCAGGGGGTCAGTATTTGGTGCCAAAGTGGGGCTGGTCATCCTCACCAGAAGGAGAGGGGACAGGAGCCTGACCTCCAAGGGGAGTCCAGAGCTGAGGCTGGACGAGGGGAAATGGGAGTCTCCACTTGGATTTGCCAATATCTCTCCAGCCCAGCACGTCCTAAATCCATCTCCCCGCCCACCCGTTTCCTCTTTTCTCTACAGTATGCATAATCCCCTGAGCCTCCCAGTCACTCTGGATCAGACTTGGGGTTATCGTGGGCCCTTCCTCTCCCTTGTCCTGGAAATTCTACCTCCTATCCCTTCTGACTCTCCATGCCATCTGCTACGTGCCTGACTCAGAAAAACCTCCCTTTCCTCCACCCTCCCCACCCCAACATCATACACTGGTGCCAGGCTGAGCACTAGGAAGCAGTGTTCTAGTAATGCCACTCCTCTGTGCTAAAATCACCACCTACACAGTCACATTCCTTCCAACACAGCCCAACGTCCAAGCAAATGGGAGTAACTCCCTTCCTCATATACTTCCCATGGGCTCTACCTCTGGGTTTCACGGTGCTGAATGTACTTCTCCACTTACTGCATTTCTGAGTCCTACCCATCCTTGAAGATCGACGTCACATCGCCTCCTGTGAGAACTTTCTCTGACCCACCCCTGCATATGTAATTGCTCCCTCTCTGGGACTCCTGTAATCCTGCATGCCAATCTTCTGCATAGAGCAAAAGTGTGAGCTTTTAATATTTTGCACTAGGCTACAAGCTCTTTGAAAAGAGGGGCCTTACATCACATTCTCCTTCATGGAGGAGGCACAGGAAGACCCAGGAACACTGAGTTTGGCCAGAAGGTATGAAATGCAAAGGTGTCTGGGGGAATCCCATTGGAAAGGAAGGCTGGAGGCGTGCAGTGATCCTGGCGCGCTACCTGCTGGTGTGTGGGAGTCCTCAGCTGATGGGTGCCCTGACTGAGTAGACCAAATGGAGAGGAGAAGGGCTATGACAACTCTGGAGGAAAGGAGCCTGCCAGTGTCTGCTGGAAAGAGAATAAACAGTCACGGGGTCTGTCAGGAAGTCTTAAGAATCACACTGCGTACCACACTGGGCAGGAAAAGAATTCCAGCCCTGTGGGTCAGCCACACCAGCATGTGCTTGGGTAATTCTGACCATATCCTGCGTGGCTTTCTCTTCAGAATGGCGAGTAGGACCGGATAGGCTGGCAGACTTGTGGCTCCTTAATGAAGGCCATTTAAAAAGGCAATCCACTTGCCATCGTATTCCTAAGCAGTATTCCTCAAGCAGAGACTTTGGTCCACCACTGGTAGGGTCCCCCAAGTCTAGTCTCTCTGAGGCATCCGGAAATGTGGGGACTCACAGAAATCATGCCCCACCAAGGAGCACGCAAGTGGGAACAAGAAGCATTCCTAGTCATCTGACTCTGGTCTCCGTGGGCCTCCTGGCCCCAAGCTGAGTTCTCGGTCCACTATAATTATTAAAACCAGAGCATCAGTCAGAAGGGTGGAGCAAACACCCTGACGGCAGGGAGTCTGGAAGTCCAGTGCCGTCCCTCAGGGAGCTGCGGGGAAGAGAAATCCGAGGTGGGGCAACGCCAGCCTTCCTTGGCAGGAACCGCGTCGATCCTTGGGGACGTGGGCATCTTCCACCTGAGACCCTCCTGATGGCTCTTTGCCAGGGGGAGCTGGTCCCACAGCCACACGCGACCTGCTCTGTGCCAATTCAAGTCCACACAGACAAACACCGAGCATCTGGAAGGTGAAAATTCCTGAGCTGGGCAGACATCTATCTGACTGCAACAAGGAGGCCTGCCCCAGCTCTGCAGTCTCCCTGACACCCCAGCGGTCTCACACCTCACTCCAAGATGCTGGAGCTCAACCGAGGAGTTCCAAAGGTTCTACAAATGTTTGAGTCCAACTACATTTTTTAAAATGTTTTTTTAAAACCATAAGCAGATACAGTCAAGTGTGTGATAGGTCAAATGGGAGAGATCACAGACCCCAGGAGCCGCAGGTTGATATGCCCACTTCAGAAATAAGGTTCTTCGGCCAAAACCGTGCCTATGTTTGAACACATGTAGTTAATCAGGAAAGCCGCAGTTCCAAAAATGTCTTTTAACAATCAGGCCCAAGCAAGTCTTCTCATGCTTTAAAATCATGTGTGCAAGGACGCTCCCACCACCCTGGCTCATGTGGGCTGTGCTCAATTAAATGTCAGGCAAGCCTCAGGGGTATCCAGAGAGTGCACGCTCCAATAAAGATATAATAGTACACCGTGCAGTAACGAGTGATTGCACAACACACTGCACCGGGGACCGTTGGTAGCTTTGGTGCTTGTTTTATTCTTAGAGTGCTTGGCAGGCTTTTAAAGCTCCAACTCAGGGGTGCCTGGGTGGCTCAGTCGGTTAAGCGTCTGCCTTCGGCTCAGGTCATGATTCCAGGGTCCTGGGATAGAGCCCTGCATCAGGCTCCCTGCTCAGTGGGGAGCCTGCTTCTCCCTCTGCCTGCCATTCCCCCTGCTTGTGCTCTCTTTCTTTCTTGCTCTATCTCAAATAAATAAAATCTTAAAAATAAAAATAAAGTGAAATAAAATTCCAACTCAGTAATGCAGGGACACGCTGTTACCATTCATTCCTCCTATAGGTGACAAAGTGAAAGTGATAATTGAAGTTTAGGCTCAACATGGCAAATGCATCTTTTTCTTTCTTTCTTTCTTTTTTTTTTTTTTTTTGCTGTGTTAAAGGCTTTAAATGATACTAGAGAGAAACAGGCACTGAAGCTGTTGAAAATAATTTTAATAACATAATATTTCATAATGATACAGTATGTTTTGGGGAAGTATTTTCTGTCAAACAAAGATATAAATTGGTTGAAGAACCTGTTTATTCTTTTCAATTAGATCCTTTATAATTAAGGAATGCAAACAGTTGTCACATTGTGTTTGAGTCAATGTTAAAACCAATTTTTCCTCTATTCCTCCTTCAAGGTTCTGGGTCACCTTAATCAGAATAACCTGAATCTGCAAAGTATCCTATTCAAAAGTGTTATTACTTCCAATGCTGGCAGTCACAATTTTCTCAAGGCCTTACAGCTAATACAAAACACAATGATGTATTAATAGCGAGGACGCTTTGAGGCTGCAACTGTCATCCCAAACCTTCCATTTCAAATTTTCATGTTCATCCATCATAACAGTCTCATTGCTTTCATTAATTAACTGTACATTATAAGCTAGAATTATCACATAAAATAACATATACAATAAAATATTGGTTTTTTTTTTTCTGTTTCACTCATGGATAAGCCATTTAAACTCATTTAAAGAGTTTTAATGCTAAAAATTTTTTTAAGTTTTTTTTTAAAGATTTTATTTATTTATTTGACAGAGTGAGAGAGCACAAGCAGGTGGAGTAGCAGGCAGAGGGAGAGGGAGAAGCAGGCTCCCCGCTGAGCAAGGAGCCTGATGCAGGGCTCAACCCCAGGACCCTGGGATCATGACCTGAGCCAAAGGCAGTCGTTTAACCAACTGAACCACACAGGCGCCCCTAAAAAAATTTTTTAAGTCATTATGTCAGTCCATACATAGGAGAAACCCAATATATTCAGCAGGCAGGGGTTAAAGAAACAGATCTTCACTAGAAGGCAGAACCTAGAGAGTTGGTGTGCTTCTGCAGAGAACCCAGGTACAAACTTGGGGCTCAAAAAGATGATTGTTGAGTTAATCAGTGTGGCAGAAATGGTGTGTCCCTCACTCCTAATACTGGGAAAAGGAAGCGTTTTGGAAATGGAGACCCAGAAAAGGTCATGGAGGCAGTTTTGCTTGTTCTCGAAGAACCATCTTTCCAAGGAAACA
The DNA here is from genome assembly GCF_963455335.1 of Martes martes. Lineage (NCBI taxonomy): Eukaryota > Metazoa > Chordata > Mammalia > Carnivora > Mustelidae > Martes > Martes martes. The sequence continues at coordinate 90,826,724 of NC_137896.1, forward strand.
GGCCTTTCTTTGTGGGAAGCAGGGCAAACCAGAAATGAGATAGTGAATGGGTATCCACCTGTGGCCACTGACCATCGGGGCCAGCAGAGCTGAAGTGTCGGCATAAGGGAAAGAGCGTCAGGAGCTCTGGACTTGTGGTGGACGAGGTGGTCAGACATATGACTTGGCGGGAAAGGAGTCCAGAGAAAAAGGGCGGCTGGAAGTGAGCAGAAGCAAAACACAGACTAGGAATCATTCACTGGTTCATTCGCTCACTCATTCATTCATTGAGCATCTAGTAACACAAGCGTGCTACTAGAGGCTGGGGTTACACAGATTAACAAGCTTCCTCAGTGTCTCTCTGGGGGGGGGGGTAGTATTGTTCCCAAAGGGGAGCAGAGGGAGCAAAGAGAGGATGGAGGTCACAGTGAAGAGGCAGCCCCCGACATGAGCCTCAAAGAAGAAACAGGAGTTAATCAAGCAGATAATAGTGAGGATGGGGAAGGGGGAGCACATTCCAACAGAGACGGCATTCATGTAGAAAGACGGGATTGAGACGGATTTGAGACGGAAATCTATACAGCTGGGGAACAAAGGCAGATCAAGAAGAATGAAGCACAAAGTGAAAGGAAAGGAACAGCAAGAGAGGACGTTATGGAAGGGGCCTGGCGTGCTCTGCGAGGGAGCTTGGACTCTTTCCTGTAGGCACTAGGGAGCCAAAGGAGATGCTATGCTGGGGACCGCACAGTATTCAGAATCTGCACGCACACTGCCCTTCACAACTGTTTCACCCCATTTGCTTGTGTGGCCTGCCACAAGAACTCCCTGAGAGCAGAACCTGGTCTTTGTCACCTTTTTATCTTTACATCCTCAGAACCTAGTGTCGTGCTGGAACGACAACAGTTGGGTGGAACAGGAACTCAACATGTACATCATATGAACCAATAAACGAATGAGCAAAGGGCAAAGTAGGGAAAGCAGAACCCAAGAGGACAAATGCAGTTGACTATGGTCTCAAGAACACTGCCAAGGGCAAAGGCTGAGACGTCAGAACGGGAAACCATATGAAATATGATAAATGAGGAGTAACTAGAGACAAAATCCATATGTCCCCAGTAGCACACAGAGGAAGCAGACAGAAAGATGACCACAGGTGAAGATACCTTGGAGTAGGATCAGTCACCTTGGCCTCGGGAAGCAGTTCTGAACTCCTGAGCTGTGTTAGGGGTTGAATTGTGCCCATCAAAAAATAAATAAACAAATGACATGGTGAAGTCTTAACCTCAGTACTCCAGAATAGGACCTTATTTGGAAATAGGGTCTTTGCAGGTTTAACCAAGTTTAGATGAGGCCATTAGGGTGGGCCCTCATCCAGTATGACTGGTGTCCTCATAAAAAGGGGACACGCACAAAGGAAGACGATGTGAAGACACAGGTAGAAGACAAAAATGCTACAGGAAGTTACCTGGCTACAAGAAGCCAGGGAGACACCTGGAACAAACGCTTCCCTTGTGGTGTCAGAAGGAGCATGGCACTGCTGATACCCTTCTGGCCTCTAAGAACTGTGAGACAATACATTTCTGTTGTTCTAAGCCATTCACTTTGTAGTGCTTGGTCATGGCAGCCCTAGTAAAGTAATACAGGCTGGTGGTCAAAACAGATGAACACCTGGGGCAGACACCTGTGTTAATCCCCAGAAGGCATCTGCCTCTCCTCCGTGCTACAGGAGCCCCACTTTTGTTTGTGTCCATCCACCGGGGCCCAAGGCCTGGGTCATGTGATTGACCCACGTCAACCATGGTGGTCTCTTGCCATTCCACTTACCATGTGACCAAATTCTGGTCACTAGGTCTCAGTAAAAGGACTGCGGTATCCACGACATAATTCAGTTGTTCTTGGATCTCTGTCTCCAAGGTCCTGTTTAAAATAGTCAAGGCAATGGGACGCCTGGGTGGCTCAGTCGGTTAGGCCGCTGCCTTCGGCTCAGGTCATGATCGCAGGGTCCTGGGATACGAGTTCCGCATCGGGCTCCTTGCTCGGCAGGGAGCTTGCCTCTCTCTCTACCTCTGCCTGCCACTCTGCCTGCTTGTGCGTTCTCACTCTCTCTGACAAATAAATAAAGAAATAAAATATTTTAAAAAATAAAATAGTCAAGGCAGAAATGGTCTCTAGCCGAATCTTGACAGATACTAAATTAATGATCAGTGGGGTTTCTAGACAACCTGACGGAGCTGGTAACTGAATTGATCTCCTTGACCACACCTTGTCAGGTTTGTCCTTTCAGAGGCTAACCTTGACCTCTTGGGTTTAAACCTGTAAGTTTTCCCTTATCTGATACTATTGCCACAATGTGACAAACGTCTCCTGGTATCTACATCAGCCAGTGAACCAGACGATATTTTAATCTAGGCACTTACTTTCAGGGATTTCCTCATCCATAACCTAAGGCCACACCGACTTCTCCACACCGTAACACACACAAATCATCCGGCTAGACCTGTACATCTGGGTTTGAGTTTTGCTGCACGGCCTTTGTCGAACACAGAAGCTCACCCCTGAGTTTCTGCAGCTTAAACATACATCCAGTCCTTGCTGCGCCAGAGGCTAATAGAAAACCATAAAGGGCAGAATGGGTCTTCACAGGGACAGAAAGAAGGGAGAGGAGGGAGCTGGGAGACTCAGGGAGTAGGGCTTTGTGCCACACCCTGCAAGGAGGGGAGAAGACTACATTTTGGAAGGGCGCAGGCTCTGACACTAGCCCTGGATTCAATCTCAGCTCCACCACGTACCAGCTCTGTGACTCTGGGCAAACGACTTCAGATTTCTAAGTTCCAGTTTGGAAAACAGGAAATACAACTTAATATCCTAAAGAATTATGCTTAACAATGAGGTCATCTATGTCATGCCCCCAGCATGGTGTCTTGTGACCAGCAGGTGACCTCCCAGGACATATGCCTGGTTCTGAGTCACACACATAGAATGTCTGAGATTTTTTTTTTCTTCACTGTAAGAATTAGTCCACTGAGCATTAAAGAAACAATGAGACATGTTCCCATCAAATGGGCCATGCAGTCCTGTCACTTTTACCTCGAAGCAAGTCACAAACCATTTCTCCCCAGGATCCCTCCTCTAGTTACCCTGAATTAAAGCAATGGCTCCTAACTGGCCTCCCTACCTCCATTCTCTCCCCCTCCTCCAGTCCAACCTCCAGCAGGCCACCAGAATGTCATTCCAGAGCAGGGACTGGTAAACTACAGCTTGCAGGCAAATCCAGCCCACTGCCTGTTTATGTGTTTAAAGTTTTACCGAAACAGAGTGACGCTCGCTCGTTTATGTCTGTCTATGGCTGTTTTGGCCACTCTGCTGGCAGAGCTGAGTAGCTGTAGCACAGACTGTATGACCTGCAAAGTTTAAAATATTTATTCTCTGGTCTTCTACAGAAAATTTTTGCTAGACCGTTGGTAACTTGTTCTAGAACACTCCCCTCGGTAACTCACCACTCTCTCCAGTAAATTGCCTCCAAATCAAAGTCTATGTCGTGTGAGTTCACCCTTCCCTATCCTCCCAGCTCACCTCTCACTATTCCCCCCTGCAACCTAATCTCCATCCTCACTGAAAGAGCACCCTCCGAACACACCAGGTCCCTTCCCCCAGCACACCTCTATTCCCTTTCCATTTAGAAAACTTCTAACTACTCTTCAATATTCCCTCCTTTATGAAGCCTTCTAGCGTTGCCCCCTCAGCCCTATCCAAAGGCACTCCTTCCTTGGAAATGATATCCCACCGATAAATGGCACGTTGTATACACTTTGGGTCTTCATATCTGCCTTCCTCACTAGTCACCCCCATGCTAAACTGTCTTCTCTCTCTCCCTCCTTCCTGGAGCACTCTGTTCTCTCCCAGCACCGCATTTACCAAAGTTTGTAATCATGCATTTCTTTGTGTCTTTATCCCTTTAATGTCTGTCCCCTAACAACTGTGAGCCCTAAGAAGGCAGCAACTAGGACTTGGTGGATTCAACACCACACTACTGTTGTGCGGCCTGGAGCCAGCCACACAGTGGTTGTTAGTTTGTTGAATAAGCAAATGACTGGACGAATGAAAAAAAAAAAAAAGATTTTGCCCATAAATCAAATACAAATGAAAGAACCGAAGACATCAAAGTTGTTACTTTCTGAACATGCATGATCCTGCCTCTCAGACCCTCAGACTCTCAGGTCTCCCATGGCCCAGAAGGGTGGGTGGGCGACAGAAGCACTGGTAGCTATGTGGATGTTTGGATCATATACACACCCTCATTCTTGGAATCAGCATGCGATGTGTACATGGCCCCTTCCCATATCAGTAAATTCAGATTCTGCACAACTGGAAGAAAGCCATATATAGGATATAGACTGAGTCCACGTTTGCACTGAACTATTCGGTATCCTGGCCATTCCCTCCTGAAGAACATCCTCTACTCCTTGTCTATTGAGGAAAGATCAGCAAGATTCCAGAAGCTTTTTCCCTCTGTCTCTCGGGAGAGTGACCTATGTGTCCCTCACACTCATACCCAGCCAAAGTGTGAAAGACCCAGGTTGGACAGGATGGGGAGGGTGTTAGGCTAGAATGATCCTTCCCTGGATCACTCATACCTTGTCCTCTAGAACCAAGGAAACCGTCAAAGTTGAAATGTGACTCTTGAAAGACATACTATGCACTTTTTTTGACATTCAAAGCTCAAGTTCAAGCAAGTTATTCAGCTGAGTTGCTGCTGCGTGTGGGGAAAAAAAAACATCCCAAGGCCATTTCCTGTGTGGCCTTTCTGATTCTGGACAGCGTCTCTCTGAAAGCCCCATCCATAAAGGCCTTCTGTGAAGGTTAGTGTATTTCTCTGAGATGTATCCAAGAAGAGCAAAGATGCCATTTCAACCAAGGCAAATTTATGAAGTTGGCAGCTGAACCCTAATTCTAGCCTTGAGCCTCCGGGATGTCAGCACTGTGAACGAAGGCAGAGCTGAATTTCTTGTTTAAGTCAAGCTTTTAACCCTCTGTGGCACCTACCTCTGGTCTGAACAACAAAAGAGTCCTATGTATTAAAACAACAGAGATTGTCTTTGGCTCTAGATAAAAGTATCTTCTCAGGGCCTGTTGGACCTGTGTCCTCTAAGCCTGGTAACAAAGCATTTATAAGGAAATGTCAGTCTTGTTTATTACTAAGAACTTCAGCGGCAGTAGCCAAATCATCTACAGTCATTCTCAGTGTAGGGTTGTTACTCCAGCAAATCACCTGATAGTGTGTCTTTCAATTTCTGTAAGATCCAAGCAACTCTATCTCCTTCTGCAGATTCACCCTCAGCCCCGATCTCCTTTCCCAGCACAGTGTGGGAATGGGGAAGGGCACAGGCTTTGAAATGGACAAGAGACACGTGACGCGGGGCCCCAGCACGCTGTGCTCTCTCACAGACTATTTCAAAGACAAATTCAGTAGATGATGTATTACACATGCATCTGATATGATCTGGATCTGACCACACGTGGTGACTCATGCTGGGCCCTGTGAAAAACATTTTCTCTACTGCCCCTAACAAAAGCTAAAGATCTGAAACACCTATCAGGAGCTTCATGAGTGATTTCCAAGCATTCACAAGGAAGCTTTCCAGAACATGGGGAGAAATCTTAAAAATCTGTGTGAAAAAGAACAATGACATAGAGATACTTCTCCCAGTGTGTACAGTGCATTCACAGCCACTCTGTGGGGCCCACTCTGGCTCCATCCCTCCTCCTGTATATAGTAACAGGTCTTTCCATCTCTGAAACACTCCCTCTCTCCTGTTACTTCCAAAGCCAAGCTTCTGGAAAGAATTGCCTATACTTGGTATCACTACCTCCTCACCTCACATTTGTTCCTTAAGCCTCCTCATCTTTCAAACTCCCCTCACCATCACCAAAAGCCCCCTAATTCCCAGATCCATGGATATCCCATTTCTTTTTTTAGTGGATTTCCACATCACTTGATGTTATAGGTTCCTCCCTCCTGGACACTCTCCTCTTCCACATGGCAGTCTCCCATCTTCTCCTGCCTCTGCCCAGCCCCTCCCTGTCGCCTGCACTAGGTCCTCCCTTTCCCCTCCCTCAGGCCACCCACTCTCGGAGGCAGTCTGGTACAGACAGATAGCACAGGCCCGGATCTGACTGCCTGGGCTAATATCCCAGGTCTATTACTTACAGCTGTATGACCTCGGGCAAGTGACGTACTGTCCCTGCGCCTCCACTTATTCATTTATAAAGCAGGTACAATAATGGCCTTCCCTGGCAATGGCTGTTGAGAGGATTAAGGCACATGAAGTACTTAGAACACACAGTATAGACTCAATAAGCATTTGCCATCATAATTCCTCTTCCCATGCTCTATCTCTCCTTGAGCAACTGAGCCATACCATGACTTCATCACCTCTTGTTAAAAGTTTGCCCTTGAACCTTCTTTAAGACTTCTCTCCTGGGGTCGCCTGGGTGGCTCAGTGGGTTAAAGCGTCTGCTTCGGCTCGGGTCGTGATCCCAGGGTCCTGGGATCAAGCCCCGCGTGGGGCTCTCAGCTCAGCAGGGAGCCTGCTTCCTCCTCTCTCTCTGCCTTCCTCTCTGCCTACTTGTGATCTCTGTCTGTCAAATAAATAAATAAAATCTTAAAAAAAAAAAGACTTCTCTCCTGAATGTCAAACCTACAAACCATGTGCCTACTAGACATGTCTCCCTGGCCATCCGTAAAATGCTTCAAGTTCAGTTTGTCTGAAACTGAGCTCATCATCTTTCCTACAAATGCTGCTCTCCCTGTCCACCGCCCATCTCTCCTGCTCCACCCCCTCCTCTCCTCCCCCCCTCTCCTCACCATGGAGTCTCCTAATGAATAGCCCCACTATCTTTCCTCTTGGTTGTCCAGGCCAAAATCCCGGAGTCATCCTAGACTCCCGCCCCTCCCTTACTCCCCCGCACAATCAGTCACCAAACTCTGTCAACTTCATTGCCAAAGTATTTCTTGAACCTGTGCCCAATTCCCCACCCTTATGGCCAATGTCTCTAGAGACTCATTATTTCTCACCTGGATGACAATAAATAACAATAGTATCAAAAATAACTTTCACCACTATTATCACACACTGATTATAGCTCAGTCACGGAGATAGACACTTCACCTACTTCACCTACATAATCCTGAACACCACCCATCCATGATGGAGAATTTGGGAGTCCCTGTCTTCAGATGAGAAGACGGAGGCACAGAGAGGTTTAATAGATAGCCTGTTACACAAAGATACAAAGACGTTGTGGGGCGGGGATGCAGACGGAGGTCTGTCTGACTCCATACCCCGGGCTTTTCCCCAATCTTGAAAACTGAATGGTGTCCTAACTGGTCTTCCTGCCCTCTATCTTATTCCTCTCCAATGTCTACTCTATGCCAGAGGAGTCTATTTTTACACTGAAACTCTGACTTCTCTCCTCTGTGTGAAATCCCATAGTAGCTCCCCAGTGCATACGGAATAAAATCTCAATTCTTCAGCAAGACTCTTCCTGTCGTGGTCCCTTTACCCGTTTATAGATCTGCCTCCCTTCTCTCCATCCACACTCACTCCCTTGCTTTCTTGAAGCACACCCTGCCTACTCACCTGGCAGGGCGGTACTTCTTCCTGGCCTCTCTGACTGTGATGTCCTTCTTTTCTCATCAGCCTGGATCCCTCTGTTTCAGGCTCCTGGACGCATGTCCTCTTGGACTCAGCTGCTATCCAAGCCCCGTGTAGGTGCCCCACTTCTTGACGGCTACCTCACTCAGTGAGTGAGTCTAGCACAGAATTTTAGTGGCACAACAGTCATTGATCGAGCACCTACTATATGTCGGAGCTCATGGCAGCCTCCAGGGATTTGGGAATCAACAAGACATAAGTCTTGCATTCAGAGAACTTGCTTTAATGAGAGAGATGGATAGCAAAATACTGTATTCCTATCTCTGAGTGTCCTGTGTCCATGCTGGACTGCTGAGGCTCTTGAGCAAAAAGAGTATCTTGTTCTTCTCCGTGTCCCCAGGACCTCACACTGGTGCAAAGGGTGTCAGCAAACACTGACAGCTTCAGATGAGCAGACGCAGCAAAGCCACAAAGCTGTCTCTGTGAGCATGCAAGCCTACACCCCCAGGGACACCCTTCACTTTCACGGGGGTATCTTTTCCAGAATCTAAATGTCCAAGTCAGTTTTCGGTACCTCTGCAACACCCTCACAGTGCCCCCTGCTTTGACATGCAGCCGGGTCTAATGATGGAGAACTTCCAGGCTGACCATCCCTGCCCCACGTAACCGACCCACGGAGAGAGGAAGGGACCAGGTCCACGTAGCAGAAAAGTGTCAGTACTGACTCCCCTTCCAGTGCTCATTCTGTCCATCCACAGGTTCACCAGCATCTCACTAGAGCAAGGAAGGGAGCTGCCGTCAGAGCGCGCTCACCCAAGCGCACAAAGGATAGGAGCTTCCGGAAAATGATGCATGTGTCTTCCAGTAAGACACATGTGTCTTACCCCTTCCCATGGGCTGCCGTGGCCTGTCTTGACAAGGTGAGCGAGTAAAAAGGACCCGTCAGCTGTGTTTGTGGAGGCGCCAGAGGAAGACAGCTTTAGGCAGGCCCTTTTGATCAGGGGTCCCTGCGCAGAAACAAGATCCCCCGACATCTGTTCCCTGCGGCTACTGACGGTCAGAATGACACAGGCAGAAGGGCACAGGGCAAAGGGGAAGAGGCTTACGTTACAGCAGGTGTTTTGTAAAAAGCCTTCTTTCCCATACAAGTTTACGGTTACTTTTCTGCTGAGCAGCATTTCCGCCTCCTCTCACCTTAGAGGACAAAGTGCAAGCTGCCTGGATGATCAAAGAGGAGGTGAGAGGAGGAGGACAGTGGTGTTGATCCCCAGAGCAGAGAGCTTACAACTGCTTCAGTCTCCCAACAAGGTAAGGCCTCAGACACCAGGCAGGGGAGAGGAAAGGGGATAAATGAGGACATGGTCATTCCCACCCCCAACCCACCCTACCACAACCCACACACCTGGTCTTGCCTTCTTCCAAACTAGATTTCCTAACAGCATCTTCAAGGATCACATGACCGTCCCGAAACTGTCTGGGGCAGTGGCGAAGGGCTTGGAGTCTGGGGGCCTGATGGGATCCCAGGTTTGCCTGTCATCTGTGGGTGGGATCCTGAGTCCTCCTCCAACACCCACCTTGGAAGGTGGTTGTGAGGGGCAATGCCAGGAAAGCAAGTCAAGTCCTTATCAAGGGTACTGACACATCAGAGTCTATTGTCATCACCCACCAGCCACTTGCCCTGGGGGGACACTGCTCCTCAGAAGCTACCACCGCCCCTTGGACTCCATTCCTTGACCCTACGATGGAGCCTGTTTCTGCCCCCGTGTCTTGTCTGTCGTGGCACTAGCACACTGTGCTGTGTTGGCTGGGTTTCTTGTCTGTCTCTCCATTCAGGCAAGGGCGTCTTGCAGGTCAGGATGAGTCTTACATGCTAGGGCATTCATCCACTCGTTTCTCTTTTACTGAGCACCTCCTACATGCCAGAGGGTCACTGAGTGTTGAGTAAATGAGGGAAGTCTTGGGATGACCTACAGAAACACTTATATCCAGGGTCCCATCAGCAAGCACATGTACCTATCACCTGTGGTGAGTCTCTTGCAAAAGGCTCTGGGGTCCTGGAGCACTGCAACTGTGAAGACAGTTCCCACCCAGGGAACTTGGCAGCCCTGGAGTCTGATCTAGGAGGTCACATGCTGGATTTTATGTAAAACAGAGCTGATCGACAACCCCCATCACCTTTCTCTCTCCTTTCCTCCTCCCACCCTCTCTAAGTTCAGCAATTGTTTCAGCCTTTTGGATGCTCTAAAGGTAACATTCAAAACCCAGACTCAGAAGGGGTCATCCACACAGTTCATCAGCCAGAGCTTTGAAAAGAAAACAAAACAACCCACAACCACCAACGCAGCTTTGTTTGTGACTGAGGTTTCTTTGCTTACTGGAGACGGTGTCCCTCCCACGGCCCCCCGGGGCTCTGGTCCCATTGCCCTGAAGGAAACAGGCCAGTAGAGACAGGAGGGAGAACCATCATTCAAAGAGCTCAGTACACCTGAGCTTAAAATTCCCCCTCCATTGTCTCCCAACAAAGAGGAACAGACTCCTGCACGGCCGAAAAGTTAGTCACCCCCCGGACCGAGGTCCCATCACCAGCCCCCATCTTCACATACCTTGGCCTCTGTCAGGACCTTCCTTGGCTTTGTACCACGTACATGCAGTTTCCTGTCTGTCACACCCATGCTCACTAGTCCCCCCAAACCCAACAAGCTCCTACTTCTCCATTAAGACCCAACTCCAATATCCTCTTCTCTCGGAAATCTCTCCTCATTCCATAGTGGCTGCTGCCTTTTGGCCCCCAGTCCCCAGCTCTTATCTCTTCTCCACTTGTCACACGCTGATGATCTGTTCGCGTGTCCCTCACACATCGCAGACTATGACCATGATGATAAAGACCATGTCCTCTTCATGTTTGTGTCTCTGGCACCCAGCACCAGCCTCTCACCCCACATGTAGTCCAAACCCACCCTGACACTTAAGATCCCATCTAATTTAGTCTAAACCAAATGCCCCTTACAGCACCAAACAGACTTTCACCTAGAGGCCAACAGTGGAAGTAGATTTCACCGGGAACACAGCCCAAGACCAAAACAGGGGGAGGTAGCTTTCCCTAGAACCAGACACCCAAGCAGAAACCAGCTTCATGAGTCTGCCTGAATTGGTCATTGGTCAGTGACGAGAAGCTACTCAAGACGGCAGTCAAGGTGTGATGTTCTGGGCCTCAGTGAAAATGCAGGCGAGGCCCCAAAGATGTTGGGTCTGACACCGCAGTCCTTATCACCCAGGGGAATCTGTTTCTCAGATCAGCCAGCTGCTGGCCCAAGAGAGGTGCTAATGCCAGGAGGCAGTAAGAGTGTGGTGTCTGAAAGGGGGGAGGCAGTGCTATGGAGAATCTGAGGGGTCTCTCACGGGTTGATGGACAGGAAGCTTCTCACCCTGCTCTATCCTCAAAAGCAACTTTATCAGAGTATTTCTGTGACCCCTAACAAAATGCAAGGCCTTGCACATACCAGGTAACCTCATCCCACTGAAGTCTGGGGGACAACCTGCCAAAACAAGCAAACTCAGGGGGCCGTAGCTATGTGGGTCAGCTGTGGAAGAAGCCGGAACACACAAACATGTGGGTATCTGTGCAAGGCCGTCTGGCCCACAGAGCAAGTGTCTAAGGGAACAGTGAGGAAGGGGCTCGGCTTTCAAAGGCAGTGCTGCGTTCACAGAAATAAAAGATTCCAAGTCGGTGGAGCGACCACCTGTAAACCTGGTATCCAGTATCACACACCACGCAAATAGGAGGTCAGTGACCAGTTCCAAACCCGGTTCCCCAAAAACCCCCTATGGGGCATTACATTCTCTTAGCAGGTTTTGCCTTTATTATATAAACGGTCCTTATAAAACTTGGAGAGAAAGCGCACTCCGCATCTGATCAGGATAATGTGGGGGACCCAGAGGGCGCCACTGACCCACCCATCACACATTCCTTGATGGGTTTCACCAGTACTTCTGTGCTCGCTGCACACCGTTAGGGGTCCGGTCTTGGGAAGGGCAAAGCTGGAGTCAGTTCCTGACCCCAAGTCTAAATCTCTCTCCCCCTGGCAGGTGAACTGACTCCACACCCTCCTCCCCCAAGACTTCGTGCTCTTCTGACCCTAACCTACGGCTCACTTACGGCTGCATTTAGCATCAAGTTCATTGGTGATGACCCGGCACTGTGACAGAGGACTGACCCCAACGTGCTGTCTCTCTGAGGCTGGGCTCCAGGCAAAGAGGAAAGGAAAAGAACAGGAGCCGTGAAAACCATGGCACCGTCTTCGATCACAGGTATGGTAGGGCTGGGAAATCCGACGGACTTCGGCTCTTATTAACGCACACCACCAACCTCAGCTCATCTTTACTGAGCACTTACTCTATGGGGAGGACCAAGCTAAGTAAGGCCTCTAACTACAGAGCGTGAAGCGTGTTGTGTGCCACAGTCCTCACGTCTGTGTGAGGCCTGGCCCTACCACTCATTAGCTGTGTGACTTTGTGCCAACTGCTGAGCCTCTCTCTGCCTCCGTTTCTTTGTCGGGAAAACAGGGCAATACCAGTTCGAACTTTAAAGGCTCACTGGGAGGACTGAATGAGTAAAAACATAAAATGCTAAACTCGAACCCTGTCCTGGCGTGGAGCAGCAGTCAGTATTGTCTCATTAGTTTGTCACACCAGTCTGCAGGGGTGACAGATGATTTCTTCCTATTTTACCAAGAAGGCTTTGAGAGGCTGAATCAGCTTGCTCGAGGTCACAGAATTAATAAGCGGCAGAGCTGGGATTTGAACGTTGGCAGTCCACAAGCTTAACCACCACCACAAGTCCAGCACTGTGCTAGGTTCAAGGCACCCAGAGACCAGTGTGGGGATGAGCAAGGGATCCCTATACAGTCACCCCTACAGGGAAGAAATACTGAAAGAAAAAGGCAGAGGAGGGCCTGCACTGGGGCAGCAGGGAGCGAGAACGCTGCTCTCGGGAGGAGACTGGAGCTCTAGCCTCAAAGAATGATGAGGAATTTGCCAAGGAGGAGGAAGGACATTCCAGAAAGTCAGGACCCAGAATACCAAAATCCTAAGTTGGGTGGTATGGCAGGCACCTCCACATGTGAACTAAGGCGAGCCTGGGAAGGTAAGGTGAGGCCTTACCATGAACAGCCGTGTGAGCCAATGTCGCAGGTCAGATGTTACCCTGCAAGACAGCGATTCTCAAGCCTGAGTGTTTACAAGAGCTGGCTTTGGTGCTTGCAAAACACGCACAGCTTCCCATCCCTTCTGTTAGCCCTGGGGGGCCAACGACAGTATTAAGACAATGTAGTCGTAGGGCCTGCTGTGGTTTGAGCAACAGAATTCTGACAGTGGACTGAGAGGAGATTTGGGGACGGGGCTGGTATAATCAACCAAACTGGAGCAGAGAAGAGGCTGAGAGCTGGGCACAAGAGCACCCCTCACCAACTGAGACATGATGCCGGGGTTTCTCCACCTCAGCACTACTGACACTTGGGGGCTGGAGAATTCTTGGGGGGGGGGCTGTCCCTTGCATTACAGGCTACTCAGCAGCATCCTTGGCCTCTGCCCACCAGATGAACAGCATTCTCCCCCACTTACATGCCGACAGCCAAAAATGCTTCCAGACATTGCCAGATGTCACTTGGGAGGCAAAAATGGAAACCCTGGTTGAGAAAAACTGCTTTCAATCCTCCCATCCCCACTTTACAGATGAGGAACTCCAGCTGCAGAAAGAAAGGTACAGGAGGGCCTCAGCCAGACTCCCAGGCTGGTGGTCCGGCCCCAGGGCCTGGGCTTTAGCCGCTGAGCTGAACTGCCTGTTCGGAAATAATTCTGGGGCAGAATTGTGTATTTTTTGAGAGACTGGCTGGTGAGAAGAGGATAAAAGAGTGAGGTTCAAAGGTGAAAACTCAGTGCTTGCCACTGAACTGTGAAGACAGTAGGTACTAAATAAATCATCTGGGTGTGAATAGGCTGGAGATGCATTTGCTCAAAAAAGAAAAAGCCTGCTTCTCCATGGTATAAGCCAGCGGGAGATGACCGGTTCCTGCTCACTCTGGATAGAGAAAACCCTCTCTACGGCTGGACATGGGATGTGTGGTATAAACCAGCTGGTACCCAGATCCCGGCTGGGCCCCTTCCCAATTGTGTGGCCCTGGACACATTACTTACCCTCTCTGCGTCTCATTTTGCCCGCCTGTAGAACAGGGGGAGTCCCTACTCAGAGGCTAGATGTGAGAACTCAGGTGGTTTAATAAGAGCAAGATGGCAAGCTGGCACGACGCGGTTGGCCCTCCTCTCCCTCAGAGAGGCATCATCTCCCCGCCTCACTCGCGCCCAGGATCGAGTGCTCCCCCCACTCCTTCCAGTCCTGGGGAACCGGGAGAGAGCGGCAAGGAGCTGATTGCGTCCCTCTCCACCAGCAGAGCGTCCCACTGAGGCTTTAGGGGGCGCCAACAGCCTTTCCACTCCCCAGTGCGCTCTGATTTCGGGGTCCTGGGGGTCGCCAAAAGCGCACGGCGAGCTAGGTGCCTCCAAAAGGAGCGAGATCCGTGAGTTTAAACGCGCGCCACAGAAATTTCGGGCAGGTCCGCACCCCGCAGGTCTGGGTTCAAAGACAGTTACTGCCACGGGCCGACCCGCTTAGCCCAGACTCCCGTGGCGGGGGAGGAGAGAAGCGCCGAGATTTGCGCAGGACCAGCTCTCCGAAGCCAGGCTGCAAAGGCAGAGAGCTGAGAGTTGAGAGTTTGCGGACCGAGAAAAAGAAACGGGAGGGGGGGGGGGGGCGCGGAGAAGCAACAGGAAAACAGGAGGAAGAGGAGGCAAAAAAGAAAGCGCTGGGAAGCAGAGTTCCCTGGGGGACCCAACCTACAACACCTGGGCAGGGGGTTCAGGAACAAAGCAGCGGCTTCAGGTCAGAAGTGCTCTGAGTGTTTCCGAAGAGGGGGCGCCCAAGTCGGCTGGGGATGCCTGGCGTCCCCTGCGCCCTGGGCGCGCTTCGGGCGCCGCTTACCTTCGCCCGGGCCGCCGGCGCGCACTTCCGGGGGCTGCGCTCGGGGCGCGCCGGGCCAAGCCGGGGGACCCGGAGCCGATCGCCGAGGGGAGGAAGCGGCAAAGAGACGCCCCGGACTTGGGCCGGCACTGACGCCTCGGAGAGAAATCCCAGTGGAGGAGCCGCCGGGGCTGGCGCGGGGCGCGGGGCGTGGGGTCCTGGCCTCGGCGCTCACGGGCGGTCGCACCGAGCCCCGCAGACGCTGGAGGAGCCCGAGTCAGTGGGAGGAAAAGGTTGTCTCATTTCCTTCGGTCTCCCCCCTCCTCCACCCCCTCGGCTCCGGACCTGCCCTCCCTCTCCCCCGCCCCCTTCCCCAAGCCCGCCGCGGCCCATGTGGGCGCTGGAAAGACGCGAAACCTGAACGGCGGCGGCGTGCGGCGCCTCCCTCCACGCCAAGTTAGTTTATGCTCCTCAACTCATGCCTGCCTCCGCGCGCTTCAGACCCCGGGGCCGCGGAAGGTTCCGGGGCCGCCGGCCGTCTCCACCCTGTCCCGGAGCTCTAGCCTTTCCCCCTGCTGGGACGAGTCCAGATTTGAAAGCAGATCTCCAAGCTCTTGCCAGCATCCATCCTCCCGTTCCTGCCCCGTCGCCTGCTTTGAGCCCCTATTAAACCACCCATCCCAGACAGGATATAAGTACTTACTTTGTTAAATTTGATCGACTCTTTTTTTTTTGTTTTCCAGTGGGGTATTTAAACCTGATGCATAATCTGAAAGGAATGTTCATTTTGATCAGGAAAGCTGCGGAGGTCTTTGTTTGGCCTTGCTCGTTCAAAGTTGAGGTTTTGTTTGTTAAATTCAGCAAGTATTTACTGAGAGCCTGATCGACATTGAGCTGGGCGCTGGAAACGCAGAACTGAACCAGAAGGGCATGTTGTTCCTAGACAGTCGTCGTTGGTGACGAGTAGAAGCACAGAGGAGGTCCAGGGACGCCGTGGTCTCTCAAGGGAGAGGTCAGGGACAGAAAGAGCGTTCTGTAGAGTAGAAACAACATGGGCAGAGGAAAGAAAGAATGAGAAAGCCCCATGAGGAGGCCGTATGGCAGAGAATGTGGCCAAAGCCGGGAGCGGTGGTGGGGAAACAGGGAAGAGAATGTTGAATCAGTCCATCAAGAATGGGTAAGAGCCGCGGGGAGCGCTGGGGTGGAACTGACAGGACCTGGTGACAAGAGCTGCTCGGGGCAAATGAGGAGAAGGTGAAGGGAAGAGGTAACTTCCAGACCCCAGGCCGGAGTAAACAATGACCAGAATCCGGGATGAACAGAATCCAGGATGCCTTCTGGAGCTACTACCCAAGGGTGTCCCCGAGATTGGCAGTATTAACATCGATTGGGAGCTTATTAGAAATCAGAACTTGCCAGTCCCATTTGACCTACTGAATCAGAATCTGCATTTTCACAAGATCTCCAGAGATTCAAATATGCACTAGAATTTTGGAAGCACCTCTCTCTATACCAGTGGCCATATACTGGAATGACTGTATATTAGACTGCAAAGCTTTAAAAACCAGTATGAGGCCCCTGTCGCACCCCCACAAATGCTTATTTAACTGGTTCGGGGTGCGGCTCCAACATCAGTATTTCTGGAATGCTTTCCAGATGATCTAATACAGCCAGAGTTGAGAACCATGGTCTAGACTTATTTGAGACCTACTTCATTTAACCTTGAAATGCACCTCTTCAGAAAGGAAAAGAGCACCCATGTATAAAAGAAAATATAAGGCTAGTTATCTCACTCTCACACAGAGGCGACTGGTGTGCTGGAAAGGGCCCTTGTTTCCTAAACTTAATCAGGAAAGCAGATTCCAGCCTCAGATGGTCCCTAAATTACTCTCTGCAATTGGGCATGTACTCCCCTCTCAGGCCTCAGTCTCCCTATCTGTAAAATAAACACCTGACTAACTCCAGATTCCACCCCCCTCCCCTGCTTGCGCCATGCCACAATCAGAGCTTCTCCTAACTCTCCAGCTTTATCAGCAAGCAAATGGAAGGCGATGTTAACAAGTGGGTTTTCGTGGTTTTCATCTTATGTACGCTGGCCCCGTGCACAGCCATGCATGAACACAAGGGATCTGAGGACTGTGTGCTGAGCACAGGGCCACACACATAATTGGTAATGTGCACCAAATATACGAATAAATAAATAAGTGCACTGATGCCAAGAGATGGTATAGACTTACCGTATCCGGTCCTAATCCAGGACCTATTCATTTGTCCCCCTAAACTGAAGAAGGACATTTGGAAATACTCAGACCCATGAACCTAGCTTTGGATTTAAAACTACGACTA
Source organism: Martes martes (assembly GCF_963455335.1). Classification (NCBI taxonomy): domain Eukaryota; kingdom Metazoa; phylum Chordata; class Mammalia; order Carnivora; family Mustelidae; genus Martes; species Martes martes. The sequence continues at coordinate 90,843,716 of NC_137896.1, forward strand.
TGAAGAACTGCTAACATTTGCTGACTACTCCGTGCACACCAGGCCTTGGGCTAAATACCCTGCTTGGGGATCACCTCATTTCACGATAATGAGGAAGGTACTGGGGAGCCCCTGCACCCCAGCTGGTCGTAGGCACCACAGACATAGAGGGACGAGAGCTGCTGTCCGAGGCACCCCCCGCCTCTGGTCGTGTAGCTCAACAGAGAAGTTTCCAGAGCCCTCTTGAGGGCCTTCCACGGGCGATTTTCCAGAACCTACGTCCTTACATAGAGGGCGGCTTTGAAGGAATGGCTTTGGGGTGACTGGCCCAGGGTCCTACAGAAGTAGCTGCACCCAGAAGCTACCCCAGGCAGCCCGCGGGGTAGGCCTGAGACTTCTGGAAGCTGCTGGCTTCATGGCCGCACGTGCGCCTTTGCACGTGCGTGCGTTTTCCCCTGACTAGTGTCTCAGCAGCCAGACCCTGCACCCAGCCTCCTCACCTGTATTTCCTTTCATCCTCACAGCGTCTGGACGGATGAAATGCTCCTGTTTTCTTATTTTATAAACGAGAATACCGAGGCATCATGAAGGGAAGCTCTTTTGGTCCCCGCAGCTCCCCGACTGCCGCTGCTACTGCTGTCCCTGTCCCCCACTACCCCTGCCCTCCCCCGACTCTCCCCCTTCCAGGGAAAAGAGAGTCCTTACTTCGAGTCCCATTCATTTGGACGGTGACACATCATCAAAACCCTCCATGCCTCATTTTCCCACCTATAAAATAGTTGTCCGTGATTGCCTTTTTATTAAGGTCCTTTGTGTGGCTTGACACCCCACAGCCGAGGGCAGGTGAGGGGACATAACCTGTAGACTAAGAGAAATTGAAAGTAAGTGGGGCTTCTGTCCCAAGATGAGAAGTTCCAGAACTTCAGTAACAGCACGACTGTCATAAAGGAGGAGATCTATTTTCCATCTCTAGGAGGACTTAATGAAAGAATAGCATTACACCCGGGCACCTGGGGGGGTCAGGGGGTAAAGCATCGGCCTTCAGCCGGGGTCATGATCCCAGGGTCCTGAGATCGAGACCCGCATTTCTCCGCAACCTGCTTCAACTCTCTCTGCCTCTCCCCCCTGCTTTCTCCCTCTCTCCCAAATAAATAAATCTTTAAAAGAGAAAGAGAGAGAGAGAAGAAGAGGAAGAGGAGGCAGAAGAGGAAGAATAGCATTAGGCAGCATTTCAGCCTTGAGGTCAGACATGATGAAGGGGCCTGAAGCCCCCGTGCCAGGCCGGGGCAGACGCTCAGTGGCCGCCTTGCAGAGCTGCTGCCCCGGGTGTCTGAGGGCCTCCTGGACTGGCCTGAAGGGTGGAGGCGGATGAGAGCACAAGACAGGGTTGAGATCCAGAGGACTAGCTGGGCAGAGGCTGAGACAGGAGGGTGTCGTGCACACGTACAGCGTCAGCTCTAGTTCCAGCCGGTAGTGGGGAGTTAGGAAAAGAGAAAGGTTCATCCCGGGAAACCAGAACCCAAAGTAACCGTGGCATGGTCCAGCCCTGGGCTGTGAGCCGGGCTCCAGTGTGAGCAGGCTCACTGGTGTGGCTGCCAGCAGGCCTGGTCCTCCCTGGAGAGTTCACGGGGCCCCCAAGGCACTGGACTCAGAGCGGGGCCCCACCACCCCACACTCTGATGCCATGGGCTACAGCTCAGCCCACTCAGGACCAGGTCCCTTCTGTTAGCCCAGAAGAGATGTGGCCATTTCATCCATCAGTGAGGGGGGCTGTGGCATTCCTTTGACAACATCGTGATGCCAGGATTGGGTAGGAGGATCCCTTTGTCTCGGTCCTCGCTGAGCCCCATTCATGCGTTTCTGTTTGGCCAGGTCCCCAGACACATTCCTGCTGCTGCCCCTTCCCAGACTCCCATCCGTGTTTCTGTAACAGCGATATGACCGTTTTACACAAAGTTCACTGTGACAAATTTTTACCACTGGTGTTGCCTCAAACAAAAATACAACCTCAGACTTTAATTATCCTCATTTTATTGATAAGGAAACTGTGGCCCAACACCTAAAGGCAGACACCGAATGAAGCTGAGCTACCAGCTGACCTGGTGAGACCCTCAGGCTCCTACGGTTCTACCTGAAAACAAGCTGCAATGAGGTATGTCCAGAGATGTCCTCACCCAAACCGGTGTCCCCATGTAGCCCATTTACCTATCCATGAGCTCAGTTAACTCAAGTTCCTGGAGACCACCTGCCCTTCACAGGAAATTGCCCAGACACTGTAGACAACCTACACTTGACACTCAGACCTCACTTGGCGAGTGTTTTAAAATAACAAGCTGGACTTCAGACCAGACCAATTAAATCAGAATCTCTAGAGGTGGTCTTTTTTTTTTTTCTTTAACTTCTACAGGTAATTAAAATATGCAGTCAGTTTTAAGAACCACTTTTGTAGGAAATGCAGAGACAAAATCTAGGTCCTCACAGATGAGAAGTTTACAAAACAGTAAGAAGCTCAGTCGAGTAGTGGATGGTTTCCAAAAGTCATCAGGAAAAGGAAAATATTGAAATCACTCCCTTGTCTGAAGCATGTTAAGACAATGCCAAACTGACAAAAATCCCTAGATTTATCTCAGCCTTGAGTGAGTGAGGTCATCCCCACATGGTCAAGTGTAGCAAATCTGGTTCTGTCCCAAGAAAGTACAAATGATTAAAACCAGAATCCTTGCCCCTTCTCCTGTGGTACTGCTATTTACAAGAAGCCTTCAGAAGCCCAGCACTTACGAATTCCAGAAGTAGTAAATGTTCTCCATGAGCGTCAGAGCAAGGCAGTCATGTAAACCGAACAATGAAAGACAAAGGAAATTGCCTCATGGCCCAATGAGAGGCTAATGGATGTGCAGACAGAGACACAAATGTGTCACCATTAATGATGTCACTCTGGGAAAATCGGGAGGCCGAGATTTTTTTTTTTTTTTTTAATGCTCTGCCCTATGGTCATTTCACATTTACTCGTCTTACAAAAGTGAGCATGAAAAGAAAATGTGTACTTATTTAAAATAATAGTTTGGGGCGCCTGGGTGGCTCAGTTGGTTGAGCGACTGCCTTCGGCTCAGGTCATGATCCCGGACTTCCAGGATTGAGTCCTGCATCGGGCTCCCAGCTCCCTGGGGAGTCTGCTTCTCCCTCTGACCTTCTCTCTCATGCTCTCTTTCACTCGTTCTCTCTCAAATAAATACATAAAATATTAAAAAAATAAAATAAAATAATAGTTTGGAGAAGCAGGATGATTTCTTCTTCTTTCTTTCTTTCTTTTTTTTTTTTTTTTTTTTTTTGAACCTACTGTCTCACTTTTGCCATTACATTCCCTGACAAAGTAATGGGATATCTGTGCAGGCCCATGGATAGTCATTTTACCAGATGGCATTTCAATTCATTCATTGCATTCCATAACAGCCTGTCAAGATGAAACCACTCCTTTGATAGTATTAGCTACTAACACCTCCCAGACACCGAAGGTCGGAGAATGCAACACCGAACACGTCCAGGCCAACCTTTCACCAACTTTGTACAAGGTCTGATGGATGCCTTTAATCACCAAATCAGTCAATGTTGACGGTTATGTTCCCTCTGAAATTCTAGTTTTCAGATGCAGACAACCAAATTATAATATCCACAGTCCTGGATGCCTGGGTGGCTCAGTGGGTTAAAGCCTCTGCCTTCGGCTCAGGTCATGATCTCAGGGCCTTGGGATTGAGCCCCGCATCGGGCTCTCTGCTCAGCGGGGAGCCTGCTTCCCCCCTCTTTCCGCCTGTCTCTCTGCCTACTTGTGCTCTCTGTCAAATAAATAAATAAAATCTTAAAAAAAAAAAAAATCCACATTACTGGTCTTCCTCTTCCTTTTCCCCGAGTGAAGTTTGACCTATACACAGGCATATGAGGGTATGCTGGGCACACCAGTCATGGTTTCAAAGAAATTTTAATAGAACGAAAAAAACAAACAAACGCAGGAATATAAGCCGTACAGATGGGTCCCCCTCAGTCCTGCCCACAGTGTGCTGATCAACTTTCTTCAAGTGCTTTGTGCTCAGATGGGATAAGAGGATGAGAGGCGAGCATCAGTGAAGCATAGTCTCTATTCTGTTTCAAAGTGGAGGCTTATCTCCCATTGAATTATTTCTTCCTGGGCCCCAGTCAGAAGATTTGAAGTCTAAATACTCTTGGCTCAACCACTATATCTTATTCAGATTACTGGAGTAGAAATCAAAATATTTCTCTAGCCAGTGGCTGCTGCCCAATACAATCTTACCTCTGATAAATGATGGGTCTTGAATCAAAACATATCCACCAGTTAAACCATAAACCTAGCTAGTATAAATTTTGCATTTTTTTCCTCCCTCCGTTTTCCATAGGGAGGTTCTCATGCACAGGCTGACCATCCTTTCCATTCTTCATCTCGGCCAACAGGGTCAAATAAACATGAATAGAACTTTAATAAATCATCTGTACCAATTCTCTCTCTCTCTCTAACCAATAGGAAGCCACTGTAGGGGGGGAGGAGTCAAGATGGCGGAGAAGTAGCAGGCTGAGACGACATCGGGTAGCAGGAGATCAGCTAGATAGCTTATCTAACCATTGTGAACACCTATAAATCCAACGGGAAATCGAAGAGAAGAAGAGCAACAATCCCAGAAACAGAAAATCGATCACTTTCTGAAAGGTAGGACCTGCGGAGAAGTGAATCCAAAGCGACGGGAAGATAGACCCCGGGGGGAGGGGCCGGCACCCGGCAAGCGGCGGAGCGACGGAGCACAAAACCGGGACTTTTAAAAGTCGGCTCCACTGGGAGACATCGCTCCAGAGGCTAAACCGGGGGGAAACCCAGGCGGGGTCAGCATAACCCCAGGACCCGCGGGGTCACAGAAGGACTGGGGGTGTCTGAGTGCCGCAGAGCTCACAGGTATTAGAGTGGGGAAGCCGGCTATAGCGACAAAGCTGAGGAGTGAGCTCTAAGCCCGGGGTTACCTTGTGCCGGTCGCAGGCTGGGTGGACTCGGGGCGCGGCCGGAGGCCGCGGAGACAAAAGCGACCCGGCGCTTTTCTCCAGCTCCAACAATTGACTGCTTTCCTCGAGGCGCGACCGCAAGCCAGGGAGGCGGGGCTATTGGGCGCTTTGCTCTGAGAGCGCACTGAGGAGCAGAACCCCAAGCTCTCGGCTCCTCCGGGCCGAGAGATTGGGAGGCCGCCATCTTCATTCCCGTCCTCCGGAACTCTACGGAAAGCGCTCAGGGAACAAAAGCTCCCGAAAGCGAACCCGAGCGGATTACTTAGCCCGGCCCCTGGCAAGGGCGGTGCAATTCCGCCTGCGGCAAAGACACTTGAGAATCACTACAACAGGCCCCTCCCCCAGAAGATCAACAAGAAACCATCCAAAACCAACTTCAGTCACCAAGAACAGCGGAATTCCACAGCAGGAGAAAGCAAATCCTACCTGGACAAAATGACAAGGCGGAAAAACTCACCTCAAAAAAAAGAACAAGAGGCCGTACCGAAGGCTGGAGACCTAATCAATACAGACATAGGTAGCATGACAGATCTAGAGTTCAGAATGACAATTCTCAAGGTTCTAGCCGGGCTCGAAAAAGGCATAGAAGATATTAGAGAAACCCTCTCTGGAGAGATAAAAGCCCTTTCTGGAGAAATAAAAGAACTAAAATCTAACCAAGTTGAAATCAAAAAAGCTATTCATGAGGTGCAATCAAAAATGGAAGCTCTCACTGCCAGGATAAATGAGGCAGAAGAAAGAATTAGTGACATAGAAGACCAAATGACAGAGAATAAAGAAGCTGAGCAAAAGAGAGACAAACAACTACTGGAACACGAGGAGAGGATTCGAGAGATAAGTGACACCATAAGACGACACAACATTAGAATAATTGGGATTCCAGAAGAAGAAGAAAGAGAGAGGGGAGCAGAAGGTATATTGGAGACGATTATTGGAGAGAATTTCCCTAATATGGCAAAGGGAACAAACATCAAAATCCAGGAGATGCTAAGAACGCCCCTCAAAATCAATAAAAATAGGTCCACACCTCGTCACCTGATAGTAAAATTTACAAGTCTTAGCGACAAAGAGAAAATCCTGAAAGCAGCCCGGGAAAAGAAGTCTGTAACATACAAGGGTAAAAACATTAGATTGGCAGCGGACCTATCCACAGAGACCTGGCAGGCCAGAAAGAACTGGCATGATATATTCAGAGCACTAAACGAGAAAAACATGCAGCCAAGAATACTATATCCGGCTAGGCTATCATTGAAAATAGAAGGAGAGATAAAGAGCTTCCAGGACAAACAAAAGCTGAAAGAATTTGCAAACACCAAACCAGCTCTACAGGAAATATTGAAAGGGGTCCTCTAAGCAAAGAGAGACCCTAAAAGTAGTAGATCAGAAAGAAACAGAAACAATATACAGTAACAATCATCTTACAGGCAATACAATGGCACTAAATTCATATCTCTCAATAGTTACCCTGAATGTTAATGGGCTAAATGCCCCAATCAAAAGACACAGGGTATCAGAATGGATAAAAAAACATAACCAATAGGAAGCCACTGTAAAAGTGAGAGGTTTTGATTATAAAAATGTGAAAAGATGGAACTATGAAGCATGCCTAAATGAAATTGCTAATAGTTAATCTTGAAGACAAGGCAAGTTAGATCTTTTGGCCACACTATATTTGACCCTAAAAAGTTATCTAGAAAATAAATATCTTTCTACTTTTCTATTGAAAATACCATGGACACATTACGAGATGGGGACATCTTTGTTTGTGGCAAACAAAAAGTCACATTTTTAGAGGAATAAGAAACACTAGAGTTCCAAACAAAGTATAAAGTTTAGATTAAAGGGGCACCTGGGTGGCTCAGTCAGTTATGTGTTGGACTCTTGGTTTCCTCTCAGGTCATGGTCTCAGGGTCGTGGGATCAAACCCTGCATCACACTCTGCGGCCAGCTTGGAGTCGGCTTGAGTCTCTCTCTCCCTCTCCCTCCCCTGCTCGTTTGTGCACTCGCTCTTGCTCTCTTTCTCTCAAATAAGTAACTGCTTAAAAATTTTAAATTAAAGCAGCTCAACCTACCAGCATCACTGAACTGGACACAGAGTCCTCTTTCAGTACTCCCTTACAAGACTGCCTGCAGCGGTTCCAAAATTCCTCCAAGACTTGCTTCCTGTGATCAAAAGGTGTGAGCTTGGGAAATTCAGAGACAAATTAGAGTGAGTTGGTCTGAAAGATAAATGGGCAAACACAGGACAGACGACAAAACGTACCAGCTCTTCATTTCCCTGAAGAGACTGCACTAGCCAGGTGGATGGTCAAGGGGTCCTGAACTTCTACACACCCCACAGCACATCCATTTAATCCCTTCTCTAGTTCATAAACTTCATGGTAACAAGTTCTGCAACACTGTGTCCTTATGCACAGGTGAGTTAGATACAATCGGACCAAATGGATGGCAGTCTGTTCATTACCCTGGTGCTTAAGTTGGAGTGATTTCTATTATTAAACTGATACTTGCCACCAGTGACCCATCAGTCCTCTGTGTCTGGGCACAGCGGATGGAGTTTAGGATCTACTCTGGCTTAAATGCCCACACCTGGCATTCTTTAAATTAGCGAGTTTGATTAATGTATTTAACATACGATCCATTTGCTTTATTTTAAATGGTTTACTGCACTTCTCAGAAGCATAGGGTTTACTTGTGATAAGATGGGCAGGGCGACAGAGCTTGAATCCCCCGGGCACGTGGGAAGTTTGGTCAGGTCACGGGTCTTCGCCGTGCTTCAAGCCCCTGCTTGCCAGAACTTTCTTCCTCACGCTACTTCCTCTTCCCTTGTCTTTGATCTTCCCACTGCCTCCTTCCCTTCAACCCCGAATGTGCCTGAACCTGCTCCATCACTTAAAGCACATTAGTAAATTACTATTAAATGAAACTTCTACATTATATCCCCATGTATTGATACTTTTCCATATATTTCTTTTCATAACCAAATGTCTCAAACAAACGGGTGTATTTACTATCATTACTTTCTCAACCTCCATTCAATCCTCAACTCACTGTCATCTGGTCTGTCCGCAGCCCTCCACTGAAACTGGCCTCACACACGTCACCAACAGACCCCATATGTCCAGCTCCAGGGGCTTCCCCCAAGCTGGTGTTGCTAACCTCCCTGCAGGGTTGCCCACTCTTGGTCCCTTCCCTCTGCACACTCTTCCCCCCAACTTCCACACTTGTCCCTCTCCTACCCCCACTCCTACCTTCGTGATCCTTCCTCCTTTGTGATCCTCCTTAGCTGGTTCTGCTTCCTCAACGAACACATTTTACCCTCATCACTGAAATCCTTCCGGGTCTCCCACCTCTTCCAGGATGAAGTCTAGATTCCTCAGGCTGGGATGCAAAGCCCTCTGGGGCAGCCGCTGCCTGCTTCTCCCACTCATCCGGTAACAACCTGTCACGCTTTCACCAGATCAGCCTCTTCACAGACTCCCAAACATGTCATTGCTGTTTCACGCTCCTGTACCTTTGTACAAAATGTTCTCGACTCCACCCCCATCTTCCCCTGAGGAATTCCAACTCATCTTTTAAGACTCAGAACAAAGGTGAGCCATTCTGCGAAGGCTTCCCCGCCCCCCAGTAGAGGCAGCTTCCCCCCCGAGAATCTGCAGCCTCGGGGACATGTCTCCCTGTGAGCTGAGCACTGTTGCCTCACATGGATCCCGGTCCCACCAGCACGGTATGTGCTTGTTCCTCTGGCTCCAGAGTTTGGCACCATGCCCAGCACCCAGCAGGGGCTACTACATGATAAGGGTGCAAGAGACAGCCCACGCTTGTTTTATTTCTTCCCATTGAATTTGATTTGCCCTGAGCTTTCTACTCTCTCCATGGAGAAATGCAACCTCAGGCATTACTGAGGCATGCCAGCTTCCCAGCGTCAGGTGAAGGTCCCTGGTGACTCAGACCATTAAAGCAGATGCAAAGAGGGTCCTCCAGACACGGTCCATACTCGTCACTGCATCTAGGTTTATTGTCCAAGCCTGCACGGAACCTGGAGGCAGGTTCTGTCTGCTGAGGCCTGGGCCTCAGAATTTTTTCCCACAGAGGTTCCCAAGGCCACAGCCCTGAACGTCTAGTTATTTCTACAGCCCCCCTCATCCCTCCTGCCCCAAGCAGCACCCATTGTCGGTGCTGTGGGAAAGCAGGGTCCAGGTGTTCAGATGTCATGAACACTCCAGTGATCCTGTCCTTAGTTTCCTGCTCAGGGACTCCCTTAGCTTCCAGTCAGGATAAAAACCCTCAGATAATCACAGCCACCCCTCCCCCCACCACACCTCCTATTCTCCCACCCCCTACTTCTCACCCCCACCCCCAGCACAGAACAACACTGCAATGCCCCTCAATGAACGTAGGCAGCTAAAACAAAAACAGGAGTAAGGATGTCTTCTCCTATCAGAAAGTCTGTTTTCAAAGACAAAGGCCCCCCAAAACAAGGGCGCACCAGGGTCTTCCCACCTTCCTGAGGCAGAGGAGAGAAGAGTACCGCAAAAAGAACAAGACGTAAAAGAACATCTCAATAAATGATTCTGCCACACAACCTTCAATGAATTTGTTTCATCACTTAATTAAAAGTAGAAATGTCCACGAAAAACAACAAGAATGAACTTGCTCTCCCAAAGAAAGACACTTCCACCGGGCAGCCCTCCGCATTCAGACGAGGCCTCCTTTTCCTTCCCCAGAGAAGGGGGCCTAGAACCTCTGGGGTCCTCCCGTCCGCGGCCCAGGACACCGCTCACGTGGCCACGTTTATTGGAGCTGCTGACTTGGACTGCTGACACGGGCATTTACAGCCCCTGCACTAACCCACTTTCTCTCATGGATGATTTTAATCTCTTTAATTTTTGCCCAGCCTGGGAGAAAACTGAAAGCACGGCTGGGAGGGGGCGGGAGAGAGAAGTTGCAGGTCAGGAGCAGAGTGGTGGTTAAATCCTATGGGAGGAAGCAAACGCGTGTGTAATCCTTTCAGGAAAACAAGCATTACTGGCGAGGAGAAAGCTGCCAATGTAACTTTGTTCCAAGAATAAATAGCACATTTTCCCTCAGTGTTTGCTTTTCTCTCTTTGATCCCCTGAAACCCTCTGGAAATGCGTGGCCAGCATTTTTCTCCCCTCCGAGGCTGCAGACAAGGAGCCACACGTACTCTCTGGAGACTTCCTCAAAGGGAGGCACGAGCAGGGGCCCCCAGGTACCTCGGCAGCCGGGAGGCCTGTGGAAGTGGAGGACCTGGGAGTTTTCAACGAGGCCAAATCACCGCAGATATGCCACGGCGTTTCCAAACATGTCATCATGATGCCCGGAAGCTGTTTCAAAGGGAATAATAACTGAGAGGGTCTAGGACCAAAGCCACCGGGAGCCGCGAGGGTTTGGGAGCGGAGAGAAAACGCAGAGCTGGCGTGAGTTAATGTTTAGCTTTGGCCCCGGGCGGGGGTAAATGCCTGCACGCAGAGAGGCTGATGAGAACATGCCCTCGCCATGGGGAGTTTATGGTTCAAACGCTCTAAAAACCACAGTCCGCAGTTTCAGAGTTTTCCCCTCTTTTCCCAGATAGCCTCACTCCAAGGGAGTTGTAGGCAGGCCAACACCCGTGAAAGGTGAAGACAGGCCCTGGTGTCAAACAGACCTGCGTTCAGTTCTGGTTCGCCTGCCTACTCCGTGTGGAGTGAGGCTGGTACTCGGTTTCCTCATCTGTCGGAAGGGATTGATAATGCCCACCTTAAAGGGTAGGCAGGGAGCACCGATAAAGTGATAGCATGTACACGTCACATGCTCGACCCCAAGGGGTCAATAAATGTCATTTCCCTTCCACCACCGTCTCCACACAGTATCTCATTCACATAAGACACTATTCCCTAAGCACTGATTAACAGTAAGACCTGTACCAAGAGGACACAGAAAGCCAAGAAGTGGAAACACCCACTCACTGGGAAGCCACAAACAACGTTAGTATTCAAGTCTGGAAGTGCCAAGTGACCGGTACATGTGTTGTCAGCAAACTGTGCAGGAGGCCCTAGTCAGTGGCTGATCCTGACAGTCTGTTCCAAGGCTCCCCCAGAGGGTAGAGGTATCTGAGGGAAAGCTTTCTGGGGAGGAATGGGCTTGCTCTGAACAGAGAGGCAAAGAACAACCAGATATGTTTTGGAAATGCGAGTAGACTTAGGCTCCTTAGGATCCCCGTAGAGGAATTTGGGGAGATATTTGGACAGGAAATTGGGGAATACGATGATGGCAAGTTCTTTGTCACTATTCCTATGGAGAGGTAGGCTTGACTTCTCCTATTCTTAAATGTGGGCTGGTTCCATGACCGATTAACAAGTAGAATGTAACAGAAACATGGGGTGCCAGGTTGGGCCTTAGCCTTTAAGAGAATCAGTAGCTTTTGCTTCCTGCTTCTTGGAACTTTTGTCCTTGAGACACTGTCTCTTAGAACCCAGACACCATGCTGTGAGAAGCTCAAACCATCTGTAGAAGCCATGTGTAGGCTCTTTGATCAAAGCCCCAGCTGAGCTCCCAGCCAACAGACAGTATGAAGACTAGCCATGTGAACAAGCCGTCTCACATATTCCAACCCAGTCAAGCCTCCAGATGACTATGGTTGATACCACATGGAGCAGAAGATCCACCCAAGGGAGCCCAGTCAACCCACAGAACAGTAAGAGACAATAAAATGGTCCTTGCTGTTAGATACAAATTTGGAACTGATGTTTTATATAAGAAGAGATCATGGAGGGGCGCCTGGGTGGCTCAGTGGGTTAAAGCCTCTGTCTTCAGCTCAGGTCATGATCTCAGAGTCCTGGGATCGAGTCCCACATTGGGCTCTCTGCTCAGCAGGGATCCTGCTTCCCCGCCCCCCTGCCTGCCTCTCCGCCTGCTTGTGATCTCTGTCTGTCCAATAAATACACAAAATCTTTAAAAAAAAAGAGTGAGAGAGAGAGAGAGAGAGAGGGAGAGAGAGAGATCATGGAAACAGGAAAGTACTTATGGGAGGCCTTGACTGCCAAACACCAAAGTGTATCCTTCATCACCATCATCACCACCATCATCATTATCAAAACTATTAGTAAATGATCACTATGTGCCAGACACTATGTTATAAAGTCTTAATATAGTCTTAAAATGTAACCGGTTTTTAAATTTACATGGTTGGGACTATTATTCTTATTTAAAAGTCAAACAAATGAAAATTTAGAAAGCTTTAGAAATTTGCTCAAGATTATACAGCCATAGAATAGTAACGATGGGATTCAACCAGTCACATCTGACCACCCTCAAACTTGCCATCTTCTTGCTGCAGGAAGAAAAGGCAATGGGCGCGCTGATGATCTGGGGAGATACAAACAACCCTTCCAGCTGGAAACTGGCAACCAGTTTGAAAAACATAAGCTGGGGTACCTGGCTGGCTCAGTCCGTAGAGCATGTAGCTCTTGATCTCAGTGTCATGCGTTCAAGCCCCACACTGGGCAGGGAGCCTACTTAAAAAACACACACACAAACATACAAGCTGCCTGGGCTTGTCAAGATCCAGGCAAAAAAATGGCCATGAATCCAACTCCATTACTCAGTGACTGCATAGGCACTTACGATGATTTAGGAAGCATAAGAATGAAAAGTTTTTAAATAAGGGGTTGGTCTGGGAAATAGAAGCCACTTGTATTAGTTATCTCCATCTGCATAACCACACTCCTCACAAAAAAATCTTGGAGGCTTATAATAACAATAACTGTTTATTATTTGTCACAGTTTCTAAGGGCCAGGAATTTGGAAGTGGCTCAACTGGGAAATACAACCTCTCAGGAGGTTGACTGGGGTTTCAGTCATCTGAAGACTCACCGGGAACTGGGGGATCCCCGGTAAGGCAACTTCCTCACATGACTGACATATTGCTGCTGGTTGTTGATGGGGCATCTCAGTTCCTCATCAGACAGGCCTTTCCAGAGGGCTGTTTGAGTGTCCTCTGGACTTGGAAACTGGCTTTCCCCAGAGCAAGTCTTCCAGTAGGCCAAGGCAGAAGCCACAATGCCTTTTGTGACCTAGTCTCAGAAGTCACACACCATCCCTCCCGCCTACTCTAAGGCTTACACAGGCCCATCCCTGACTCAGGCTGGCAAGGGCTGCACCAAGTCATGAAGAGTGGGAGAAAGCAATCACTGGGGCTGTCTCTGGGGCTGGCTACCACATTCCTTGACCTAATCTAAGTATGAAAGACTTTAAACAAGGACATTTGAGGCTTCCACATCTGTTTGCAGGACAAGGGAGCAAGGGTCAAGGAGGCTATTTGTGATGATTTCAGCCTGCATCACCATCATGAGAGGGTCTGAAGAGCTTGCTTGATAGCTGCTTCAAATACGAGAAACCTTTGAGAAATTCCTACCATCCATCTTGGCCAGCAACTCTGAAGCAAGAGATTGTCTAGAGGCTACTGTTGGCCATTCTAGCAAACTACTGTCTCCAAGAGGTTCATTCATGGGTGAATAGCCCTGAGCTGCTGAGAACCTCAGGTGGGTTTCCAGTGGGTGTGGGTTCTCCCATTGCTCTGCTTTCCAATCTCATGCAAATGCCTTTCATTGACTGACATCACCCTGGGAACACAGAGAGAAGGAAACTCTAAGAAATGTAATTTCTGGCCTCTCCTTCCTGATGCCGGCAATCCATGGGGGAAAGCTGGTGACAGTGATGCTGAGCTGCCCACAGATGGTCCTGCCAAAACTTTGGGGGCTTTTCAGTCAATGAAATTTGCATAATAATTGTATGCATTTTGGCTTGAGATTCTCCCTCCTGCTCCAAAAACAGTAAAAACAGTTTAAAATTGGGGGGGGGGGAGCACCTGGGTGGCTCAGTTGGTTAAGTGACTGCCTTCGGCTCGGGTCATGATCCTAGAGTCCCGAGATCGAGTCCCACGTTGGGCTCCCTGCTTAGCAGGGAGTCTCTTTCTCCCACTGACCTCTCTCCTCTCATGCTCTCTCTCTCTCTCTAATAAATAAATAAAATCTTAAAAAAAATTTTTTTTTAAGTAGGACAAGGTATGCTCACCAACAAGGTAAACACTTCCATGAATGAGAGAGCAATCAACAGGGGTGAAGCCCTAAACCTCTGGATTCAGAAATGGACAGAGAGGGTTAGAATTCTACCCCTTCATGGGTGTTATGGATTGAATGTTTGAATCCTCTCAAAATTCATGTGTTAAAACCCTAATCCCCATGTGATAGGATTAGGCATCGAATCTTTGAGAGGTGATTAGGTTTAGCTGAAGCCAAGAGGATGGAGTACCCATAATGGGATTGTGCCCTTACAAGACGAAGAAGAAAACCACTGCTCAGTCTCTCCAGGAGCACACAAAGAGGTCATGTGAGCAAACAATGACATGGCAGCCATCTGAAGCCGGAAAGCCAGCCTTCACCAGGAACCCAATCTACTGGCACCTTGATATTGGACTCCAGAACTCTGAGAAGTAGGTGTCTATTGTTTAAGCCATCTAGACTATTGACATCACAGTTTGACCTAAGACAAGGAAGAAGGCTACCGGAAGCTGAGACCACACTTAGGATTGTGGCTTGTTAAAGTGAAATATCTATGGCCTTGTTCCCAGTGATTGTCACCCATCCACTTTTTTTTTTTTTTTTAATTTACCCACTCACATTTTGAAGACGAGAAAGGCCTTCCTTGTATTATCTCCTCACTGAAATCCACAGCTTTCTTATATTAGTTCCATCTTCTTAATTCCCACAAATTATTTCATTGGGTTTACCAATAAATTTTACTTTGCCTCATTTTTTACATCCCATGTCTTCAGTATGAATTTGCTTGTCTTTTCGCTGAAGTACATCCTTTAGTAACTTTCTCCAAGGGTCTATGAAAGGTAAGTGATTTCTAGTTTTCTGAAAATATCTTTATTTTCTCTCCTCTTGTACAATAACTTGATTAGGTACAGAATTCTAGGTTGGCAGAAATATTCCTTCATAACTTTAAAGATGTTATTATCTTCTGGCATCTACAACTGCTAATGAAATGTCTTTTGTCAGTCTAACTAGTTTTTTCTTTTCTACTAATTGGTAACAGTTTCTCTTTATATCCTTCATGTTCTAGAGTTTCCATTAATATATCTAGTTGTGAGTTTATTTCATCCTGCTCAGAACCTTGTCTGCTCTTATAGTCTTAATACTCATATTTTTCTATAATTCTAACATTCTGTTGCTTCTAATACTGATTTTCTGCTATATGCCATTTTCTTTATTTTGTACTTCTTTATGTTCTATTTCATTTGTGTTGGAACCTTTTTGCCTGCCTTCCATGTCATCACATTCATATTTTTTTATCTCCTTAGCTCTATAGCTTTCCATGTGATTTCTACCATACTATATCCCAATTCACCAATTATCTCTGAAGAGTTCCCAGTCTAGAGCTTATTCTATGTCTTGATTTGTATTTTAAATTTCAGAGAATTTCCTGACATTTCCAGGATTTCTGATTCTTTTTTTTTTCTATGTCAAGATTTTCTTATGTTCGGGATTCACATCTAAAATGTTTTTGTTTCACAATTCCTTGTTCTTCTTTATGGGTATTATCAAATTCCTTGACTCTTTGGATATTGTATTCATTTGTTTAATAACATATATAGAGCTAGCATGTATTATTTTAAGGTATATATATATAATATATACCTTGGAAGGTAGTTGAGTAAAAATCAGCCTTCCAGCATACAATAGTAAGAGAGAAAGGAATTCAAATTTATTGTAATGTTTTACTTATTTTAAAAGGGTGAGTTTGGGGCACCTGGGTGGCTCAGTGGGTTGAGCCTCTGCTTTCAGCTCAGGTCATGGTCCTGGGGTCCTGGGGTTGAGCCCCGCATCAGGCTCTCTGTGCAGCGGGGAGCCTGCTTCCCCCTCTCTCTCTGCCTGCCTCTCTGCCTACTTGTGATGTCTGTCTGTCAAATAAATAAATAAAATCTTAAAAAAAAAATAAAAGGGTGAGTTTGACGGAAGAAATTGAAGATATCTGGAAAAATATTCTTATCAACTTAACCTATAAATTCTATCCAATTCTAATCAAAACCTCATGAGGCATTTTCGTTGCAATTTGTCCATTTCTAAACTGCATATGGAAAAACAAAAAGCCAAGCTGTAGCCTAAATAATTCTGGAAAAAAGATCTTACTTTATAAGCTATATATGCACGCCATAAAGTAAGACAGCCAGAGTAACAGTCCAGAGATGGACAAACAGATCAATGGAATAGAATAAAGAGCCCAGAAATAGACCCAGTATAAAGTAGATATATAAATTCCTTGCTATAAAGTAAATGAGACATTATAAATCATTGGAGGAAAAGACTATTTAAGAAATCGAACTGCGACAACTTAATTTCCACATGGAAATTTTCATAGCTAAAACAGTACCATTGAATCTCCATTTAACGCCATTCAAAAAATAAATCCCAGGTTGACTGAAAAATCATAGTATCTATATGACCTTGGAAAGGGAAGGACCTCCTAAACAGAATACAAAAAGCAAAAATCATAAAAGCACAATTCATTTGATTAAATCAAAACCAAAGCTTTAGTATAATAAATCCACTTTTTTGAGAGGGACCAGCGTTCCTTCCTTGTATTCACGGAATAAGATGAATGGATGATTAGCATATGAAATACTAGCACAGGGAAAATGAAACAAAATAACACTGAGCTTCCATTTAACACTTCTTAACAGCACAAAAGCTGAAAGTCTGACATATTCCTGTTGGCTAGGATGAAGAAAAACAGGAATTGTCAAAACTGCAAATGCAAGTACAATTTAATTCAACCACTTTGGAGAATTGTTCCAAAAAAACTGGAACCCGGAAGTTGACAACCCAGTCATACTAACTGTAGGTTAATGCCTCAGGTATAGTCCTGCCCCTGTGTTCTAGAAAAGAGCTCTGTTCGCAATCATAAAATATCGAAAACATCCTAAATGCTCATCAGAAGGAAAATAGATAAATACTGACAGGAAGAAAAAAATAAGAAAATTAGTGACTGAATTATTATATTTTATATATCAGCAAAAACAAATTTCAACAACAGAATGTCGGTGGGGAAAGTTGCATAACACTGTGTGTCATATGAGACCATTTCTGCACACTTTATGAAAAATAATTATATATTGTTTGTGGATATATATATATATGTTTGTACATTTACACATGACAGATTCGTGGTAGTCCTTGCTTCTGGGGAGGAAAGGAGGTGAATGGAACTGGAGATGAAAGCAAAAGACAGTTCAACTTTATTGCAACATTTTATTTCTTTCCAAAGAAAAAGAAACTAAAGCAAATAGGACAAAAGCTCTCCATTTATTTGTTTTTGGAGTTCGGCACATTAGTGTTCATCCTCTGTGGTTCTTTTGTATTTTTTTCCCAATTAAGAGATCAAAGACGTATTGCCCTTCTATCAGAACATGTGAATCCATCAAAATGTTTTAACGTTTTCCTGTGTTCCTATGTTGGAGATGCACTGAGAGTCAAACAGAATAGCACTGAAGCTGGGCTAACCTAGAAACCCCAGAGTTTGTAAGAGAAGACCACCATAATGGAGTTGGCAACCCAGAGGTGGTCAAAGCCATGCCAAATGCCACCAACCTGTCAACTTCGGCTGCCTTAAAGGGGTCTTCTTGTCCCCAGAATCTTTCTACCTCCCATGCTGACCACGGCCATGTCAATCCCTGGGCAAAACTTAGGAAAACCAGACCAGAGCTTCAGATAGGAGAGAGCCAAGTGATTCATAAAATTTGCAGCCTTACTAACTCTGAAACTTAGAATATGCATTCTCCCAGCAGAATTCCCTCAGAGACAGGATTGGTAAGGGGTGCTTTTTTTCTTTAGCAAACGCTCAGCCCCATGGGATTTCATTACCTAATCTGGATGGTTCCCAAACTCATTCTATAATAAACTCTAATCCTAATTGTGCTAGCAATGGTAAGCTGGTCCCCATAAAGTAAAGTTAATTCTCTAGGCCCACATCTCTACCGTTCCAGTTGCTCAATAAAAATTAGTGATGATGAAAAAAAAAATTAGTGATGATGATGGTGGTGGTGGTGGTGGTGATGATTTTGAGCCATTGAGAGAGAATGCAAACATCATGCAGGACTGGGAAAGATATGTTAGCAGTTGTTCCAGACTGATTTCTTTTACTGTTTAACTTGGGTTAAATAAACCAGGGAAATACCACTAGCCCCAATCTGTCTTCATTCTATTATAGCAGAGTCTTTCATTATACTATGTTTGTATTCAAAATGATATCATGTCACCTATGAGGAGGAATCTTTGGTCTGATAGTAATAATACTAAGCCACCAATTTTATTCATGACCAAGGTGCTGCCTCATTTAATAGCTTACTGTTTTTTGATGGCTTGGGTCAATTCATAGTAAAGGTATTTATACATTTAGGCCTTCCTACATTTGAAATTAATTTACCAGATTGGGGCAATCTGTATTTTGTTGAAGATAACAACTGTATAGCTTTCATTATCACCTCCCCTAAAGAAAACATTTTAATTTGATTTAATCTCTCCCTAAAAGAAATTAAATACGAAACAATATGATTTTTTGGGTGAGGCTGAGCTTTGGAGAGCCACAAACCACTGTCATGTAGAGATTTTTCCACAAATCACTCCCATTGAGAATGCATGGGTTAAGATTGATCAATAACCCATGCATTTATTTTATTTGAACAGGCAATATCCAAACTCATAGGATATCATAAGCATTTCCTCATGTTATTACCAACTTTTTATTTGGTATTAACACTTTATTTGAACAGACATTCAGTCTGAGGCAACAAAGCGATCTAGCTGCCAAAGGAAGGATCATGGCCATGGGCTGTGTGTCACAAAGCCAAGCGCCGAAGACAGCAACTCTACTGTATTTTGTGTCTGTGAGACTTCTTGAGTTTTGATCCAGTGCTAGACAGCAAGCCACCAGTAAGATTCGGACAAGCTGCAAGCAATCAGAGTCATGACGCCTTGCCAAAGATCACACAAGGAGCAAGATCATGTGAGGAACCAGATCACGGGAGAAAAACTCAAGGGACCCAGAGTGACCAGACTGAAGAAAAAGGAACGTAAATGGAACTCGATAATTACATTCAGATACTTAAAGGAGGAAAACAGGGGCACCTGGGTGGCTCAGTCAGTTGAGGGTCCATCTCTTGTTTTTTTTTTTTTTTTTAATAAAGATTTATTTATTTATTTATTTGACAGAGCGAGATCACAAGTAGGCAGAGAGGCAGGGAGAGAGAGAGAGGAGGAAGCCGGCTCCCCGCCGAGCAGAGAGTCCGATGTGGGGCTCGATCCCAGGACCCTGAGATCATGACCTGAGCCGAAGGCAGAGGCTTAACCCACTGAGCCACCCAGGTGCCCCCATCTCTTGGTTTTGCCTCAGGTCATGATCTCAGGGTCGTGAGATCAAGCCCTGCACTGGGCTCCGTGCTCAACACCAAGTCTGCTTATCCCTCTTCCTCTGCTCCTGCTCTCTGTCTCTCAAATAAATGAGTAAATAAAAACTTTAAAAAATAATAGTAAAGGAGAAAAATGGAAAGGGGGGGGGGATTGTGACTCAAGAATCCTACCCACAAGGCTGCCGTCTATGAGTCAGAGTCAGGGAGACATTATTAGCTATGCAATGACCCAGAAAATACACAACGCAGCTCTTTTTCTGAATAAACTACTATGACCATGTTTTAAAAGTTGAATCTTAAAAGCTATATCCTGGATTGCACCATAGAACAGAAAAAAAGACATCTGGAAAAAGTCTGTACTTTAGTCTGAGTATGGCACCTAGATCAGTTCTTTCGTTCAGTATACCCTGGGTCTGTAAGAGGTTAATTCAGATTTCCCTCTTTTTCTCTTTTAAATATTAGAATTTCATGCTGGGGAGACTTTTTCTGGAGTTTTGAGTCTAGTTCTAGGCAGCAAACTACCAGCCTGGGAACATAACCTTTAATAGCCGTATGCACAAAGATGTCCATTATATCATTATGCATACACGTTAAAATTTGGAAACAAGAATATGGGACTGTTGAATGATGATCCGTCTCTGTGATTCCACGTCTTGAAGCCATTACACATGTTTATGAAGTTAGTATTACCATAAGGAAATGTTTATGATGTAATACAAAATGTAGAAGCTGGACACCAATCTGAGTAATAGCCCTAACGGCTGGGCAATTTAAGTGCAGAGGAAAAAAAGACACTCAGAATGAATACTCGTTTTCTCTGGATACTGGGTTCTTTTTCTTTTGCTCTAGTTCTTGTTTTTCCTCAAATAGGTATTGTATGACTTCCATAATAAAAAAAAAATTCCATAAAAAGATTTGAGCTAGTTACATTACGTAAACGGTTTAGAAGTCAACCTCTCCCCTCTCCCTTAGGCTTTGCCTGACGAGAGAATGTTGAAGGGCTGCGAATTAACGTCTAAAGATCGCAGAGCATAAAACCACTCATAAGGATTTTTTTTAGAACCTGAGCTATGGCTTAATCCATTAGAGCTGGGAGGAAAAAAAAAGTCTGCAGTCACAATGGCTTAGAGGCAAGAGGGCCAGCAAGATAGAAAAGGATGCCAAAGATACCTCAACTGGAGAGGAGCGTCCCTTATGTAAAGATGGAAAACAAAGCCGGGAGCGCGGGGGGTTAGAATCTGTCACACATCTTGGACAAAAAACTAAAATTACATTTTAGGGTAGACAAATGTTTGTAAAATAAGTGTGGCGATAATCCAAGTTGAAAAGCATATATTTAAGGATGGCATTCATCCAGAACGAAGATTTAAGTTTCATTACCAACAATGCATCATGCAACCATCCCAAAAAGACCAACGAAAAATCCCAATCAGGTGGGCTGAAATGCCCCAGGCAAAACACCAAGCACAGAGGGATCGCACTGGATCGTGGACAGCCTGTGCTTGGATGGGCCGGTGGTTCCCCAGCTGAGGGCTCCTTACGGAAGCCAGATGGAAACAGAACCTCAGGCACAGAAATGAAAAAGAGCATCATCCCATTTATATGGGGGAAAAGCCTGGCCAAATGATACCAGCACCTGCACCCATCTTGCACAATCATCCTCCGGCACCGAGAAGTCCTGAAACTGTAGTAGAGAGCCGTCGTGAGTCAGAATCCCTCCAGAGAGACCTCGTCCAGCTAGGTACTTTATTTACCCAATGTTGGGCCACAGACGGTTGTGAGCGGCCGGTAAGTTTTACTGATCTTCCATTTGTTAGCCAGGAATATGGGCTTTTTAGCTCTAATACCAAAACAAATGAGAACATACTTTATTTTGTTTAGTTTTAGTTTTTAAAGATTTATTTATTTGAGAGAGAGAGAGCATACACGAGTTGGGGGGGGAGGGGAAGGGACAAGCAGACTCCCCACTGAGCATGGAGCCCAACGCAGGGCAGAGCCCAGGACCCTGAGGTCAGGACCTGTGCTGAAACCAAGGTCAGTCACACAACTGACTGAGCCACCCAGGTGCCCCTTAAAAGATATTTTAATAAATTCTGTTTCCATAAAACATTTAAAGGC
The DNA here is from genome assembly GCF_963455335.1 of Martes martes. NCBI lineage: Eukaryota > Metazoa > Chordata > Mammalia > Carnivora > Mustelidae > Martes > Martes martes. Next base: position 90,865,341 of record NC_137896.1, read on the forward strand.
CTGTTACGAGTGTAAGTTCAATTTCATCCCTGTTAATTATAGAACTGGTATCAACAGGCTAGGAGTTATCAAACCTATGGAATATGGAATATATTTATAGTTTAGTATGTATATCCCTGTCTCCAAACTTCAGGATTAGGACTTCTTCCTGGTGGATACAATACACTTGTAACCCAAACAGTCCGACTGCTGGGCGCTAATGTTCAGCCATTCTGAATATCTTTTTTTTTTTTTTTAAAGATTTATTTATTTATTTGACAGAGAGAGAGACAGCAAGAGAGGGAACACAAGCAGGGGGAGTGAGAGAGAGAGAAGCAGGCTTCCCGCTGAGCAGGGAGCCCAATGCGGGGCTTGATCCCAGGACCCTGGAATCAGGACCTGAGCCAAAGGCAGACGCTAAATGACTGAGCCACCCAGGCACCCCCATTCTGAATATCTTGAAGTTTCCATCCCAAGCACAGCTACAGAAACATAAAGGATGATTCAGATGCATTCTAGAAATCTGACACTTTCTTTTAATACTATGAATTCATTTCCAGCAAATATCTGCAATTTCCACAAATCTATATTCCCTCTGAATTCAGCACAGTTTGATAAAGGAAAATATGTACAATTTGAAACTGAATATCTTTCCTTCCTTCAAAAAATTAGATGTCCTCTTGGCTTTTTACCCCTGCAGTTTCAAGGTTAGTGTGTTCATGTCTTGTCATTTCACCAAGGATGTAAAATTCTCTGAGCCACTGAGAGCCTGATAAACGGAGTATCTTAGGGTATATTCGATTTCCTCAAACTGGTGATAGGAGAACAAAGTCAGCTAACCTCTTCTGACTACTTTAAATAAAATAAACTTTTATGCTCCGCTTCAACGTATTCAAATATTTCTCAAACTACGGTCCTGAAGAAAAGTCAGCCTGTTCACTTTCTCTGTCTCATCATGTAAGAACACAAGATACCAACATTCAGCAGGAGAAAACTTCCAGAGAGATTAATGGAAACTATCTTGCAGTCACCTACCTTCTCTGTTAACAGAAATGCAGATGCCAGTTCTACTTTTCCTTGTGGTGGCCCATCTGTGACACGGGAACGAAATTTTTCCAAGGGATTGTGTATCTAGGTAGGGAGGGACAAAACCCAGGGTTACCCCAGGATCAGACAGCACATCGGAACTCACTGAGATAACAGAGTTGGTCATTTCTCATTTTGTCCCTCACTCATAGATGGGAGGAGGGAACACAGGACCCAGGCTCTGGAAAAGGAGGAAGAGGGAAAGAAGAAATGATGGGCTGCTCGCCGAGGCCCACCATCCGTGAGCAGGATTTCCCCTGTTCTCCAGAGGCAAGGCCCAGTCAAGGATAAGTTGCAAGGGCACGTATTTGTCACGGGCATGAGCAACTTACAAAAATATTGCCCCCAGCCACAAGCCACAAAGCCAAGGCTGTTCTGTGAGATTTACGGTCTGTTTGTTTCCACTTCACTCAGCCAGGTTTGTTGGAGGACACTTTTGTTCCCAGGGGACTTATTAGTGAGGGCTGTAGACGTGTTGCAACTTGAAAACTAACTAGGATATGAATATGTAAATTACATCCAAAAACAATGGACACATGCAACTCATAAGTCAGGATAGGGCCTTCGGGTAAATTCCAGTAGACAATACTGTCAGAGAGAAATCCAAAGATAGATTTTTTTTTTCTTTTACACTGTCTGGATTCCTTCCTTCTATCTACCCTGTTTTGTTTATGTAAATAGTCTGGTGTAACTACTGCTAGATGAGAATATTTACATTAACGAGACAAACCCTCCCATCTTACCCTGTTCTCTCTTGCTCAAGAGCAGCATTTACTATTTCAGAAGAATGTGATGGAAGAGCGCCATGTAAATCAGGTAGGATGACTTCTGATCGTCTAATTCAAGACAGCTCACAGATTTCACATGGCAACCTTTCACCCTGAATTCTCCGAAGGTCTTGTCCAAGCTGGAAAGTAAGATGTACCGTTAACAGACCAGAAATCAGGAAAAAGTCACTAAAACGGGGAATACAGATAGGATTGGACTGAAGAAGAAAACCACAACAACCAACATGCACACAGGAGAGGGCACCTACAAAAGGCGAAGCAAAAATAGGGTACAGCCTACCAAGAGGGTAGAGAAGGAGGGTCCCACAATCACTAACAGGGCTTTTTTTTTTTTCCAAGATTTTATTTATTTTTTTGACAGAGAGAGAACACAAGCAGGGGGAGCAGCAAGCAGAGGGAGAGGGAGAAGTAGGCTCCCTGCTGAGCAGGGAGCACAATGTGGGGCTCCATCCCAGAATCCTGGGATCATGACCTGAGCCAAAGGCAGCCGCTTAACTGACTGAGCCACCCAGGTGCCCCAACTAGAAGGGTTCTTATTTAAGCTCTCACAGTAAGAGCCACAAGCATGTGGAACGCTTCCTCCTCTGCTCTTTCTATCTTCCCTTGTTCCTGCCCATGCCTCCCGCTTGGATGGATCCTTGGGATCAGACAGCAAACAACAGAGCTATCTGTGCTTACCCAGGAGCCACGAGCATGTGTGCAGGCAGAGAAGCAGACTCTCGCCTCGGGCAACTCACAACCCCCAGCCAGTATGAGGAGCACTTCTGCCTAAGAGCGGCAATTTGCTCCTACCTAGGCCCGCCTTAGGCACACTCGGGTATAAACACAGCAAGCAGCAGGCAATGCCACTCTCTCCTACTTCTCACCCTGTCCTATGCAGGCCAGTGAGCAGGTAATACATGCATCGGAGTTAACAGACAAGAACATACACACAGAATTGTTCACAGTCACAAAACATCTGTGCCTCCAAAAAAGAGCTACCAGACTCAAGAAATACAAGAACTTGACTAATGGATAACAGAGGCAATGAGGCAGCCAGAAAAAACACCCCCAAACAAAGTTGAAAGAAATAGTCAAAATCATTGCAATGAATATGACAGATAAAGGAAGAGTATGCAGAAAATATAAGGAATGTCAGTAAATCAATATGAAAAATGTAAGCAGTCCAATAGGAAAATGAGAAAAGATTCTAAAGAGGTGATTTACAGGGGTGCCTGGGTGGCTCAGTGGGTTAAAGCCTCTGCCTTTGGCTCAGGTCATGATCCCAGGGTCGTGGGATCAAGCCCTGCATCGGGCTCTCTGCTCAGCAGGGAGCCTGCTTCCCCCTCTCTGTCTCTGCCTGCCTCTCTGCCTACTTGTGATCTCTCTCTGTCAAATAAATAAATAAAAATCTTTAAAAATAAAATAAAGAGGTGATTTATAGAAATAAAAATACAAAACCAGTTTAATTTCACTGTTATTTGTAAATGCAAATAAAATATCATTTTCACCTTTGAGATTAAAGTACCTTAATATAAATGATGGCAAATTAGTGAGATATAGCCATTTTTCTATAATGATCTGGTCACTCGGAGGGAAATTAAAGAGTATCTATTAAAATGAAAGTTCCAAGATGTTGGTGAGGATGCGGAGAAAGGGGAATGCTCTTGCACTGTTGGTGGGAATGCAAGCTGGTGTAGCCACTCTGGAAAATGGTATGGAGGTTCCTCAAAAAGTTGAAAATAGAGCTACCCTATGACCCAGGAATTGTACTTCTAGGTATTTATCCAAAGGATACAAACACAATGATTCAAAGGGGCACCTGTACCCCAATGTTTATAACAGCGATGCCCACAGTAGCCCAACTATGGAAAGACCCCAGATGTCCAGAAGTCCAGAGGTCCATTGACAGATGAGTGGATAAAGAAGATGTGGTAGATATATATATATATATATATATATATATATATATATATATGTATATATATATATATATGAATATTATGCAGCCATCAAAAAGAATGAAATCTTGCCATTTGCAATGATGTAGATGGAACTAGAGGGTATTATGCTAAGCAAAATAAGTCAGTCAGAGAAAGACAATTATCATACGATTTCATCCCAGGAAAGGGAAAAATAAGTTGAAAACAGAGGTAGACAAACCATAGGAGACTCTTTTTTTTTTTTTTAAGATTTTATTTATTTGACAGAGATCACAAGTAGGCAGAGAGGCAGGCAGAGAGAGAGAGAGGAAGGGAAGCAGGCTCCCCGCTGAGCAGAGAGCCCGATGTGGGGCTCGATCCCAGGACCCTGAGATCATGACCTGAGCCGAAGGCAGAGGCTTTAACCCACTGAGCCACCCAGGTGCCCCACCATAGGAGACTCTTAACTATAGGAAACAAACTGAGGGTTGCTGAAGGGGAAGAGGGTGAGGGGATGGGGTAACTGGGTGATGGGCATTAAGGAGGACAATTGATGGAATGAGCCCTGGGTGTTATACACAATGATGAATCACTAAATTCTACCTCTGAAACTAACTAACTAACTAAACAGGCAAAAAAGAAATTGAAAGTTCCAGAATTTTTGACAAAACCATTCCATTTTTCTGTATAAACTCTAAAGAAACATTCACATATGTATACAAATCACATATAAAGATGCCTGTGGCCATGCTATTTGGATACAAAATCTTAGAAATGACATTAATGTCTTTAAATAGAGAAATTATTAAATATACTATGGCACATAGAAAACAATGAGATTTCTCTATTTTTTTTTAAAGATTTTATTTATTTATTTGACAGACAGAAATCACAAGTAGGCAGAGAGGCAGGCAGAGAGAGGCGGAGAGGCAGGCTCCCTGCCGAGCAGAGAGCCTGATACAGGGCTCGATCCCTATCATGACCTGAGTCGAAGGCAGAGGCTTTAACTTACTGAGCCACCCAGGCGCTAGAGATTTCTCTATTTTTACTGACATGGAAAACTTTCTAAGTATGTTATTAAGTGAAGAAAGGAATTTGCAGACAGTAGGTAGATTCCATGTATGTAAAAAATAAAATCCTCAAATACAATATAATGTTACAGAAACATATGTGGATATAAACACGTGTATAAAAACTTGAAGGGATACACATATCACATATCACAATTTTGATAGCAGCAACCCACCCTGGAAAGCAGAATGGGAAACGGGAGTTAGCAAGGAGGGATTTCTGCATTATTTGCAATAATTGAATTACCTATTAACAATATATATGTATATGACTTGAATAAAACAGTAAAGCTTCTAAATTCAGAAACCAAATTCAAACATAGGTCAAATAAGAAGATAGTTCGTTATTTGTTAAACGTTAAAATAAATCCACTACCCAGGATACCAAGAAGCATTGGAGACTCTGCCAATAAGACGAAAGAAAGCCCAGGTTCTCGTTCTCCTCGTGAGGGAAGGAATATGGATCAGTGGTCCGTCGCGGCTGCATGAGGGACTGTGTGCGGGCTCAGGAGACAAGGCAGCACTGCCTGTCTTGGAATACCAGGGTTCTCAGCTTCTCTACTACAAGTAAGAGAAAAAGCATCTCTGAAAATAAAGTTTTATCCTCAAGCACAACATTGCTGAGCGTAGGAAACCCACACTCATCTCACTGACAAAAAAATTATCTCACACCAGTGGCTTTTCAGAAAAGTCAAGAAGCCTGGTAAGACAGCCTTTTATTTATTTTTTTTGAAGGAGGCAGGGGGAGGGGCAGAGGAAGAGGGAGGCAGAATCCCAAGCAGGCTCCACACCCAGCACGGAGCCCCGAAGGGAGCTTGGTCTCACCACCCTGAGACCACGACCAGAGCTAAAATCAAGAGTTGGACCCTGATCTGCTGAGTCACCCAGGTGCCCTGCCCTTTGTTTTCTTAATTTTTAATTTTTGTAAGACAGCCCTTTGAAAAGATACTATTATACAATGTATTTTATACATTTAAGTAGATTTTTCATTAAATTGGTTTACGCCCCAGGATTCATCCTTATCAGAGTCCCATGTGATAGGCAAACAGAATCCATTACCTTTCAACTGATAACATCACATTCTCAACCCGTACTTGCCGTTCTGAATACTGACAGGTCTCTGACAAGTTTACTGGCGGGCAAAGTGTTCATTTACACAAGAATGGGAATAGATCTTTGGGATTAGTAAGTCTTTAACGAAGAAAAACGAGAAAATTCAAATTGGCTATGGGGCGTGATCCTTCCCAGTAGACGCAGAGAGAAGAGGCTTCGGAATGATAAGCCTACCATCTCTGGCTCTATCATTTGACTAGCTAGATTATCTTATACTAGTCTTCCCCCAAAGTTCAGGGGCTTCAAACAATAAAAATTTTTTTCTTGCTGATATCAAGTGTCCATTGTAGGTCAGCAAGGAGGCCCCAAACATTCATTGTCACTCAGGGGATGATGCTGCTATAACAACCACCATCCAGGACGTTGTCATTCACAGTACAGGTTAAGCAAGAGAATTCTTGAGGATTTTGCACTTATAATAAGATGCTCTGGCCCAGAAGTGACACATATCATTTCTGCTCATTAACCAGAGTTATTTACATGGTCCCACTCCATCACAGGGATCCAGGAAATGCAATCTTACTATATTACAAGAGCAGAAAGTCATAAATATTTAGTGAACAACATTAATGATTAATGGATTCCTTCCTTTTATTTGCACACATTAGCCCGGCCCAGCGGCATCAGAGACATCCAGGCCAACACCAAGTTAAATGAAGGGTAAGTATTTTAAGAATTTGGAATCCCCGTGTTGGTTTAACTGGAGAATAGAAATAACTCATCGCACATTTTAACGTAAATGGAAATTTAACATAAATGGAAACATTTCACTAATATCTAGTTTAGGATAATCTGTGCACATAAGTGATGCTGGGACATTTCTCCTAATTGCAAACAATTCATGATCAGTGACCCCCAAAGCTGGCCGATCTTCAGAATCACCTGGGTAACAAACAAACAAAAATGACAATGTCTGGGTCTCACACCCAAAGATTCTAATTCAATAGATCCTGGAATGTGCCCCAAGAATCTATATACATAATCCCCAGGCCCCAGGATTCTCAGGATCATTAGATTTGGTAACTTTTGTTGAAGGCATTCAAGTCCATCAGTCCTCATGCAAGGTAATGCACCAGCCTTCCCAACCTCACAGACCATTCAGGCTAGTGAGTGACCAGGGCGACCCAAAGCGAGCCGTGAGCAGCACAGCAATAGAGTGGAAGGTGGACCAGCGGAGGGTCAGAATAACACCCACTACTTGGTCCTCGTTCCGATTTTCTGTTGCTGCATAGCAAACCATTCCCAAACTTGGTGACTTAAAATTGCAACAAGCATTTCGTCGGCTCAAAATCTACACCTGGGCAGGGCTCTGCAGAGATGGCTCTTCCCGTTCCACATGCTTCCAGGAAGGAGGGCTTGGCTGGACCTGGAGTTGGCCCCAGAATGCTGAGTGTCAGCAGGGGCTGTTGACTGGAGACCCCAGCTCCTCCCCACGTGTGTCTGTAAGGTGCTACTTGGGCTTCCTCCCAGCATGGCATCTGGGTCCCAAGAGTCCATGTTCACACAGCAGGAAGTAGAACCTTCCAGTCTCTTAATGCCAGAGTCCAGAAACTGGTACGGTGTCACCTGAGCAGCTTTCTATAAGCTAAGCGGTCACAGAGCCTGCCCAGATTCGAGGGGAGGGATACAGTCCTCCTCTCAGTCGGAGAAGTGTCAAAGGATTCGAAGCCATCTTTAATCTGACATTGTCCTTGCAGTGACTTTTGGGCTCAGGCTTCTCACCTGTGAAATCAGATAGTCAAACCGGATTATCTTTGAGGGCCTTGCTAATCCCCAAAGGCTATGAGTCATTGGACCTGATGCATAATTTACTGACAGACAAAGAAGCCCAGGCTTCAAGTCCCTGCCCTTTGAAAACTGTTGTGTGGGGACAGCTGAACAGAGCCTGACAGACAGGCAGGGCTCCCCGGGCACCCATGACCCTGGGCACTCAGGCTTCTCTGCATTTCCCACTAAACCCACTGCTGTTTTCCTTCCCAGAGCCAAACTTGTGTCCTAATTCCTGAAACCTGACAGCAGCTGCCCTGAGGACGTCCTGACTATGCACACCGTTCTTGCCCCATCTCTTGGGCAATAATCCCTAAGTTAAACATGGAGTCTCAACGGGAGGTAGGCAAAGCCCACATGCACAACAGTGGGTGGGCTCTAGTCCCAGGCAGTCTGGATTCAAACACCCCCAAAGCCGCGTTCTAGCTGCAAGGACTTGGGGAACGTGACGTCATCATTTTAAATTCCACATTTGTTTTAAAGTGCAATGATACAGATAGCACTTGTCTCACAGAGTTATTTCAAGAGTTACTTGAAATAATGCATAACCCTTAGCACAGAACCCCATCCATAGTGGGCACTTGGTAAGTATTAGCCATTGTTTTTATGAAGTCATAATGCAAATAGTCACTGTGGCCATCATTTGTCATGCATTCTGCAGAACCAGAGGACATGGGTCTTGCTGGAATGAGCAGTGTTAGCCCAGGACCACCGATCTGCAGTAGGCCTGGCCACTGATGGCCCGAGTCCCATAGGGAAAAAGACAAGGGGACACACAAGCGTCTCACTCCTGCTCATTTACTGATGCCAGTGTGGACACACACACCTCACGTCTTAGGCCACCCAAGCCTGGAGATGTTTGTTGGGTGTCTACCATAGGCCTATCCAATGCAGGGACAAGCGACGACCCTGGGCTCAGTCACTCCGGTCTTGCTCTGACTTTCACTCTCACAGTCGAGAATCTGCTGCTTTCTCTGACACCCCAGAGGCAGCTTTGCAGCCTCTCCGACAGCTGAGTGGGTGTGTGTGAGGGGAGGGGCAAGACTGCATAGGCTCTGGACAACACTTTTATGGCCATATGGGAATATTTTGGTGATGCAGTAAAGTGTTATTCCTCAGTGTTATTACAAAACTGCCAGCTCACTTCTGGAGAAACACAAAACACAAACAAGCCGGCCTTGTTTGCTTTATCAATGCCGCACTGTGTGCTGAGCTTAGAGAGGCGGCTGCCCCAGCAGCATCTCGGAACGTCCCCGTGGACTCCTACGGGGGATGGCTGCAGGGCTCCAGTGCTTCCTGAGTAAGGGAAAAAAGCTGTGTCAGATGTGGCACGGAGATTCAGACGTGAAAGAACTGGCACGCCGGTGGGTGATGACCAGCGCCCAGCAAAGGAAGGACCCAGGCCAGCTCGGGGTCGGCCACGCCCACGGAGTCCCTCACACGCACACGCGCACACATGCACACACACAACACACTCCCGCCTGTGGGAGCCTCTGCCCCGCATACCTCCTTGACCTTGAGCTTCCTCGAGGTTTCTCTTCTCAGGCCCCTCACCTGCTCACTGTGATGACCTCATGCTGTTGTCTCTTTGCCAGCAGATCCTAAATAAAGATGCAGCCCAGGAATCTCCCCAGAGCCTCTGCTCCCATGTTTCCAGAGGCCTCCTGGACGTCTCCACCCAACGTCCCATGGCCCTTGCTCTGCACTACCTTGCTCTGCACTGCCCCCTCTGAACCCTCAACTCCCAGGCTTGGCCTGCAGGGACCTTTGGGAATGATCTGTTCCAGGAGAACTGCCGCCATTTATCTTCTTTCATTTACTCCTTTCCCCAACCTTGAACTTTATGCGTGCTGAGGTTTTCAGGCTCTATGTTCTTTGATGCCTCCGTGCCCTTGCAGGGGCTTGTCCTTGTGCCAGAAACCTCACCCCATCCCCTTATTTCCTGGTAAATGTTCGTTCTTCAAATCTTTGATTAAATGTTTTCTCACTTGTGCAACCTTTCAGACTTCCTCTGGGGCAATTTTGGGTAGCTTATGTTCCCTCAGTCCTATGATGATAATTATCTTCTTCTATTATAACTGGGCTGTTTACATGCCTGTCTCGGCACCGTGCAATCCCAAGGGCGCAGACTATGTTTTGTCCTTTGTGTCTCTAATGCCTGGTGTCCGTTCATTTGTTCCATCCTGCTTTCCTCTTGTATTTAGTACCTCCAATGAGCTAGACAAGGCCCTGGGGACACCATGACAGACGCTACTCATGCCCTCTGAGGAATTACTGTCCACTGGGGATAAAACTAAGTTAACAGGTGACTAAGGGGGAAGCCCACAACACCACCAGGGACAGGGGTACAAGAAGCTATAGGAATTGGTAGGTGGGTATTTTGCTGAGCCCATGGAAGGAGGCCCAAGGTGTGTGGTGAGAGCAGAGTGCTGTCAAGAATGTTTCTGGGTCTGCACAGCCGGAAAACAGAGGGGGAAAGGCACAACAGAGGGAAAAGAGTATGGGGCTGCCTGTGGACACCAGATCCCAGCGGCCTCTTAAGTCCACTAAAGAGAGCAGACGCACCCTGAGGGCCCGTGAGTCATAGACGTGTTTTAAATACTTTGCCCTTTCCTCCTCCCCTTTAAAATTGCCTTTATCCAATTGCTTTTAATTAAAAAAGCAAAAACATGATTCTTGTAATTAGCATAAAAGCCAAAGATACAGAAATAAGAAATTAAAAACCACTCCGTCTCATGCCTCTGCCTGGAGGTAACACACGCAGTGAACACGCTTCTCGACACTGGAATAAATACACGCAACACACGGGCATGGGTGCTAGGTTTAATGCGCTTTTAGTCCATTTTTTTACAAAAAGCGATCATACTATACACACTTTTCACAACTTGCTTTTGCTCTCAACGTATTAGCATCTCTCCAGATGAATATGTTGACAGATCTCTTTGTGGCACGACGTCCGGTCCCGCGGCACACAGGCGCCATGTTTATTCTGTGACTTTATTGCTCGTGGATGACTATGCCTCTCCTGATATTTTGCCGCAGCAGACAGCGGTCTGTAAACCTCCATGTCCGTCTGTTCTCGGGTACCAGTGTCTTTATATCTACTGCAATAACTGCCCGAAATGGGGTTGCTGAGTCAATGGTAGCATTTTGAAGTTTGATAAGCATTGCCAGATTCTTTTTCCTGGAGGTTTCAGCTGTTCATACGATCAGCAAGGTGTAAAAGTGTTCATCCTCCTACGTGCTCTCAGGCACAAGATGTCATCGGTATTTTTAATTTTTGCCAATCTGACCAATAAATCATCACCTTTGACTTTCTCTGACCAATCCTTTTTGGATCCACTTAAATCTTTGTTTTCTCTTCTGTGAATTGCCTGTTCATGTTTTTCCTTACGTGCCTATTGTCTTTTGTCATTTTATTACCAGTTTATATGAGCCTTGGGTAAAATAAGTATAACATCTTTTCATATGTTCTACCCACATTTAGCTGAACCTACAGTTTGCCATTTAACCTTTCTTATGGTGTTTTTTTCTTAAAATTTGATAAAAAAAACATATAGACACGCACCCTTCTTTTTCCCCTTTCAGTTTTGTGGATTTCCACAATTATTAAAAATATCCCCTCCACTCCAAAGTTATACCAGTTTGGAAATTTGGAAAGTGAATTTTCCACTAGATTTTCCTCAAATACGTTACGTGTTTCTTTGTTTACTTACCGTTAGATCTTTTTTTTTTTAAAGATTTTATTTATTTATTTGTCAGAGAGAGATCACAAGTAGGCAGAGAGAGAGAGAGGGAAGCAGGCTCCCTGCTGAGCAGAGAGATCCTGATGCGGGACTCTATCCCAGGACCCTGAGATCATGACCTGAGCCGAAAGCAGCAGCTTAACCCACTGAGCCACCCAGGCGCCGCTGCAGTTAGATATTTAAACCAAACCCATCTGAGATTTATTACTGTATATAGGAGCAAGAGATAGGAGGTGGTGTCTACCTTGGTTTTTTCTCCAGATGGAGACCCAATTAGGTCAACACCATTTCTTGAATCCATCATTTTTTTCCCACTGAATTGAAATGTCTCCTTTATCAAATTTTCCATATGTCCACATCCTATGTCCATTCCTGACATCTAGCCCATTCCCTGAGCTATTTATTCATGTGCCAAAATATATCTTTTCAATGACAATTACTTTATCTTAAATTTTATTATTTGGTGAGGTAAATGTTTCCAATTTTTCTTTTTCAAAATTACTTGTCGAAGTCCACAAGTGCTCTATTACAATAACACGCCATAATTACCCTTTTTAATGAAATTCCTCTGTGTTTCAAAGAGGATGTGGTTGACAGAGTCCCAGCAAATCCTGGCTGGTTGCACGAAGGAACACGCAGTCACTCACGCAGCCTCAGTCACAGCAGACACCCTTGAGATCAGCCCCACAGGCCAGTTCTTGCCACCAGACTACCTGAAAGTACCTCAGAACTCCGGACCTTGCTTGCTTTTCTCCCCTTTTCCTCAGGTTCCAGGAATCACTTCACCCAGACCCTAGGGGCAGCCTGTCCCTGCTCCCCTTTGCAACTCTGTCCCAGGCCAAAGGGCTGCCTGCTGGGGGCTTTCCTTCCATTCAGATTCCAGTTCCAGGCACAGAGAACCAAATCCCTGCACCGCTAGCTGCCCGTCCCGCAGCTGCCCAGGAGGTTTCCATAGGCCATGCTGCTTTCAGCACAAACGCTCTCCTTCCAGCAGATGTTTCCCTGCTTCCAGACCTCCCTTTGATTTCTCCCTGGGGCACCACTCCTGACCCTTCCTGAGGTACAGTCACGCTGGGCCCCTCCTCGTAGGCACTGCTGATGGTAGCAGGAGAGCCATAAAGTCAGGAACATGTGTTATGGTTGGAACTATGTTCCCCGAAAATTCCTACCTTAAAGTCTAACCCCTAGGGCCTCGGAATGTAACCTGATTTGGAAATAGGGTGATTGCAGATGTAATTAGTTAAGTCATTAGAGTGGGCCCTCATCCAACAGGACCGGTATCCTTATAAAAGGGGAAATTTGAGGCTCAGAGGCACAGCACGGGGAGAACACCTTATGAGGATGAAAGCAGAGATTGGGGTGGTCTTGCTCAAAGCCAAGGCGTGCCAGAGACTGCCAGCGAGCACCGGAAGCAAGGAGAGAAGCTGGGACCGGAATCTCCCTCACAGCCCTCAGAAGGAATCCCCCTGCTGACACCTCCATCTTGGGTTTCTAGCTTCCAGAACCGTGAGAAAATAAACTCCCATTCCTCAGGCTACCTATTCCGTGGGACTTTGTTACAGCCGCCCTAGCAAACTAATACCGCCAGGAGACACAGCTGACAGCAGCCTGCCCCCCCTCTCGATCTTTGCTGGGGTCGATCCCAACAAGCTTCAAAATGTGTTTTGCGCCACAGTGACACTGGCCCCAGAGCTTCGCTCTCACCTGGGAGGGAAGCACCTCAGACCGCCCATGGCCACCGCAGCCTAGACCCTTCGCAGAGGCAGGCTGAGGGCTGTGACTTCCTGGGGGACAGTGGAACTCAGGAGGGCAGGGTGGTGTCTAAGCTTCGGGAGTTCAGCCGGAAACTAGGAGTTAACAACAGCTCTGCAAACTGCCTAAGCCCAGCATGTGGGGGTTTCCAGGGCTTATCCTCTAGAACCTTCCCACTGTCTGTCTGACTCTCCTGCACAGATTCCTCACTCTGAAATGTGTGGAGATGACCTGTGGGATAGGACTGTGTCCAATTATTTCTCCTGCCACCCCAGGGCCTAACCCAGTGCCTGCCTCTCAGAAAGTCCTTAATCTCTGTTTATTGCATGGATGGATGGATAGGTGGATGGACAGATGGACAGATGGACAAATGAATGGACAAACAGGCAAGGGGATCCCTTGGGCTAAACTTTCTGCGGTACATGATTCACCAAAGCAGCTGTGAAGTCATTACCTCAAGTTGCTTCTGGGAACCGAGTAAGCCATTGAGTCCCTGCGGATCCCTGTTCTTGCCACACGGACCCTGCATTCTTTCTCATTCTCTCTGGGCTGAAAGTCTCCCAAGTGCCAATCACCACAGCAAGGCTTCCAAGTTCCCTTCTATTAGTGCTCCCTCCTGGCAGCTCTTTACAACACTTCACAGAAAGGAGGTTTAAATAGCCTCTGGCAAGTCTCCCTGGAATTCACAGCCACCACCCCCCCACCCCAAAATCTACCAAAAGCTTCAGACAAAACCTAAGAAGGAAACTCTGCATTTAAAAATGGATCTCTTTCCCTGGCGCTTCAACTGCTTCTTCCCTTTAGAAAGCACAGGATCATCTTGAAACAACTGCCCCAGCTAAGGTATGTGAAGAAACAACAAAATAAAACCCTGAGGCTGATGTGTCATTGTATTCCAGAAATTTCCACAGATGGGAACTACACTGTGGAGAGTGACTGCCAGAGCCAGGGAGAGACTGCAAGAGACACTGGGGACTTGAGGACTGGAAATGGCAAGAAAAGTGCCCTGAGCTTGGCCCAACTTGGCTCTTAAAGGGAACCCCACCACTCATTAACCAGCCCTAAAACCTGCTAAGTGAAAAAGAAAAATAAATGAGCTCATTAAATCCAGAAGGAAGGAAGACCTGGAGGCTTAACGGAGGAAATTCCCAACACCCAATTGGAAAAACAAGGGGGTGTGGGGCACAGTTAGATTCATAGCCAGGAGTAGGGGCTGGCCCCCCAGTGAGGGGGTTGAGCCCTCCGTGGAGGACTGGAAACAGGCGCCTGCAGAGGAAAGCAGGGCTCGGAAAGCAGCCGGCTGGGACGGTGTGGTTTACCAAGTCAAGCAGTCCAGGTCTTTGGTCACACCAGTGGAGAAGCCAGTTGGGAAACACCGGGGGAAGTTCCAGGAGCATGACGAGTTTGGCCCAGACTGCCAGACTGCGGTCACTGCCCATGACCAACACGGCCTCAGGTTTGGCTTAGTAACGCTGCTCATCACTTCAGCCTTTGTCAAGCTGATGGAGGACGGGCCATCTGAGTGTGGGCACCGCTCCACGTGCACCTTGGGACCTGACTTGGGCTCGCTCCCACCACCCTCTCTAGGTGCTGGTTCCTGGCCCAGTTTCACCCCCCCTTGACCACGGACTCCTTATTCTTCAATGTTTGGGGCTCATTCCCCCTATCTGCTTTTGTCTTGAGTAAAAGAGAATTCTCCTCCCACCATGGCAGCCCTAGACCTACACAAACAATGAATAATGTCTTGAAAAATGTCCTCGGCACTGGGGCCTGGGCGAGAACACCGGAAACACAGATGAGGGAGTGCCTAACTCCACCTGGATGTTAGGGGAACCACAGGGAAAGAAAGCCTTCTTGAGCAGAGGAGCAGACTTTCCCCCAAGGAAGCAGGGTAGAGGGCACAAATAGCTCCAAGCAAAGGAGCAGTGGGGGCAAAGACAGATGTGTGAAAGGGGATGCACGTTAATGAGAAGCCCATGTGCTAACAAGAAAAAGCAATGGTCACGTTCCTTCTGTGCTCTTTGTTCCCTCCCACTCTTTCTGCCAGGGACTGTAAGTCAGAATGACTTTCATGGCTGACTCATAGGAGAAGCCATTATTTGTCTAAACTTGGAATTTCACAAGGAACCTGAAATATGGCAAGATCCATTCCCAGCTATCTTCTCCTTGCCATCCTCTTCCAAGGTAGACACCATTCTGGAGAGGCAGCATAGTGTGATAGGACAAGAAAATAAACTGTAGAGTCCTAAGATCTGAGTTTGAATCCCAACTCCACTAATCACTAGCTGTGTGACACTGGATTGGTTACTTAACTTCTCTGAGCCATACTTTCCTCATCTGTTAAGGGGGTCAGTAATAAATACTAACCAAATAAACTGGTCATGAGGATAGAAATAACATATGCAGAATACCTCCCCCCTTCCGCCACCACAGGTGCTCTGAGTTATGCCCATGTTCAAAGATGGCAGCCGCTGTTGTCCTGGATTATGGGATGTATCATCCCATCCTGCTCCCCTCAGTGCCGGTTCCTACTCAGAAAAGTTAAGAGGTGGCTTAGTCACTGGTGGGACATCAGCACTCTGGGACTTCGATCTCCGCAACACCGGGTTCCCCACTCTGCATCTCCACAGAGTCTACACTTTGCTCTTGGAAGCTTTAAACATGAATTGCGCTGCATGAGCAAGCCCTTGGAATTTCAAGTCACTTCCTTAAGGGCAAGAGGTTGGACCGCTGCACCAATTTCAAATGAGCTCCCAGAGGTTTGCTCTGAAGGTCAGGGCTGCAGATTGTTCTAGATCTTAAAGCATGTTAGACACAGTTTTACTTTGAGGCAGAGTGACTTACAAGAGGGCTCCCGGCGAAAGATTAAAAGATTACACTTGTAGTCCCTTGCTTTCCTGCGAAAAGTGCCAACTTCTCTTTTTGGCCTGCTAGACTGAGACGGAAAACCCACTCGGCCTTCACGAGCTGTTAAGCACAGGTGGAGGGGAGGGGCGGGGAGAGCGGGGGCATCCTGAACTCCCCTAACGAGTCACTGAAGGCACTTTTCTCCGAAGTCTAGATGGATGCCAGTAGCCCCCTGTCCAGACGGGGAGGTGATAACAGCTCGCTTTGTGCTGGGAGTGGAAAACAAAAGCTCGCTAGGATTCCCGGGAGTCTGTGCGGCCGCGGGGCTCCTGGGACCAGCTGGCACCTGGACGGCGGCTGTGAGAAAACACTGGAGGCAGAGCTCAGCTGAGCTGCAACCTCGTGAGCTCAAGCGGGGGTCACCCCTGGCTGAGGTTACGGCTAAGGGAATGGGGTCATCCTCCCAGGGAGAACCTGAGCGGCGGCACGCGGACGCGGACGCGGACAAAAGCCGCTTTGTGGAGGCTGAGCGTCCCTCGACGGCGCCACCGTGTGGCAGTGCCGGGCAGCGACAGCGGCGGCCGCGGCGGATCCCAGGGCCGACCCGCGCCCACCCACACCGACCTTCTCTGACCATCTGGGACCGGTGAGACCGGGAACCTCAAGGAGATGCTGATTTTCTGCTAAGTTGGTGCAGGTTACTTGCCATTCGGTGGAGATACGAGAGAGATAGGCCCACTTTACACAGCAAGTTTGTGGCGCAATCTTACCCACTTCCATTCCCGGCTGGCTTTAGCCCCAGCCAATAGCCTCACCTAAAAACTGATGACTTAGGTGATCCAAATTGAATGGAATCAAGACTGCTTAGACGTTAGGGTTGTCGGGTGTCCCCATGGCTGCGGGTTTCTGACTCTCAGAACAGACATTTAGTGAGGGAGGAGGGCCGGAGCAAAAGAGCATTGAACCCAGCAAAAGAGCATTGAACCCAGCGTGTCTGAACTTGACCTCCCACCTGCCAGTGCTTTCAGCTGCGATGTAACAGACCAGGCCGATGGGACTTTTTTTGTCCTTGTCTCACTGGGCCCCACTGAGCTGCGTGTGAGCCAGCTCTCTGTATCTAGAATTCACGGAGGAAATCTCCTCCAGCAGGTTCTCCGATCCCTGAGCCCTGTCCCCTAATTCAGAATACAGAAGGGTCTGTGCCGTGTCAGGAGAGGGGGGCGGTGGGTAGCTGTAAAAAGATTTCTTTGCAGGGCACTGTGGCCAAGTGCCCGTTTCCTTTTCAAGGAGTGTTGGAGGGGGCGGCTTCCTCCACTCAAGCCTGACCAGGGACCTTCCATGGCTGCAACAGGCCGTCCCCACTGTGTCCCCACAGACTGGGGGTACAGGAAGTGCTCTGAGAGCTGAGGCAGCCTGGGCAGCAGGACAGGACAGGAGAGGCTGCACAGGACAGGGCTGCTTTCCTAGGACTCGTTTGTGAGGACCTGCAAGTGTTTCCCAGGACCCAAAGAGCCTGGCCATAGGGGTGTTAAACTCTGCGGGAAAGCAGAGCCTCAGAGGCAGAGGGGACCCCAACAGTGAGATTCTGTGCACAGTGGGCCACCAGTGAACCAGGGGCTCAGGGGAATGACATCCAAAGAGAACACACTGCCCACGTCACAGGGGCTGTGGTGATAGGGAGTCCCGGGGTGGTGCGGGGGAGGGTCTCTGCAGAGTCCGTGAAGGCAGGATGAGTGAAAGCCTTAGCTTCGGATATCTGGCCCCTGACAAGGTTCCCTCAGTCACAGTCCCACTACAGGAGACCCTGTCTTGACCCCTAATTATCTCGCCCTCAACCAGTTGCCATCCTTCACTTGCAAGTTGTGGGAACAGGAGCTGAGAAAGTGAGAGGCTGACACAGCAGGTTTTCACCAACTTTCTGCTACAACTAGGAGGGGACAAGAC
This sequence comes from Martes martes, assembly GCF_963455335.1. Classification (NCBI taxonomy): domain Eukaryota; kingdom Metazoa; phylum Chordata; class Mammalia; order Carnivora; family Mustelidae; genus Martes; species Martes martes. The sequence continues at coordinate 90,883,334 of NC_137896.1, forward strand.
TGAATGCTGAGTTCCAGTCTGATTTTTGTATTATTATTACACAAATTAACCTTTCTAACTGTTTGAGTAAGACTTTTCACAACCCAAGTGACTGCAAGACAGTTACTGCTTAAATGAGAACAAAAAAGCCAAGGGTCCTAGGCACATTTTTTTTTTTTAAGATTTTATTTATTTATTTGACAGAGAGAGAGACAGAGAGCACAAGCAGGCAGAGAGGCAGGTAGAGGCAGAGAGAGAAGCAGGCTCCCCACTGAGCAAGGAGCCCGCTGCGGGGCTCGATCCCAAGACCCTGATATCAGATGCGGGGCTCGATCCCAAGACCCTGATATCACGACCCGAGCTGAAGGCAGCGGCTTAACCCACCAAGCCACCCAGGCGCCCCTCCTAGGCATATTTTAAAAGGATGGTAGAACAAAAATTAAAAAATGTGTTTTGATGATGGTCCACTTGGGTCTGTGCAACATAGAGGTTGCAAGATATGCAACAAATCTTTACTGGGCCCTCTCTCTGCACCATGCCCTGCTGGGGAACTAGAGCCTCTATCCTAGAGAGCACCCCACCCCCGTCCTGTTAGAGGGACTCTGGTGCCTCCCCTGGGACACTGAACAGGAACAGAAAGTCATCCAATGCGTGGGTATCTCCACAGCCTGGGTGCCCTTGAGTTCAGAGGTCCTTGAGGCTCTCTCTCTCTCTCTCTCCTCTCTCCCTCTCTTCACTGAGGACTCCATGGTGATGGCCTGCCCTGTGAAGCTCTGCCCAGCTCCGGGAGGACACCACCCTCCCGGGGGCTGTCCCGAGCCTGGTAACGCTCTTCAGGAGGGGAGGCGAGAAGTGGCAGTTCTGGGCCTGAACTTTCCTGCTTCTCCCTGCGGCAGCTGTTCTCAGCAATCCCTGCCCACTGCCATCCCCGACCATCTGCAAGGTACCAGCGCCTCTCCCCAACCATTCCCACCCCTCGTCTGCCCATGAGTGGCCCCATCCCCCATCCAGGATGCAGTCTTCTCAGGACCCTGACCCGGCTCCACAGTCACCTCCCTGCTCCTCTCCTGCTTCCAGAGACAGATTAATCAGCAGCGACCCTCATCTGCAGTCCCTGTCTCCTCCCTCCTTACATCCTGCCGCTGCTGGAAGTGGGACTGTGTTCTGATCCTCATTTTACAGGTGACAGAGGCCCATCGTGACAGGTCATGATGTGCAGACTGAGTAGCAGTGTCAGAACTAGAAGGGATGTCTTTGGGACATTTGAGCTAAAACGTGTAGGATGATCAGAGTTAGCCAGATAAAAGGAAGATGGGATTGGGAAGGCCATTTCAGACTGGAGGCTGCTTGAAGGCAAGGAACCAAGAAAGATCGTGCTCAGTCACCTACCCTAATTTCTTCACTAAGAGTCCTTTGATGCCCCCTCACCGTGTGTGGCAGAAACCCTGTCCGCCTCCACGCTGTAGAAAGCCCTGATCCCTCTCCAGCCTCTAGCGGGCTCCCAGCACTCCAGGCGCCTTGCACTTCTCTCTGCACAAGGAGGACTAAGGATTTCACCCTTGCCGCCTTTGCACCAGCATTTCCCCCTTGTTTCCTGGCAAGATGCAGCTCAAATGTCGGCTGCTCTGGGGACCTATTTGACCTTCACTGGCACACACATCCATCCTTCCCTGGACCCACACACGTTGCCTTCACATATGCATTTGTGGATTTGTTGACTGCCCCAGGGGCTGTGAATAAGATCCTAACAGGTCAGCTCTGCCCAGTGCCTGTATGTATCCCCAGTGCCTGCGACACACCGGGCACAAAGCTGGTATTCAAAAAACTAGGAGAGGGTGAAGAAAAGGGGAAGAGAGGGAAGAAGTAGCCAAGGTATGTCGATTTCAAGGTCACACCCTTGGGAGTATTTAAAATACTCATGCCTGTTGGAACTCAGAGAATCTTGTAAGGTTTCATTAGGAGAGAAGCACACCTCACTTTTGTGGACATGAATGTCATTTTCAAAACAAGATAAGGTGGGGTGCCTGGGTGGCTCAGTGGGTTAAGGCCTCTGCCTTCGGCTCAGGTCGTGATCTCAGGGTCCTGGGATCGAGCCCCACATCGGGCTCTCTGCTCGGCAGGGAGCCTGCTTCCTCCTCTCTCTCTGCCTGCCTCTCTGCCTACTTGTGATCTCTGTCTGTCAAATAAATAAATAAAATCTTAAAAAAAAAAAAGATAAGGTGACAAGGGAATCTTCTATGCTTTTTTTTTTTTTTTTTACAGGGTTGTATTGCATCTCAGAAGCTACGCCCATAACCAACGCATCCTCAAGAAGATGAAAAGTCTGTGGCTCTCCCACGTCCATCTGCTCCCAGAGGCCACTTCAGCCTGGCTCTGAGATTTCACTGTGCACAACACATGTCGACTTTTAAGGCTCCAAAGGGTACTTCTGCTTATTTGCTTTTCTTGCAAAACACCCAGATTAGCTTTCAAAATTGCAGCTCCGTCTAAGGCAAATAACTTACAAGAAAGGCAAGGGTGGGTCGCTGAGTAATTATTACCTGGTTTGTCCCCAGCTGCTTGTATCTCGGTCCCGTTCTCCAGCTCAGCTCCGCTTAGTTTCAGAGTTGTGCGGTAAATGGCCCTGATGTCCACCAGCAGGGTATTGGCCAAGTACATGGTGGGGCAACCACAGGGCTTAACACTCTGCAAACATTCAAACTGTGTTGAACGCCCGTGTTTTTTGACCAGGAGAGTGTTCCTGACATCTTGTCAGGTTGCTGCATACATGGTTCTTTATGAGAGAAAAAAAAAAAAGAAAAGAAAGAAAGAAAGAAAGGATCTGAAATCTGAAAAACAAAGTATTTATTATTTTTTTGTTTCTGTAATGTTCAGAATTGTAATAATGGAGTCAAACTGCTTGTGGAAAAGTGATAATTTTAAAAATTTAAACTTCACAATTGAAGCAAAAAAGATTAAATATAGATTCGAGTTAGTTTATGCTGGGTCATTTGTATATTACAAGGTATTGTATTACAGGGGAGATTTTACAAGGTTGGGAGGCCGACATTCCCCAACTTTTGTCCCCTGGGAAGGTGCCACTCCTATTTTAAGACTGAGCTCAACTGCCCCACTTCTGGAGACTCTTCCTGCCTAACTCTGTATAAATGCCATTTTCGAGCATTTATGGCCCAGTCCATGGCCCAGTCCCCTGGGCCACCCCCTACACCCCAGCAATTGCTATACCTAACGTTTTCTCATAGCGCACTCGGAGCCCTTGTGAGGGGATTATTCAGCTCCTGATGGATTAAATAACAGATGACCCAGGGCACTGATTGTGATGTTGGGCACGTCATGGCTTTAAAATGAGGATCACTGTGCCCATCCCAAGAGATGCTGTAAGTATTGAACCAATGCTTTGTGCACCAAAAAACAGGGTAGAGATCAGGGGACTGCACAAGGAGAGCGTATTGTATTGGACAACCAGAACCCAGAGTCCACGCCCCAACATAGCTGCTTCCAGCCCACGCTGTAGGCTGTTGGAGAATGAGACAGAGAGTTCCATTAAAAAATCACTTTGTCGGGTGCCTGGGTGGCTCAGTTGGTCGAGCGACTGCCTTCAGCTCAGGTCATGATCCCGGACTTCCAGGATCGAGTCCCGCATCGGGCTCCCAGCTCCTTGGGGAGTCTGCTTCTCCCTCTGACCTTCTCCTCTCTCATGCTGTCTCTCACTCATTCTCCCTCAAATAAATAAATAAATAAAATCTTAAAAAAAGAAAAATCACTTTGTCCAAGCCTTGGAGGGGAATGGTGTGCATGTGTTAAGTGAGAATGTAAGGGTCCTTTAGCTTCCAACCCTCCTGCAAGGTCTCCACCCGAGGGCAGTCTAAACAGAGCCAAATTTGACCTTCCAGAGCCTGAAAGGACATGGTTTGTAGAACTGGGTTCCCATAGCTAGCCTAGGGTTTTAGAGCAACACAACTATTTAATTTTTGTGATTTTGAATGGAAAGTCTTCTAACCTGTGCCGTAAGTCAACATAACACTGTAACAGGCTTTCTTTTCTAAGATTTTTATTTGTCTATTCATTTGAGAGAGACACTAGGGGGAAGAGCAAAGGAAGAGGGACAAGCAGACTCCCACTGATCATGGAGCCCAACTCGGGGCTTGATGATCCCACAACGTTGAGATCATGACCTGAACCAAAATCAAGAGTCATGTGCGCAACCGACTGAGCCACCCAGGCGCCCCTTTAAACAGATATTTATAACCATTTCGTTAGGCTCACTGTTTTTCTTTTTAGATATAACCGTCATATACAAATAGTAATGATAGTTAATATTGACTTTGGCCTTAATGTGTTGCAGGCAACATTCTGAATATTGTACCTACGTTTGCTCATTGAATCTTCATAACAATTATAGGATATGAGTGCTATTGTTATCCCCATTTTCCATAGGAGGAAACTGAGACCCAGAGAGGTTAAGTGAGGTGCCCAAAGTCACACAGCACAACATATAAACCCTAGCACTGTGGCTCTGGAACCCACATGCCTTACGTGACAGCAGGCACACTACACAAAGAGCAAATGATGGGGAGAAGAGCTGGGTGTGGACTGGGCCTTCGTTTCTTCTTTCATTACGAAATGAACATGTACATATTATAGAACACATTGAAAATAAAGGAGAGAGGGGGAGGAATTCTAGATCCACCAACCAGTGTAAATACTCTCATTTATTCATAACACCCAGTAGGATAATAGAACAATTATACATACCAGTAAAGCCATCCGTTGGTGTAACTTGTGGTAGCGAAGGAAATAGGGCAAAAAGGTTATTGTTGAAGAAAATGTCCCCAATGTGTAGTAAAAACCTAGCCAGACTACGCTAAGGGCTGTGTGTCTCCCCCCTCCACCCTGCAGGAGCATCACTGAGAGGTCCCAGCCGCCCCCATAGGCACGCTTATGATCATCCTTTAAAGCCCTAAATTTCCCTCTAATTCCCTCTCTCCCTGGGCATGCTGAGAATTCCCTCGCAATCTCTGCATGAGGCTCTCTTCTAGCTGAGAGGCAGCTGCTGCCCAAGGCTGTCAAGTGTGAACGAAGATTTACAAAGCCACTAGGAACCCTCCGGGCCCATACAGGGAACACGGTGGTCACTCCTAACACTGCGCTCAGAACTTCTCCCTCTTCCTCAAGCTGCCATGGATTCACTTTTGCTCCGTCCTTCATGCATCCGCTCCGTGAATGTTTATGGTGTAGCTGCTGCGTCCCAGGCCCTGCGCCCTCCAGGGCACCCGATGGAGATGAGAAGGATGAGACCTCTGGAATGGGGAATGAGCTGGGAAAGGGGAGTAGGGACCATAGACAAAAGGAAGAGCACAGAAAAGGCGGGACACCTTTGGGATTTGGGCCCCCACCTTCCTGGCTACTGATGAGGGCGCACTTGCCAAGAGAGGTTTCTGGCAGCAAGGGCTGGGGCAGGCGCCCGTCCAATCGATGGGGGATAGGGACACAGGTTTGACCCCCGGGCTGGTCTTGGGATTTTCTCCCAACTGTGCTGAGCAGCCAGCAAAAGGACGTGAGCAAGATAGTAATGGGAAGGAACACAGCGTCCTTGCCCTCAAGGAATTCGCAATGGTGTAATTAGATCGTGAACTTCAAAAACTTTAATTCCGTCTGGGGAGAATGATGAGATGACAGAGATCTCACTAATATTTTACTGGAGGGCTTGTGCAGATACAACCGTGTTGACAACTGCTTTGAGAATTCTGAGTTCCATTCTCTGGCTGTGGCTCTCCTCGGTAAAGATAGAAAGAGCAGGTCAGGGGATATTCCTGTTCTGGGAATGACAGGAGCAGAATGAACAGAGTACGTGGGCCAACGAGGAGAAGGTCTTCCTTCAGTTTGAATGGATGCAGGTGCTTCTTATCATAAATTATCATTTCTTTCTCTATGTTCACCGGCAAGAATCAAGAAGCTTCATGATTTACTACATTTGTTAATTTGTCATGAAGTATTTATTTTTCATAACACCTGCATGTTTGACATTCGACATTATCTTTGGGCTCCTAGCCCATGGGATGGCAATCCACAGCCCATGGGCCAAATCTGGCCTGACCCCTGTTTTTCTACGGCCCATATGTGTTAACCATGTCTTTTATTTGCTGTATTTATATTTCTTGTTTTTATTTGCGGTATTCTGTATTCTGATGTTCTGACCTCTGCGGCCTGGCCTTCCCTGAGTTAGTATTATTAGTATTATAAGTTAGTATTATAAGTATTATATATAATATATATATAAAATATATATGTAATATATATTATATATATTAATATATAAGAATTATATATTAATTCTTAGAGACAGTAAATAAATGAGCATACTTTTCAAATATAAACCAACCAGTCCAGAGCCTACAGCCCCAACCACCCCCTTTACTGGGCTCTCACACTCCCGGCCACAGTCCACCTGACCTCATCACCCCAGCACTGAGTACTAGGTAACCAGGACAGAACCTATACCCCTGAGCCTGCTGAAATTATTCACACTAGTGAGTCCTAAGCCTGCTTACCCTGACTCACTCATTCTTTCCCACAGAAACCACAGTAAATGCTTTTGCCTACAATTTCCCGCATTCCTCCAGAGTGATCGTAATGCTTCCCTGTGTGTCCCTCCCAGCCCGTGGCACGGTGGGCCCTTGCCTCTTGGGAACTGTGAGTAACAAACTATCTTGTTAATGGCAATCATCTGATGTATAGGCCTTATGAGACCTCGAATTTTCTATTCATAAGATATATTTTTAAAACACCATTAGCTAAGAATGGCTTTTACATTCTAAACGGTTGAAGAGATCAGAAGAAGAAGAAGATTTCATGACACCTGAATATATAGGAAATTTAAATTTTATTGGAAACCAGCCATACTCATTTACATATGATCTGCGGCTGTTTTTTTGTCCTACATGGCAGAGTGGAGTAGTTATGACAGACACCTCATAGCCCAAAAAACCTAAAATATTGACTGTCTTCACAGACATAGCTCATTGACCTCCATAACGTGACCCATAGCTGTTTTATTTGCCCATTTAAGCTATGAACTTGTATCAATTGACCCATTGCTTTCTGTATGGTGTAGATCCCCTCATAGTTTGAAAGATTCAGACTCTCTGGCCATAACTTTCTTCCTAGGTCTACCCCCAAATGTCTGAGCCTCCAATGTTTGATTTTTTTTTAAATTATCCACAATAAGAAGAACATTTTACTGCGACTCAGAACATCCAAATAGATCATAGAAACAAATTTCACGAGGCATTATTCATCCTTATAATGGCTGGATCGCTTTGATGGTTTCTGTTTTCTTTTCCATTTTTAAAATATACTGCTTACAATCTACTGTTTTCAAACCCTACTCATGAGTCAACGTGCACAGTTTAATTAACATCATGAATCTAACTGAGTCCAATCTAAACAACACTAAGCATTTCTCTTATACACACTCTGCAGAGGAAGACAAATATAGAAGCAAATCATAGCGATAAAGCCCAAAAAACATAACATAAATTTAAAAGAATGCTCTAGAAGCAAAGAGGAAAAATAACTTTTTTTTTTTTTCCCTAGAGCTGCTGGGCAGGGTTTCATAGGGCAAGTGAGATTTGAATTTAGTCTAGAAGCATGGTCAGGAAATCCTTGTAGAGAGGTAAGGGAAAGGCTTCTGTGGTGCGCTGGGGGATTCTCTGGACGGTACTGAAGCGGAAAGAGTGCGCGGACCTGGGATGCCTTCATTGAAGGCTTCTACATGCTCTACTTGCAGCCAGCCCCCATACCCCGTTGCCCCCTACTGCCTATAGTTTTAAACCGAGTGTGTTGTTTCCTTCCACAACTAGAATTCTTCTTCCAGACCTCATGCAGAAAACAATGGAGCCATGTGGCCATCTCATGAAGGATTAAGCATGAATGTTTCCAGGAGTCTCCCGGGAAGTCAGCATGGCTGTGAAGCACTGGTAAGAAAACAAGAGCTGTGAGTGAGGAGTGCCAGTCTTCGGATTCATGTGAAACAGATATGGCTTCATCCAGCTTTAACTCAGTTTCTCTTTGGAGCCCCCGCACCACCAGTAGCACTGCTGTTCCGTAGGAAGAGCAGAAATTTAATCCCGATATATTCTAGTCCCTCCCCACCCCTTCTCACTGGTGTTTGCCTCCTCGTGGCAGTTGAGGGAATTGATCATCGATTCCCCTCTGGGGGGATCACTGCCTGCTCCCTGGCAGCAAGTCCCTTTAGATCTCTCTGGAGTCCTAAGGAGCTTTACTTCCCCCAACACACCCAAGCACTCCGCCCAGATAACATCGTGCACAGGCACTCTCTTCAGGTCCCGATCTTCTGAGCCCCTGAGTCTTGGGAACAACTAGGAAGCTGTGGCTCTTCCTTTCTGGAAACTTCTTAACTCTTCAGACTCCAACACCAGACTTCCTCCTAGCTCCCCCCGCCACCCAAGGGAACTCTTCATTCCACTTCTAGACTCTGTTGTGATATTTACACTCAGAGGCATCTCACTTAATCTCCTTAGTGAGTCTGGGCTTCATAGAGCCTGGCGTGCTGTTTTCCGCTAATGCTCTCGCCCCTGAAACAATCAACTGAAACTGGTCCAACTTCTTGGACTGAGGTAGTTGGGGGTACAATTTCAGACAATTTAAAAAGGAAATATGCAAGCAGGAAAAAATATCTCAAAATATTATTCTAATACTTATGCTTATTTGTATTTCCTCAGAAGTGGACCTTATCTCTACTTCAGATCATTTCACTGTAGCTGAGACTCCTATCAACCCCCAACTCACCACCTCCCCTTGAATGTCCAAGACACACAACGAGACTGTGGACTTTGTGCTGTTCTGAGCATTAAGAATCTCCACTGACACCGAACTTCTGCCACAAAGGAGGATTAGAAATAACCTCAAATCCACACATAAGCCATAGCTCGTTTTCTCTGGTGGAGGTAACATGGACTTTCTAGTATCTCCTCACCACAGAGAGGAGGAGGCCCCCCAGCAGCTGGGCTGCCGGTTCTGGTGTGGGGAGGAGCTGCAGAGCTAGCGTTCTGGTAGCAGTGGGATGATAATGACTTCTGATTGGTACTTGGGTAGTAGTATGCTAATTAGGTACTTTATGACTTAAAGATTCTTTAAGAAATAATAGAGTCCGAAGTGCTTTGTTAAATTTGCAGAATATGGGATGCCTGGGTGGCTCAGTCAGTTAAGTATCTGCTTTTGGCTCAGGTCCTGATCTCAGGGTCCTGGCATCAAGTCCCATGTCAGCCTCCCTGCTTGGTGGGGAGGCTGATTCTGCCTTTCCTGCTCCCCCTGCTTGTGTACGCTCTCTCTCTCTGTCAAATAAATAAATAAAATCTTTAAAAAATTTTGCAGAATGCAATTGCAATAAACGTATTTTTCGGGGCGCCTGGGTGGCTCAGTGGGTTAAGCCTCTGCCTTCGGCTCAGGTCATGATCTCAGGGTCCTGGGATCGAGCCCCGCATCGGGCTCTCTGCTCGGCAGGGAGCCTGCTTTCCCCCTCTCTCTCTGCCTGCCTTTCTGTCTACTTGTGATCTCTCTCTCTCTCTCTCCCTCCCCGCCCCCCGTGTCAAATAAATAAATAAATAAATCTTTAAAAAAAAAAAAAAAAAAAAAAAAAAAAACGTATTTTTCTAAAGGGCACTGGGGATAGGGAGTGGAAAAAATCTCCCCAGCAACGACATAAGAATAAACTTTCTAGTCCCAACAGAGGCACGTGGCAGATGCTCAGAACTACATGTTCAGGCACCATGTATGTAGTACGTTATCAGAGATGTGTGGCTGAACAGTGTGGGGTATCCGAAACCCCAAGAATGGGCTGCCGTGCTTGCTGTCTTGAGTGTGCAGCTGCCCAGTAGTGCCCCCTGGTGGAGCTAGGGCTTACTGTTGCTGGTTGTTCTTTTCTTGCTTCAGGAAGGATGAGGGCGAGAACCCAAGCTGATGGAATTCCTTTCTGGTTGAACTTTTTGCCTTTTGTTCTTCCTTTCCCTTTTCAATAAAGGAAAAACGTAATATCTGGTAAGTTCTTTTATTCCAATTTTCTTGTGGCAACACTAAGGGTGTTTTTGTAGCAAAATTCTCAAAACTGTAAATTAAAGGCTTAACTCCTTTATAACTACTCATGCTATACCAAAAATTTGCTTTATCAGGCAAAGCACTCCTTTTCTGCTTATTTTTATATAACAAGATATAGATATAGTTTTGGTTTTGAATCTATATGTTCTCACTGAATGTCCACATGAGTACATATGTATGTAATTATTTTTTACTCTATGGATAGTATCCTTAGAATGAACCATAGTCCGTTTAACCATTGATATGCCATATTACATCTGGCCATGAGGTTTCTTTCAGTTCTTTGCTGACAAGAAGCACTGCAATGAACATTCTTGTGTGTTGTGTATATCTGTGACTTTTGGGGGGAATAGATAAGAAGTGAAATTACTGAGTCAAAGAATACATATACTTTAAGTTCTGAGATATTACCAAATTTCCTTTCAATTTCAGACTGAAATTGTATACCGTTAGCAGTGTGTGGGTTAATATCTTGTCTTCACTCATCTTCTCTCTCTTTCAATCTAGAGAGGAAATTATGGGTTTTTTTTTGTTTGTTTGTTTTTCACTTTTAAGTAAGCTCCACACCCAGTGTAGGCTTGAACTCACTTTCCTGAGATCAAGAGTCACCGCTCTATCAATTGAGCCAGCGGGGCAACCCGAGAGAGGAAAAAATCCTGCTACTGCTCTCATTTTAATTCCCCGTTTACCAACTAGATGAAAATTGTTTTCATGTTTCACAGTCATTCATGTTATTTTCTGCCATGAATGCCTATCAATGTGCTTCATATAGTTCAATATTCAATTGTATGTTTTTCTTTTTCATATTTAGAAGTTCTTTATATATTCTGGGTATTAGTCCTACTCAGTCTTCAATTTTGTTTATGGCATCTTGTGTTCTTCGGAAGGCTTTTTTTTTTTTTTTTAAGATTTTATTTATTTATTTGACAGAGAGAGAGAGACAGCAAGCGAAGGAACACAAGCAGGGGGAGTAGGAGGGGAAGAAGCAGGCCTCCTGCCGAGCAGGCAGCCCATTTCAGGGCTCAATCCCAGGACCCTGGGATAATGACCTAAGCGGAAGGCAGATACCCAATGACTGAGCTCCCCAGAGGTTATTAATATTGGTATAATCAGGTATCTCCATCTCTTTCATGTTTTTTTCATTTTTGTTAGAAGATTTTAAATAACTTTTACAAATAATATCTTAATACCTTAAATACCATATATACGTGTGCATGTACACATATATAGCGGGAAATCTGAACCTCCTGACCCCCTTCACCCATTTGTGCGACCCCTACTCGGCTAGAGCAAGTCAGAGGGACGGCGGGAGGATGGCACCCTCCAGCCTCCGGCCCGGGAGAGTGTTCCAGCGGGCTCTCACTGTGTGCTGGATTAAATGCCTGTACTCCAGCTGACACTTTAATGTGAGCAGACGGCCTCTTCGGCTTACAGTCTGGGCACCACCGCTGCTTTGCCCTGGGCGCCCGGGGGGTCAATCTCCGCCTACAGGCCCTTGAAGAGCCCAGTGTCGGATCGCTAATCTGCGCAAGCTCCGCTGGTTTTCAAAGCTAGATGTTCGGGGGCTCATCTTTCAGAAGCAGGCCTTAAAACGTAGGGCGCCGACGTGCGGTCGGAACCCTTCTCTCCTCGAGGAGAAGCTCCAGATTTCGAGTTCCCTGCCGGTGGCTGGTCGCTGGTAAGGTTTATGCCAAGATGGTGCCCCCCTCCCCCCTCCCCCCTTGGAGGTGATTTTCTTCTCATTTGCCCAGTGCGCAGGCATTGTTCAGCTAGCCTTCTGGTTATTTTCAGAGGAGATTCTCTTCCTACGCAGCCGTGGACTCGGTACGTCTGTGGGAGGAAGCGAAGTCCCATCTTCCTATGTCGCCGTCTTGAACCATCGAAAGGTACGTGCCTTTTCTATTTTCTTCAATGACTTTGTAATTTTTCTACTAATTTCTTTAACCTCAGGAGAATACGTCTATGGTTGGTTACGGATCTTTATTTCGACCTTTTCCCATATGTATAGACACAATTCATTGTGGAGTAGTTCATACTTTTTTTTTTAAATTTATTTTAATCCATATATCTGAAGGCTCATGTTAATTTACCATGCAAATATGATCTGATGGATCCTTCATTTTATTTTATTTTAAAGATTTCATTTATTTATTTGACAGAGAAAGAGACAGTGAGAGAGGGAATACAAGCAGGGGAGTAGGAGAGAGAGAAGCAGGTTTTGCGGAGCAGGGAGCTGGATGTGGGGCTGGATCCCAGGGTCCTGGGATCATGACCTGAGCCGAAGCCAGATGCTCAACAACTGAGCCACCCAGGTGCCCCTAGTTCATACCTTTTCAAGTTGATTTGAATAGCCATGTTTTTCATATACTCAATTCCGAGGTCAAAAGAGATAACTTGGCTAGAGACACAAGGGCGGGAGAAATTGACATTTACATGACATCTGGGGCTTGCAAGTAAAATCAGTCTCTGGAGGGTAATATATAGAATCAGAAGAGGTCAAGAAGGGCACTGAAGACACAGTTGAAGGAGGACCGGCGAAGATGTGATGTCTGCTGCATCTAAGGCCCTCCGAGGAGCCATATTCCTACCCTAGGAGAGTATAAAATCCTTATCAGGGCACAGGATCTCACCTCCAGATTTCTCACCCCTGCTGGTTCCTACAATTCCACTTTCCCCCTCACTATCCCTGGGTTTCTGAGCAGCATTAAACTCCTTTCTAGCACCATGTGTGGGAGGAGAGATTGGTTCTTACAGTGAGGGGGCACTGACATGTCACAAACACAAGCTGAAAGTCATAGAGTGCTGGAACCACTTTTCACAAATACACAGTTGTCCTTCCCAAATTGTCAATAGCCTCTTCTGCTTTGAAAACCCTTGGAAGAGCGTTCAGTAAGGAAGCAAATGCACATCTGCTGAAGAAATGATGAAGACCTAAGCCAGAGCAGTGGCAAAGGATCCAGAGGAGGGGGTGGGTATGAGGAATATTTATGAAGTAAGACCCACAAGCCAAGGTCTTGGTTGGCTGACCCAGGGTAGGCAAGAGGGAGGAGGCAATGAGGATTCCAAACACTGTAGTTCGGGCCACTGAGTGGCTGAATATTTCATCCATCAAGATAAGAATAGAGAAGCAGATCTGGGTAGTTAGGAAATGATCAGTTCAGTTTGGAACATGGTGAATTTGAGGTCCCTGTGGGAGATTTTATGGGGACGCCCAGCCAGCCAGGAGTCTCTGGACATGTATGAAACATAGGGAGAAAAATCCCACACGAGAGACTGAGCGGGAACAGCCAGCTTTAGGGACTAGTAGCGCTCAGGGACTAGTAGCATCAGTGGGTAACAACCCACTGGTCATTCTAGGTCAGTCATGCCTCCCCTACTGAAGCTTGCCTGTGGCCTTGAAGATCCACTGGATAGATAGTCTGTGGCTGATAGTCCCGGATGCCCCAGGAACAGCACGGCCTTCCTGATGTGAGCTGGACCAAGCCTTGGCAAGTGCAAGTTTAATAACTCTAGAACCTTCATAGTGCCGTCTCTCCTGGGGAAAACAGCAAGGGGAGGAAAGATAATAAAATCAACTAATCATCAAGTTATATCCCATGTGGTTGGGTAGCTGGGGAGAGGCACTTAAACACAAACTCTTCTCACTTATCTCTACCTGGGAGATACGCACGATGCAGATTACAGTTTTTGTCAATGTCTCATAAAGTCTTCAGCAAACCCAGCTTCAAGCTCCCCCTGCCTACACACGGCTGCATGGAACTCCTCCCGCAACCGAACCCCGGGGCTGCCACTAATCCCATCACAGCTGCTTCGCGACCTCACATTCTCATTCTTCATCCTTCCTGGGATGTGTCAGCAATGCCGAGTCCAAGGAGAAAGGCTTCTCAGAACATTGCTCCCAGCAGAGAAGGACTGGCCGGTAGCCAGCTGTCAGGCCATGATTTGAGATTAGAAACACATCGGACTCTGAGTTCCTAAGAAATCTACTCAGCAGTATTCAGGAGGATAATTACTTTGTTCATTTCCTTTGTTTCTTTCACTTGTTCTTCTGATTGGGGGGGGGGGTCTCCTTTCTGCTAGCTTTGAACACCCTAATGTTTCCCTCTACCTGTCCCTTGTTCATTAGCCTCCCAGTCTCACATGAAGGAGTTGATTCTGGATTCTAAGACCTATCTTCTCTCTCTCGTTGCCATAACTATTCTCTCCCCAACCTCAAATCAGACTGGACATCCAGGATGTAAGACAGGTCTTTGCTGGACCTTCAATTCAAGGAGGTATTTCCCAAGGGAGTGACATGTGCATCAAATGGGGAAGATTGGACAATTTCTTGCATTCACAGCTTATATTTATTTTAAAATATCTTTGCTTAGTTTTTCAAAATGCAGCTCTCTCAGCACCTGCATCAAATTCTCCTGGAGCACCCATTAAAACCACTAATTTCTGTGCTTCTCCCCAAACCATTCAATCAGATCTCTGAGGCTGGGACTTAGAAATCTCCAGGTTGAACAAATACTTATGCTGCTTCTTACATACCCAAGCCTTGAGAACCACGGCTATAGTCTTATTTAACTCAGCCTCAAAATTTTCTGAGTTGTGCAGTGCCTAGTGTTTTTCTTTTCTTTTCTTTCTTTTTAACCAACAGATGCATTTCTTTGAATATAATCTCAGTCAGATACTCGAGACATGCAGTAGACTGGATCACTGGTTGGGGCCATCGCTGGAGTTGGGAAGGGGTAAGGACTGGTGTTCCACACTCAGAAAGCAAACTTCCTCTCCTTGCAGTCCCAAAAAGCACAGATTTGGAGATCTGACAGACCTGGCTTGAATCAAACACTCATTTTGCTGAGCGAAAGGGACTTTCAACAAGTCATTAAACTCAGCATTCGTTGCCTGTACAGGGAGCAGTCACCCCTAACACACAGCTTTTGCAAGTGTGATCATGACCTGAGGGCATTCCCTTGGTTGGCTGATGTTGAGGGCCATCAGAGGAAAGGGCTGGGAGTGGCACTAATTAATTACTATTAATAAGATTTCAGCCCATTTAAAGATAGATAGTATTCACTATGAAATTCTGCCTCCATAATCCACAGCCCTTCACGTCTTTTTTGATAAATTAATCGAAGGAATATTAGTGCTGTAGGCTAAACCTAATGGCTTGTAATTGACTATGAAATGGAAATTTGCTAATGAGGAACTAGGAGATTAAATTTTTCATTAAGAAATACTAATCAACAGAGTCCAAGAAGTTTTTTCCTGAAAACAAAAACACACACAAAAAATCTTGTTTCAAAGTGTTAGTGTTTGCTAGGAGAGTAGGTCACCCAGGTCTGGGACAGTGATGTGACCACCCCATGAGCGATTATTTCTAATGTGTGCTACTGCTATTTCTGGGTCTCCAGCTCCCTGGGTACCAGGACTGAGAAGAGACAGCTGGGCTGGCCTGTGCTGTCCCTGAGTGGCCACTCTCTTCCTTGGGAAAGTGAGAGGGAAACAACACAACCCAAGTCGTGGTCTTCTTCTCAGATCCTGTCTTGGTTTATTTACTTAGTGATTCAATCTGAATATTTTCTTCCTTTGTAAGATTATCCAGAGAGATGTGGATGTTTTCTTGTATACTTTCTGCTCAATTCATTTTCTGTTACATTTTAAAGATTTTATTTATTTATTTACTTGACAGAGAGAGGTCACATTTACTTGACAGAGAGAGGCACCCCATTTTCTGTTACATTTTCTGTTACATTTTAAACACCACACGTGCATCTTTGCTAATAATGTCAAGATATACAAATACAGTAGTTTCCCCTCAAGGATTCTACACAGATCAAGTGATCATTTTTTTCCACAACTTTAATTCTGAAAAGTAATACAGCATCTTATTTAGCAACCCCCCCCCCAAATCACATGACATCATTGACGTTTATCTTAAGGAACACTTGGTTTAAAAATACTTACTTGAGGGGCACCTGGGTGGCTCAGTGGGTTAAAGCCTCTGCGTTTGGCTCAGATCATGATCTCAGGGTCCTGGGATTGAGTCCCACATTGGCCTCTCTGCTCAGCAGGGAGCCTGCTTCCCTTCCTCTCTCTCTGCCTGCTTCTCTGCCTACTTGAGATAAATAAAATCTTAAAATCTTAAAAAATATATATATACTTACTTGAGATTTTCTCGGGTTTGGTTTCCTGAGAGCAGAAGCATGAGCTCTCAGTGCCTAGCAGAAGTCCCAGTATGGTAACATCTCAAGATATATTTAATAAACTGAATGAAAAGGAAATAATGAGTAGATGATGGAGCAACGGAAAGATCTCTGAAATATGACAAAGTGTGAGGAGTGGGGGACTTCTGAGCTCAGAACTGAATGTGGTGTTCTGCTGTAGAGATCAGTCCTTACTCGAAGCCATTTTGGGCAGAGTGGCTGAAATTTGACAGCATGCTGGTGACAGGCAAGAGCTTGGAAGTGGACAACCGTGGGTCTGTGAGGAAGCTCCCACCGCACTCTGAGACAGAGGACATTAGCACCATCTCAGGGGGCATCTGGAATCTCATCCTTGAGACTGGGGACATGGAGACCCCTCAGGGACCCTCCCTGAGTGAGTCATCCCAGTCCCAAGTAGTAGGGCCAATAATGTATGAGGAGTTTGAGCTATCCCTAACAGGAGCGTTTGTGTCACAGTTTCAAAAATATTATCCCCTGAATTTGATGTGTGACTCCAATGGTTGCCCATAAACCTCACGCAGCTGGATCCACTTTGTAGAACTAACTTAACAACGAAGTTGGTGGGAAATGTAAGTAGGAGGTAGATTTTACTCTGTATTTATTTTTTTCACCTTTCCTATAATAAGTGCTATTGGGAGGGATAATCTCCCACCACAGGTGTCTGGAGCCCCTGCATGTCTTACTGGGCTTGCCAAGAATGCGAAGCTCGGACTGCTCTTCATCCAGATCATTGCTCAGAATTGAGTTTGCAGTAAGCCGCCTTGAGGGATAGGGTCATGTCTCGCCAGGACAAAGAATAGGCATGTTTACTGTTTGCCATAAAACCAAAGGATTCCCCCAGTTCGCTGTTCCTGAGCTGCAAAGCAAACCCGTTGCATGTGTCCCCAGTGTCACCCGTGTGGGATGGGGGTGACGATGGGGAAGGAGGCAAAGGGAACTTGGCAAACATGCCGATGCTCATGTTGCTTTCTGTCGTGAGCAGAGTCCTTTGTCTCTGGCCAGCAGCCTTGTGTTTTCTACCAGTAGCCCTGAAACAGCAACAGGCTCACTTGTTTTTGCTGATAAATAGGGTAAAATTAAATCCTACTGCCTTCAAGTATGTTACTTTTGTGACAACAAATCAATGAACATTATTATAAAATTGGAAACGATCCTTCTCTTACAACTTGTTACTTTCCTTCCTTGATTCTCTAGTTTACGTTGATTAAAATGCAATGATGTGTTTCTATAAACAAATACCTAGGATAGAAAATGGGAGCCTAAGTCATTACATTTTATGACTCTTTCCTTTCAGGTTAGAAAACATATCTCTCAAGCTAGTAGTCCTCAAGTCTCAGCAGAATTCAGTCTTCTAGTAAAACGAATTCTTCTGGATAGTCTGGGGCTGATCCCTATAGTCCCCCTATTTTCATGGCTGCCACCTTGCAGTGATGTCCCCATCCAATTCCTATATGCCTAACAGTGGGCAAGGCACTCTGCCCACACACTGTGTGTTCCTCCAGACCCCAGCCCCCCTTCTTCCATAGCAGCTAGATCTGCCATCTCTCTAGATCCAGGGGTTTCAACCTCTCCTCCAAACAGTGATCTCTACCCTTGTCTTCCCAAGGAGAACCATGATCTCCTCCGGGTCCTAAAACCCATAAGCTCTGGATCTCCCTGGGGGGTGGAAAGATGGGAGCCCAACTCAGATCTTTAGACCTACAAAGGAGGCTTGCCTTCCAGTGAGGATGGGGAAAAAAAAACACTAAGACTAATTAGCTGTGTCTCAGTAAGTTACTTTGTAATATCTGTATTCTGTACTCCCTCAATTCTGGCAGCTGGGTCCCTCAGTCCAGCATGTGATTCTTGATCTCAGGGTCATGAGTTCAAGCCCCATGTAGGGTGTGGCACCTGCTTAAGGAAAAAAATCAATCCCTCAACTCTTATAGGCTCTCTAAAAAGTATTAATTAATTTAACACCAGCAGTGTGGCTTCTCACTAAACGGTGCTCACTAAGATGCGCATTCAAGCCAGTGGTCAGCTTGATCTCAGCCCACAGGCCGGGACTTTGGTGCTGGCTGACCGTCTATCAGCCACCTCCTCTCTTCCATCTGCTTGCCCACACATCCAGCTTCCCCTGTCTCTCGCAGCTCCAGATGGCAGCTCCTTCTCCTTATGGCTCACTTTACCCACATGTCCCCTAGAAGTTGCTGTTCACCAGGCCTCTGTCCTAGGTCCTCTTCCTGTCTCACATCCCAGCCCCTCTTGAGTGGCATCCTCATTTCCATCGTTCCCCTGGCTGCTACCCCACCCATGCCCCTCTCCCCAGCTCCAGGCTCCCCTCCAGCTTTCTAGGGAACTTTTCTCCTCTCTCCTCTTCTCCTCTCCACTCCCCTCCTCTCCCCTCCTCTCCTCTCCTCTCCTCTCTGCTCCTCTTCTCTTCTCTTCTTCTCCTTCCTCCCTCCCTCCCTCCCTTCCTTCTTTCCTTCCTTCCTTGAGATGTTATTGGGGAGCCTGGGTGGTTCAGTCAGTTAAATGTCTGTCTTCTGCTCAGGTCATGATCCCAGGGTCCTGGGATCAAACCCCACATTGGGCTCCCTGCTCAGCGGAGAGTCTGCTTCTCCCTCTCTCTATGCTCCTCCCTGCCCTGCTTATGCTCTCTCTCTCTCTCAAATAAATAAAGAAAATCTTAAAAAAAAAAAAAGATTTTCTTTATTTATTTAGAGCAAACATGTGAGCAGGGGAGGGACAGACGGAGAGGGAGAGAGAGAATCTTCAAGCAGACTCCCTGCTGAGCATGGAGTCCGGGTTGGGGCTCAGTCCTAAGGACCCTGAGTTCATGACCCGAGCCAAAGTCAAGAGTCGGATGCTCAACCAACTGAGCCACCCAGGCGCCCTTCTAATGGACTTTTCTGCTTGGAGGTGACATAAGCACTCCAAAGTCAATGGTTCCAAAGCACACTCGGCCTATTCCCCCAAATTTGCTTTCCACGTCAAGCCCCTTATCTCAGCAAATGCTGCCACCGCCCAGTGAACTGCCCAGGAAGGAATGAGAAGCTTCCCCATACCCTGTCAGTTAACAGGACTTATGAATTCTTTGTCCTCACTTCCTCTGTCACTTCTCATTGGCCCTCAGATGTCAGCTGAGGCCAGGCGCTATCATGTCTTGCTGGGGTCACTAATTCTACTTCTTACTAGGTTTTTGTTTTGTTTTGTTTTGTTTTAAGATTTTATTTATTTATTTGACAGAGAGAGAGAGAGGCAGGCAGAGAGACAAGGGGAAGCAGGCTCCCTGCTAAGCAGAGAGCCTGATGCGGGGCTCGATCCCAGGATTGTGGGATCATGACCTGAGCCAAAAGCAGAGGTTTATCCCACTGAGCCACCCAGGTGCCCACTAATTCTACTTTTTTTTTTAAATTTTTTTTTAAGATTTTATTTATTTATTTGACAGAGAGAGAGATCACAAGTAGGCTGAGAGGCAGGCAGAGAGAGGGGGGGTGGGGGAAGCAGGCTCCCTGCTGAGCAGAGAACCCGATGCAGGATTTTATCCCAGGACCCTGAGATCATGACCTGAGCTGAAGGCAGAGGCTTTAATCCACTGAGCCACCCAGGCGCCCCACTAATTCTACTTCTTACATGGTCTCTCTAAACTCTGGCTACAATCCACTCAATTCCACTCTGCAGTGACAAAGATCTTACTAAAGTGCAAAGCTGACCTTGTAATTCTTTTTTTTTTTTTTTTTTTGTGGTGGTGGTGCTTGTCTGGGAAACGAAGCCCTTGTCGTTCTTTTTCTTTAAATCTCTGAACACCCCTCAGTGCCTTCCTAAAGAAGAAGTCATTGTGACTTCCAAATCCGTGCATGCCCTGGTCCCACGGTCCCACCCTCATCATCTTGGGAACCAGAACTCCTAGCCTTGCTGTGTGGCGCTGTATCCACCAGAGGGCAGCCTAACTCTCAGCAAATCGGATCCCTGCCTTCCAGAGACACTAGAACACAGTGTTTTCCGGAGAGCTCAGGCCTCGTCGCTGCTGTCCTACATCTCAGTTTGGTGAATGAGGCAAATGAAAAAGAAATGAACCACTGAAAGAATATCTGTCATTTGCTCCAAATTTTATCAAAAGAGGCAACAGGAATAATTAGAGACTCTCCTGGGAGGGTGGTCAGGTTTGGTTTGCTATGTCCCAAGATCAAGGACCAGGAGGAGGAACAATCTAGAGAATATTATAAAGATCTGATTTTGGTGATAAGGATATCTAATACATTTTTAAAAGTATGGGGTACTGGTTTTAAAATATATTTATATTTTAAATAATATTAATAAAAATTAATAAAATATTTTAAATAAAATAAAATTATATTTTAAATAAAATGCCCAAAGCAGTACTTTCCAGAAAATTTGTCCAACTGAAGACTCCAGAACTGCCTGTGAAACAGAAATCTCCATCCGTCCATCTTCCAACTGAAATCTCATATTTGTGTGTGTGTCAGGGAGGGGGATGACATCCTTCTCTAGCCTCCCGACTGATCTAGTCTTACGACTTCTTCAATTATATACATTGTATCTTCAGGGCTCAGTGCAGTTCTCTGTCCTGCTGGGAAACTTTCCCAACTGGCCTAGTCCAGACAAAATGCATGTTGCACGCCTCCATCCCAGCAGCCATCATTCTGTACTGTTGGGCTTTCTTCAGAGGAAATTATTTCTCTACGTCCATGTCCATGACTGGCTCATAGTAGGTGCATAATATCAGTGGCTACACAAAACATCCAACACGTGTGCTGTGTGACCTCTGACCCATCATTGCTTTCCTTTAAGCCTCAGCTTTCTTGTCAGTCGAGCCCACGATATGGCGAGAGCCCTTACCTAAGTGTCTTAGGCATATTAGTAATAAGAACGGGATTAGTTAGCAAAGGACTGTCTAGATTATCAGAACCTGGTATACTTGCTACAGGGTTTCTTCTCCACCTTCTGTTCTGGGGTGTTTGCAGAGGGTACCATTCACTTGTAAAAACACAAGCCTTCTGGGACACCTGGGTGGCGCAGTGGGTTAAAGCCCTCTGTCTTGGGATCGAGCCTTGCATCAGACTCTCTGCTCAGCGGGGATCCTGCTTCCCTTCCTCTCTCTCTGCCTGCCTCTGCCTACTTGTGATCTCTGTCTGTCAAATAAAATAAATGAAAACTTAAAAAACAAAACAAAAACAAAAAAACGCACCCAAGCCTTCTGAAGGGAATCTTCCAGAAGAATTGCAGAGTGGACCTTGAACTTCCAGCCTTGCTGTGTGCCACTGGATCCACCAGAGGGCAGCCTAACACCAATGTTGCGGAGTTCCGCCTTTTAGAGCCTTGAAAGTGCCCTGTTTTCCAGAGAGCACGGTAGCGGCTTAACTTTCCTCCCCCTACCCTGGCCCTTTGGATGAAAATCTCTATAAAACGTATTACATGATCTCCTAGCCATTATAAGTACATTGTTATCATGATTTCCTGTGAGTTGGCCTCACCATTTCCTGTCACTGTAGGTATAAGCTTAATTCGAAACCAATGCCTCTTTTCAGCCATTCTGTGGAATTTGTGTAAAGGAAGTAAGAACTGGCTATATAGTCTATGGATTCATGTTTTAGAAATAAAGTGGAAAAATCTATTAAAAAATAAAAATAAAGAGGGGCGCCTGGGTGGCTCAGTGGGTTAAACCTCTGCCTTTGGCTCAGGTCATGATCCCAGGGTCCTGGGATCCAGCCCCGCATAGGGCTCTCTGCTCAGCAGAGAGTCAGCTTCCTCCTCTCCCTCTGCCTGCTTCTCTGCCTGCTTGTGATCTCTGTCTGTCAAATAAATAAATAACATCTTTTAATAAGTAAATAAATAAAAATAAAAGTAAAGTGGATTGCTTTCCCACTGGAAAACCAACACAGACTTACTTCAGAAGATTTCGACGGAAAAATTTAAAAAGCGGGAAGACCCCCAACCCCTTATTCTCACCGCTTTTCTGTACTTATCAAGAGCTGGGGTATCGCAGGCTTTCTGCAGAGCCTCAGAAGTGCAAAGGCGAAAACAGTGATGAGCTTGCTTCTAGGGTGTGTGCAGCCCCGTGGGGAAAGCAGACAAGCAGGGGATGATTATAACCAAGCATAATGAGCACTTTAACACGAATAGGCACCAGGTTCTTAGAGAGCATGCGGTAGGGGCCACTTTGGCTTGAGTGATTGGAAATGCTTTTTGGAAGGACCAATGAAGTTGGGTTTTGAAAAATCATGTATGGGGAGGGGGTGTGGGTAAAGGGAACAAGAAATCAACAGACAGAAATATACCTCCTCTTTCCATATCTTTATGGACAGCACAATTCTGGCCTCCCCAATGGTTTGTCTTTTAAGCACCCAGAACAGTGCCTGGTACACAGTAGGGGCACAGAAAACGTTGGTTAAGTATACCGATATGAACTTCAATGATTTTGCTGGGCTGCTGATGCTCCTATAAGTTTTTGTCCCAGTGCTACTGGCCTCTCTCAGGTGTTCACGTGGCCTGCTCCACCCTGCTCACATTATCTACTCCATTCTCTTAGCCTTCAGGGTGCTTACTCTTCCCTGATATCATGTTATTCCTATTATCTGTGTTCCCCCACAAGAAGGTAAGCTTAATAAGGGTAAGGGTCTTTTATTTTATTTATTTTGCTCACTGCTATAGCTCTATGCCTATAATAGGTCTTAAAATACAGGAGATGCTTGATAAATACTATTTTTTAAAAGATTTTATTTATTTATTTGACAGAGAGAGATCACAAGTAGGCAGAGAGGCAGGCAGAGAGAGAGAGAGAGGGAAGCAGGCTCCCCGCTGAGCAGATAGCCCGATGCAGGACTCGATCCCAGGACCCTGAGATCATAACCTGAGCCGAAGGCAGCAGCTTAACCCACTGAGCCACCCAGGCGCCTGATAAATACTATTTTGAAAAAGAAAAAAGGATGAGTATGAGTCATCAATCTTAGTTTTACTTTGTAATCGAAAAATGCATGTTTTTTTTTTTTAAAGCAAACAATGGAGCGAGGTTGCTATCATGGGTCCAGGCATCCGATAGTTTACTGGAAAACTCACAAATAAAATAAGAAAGGATAGAAACTCAGTTGTACTCATTCAGCTCACATTCTCTTCGTCTTATTTATCCCAAGGAAAGAAAAGAAAATCATCCATGACAAGTAGTGGCTGTCAGAAAGGCAGTTTCATGCTCAGGGAAAAGTGAAATCTCCCGCCAACAGAGCAGCTTCAAGTACACTTTTCTTCTGGAGGAAAATTGGAAGGACTGAAATGAGCTCACCCATCAGCATTACCTCCACCCTTCCCTGTCTTTGTGGTATGTTACAGCTCTGCGAGTTATAGAAAAGGGCTAGTATTACAAGTAATTCTTGTCTGTAGAAAACAAACAGAGTTTGGTGGAACGTGAGGTCACCCTATGGGACCTGCTTGCAAATTCCCTCCAGCACTTCTCTGAATGTGGGCGGCTGTGGGTCTCCTTTGGGCTGGTTACTAGCATCCTGTTGTTCTCCTCAGCAATTAATCAGCTAAATAGGACGTTTCACCATGCTTATTTTATATTTGTATGAGAGTCATGATTTTACATTTTTAAAAATTTGTATTTATTTGAGGGAGGGAGGGGGGCAGGAGAGGCAGAGGGAGAGGGAGAAGCTGAGGACTCCCTGCTCGTCCTATCCCAGGGGTGGAGATCCCAGGGGCTGAGATCATGAGCAGGAGGCAGATGCTTAACTGACTGAGCCACCGAGGCCCCCCATGATTTTATATTTTTAAAAGAATAATCATTTAACCCCTGTCACATATTAGAAAAATATCACTGAAAGTATGGTCATATTATGCAAGGCACCCTTTCAGTGGAAGGAAACTCATTTGCATTGCCCTAACGAAGGGAATTTTTTTCATTGCTCTGACTTAGAGGGATGGAGTGGGGGGGTGCTTGTCAAAACACCCCATTCTGGTAGCAGAGATCAAGGAGGTATTCTGAATGCTGTTGAAAATTACTTTTTGGTCTTTGAAGATGGGGTGCTTCTCACGAACATGTTGCTGCTTGATAGGCAGTCACAAGTTCGCCTCTCTAGGCTGTTAATGCTATTCCACAGAACACCCCAGGGCCGTTTGTTTGAGCGGATGTGTGTGACAGGAGGTGGAGGAGGAATGTGCATTTGCTGGTGAGAACTGTGACAGGACCCATAGCAACCAGAAACCCTTGTTTTCAAGGAGAAAAGGAAAGTCTTTCAACAAACAGTGCTGGGCAAACCAGGTATCCATGGGCAAAAGAATGAAATTGGGCCCTTACCTTAAACTCTATAGACAATTTATCTCAAACTGGACCAAAGACCTAAACGTAAGAACTAAAAGCATAAGACTCTGAGAAAAACACACAGGAAAAACACATAATGATATCGGATTTGGCTATGATTTCTTGGATGTGACACCAAAAGCACGCTCAACAGATAAATTTGACTATATCCCTGCTCCGTGCTTTAGCCAGAGTGATCGTGCTCGTGTGAGATCGTGGTGCCCCTCTACTCAGATGCCTCTACAGCTGTCCTGTTCACTCAGAGTAAAACCAAAGTCCTCACAAGGCCAGAACAGAATTTGGTCTCCCATTCTCTCTCTGGCCTCATCTGCCAGACTCTGTCTGCTCAGCCACTCTGGCCTCTTTGCTGTTCCTCTCTGCACCATGCAGAGCAGGGACCCTCTCAACTCAGGGGCCTTGTGCTTGCTGTTTTCTAAGGCTGGAAAATTTTCCTTCTAGACACCCACATAGCCACATGGCTCATTCCCTCAGGTCCTTGAGGTCTTTGTACAAAGTTGACCTTCTTGGTGACCTGTAAACCATCTCACTTAAAACTGAACCCACCACTGCGGATCCCATTCTGCCTATTCCTTTCTGCCTTGTTTTCTTTCATAGAACTCGTTGGTATCTAGTACATAATATAGTTTATTTACTTACTTATGTTTAGCTTATTGTCTTTGTTCCCATTAGAGTTAAGTTCCTTGAAGTACGGAGTTTCTTACTTGTTTGGTTTATTGATGTGTGACAAGCACCTAGAATAGTGCCTGGCACATAGTAGGGCTTACTAAATGTTTGTTGAATGATGGATGGTCAAGTGTTGACTGCACAAAGACCTTTGTTAAAAACCTGTTGACCAAGCAAAGCTGATTATTACTCACTGCAACACGGGGAGACATCACCCGATAGAGTTAAAGGGAAAGGTAGGGGAAGATATTTATAGAGTTCTGGAGTCTATGCCTTCGTGACTTAAAGTGGATTTTTCAAGGCAGGGAACTGGTTGGGATTGAGCAAAATTCCTGACATAATAGTTTAGGATTGGGGCGCCTGGGTGGCTCAGTGGGTTAAAGCCTCTGCCTTTGGCTCGGGTCGTGATCCCAGGGTCCTGGGATCGAGTCCCATGTTGGGCTCTCGGCTCAGCAGGGAGCCTGCTTCCTCCTCTCTCTGCCTGTCTCTCTGCCTTCTTGCGATCTCTGTCTGTCAAATAAATAAATAAAAATCTTAAAAAAAAAATAATAGTTTAGGGTTGGTGGTCATGGCGAGGTGAAGATCTTAAGTTGTCCTGATAAATGTTGTCCTGATAATTGACTTATTGTTTCCAGGGAAACAGTAAGATTCTTGATAAGATGGCTTTTTGCCCAGATAGCAGACCACCCAGGTAACTTGGTTTACAACACTTTTCTGAAGCACACAGTAATTAGTTTACAGTCTTGTCTTCTGTTAAGTTTCCATTGATGCAGGGTCTCAGCTCCCAACGTCAGTGTGTACAACTCAGTGGATTTAAACATGGTTGGCCTTGGTGCCTTTTTGGAAACCGAATCTTAACATGGAAGGCTAGTTCGCAGAACAGATCAATCATGGGACTGCCTTGGTGGAGCTGAGACAGCCGGGATTCTGTTGCCTGCCCTACTTCTGACCCCAGCAACATCTGAAAAGCAAATTCAAATTTGGAAAACAGAAGACACATTGCCTGAGGACATCCTTTTTCCAAACAGTGCTTTTCCAAACCTTGTTTCAAGGGAATAGGTTGAATATCTTTTTATTTTTAAATTAACACATAATGCATTATTTGCCCCAGGGGTACAGGTCTGTGAATCCTCAGGCTTACACACTTCATAGCACTCGCCACAGCACATACCCTCCCTAATGTCCATAACCCAAGCACCCTCCCCTTACCCCACTTCGTCTGGAAACCCTCAGTTTGTTTTGTGAGATTAAGAGTCTCATGGTTTTGATATGGAATGATAATCAGCTGATAGAAGCTGCAGCACCAAGAATTGGCATGTTCCTGGGGCTCCTCGGTGGCCCCCTCGGTTAAGGGTCTGCCTTCTGGCTCAGGTCATGATCTCAGGGTCCTGGGATCCGGCCTCATGTTGGCCTCCCTGCTCAGTAGGGAGTCTGCTTCTGCTTCTCCCTCTCCTTCTGCCCCTCCCCCTACTCGAGTGTTTTCTCTCTCTCTCAAATAAACAAATAATCTTAAAAAAAAAAAAAAAGAATTGGCACATCCATTCTGACTGGTTGATGTCCCTGCTATAAGATGGTTAAGTATTTGAATACCATGCATGATTAGATCTATGATGGAAAGACGTTAGAGGAGGCAACAAGGAAAGACAATTGGGGGACACGGACAGGAGATAGGATGGCATCTTCGTCCACATTTGCTCTCCAGGAACCAATGGAACACAATCAGTTGAGCTGCAATATTGAGCTGCTTGTAGAAGACAAATATTATACTTCTGCACAACTGAATACAAAAATGATGTAATGGTGGGCAGCTTCTAAGGCAGCCTCTAATAATCCCTGCTTCCTGGTGTTTATGATCCTTGGTCCTTTCCCCTTGAGTGTGAGCTGGGCCTAGTGACTTGCTTCTAATGAGTAGAACATGGTAATAATGATGGGATGTCACTTCTGGGATTAGATAACTAATAAAGACGGTGACTTCTGCCTTGCTCACTTTCTGTCTCTTGCCTGCTGACTCTGAGGGAAGCTGCCATCATGTGATGCCTTGTGGAAAGGCCCATGTGGTGAACAACTGATGTCTCCGGCCAACAGCCAGGGAGGGCCGGCCACCGGCCACCGACACGTGAGTGAGCTTGGAAGCGGGCCTCCTCCCACTCAGGCTTTGAGAGCACCGCAGCCCCAGCCCACAACTTGATTACAGCCTGGAGAGAGACCTGACTCAGAATCACTCAGCTAATAATCCCGACCCCGCTGGAATCCTGACCCGCAGAAACATGAGACAGTCAATGTTTTAAGCTGCCAAGTTTTGGAGTACTTTCTCCTATGGCAATAGATCGCTAATACAGGGTGTGTGTGTGTGCGTGTGTGTGCATGTGCGTGTGTGTCGGTGGGGGAGCTTCTGAGGCCGTATCAGGGTGTTTTATCCAGGCAGGGTGTATACCACAAGACTTCACATGTAATATGTTTGCTTTGGAGAATGTGTCATGGCCCTGGGTCTGCCCTCCGGCTTGGAAGTCCAGAAACAGACTTATCAGCTCAGCAAAACAGCTTCATCTTTAGTCAGACTCACATGAACTAGATTTATGGGACTTATATGACAACACAAAATGCTAGTTATTAGTTTATAATGAGAGAAAAGATAATCATGCTGGCCGGCATACCAGAACAGTTATGTCTCTATGACAAGCACTTTCTCCGAAGGCAAAATTTCATGTCAAATAAGAACAAGTGAGTTGCTTGATGAACGTAGAATCAGAACAATGGAAGCTAAGCATACGTTTCAAATGTTTAGTGGCAATAGTCAAAGTCATGCTAGGAATAATTCGTCAGTGGAATCAGACAACTCCAAAATTGTTGGCTACACCCAATGAGTCTATCTTTATTCCAAGAGGAATTCATTAATGGGCTTAGAATTTCCCCCAAATCACTTGGTGAAAGCTCCTTCCTTTTGTGGGCAGTGACTGGCCAATGTTTTATGTTATGACCAGTTTTCTAGACTACCCTAATGACCAAACCCTCTCCAGAAGGTAAGATTCTTTTCTTTGGTTGAGTAAATACATGGATTAATTTATAGTCTCTTATCGTGGGTCTGTGAGTTGTTTGTCAACTTTAAGGTGTTAGGGTACGGAGTCGACCACCCCTCAATTAGACAGAGAACACTCTCGATAATGCAAGTCACACAGCGAGGTTTATTTGACAAGCTTAAGCTTGGGCCCAAGTATACCCGACACAGCGGAGTAGGGACTTGGGCCCAAGCTTAAGCTTGTCAAATAAACCTCGCTGTGTGACTTGCATTATCGAGAGTGTTCTCTGTCTAATTGAGGGGTGGTCGACTCCATACCCTAACATTTGGAAGTCCCACCGAGATCTTAAGACCCCTCCTCGGGGAGACAGATGACCCCCTGATACCAAGGTTTACATAGAAGCCGCGGCAGGAGGTTTGGCCCCCTCCGAGAGGGGAGGACTGAAACAGGTCTCTGCCCGGGCCCAATTGAGAATTCTCACGGGAAGGGAGGAGCCCTGGAGGCTCCATTACTGGAAGTCGCAGGAGACGTCCCCGACGAAAAGGTGCCCAGACGACGTCCACAGTGGACGCCGTTTGGACGGCCAGGTAAGGATCCTGAGTGTTGTGTGAGTGCCTGTGGATGTGGTGTGGCTGACTGGCCGTTGGTGGTGAAGAGCCCTGTTCGAATTTGTGTGTCCGCTGGCTTTGTGTCTTTTGTCTTTTTCTGTCTTCTTTTTGTAGTAATCATGGGACAGGCTCAAGTAACGCCTAAGACCCTGCTCCTGAACCACTTCCTGGACATTAGGGAAAGAGCTCATAACCTAAGAACGGACATACGAAAGGGAAATTTCAGACTTTCTGCATGTCTGAATGGCCATCCTTTAATGTTGGATGGCCCCGGGAGGACCGCTGGGTCTGCGGTTGTCTTTGTCTTGTCTTTTTGTTGTCTGTTGTGTTGTTTATTGTGTTTGAAGCAATGGGGCAAGCAGAGAGTAAGAGGATTCTGACTTTCATCTCTCCTAACAGATGTGGGGCTTCTCCCTCACTCATTTCCCGTGTTAATGGCTATAACTGGAGCCAACTGGGGTTAGTCTAACTTGAGACAGAGACTTTAAGGAATATTCCCAAGCAGCTGCCGAAACTCCCTTTGTTTCGGGGAAATTCCCTGTTTTCTCTGGCCCAACATGGACTGCCTAGCCCCTTCCCCCTTGCTGATGGGAAAGCAAGGTGTCTGCTCCTCTGTTGGAGTTGATGAGCTCTAAACTTGGAATCCTTTCTCTGCCTCCTGGCAGCACTTTGTTTCTTCTGTCTCCCCCTTCTCATGTTTCTGCACCAATGTGCGTTGCAGCCTGCATGACTAGCCTCTAGATCATGCACCACGGCTCCCTCTCTCTTCACTGTCAAGGAGCAAGAAGAGCACCCCCTGGACCTAACACCCCCCACTCCAGATCCTCCCACCCGTGTCTTGGGTAAACATTCAAAGTGGAGTGGGCCCAGGTGGAACGTAAATCAGTATTTGAACTAAGTTAAGTTTGTTGGTTTAATTAAGATAAACATGTCTTTGAAGTTACAGCAGTAAATGTGAAACTTCGAAGTTTACTGAAGGTCAAATAAGCTCGTGTTATTTGTTAAAATCTGTTAGCAAAGAGATGACTAAACTGATGGTCAATTGTCTGTCTCAAAGTTTAATGGGTAATTGTTAAAGTAGCTTTCAAAGTCTTTACTAACCTGAAACTTTAAACCAAATGGGATAAAGTGCTAGAGCGCTGGTTATTAGAACTAGGGTTGTGCTTTTGAAATCTGTTGGTAAACATGCTTTGTGCTTAACTGATTGATAAATTTGCCATCTGAAGAATTCTGTTGTAACAGTTCACAACTGGTTTATATTTAATCTTCAGTAGAGGTTAAGGTATTTCTAAGAGTACAAAATTCTGCTAAGTGTAATTAAGACTGATGGAAATAAGGGAAACAACTCTGTAGAAAAGTAGGAAATATGTAGAAAGGAGAGAAAAATACCAGATGCCTGATCCTGTTTGAATAAGAAAGAAAAAAGGGCCTGGGGCCACTGTCTGAGCTAGATCCATTCCTAAAGAATGGAAGGGGAGACCCAGTTGGGGGAAATGTCCAACCTGTTTGAATCTGAAGAGTGCCTGACTGTGTGAATGTGTCTGTACGGCTTCACCGCTTTGGCTACGGAGTCTGAGTGGGCTGCACCCTGAGTCTCGCGGGGCGTCACATGGCATAACGGTCATCTACTCTATGGAGTAGCCTGGTCTGGGGTTTATATGGACAGACCTTAGCTAAGACGCTCCTAAGTTCCCGAGAGGGACGGGAGCAGGACAGCATCTGAAAGATCCCCCTCCCTTTGTCTGCGACTTCATTCACGATGGGAGGGAAACCCAGAAAACTATCTTAGAAAAAAAAAGGAAAGACACTGGTATAGAAAAGCTGGTTTTCTCTCTGTTTAAAAGGACAAAGTTTTCTTAGGTTAGTTGAAATGTAAATGGGTTTCTCTTTGCCTGCCCAGAGTTGTAAATGAGATCTCTTTGGCTCATAAGGTTTCCTTGATATGCTAAGTTACTCAGCGAGTACTGCTAAACCAATGATAAACCTTGGGTTAGATTTGGGTAAGTGTTGTAGCTACTCCAGAGGTTCTATACATTTGCTAGAGTTTAATGTTTTGATAAGGGTCATCACTTGATATTTAACCATATCTATTCTGAGTTTTTGTCATTTGTAATTGTTTTAATTCTCTTGTAAGATGAATTCCGCCTTAAAGGAAATTCATATGGGAGACTTTCAGGACAAATACAGGTCTTTGATGTGTTAAAATCCTGGGAACTGAAATGGGTAAAAATTTACAGAAGTAAAAGCTGCATTCGGACTAAACCAGAATTAGTAACATGGGACTAAATGAACTAAAAGGTTGTAATGTTGTGTCTCTTAATGTTTTAAACATTACAGGTTCTGTAATGTTTACTCCTCCAGACTAGGGAAACTTTTTCTTAAGTTATCTGTGACTTACAGAGGTGTAAAAGTGCTAATTTTAAACGAATCAAGGCATTCAACTTTTCTCTCTAACAGAACCCTCTGAAACCAAAAGGGCTCAATAAGTATTCCTTCTTCCTTGGCAATCAGGCATTTGTAGTTCAATAAGAATCTGTTCTCCTTGTAACAGGACACTATTGGAAACATTGATTATCTTACCAAGGCTTTGGGATGTCATATTTGAAAAGACTCAGATATGACCAAACAATTTAAAGGAACTAAGGTTGACTTTATGAAACCTGGAGCCATAAAGCCCTTTGGGACTGTTGGCCTGATACTTGGCTTACAGAGTTCCCAGCAGCCTCACCAGGTGAGTAAAGAATGTCACTCCTTGGTAGGTGCAGAACCTCAGAAAGAGGAATTCGCCCAAATCGACAGGTATCGCGTGCATGTCTGATGGCAAGTACGTGGCTTGGCTTCTGGCCCGGAGAGGCTACTAAAAGTTCAACCTAGAGATTCCTTATAAGAAGTTCCAGCAAAGCAGATTCTAAAAGATCTATATGATCACTCACTGTTCTTGCTGAGCTTATGTAAATAATTAGGCCAAGTTTGTTAAAACTGGACTTATTTCTCAAATAAATTAGTCCTGATTTGGCTATCTCTGGAAATGAGGGTTATTTTAGAGAGAAAAATTGTGTTTTAATAACATGCCTTTATGTGTATTAAATTCTAAATTAGATTGTTATTAAATGTTTATTTGCTTAAGCAAGACAACTGAGGTCAACTTCAGAGAAGTTGCACAATAGCTCATTTAGATGATCTTGCTTTTGCCAGTCAGCCAGCCCCAGATATAAGGAGCATTTTGGGAATTACAAACAGCCTAACTGAGTGTCCCAACACTGGCCATCCCAGATGTCACCAAGCCATTCCACTTGTATGTGGGTGAAAAGGCAGGGGTGGCTGAAGGAGTTTTGACTCAGACTCTGGGGCCTTGGCAAAGGCCAGTAGCCTATCTTAGCAAGAAACTAGATCCAGTAGCGGCTGGGTTCCCCCCTTGTCTCCACATAATTACTGTCACGGCCTTCCTGGTCAAGGATGCAAGTAAACTGACTTTGGGTCAAAATCTCATCTTGACCACCGCTCACGCTATCAAGGGCCTTCTCCGAACTCCACCAGACCGGTGGACAATAAACGCCGGAGTGATGAGGTATCAGGCCCTCCTCCTTAACGATGACTGATCAGTCTGTACTCCAGTCACTGCAGGCATTACAGTCTATCTAATCCACACAGGGATCCTAACTGCCCACACTGAGACGGAGACGGAGCTGGAACCACATCCTTACCAACCCGGGGACTTGGTTTGGATGCACTGCCACCAAGTGGAAAACTTGGAGCCTCGCTGGAAGGGACCCTACATCGTGATCCTGACCACTCCCACCGCTCTCAAGGTCGACGGGATTACTCCCTGGGTCCACTACACCCACGTCCGGCCAGCTGACCCACACACTGTTCTCAAGGACTTTGTTCCAGAATGGAAAAGCCAGCCGGACAAGGGCAATCCCTAAAGCTGAGACTGTGCCACTCTTACTTACCCCACTAATGTTGCTTACAGTTCAGCTCATGGTACTCAGACAGCAATACCAATCACTGGGCCTTGTTGCTGAGACCAGCCTGGACCCATGATTGGGTCCTTCCTTAGGTTCCTCTGAGAGGGGGAAATGTGGAGACCAAGAAAAACAAGGCTGTACCCACCTCGAGTCTAGCCTTGACATAAGTACAGCCATCTTGGCAAAGCAAAAGCTGGCACCTTGTACCCCCTCTCCACCCGCTCCCCTCTGTAGTATGTGTGACATTCCTCAGCCACCCCTGGCTGCCCTAAAGGAAAAGCAAATAGTTAACTCGCAGAGATCACAATCCTGCAAGACAGGAGTCTCCCTTGGTTTACAGATGTCCTAGTGATTTACAACAAAGAAGCTATCTTAACAATAGCACAATTTCCAGAGGCAAATAACTCAGTTCCTCAAGCCCTAAATAAAGTTAAATTTCTTCTAAACCTAAATCTCACTAACAAAGACACTGGATAGGAGAAATGTGAAACTTTATCTCTAAACCTCCAAGATAGTGTCAGCAATCATTCCCAAGCGTGTGACCCATTGATATACATCTAGAGGGTCTCACGAGAAGACTTTTATTATTGGTAATGAATAACCTTTTCCCCAGACAATAGCTAGCCCCTCAAGGTCCTGGAGACCTCACTTCCAAAATTCCTTAGAGACTTACATCATCCATAACCCCCTTTGTCCTCATCCACCGCTGAGTCCACCCCTACTCTGCCTTTAAAAACTCTGACTGTAATCTGACTCGGGGTCCAAGTCCCTACTCTGGTATACTTGGGCCCAAGCTTAAGCATGTCACCTCAGGGTCTAAGTCCCTATTCCACTGTGTTGGGTATACTTGGGCCCAAGCTTAAGCTTGTCAAATAAACCTCTCTGTGTGACTTGCATTATCAAGAGTGTTCTCTGTCTAATTGAGGGGTGGTCAATTCCGTACCCTAACAAAGGTAAGTTTAATGCTAATTATATTAAGACCATATTGTGGGGTGCCTGGGTGGCTCAATGGGTTAAGCCTCTGCCTTTGGCTCAGGTCATGATCCCGGGGTCCTGGGATCGAGCCCCGCATCGTGCTCTCTGCTCGGCAGGGGGCCTGCTTCCTCCTCACCCTCTGCCTGCTTCTCTGCCTAGTTGTGATCTCTGTCTGTCAAATAAATAAATAAAAATCTTAAAAAAAAAAAAGAACATATTGTGATCCAGACATCTACTTAAGAACTTTATTTATGGATTGTCTGAGTTTAATCTATACAGCAACATCCTAGTACCAAGAAGGAAACTGGGACAGAGGGAAGATATTCAAAATCTCACAGCTAATACATGTCAGACCCTAATTTTGCCCGAATTTGCTTCAGACCGATTTCCATTAACCACCATTTCCTATCTCCTTGCCCTACACCTGTGGTTCTCAAACTTGTACAATCATCAGACTCACATGGAAGATTCTGTAAAGCACAGAATGCTGGGCTTCACCCCTACAGTCTGTGATTCAGTAGGTTTGGCGTGGGGCCTGAGAATCTGCATTTTTACATGTCCCCCGTGGTGCTGATGCTGCTGATCCAGGGACCACACTTTGGAAACTTTTTTTTTTTTTTTTTTTTTTTAGGTTAGCAATATCTCTCTTTTGGAGTACTTTCTTGCTTCCTATTCATTTTCTAACTGCAGCTAGAATGATCCTTCTAATTTTCCTCGGAAATATTTATTGAGTGTCAGGCACCATACTAGGCATAAAGGATGAAATAATGACCAATAACCTGAAGTGGGGCATTTGTCTGGAACACATTCTTTCCTTGGCTGAATACCACGTGATGTTGTTCATGTTCTCCTTTCTGTGGGTATAAAATATAGCAGTAATATAACTGAAGTTCTGTTCCTGGAATCAGCCCACAAAATGGTAGAGGCAGTTCTGTGCTCTTTGATTTTGCTCTGCGTAGTTGTTTGGGGGAATAATTAAAACTACAGCTTCTTCTTCACTCTAAGATAATGTCAGAGTGAACTGATGGGGTTTTGGGTAAGCAGGAATATGGAAGAAGATGATAAGGTTCTTCAGGCTCATTCTTCTAGTTTTGTAAAACTCTACAGAATCCTTTTTTCATCCTTAGAACGTTGGGGCACCAGAAATGACTTGGGAATGTCCTGCCTGCCTCCTGTGAAAGTCTGTCTTTTATCTCTCTGCTCCTAGCCCATAGATCCAGTCCTAGCAAGAGCGATGATCAAGCTGTTTTGGGCTTAGTTAGCCCAGGAAATCCTCACCACTACTGGTCACAATCACCTTAAGTCATTCCTCCTTTTTCTCTTCTCTTTGGGTGGGCAGAAAAAGTCTAAAATTTAGCTAATCTGAAACTTCGATTGTGTGATTCCTTGTTATTGTAGGATAAATTCTGTTCTAATCAAGGAAACCAGAATAGAAGACACTCTCTCTCCTCCTGGCACCTTGAATTCTGCCCTCAAAACATGGCCCTCTTTCTCAGGCTGATGTAACAGCTCATGTGTCTTCAAGATAGCCAAGTAGAGTGCATGGGGGACAGGCTACAGAGGTTATTTATTTTTTTTCCCCAAGGGGTTTGTTTTTGTTTTGAGCATTTGATTTTTAGCCCAGGGTCAACAGAAAACTATGGAAAGCTTTAAACTGGGCAAAGACAAGGACAAGGTATGCATGTCTGAGGCACCTTTCAGGTTGCTACTTGGAGAACTAGAGGAACCTGGAGGCAGGAAGACCAATGAGAAAACAGGTGCAGTGGTTTGCAGCGATCCTGAGGAGAACGGATGGTAACCTGGAGTAGAGATACGGATGACAGGATGAGAACGTGTAAGGATTCTTGAGATGTTTTATGGTGCCAGGTGTAGTTTTAGGAATTTTACCTAGGGAAAGACAGGGAGACTTCAAGGATGGCCCTGAGATTTTCGGCGTTAAGCAACGGTTTGGATGTCTAAGTCATTGCTTGAGATGGCCAATAGTGGGGAGGTGGTTTGGAGGTGAACCTAGTGTATTCAATATGGACATGGTGAGTTTGAGGTGCTTTGGGACATTAATTCAACGAGAATAACCAACAAGTAATTAATAATCACATTACTCTGAGTGTGAAATCCTTCCAGTGGCTCACCACTGTCCAGGATATAAATTCCAAATTTCTTAGCGAGAGGTATGATTTACCCTTTTCAGTTTCATCTCTGTCAGTTATCCCCAGGCACAGTTGCCCAACTCAAACTCAATTTTGCCTTTTTTTTTTTTTTCTTTCTTTCTTTCTTTTTTTTTTTTTAAGTCATCTCTACACCCATGGTGAGACTGGAACTTACAACTCGAAATCAAGAATCAAGAATCATATGCTTTATTGAATGAGCCAACCCAGTGCCCCCAATTTTAGCTTCTTAAAAGGGTAATTCTCTCTGTAGTCTCAAGGACCCCGTGCCACCTGTTCTTTCAGGAACTATTTTCTTATCCTTTTCTTGCATTCAACAAAGAGTGAGGGCCAGGTAGCTGGTAGGTGCTGGGATAAAACAGTGAGCAAAGATGACCTTATCCGTCGGTGCACTCGTGGAGGAGGGTAATGTCGGAACTAGACAATAATCCAATAATCACACAAGTAATTAAAAATTAAATTAAATTAAAAATTGAATTGCAGATGATGTTAATGGAAGTTACCTAGTAAGATTAGGAGCCTAATCACTTCACTTGAGAAAGTGAAGACAGAATTGATTCAAAGAAGAAGTAAAGTTTTCTAGGCTGAGCGAACACCCCTACGGAGGGATAAAACTTGGTACATTGTAGGGAACTAGAGAAATATGCACTTTCCCTGAAATACTTCCCAGGGTTGGAGGTTATTGGTGAGAGTGCCTAGGAAAAGTTGGGTGGTAGTGAGAGTCTTGGCTATTTTGTCCCTTAGCAGCCGCCATCCAACCTCAAGTAGCCGCCCCCTCGTCGCACTGATTATTGGGAGTTGTAGTCTTGACCTTAGTGAACCGACATGGCGGCCTCCATTGCAGGGACCTGCGGGGCAGCAATGGAGCTGTCCCGAGGCTTTCGAGCCGCCAGGGTGCTGCTCCCTGCGCCAGCCTCCATCGCCTGGCGTAAGTGGAGCGGGGCTTGCAAGCTGGGGCCAAGAAGGAGTTCAGGGCCAGGTTCGAGGGAGGCGAGCCTAGAAGTCAGGGGCAATCCTCGTGGGACCGCGAGTTGGGGGAGAGATTGCAGGGCTCAGCGGGAGCTCAGGGCGAGCTCTCTTGACCTCTGTCGCCCGCACTGCAGGGGCCCGCGTGGGGCCGGAGCGGCCGCAGAGCACCGGACCTTCTGAGCCCGGCGTGTTCAAGCCGCCGCCGAAACCGGTCATCGTGGACAAACGCCGTCCGCCACTTCAGGAAAGGAGGTGAGGCCCGGGCTTTTTGGGTCTGTGCGCTCAGGAACCTGCCTTTGCTTTGGAGATCTTGACTCTAAAGCCGGTCTGGAACTCTCTCCGTGCACGAGCCTGCAGGATTCGTGAGGCTCATATGCAGAGCGCTACCAACTCAGTTTTGTCTTCCTCGTTTCTTCCAAGCCAGCATTGAACTTTCTCTGCAGTCCTACTAAATCAGAACTTCGATCAAGGATTCCCCCGATTTGAAGCTCTGTGCTTCGGCCTTTAGCCTGTATTGAGAATTTTTCTCTGAAGCACATCATATTTTACCTGTTTAAGCAGCCGATTATTCCTTTCCTCAGTAAAAATGGGTTGGCCAGAACTCACCCTGTTTTCCTTTCCCAACTCACTTGTTTCAGTTTCCTGAAAATGCGATACAGCGATAAAATTTTCCGCTAATTTGCGTCTTAAATTTGCTTTTCAAAACAATGGTTTAAAAGCTTGGCCCACTTTAATGAATGCTGGTAACTTTGGAGGTACCTGTAAATTTAGATGACCTAGGATTTGCAGAAAGTGTAGAACTGTACACCAACCTTATTAAAAAGCCAGTTAGCGGGACAAACTTGGTGTGATATAAAGGCTTTCTGAAAGGGCTCTTTGTTGTTCATTGGATTACCTCTGTATGCCTATGTGTGTGTGTTTAACTTTGCAAATATCCTGTTCTAAGCCGAAATAACATTGAATTTATGGAAGCTAGAGATTCAAAAAAGATTTCCTTAGACAGCCTTTTTTAAGGTGGAAAAGAAATATCTCTCTTAAATGGCAAAACTTCATACCATTCAGTTAAATAGGAATGTAAATCATGTAACTACTTTGGAAAACAATTGGACAAAATATAGTAAGTTTGAGGTTGTGTATATCTTTCCATCTGGTTGGTACACAACTTAAAGTAATATAAAAAAAATAATAAATATGTACCCTTAAGGATACATGTACAAGAATGAACACAGAGATATCTATCAGTAGGTGAATAGGCAAATACATTTATGTAATAGAGTGTTATACGGCAGTGAAAAATGAATGAACCAGAGCTAACATGGATGAACTTCACAATTAAGATGTGTGGGGAAAAAAGCAACCTGCAGAAGAATTGATACAGTATGATAACATTTTTATGTTGCCCAGACTTACATGCATATGTAAAGTATAAAATTTATAGGAAAAATTATCCACTTTCACAAAGCAATCAAACCTAGCTTCCGTAGTAGCCATACAAGCTGACGTTATATATCTCCTGATGTGTTAGAATAAGATGGTCACATGATCACCTGTGTAATATTTTTACCCAAAATATTTAACTTGGTCTGCACATATGGAAACAATAAATCCAGAATCCATGGATGGTCTATAATACAATGGGCTTTGACTTTTCAGAAAAGTCAGTGTTACAAAAATACAAAGATGAGGAACAGTACCAGTTTAAGAGACTAAAGGGAGTAATACCCAGATGTAATGTGTGAAGCTTTTGATAGTTTAGACTGGGCAACAAACAGCTGTAAAAGACCTTTTCCAGGACAATTAGATATATGAGTTTAAATAGATTTAAATTAGTTTAAATGCAAAGTACATAATAGATTATATTATTGAATTAATGGAGAAATTCTTAGATGTCATAAAGGTATTATGGTAAATGTAGCAGAAAGTCCCTATTCTTTTTTTTTTTTTAGATTTTATTTATTTATTCAACAGACAAAGAAAGATCACAAGTAGGCAGAGAGGCAGGCAGAGAGAGGAGGAAGCAGACTCCCTGCAGAGCAGAGAGCCTGATGCGGGGCTCCATCCCAGGACCCTGGGATCATGACCTGAGCCGAAAGCAGAGGCTTTAACCCACTGAGCCACCCAGGTGCCCTGAAAGTCCCTATTCTTAGAAGCTTTCTAAAGTATTCAGGGATGAAACATCTTGATGTTTGACATTTTCAAATAGTTCAGGAAAAAAATTACATGTGTATATGAAGCAAATATGTCAAAATGATAGCAGTTGGTGAAACAAGGTGAAGTATATATGGGTGTTCATTTTATTACCATTTCAATTTTTTGGTGGCTTTAAAAAATTTAAAATTTTTTAAATTTTAAAAATTAAAACATTTTTAAAAAATTAAAAAAAATTTTTTAATTAAAAATTTTTAAAAATTTCTCAGGAGGAAATTGAGTGTTGGGGATCATCATCATCAAAAAGACATGACTACTGGGGCACCTTGGGTGGCTCAGTCAATAAGCATCTGCCTTCTGCTCAGGGCATGATCTTGGGGTCCTGGGATCCAGCCCCACTTCAGGCTCTCTCTCTTTCAAATAAATTAAAAAAAAATCTTAAAAAAAAAAATGACCACTGATTGATATGTGGGCTGGATGCCACCTCCTCACCCCCTCCCCTCTTCTTGAATGTGGGTTCTGCTTGCCTTTCCTGCCCCCCAGAGACTGCTCCAAAGACAAAGCCTTGATATGATGATGTCTTGTTGAAAATGACTACATGGTAT
The DNA here is from genome assembly GCF_963455335.1 of Martes martes. Taxonomy (NCBI): domain Eukaryota; kingdom Metazoa; phylum Chordata; class Mammalia; order Carnivora; family Mustelidae; genus Martes; species Martes martes. The sequence goes on from NC_137896.1 coordinate 90,923,073, forward strand.
GTGTGACTGAGCCCACTTAGTGCCTCTTTATAACTTTTTAAGATTTGGCAGTGGGTATGGAGATTCATTTGTCTTGCTGCCGCCCCAAATAAGCCCATATGTAAGTTCCGTTTGCTGTTACTGAAGCTGCCACCTACCCACCTGAAGTGGCCTGCTTCTTCGGTATCTCCTTTCCCTTAAGAATCTGGGGGCCAGTTTCAGGGTACCCCTGGGAGTTCCTGAGAGACTGGTGAAGCAACATTACGGAAATGGAAGAAATGCATAGGAATAATCATCACCAAATTTAATGAATTACCCGTAGTAATTAACTGAGGGGAGGGAGGTGTACACTGAGGCTTCAAGTATATTGATCACTTATTTCTTGGGATGGGTAATAAGGACATGAATTTTCAGGGTAATGCCATTTATGCTGTAAAGAAGTTAGCTTAGAGAAGTTAAGAGAATAGGGAGATTACTTTTAAAAAGTTAGTTTGTAGTTAATGATTTCTAGGTTTATATTTTTCCAGTGTCACTTGTTTTAACATGTACAACTCAATATGAGGCCTGTGGTTTATGGCCCTAGGCTTTGTAGCCTGACAGATATGCCTCCATTTAAATCTGGACTTGATAAGCATATAGTTAATATAACAATATGTCAGTTACTTACCTTCTCCAAGCCTCATTTTCATCTGTGAAAAGGGGATGATAACCCTATACCCGCCTGATTGTTGTAAGCATTATTCTATACTTTTGGTTTTCATAAGCCCTTAATGCCAGGTGAGTACTCAGGAATTGTTAGCTATTTTCATGGGCATTAACAACAATTTTAGGAATAAAGAATTGACTTTTCTTTAGAGAAGAACAAATAAAACACGTCAACGTCATAGTCTTTAATTTTTTTGGTAAAGCAGCAGTTTCTCTTTTAAGTTTGCCTTTTATTTTTATTTTTTATTTTTCACAGATTCTTGAGTCCTGAATTTATTCCTCCAAGGGGAAGAACAAATCCTCTGAAATTTCAAATAGAAAGAAAAGACATGTTAGAAAGGAGAAAAGTACTCCATATTCCAGAGTTCTACGTTGGTCAGTAGGAGCCGGGTGCTTTTATTATTAGTGGTGGGAAGGGCTCCTTTTCTTCACTTAGGGGAGATGTTTTCCACCTCTGTGGGTTTTGCCCAAACGAGGTACTTCTTGCTAATGTATTAAAATATTTAAGAAGTTATGAGGTTGCCTGGTCATGCTGTTCATGTGTTTCTGCATGTCACGTCAAAGTTCACCTCTCCTCTGCATGTGTAGGAAGCATACTTCGTGTGACCACAGCCGACCAGTTCGCCAGTGGAAAAACCAGCCAGTTTCTGGGGATCTGTATCCAGAGATCAGGAGCTGGCCTCGGAGCTACTTTTATCCTTAGAAATACTATCGAAGGACAAGGTAGGTTTCATTGCATTAGTTTGATTTTTTGGAGTGTTCTCTCAGGATTCCATTTTGTGTTCTGCATCCTGGGATGAGGCATCTGGCACTACCGAGGAGCCTGGGGCCCAAGAATGGACCGGGATAGGCCGCCGTATGGTTGGTCCACACGGCACTTCCCCATGAGGTCGGCTTCTTGTGCAACCTGGTGACAACGGATTTGCCAGCCTCTGGCCACTTCACAAGAGGAGGCAGGGGACTATACACGGTGTGGGGACATTCATTGCGGGAGTAAATGACTCATGAGAACATTAAGAGAAACACAGTGATGTCTGGATGAGTCACTTTGTCCTAAAGTGGATGCCCCTGCTTTGCTTTATATTGTGACGGTCGCCAGAATCATCACAGTTTGATAAGAATCGGAGGAATCTTTAAAAAGGCAGAATTTGTTGTTTATGCCTAGTAAGACATAGGCCCAAGTGGCGTCTTTTAGAAAGACTATGAGTCAAAATGGCAGGACAGTGAAGTTTTGTTCTTCAGACTTGTGTGCTTCGGGGACGTGATCCCCGACGGTGAAGTATTATATTCAAGAAAAGTGAACTGTGAGAACAGTGACTCTTCTTACGTGGTCCTGACCTGTGGCGGCCCGCGTGGAGGGGCTCAGCAGGACTAGGCTGGTTGCAGAAATGTGTGCCTTCCATCAGGTCACGTGCTCGAAGACGCTTATAATAGAAAGACACAAGTTAGAACTTGAGAATTTATTTACTGTTTTTTTTATGTCATCATTCCTGTTGCCCTTAATACAAAAGATTAAGTTTTATTTAAGTAATTAAAAAATAAACAAGAACATGGCAGTGAAGAATTTCCTCAGATTTTCTCCATGTGAATACTATCAGAAGTGAAGAGATGTATGCCTGTTTATAGAAGACATTTTTCTTTAAACTATCAGATTCTCAGATTTTTTCACTTTTTCATCTACATGGACTTTAGCTTATTTCTTTTTCTGTTGATCATCTTCATCTTAAAAATGACAAATTTATGTCACATTTCCTATGTGCAAAACTCTATGCAAGTTCCGTTATGAAGTAGTTCTTACTGTTGTAGGAGGCATCTGCAGACACCTGGGTTTAGATGGTAAGAATATATTTTCTCTTTTTAGGTGTTGAGATTTGCTTTGAACTTTATAATCCTCGAATCCAGGAGATCCAGGTGGTCAAATTAGAGAAACGGTTGGATGATAGTTTACTGTACTTACGAGATGCCCTTCCAGAATACAGCACTTTTGATATGGATATGAAGCCGGAAGCACATGAACCTAGCCACGAAGTTCCTGTGAATCAGGTATAAGCTGTACTTCTGGAACTGAAAGTTCTCTGTAGAATTAGAAAGAGTCATTTTAATGAACACTTTTAGAAGAATTTTTGCTTGTGGTTATCAGCTTAAATTGTTATTATTATTATTTTTTTATATCTTCCATAGCTGAAAGTAAAAATGAAGCCTAAACCCTGGTCCAAACGCTGGGAACGTCCCAAATTTAATATTAAAGGCATAAGATTTGATCTCTGTTTAACTGAAGAGCAAATCAAAGAAGCTCAGAAGTGGAGTCAGCCGTGGCTCGAGTTTGATATGATGCGGAAATATGATACTTCGAAAATCGAAGCTGCAATATGGGACGAAATTGAAGCATCGAAAAAGTCCTGCTTCTGAGAATCAGTTCGGTTCTTTGCAGAGGAGATGCTGACTCCCGGAGGATTTCTTTAAGGACCAATTTAATATCTTATATGAGGACATAGTCATTAAATCAACTCAATGTTCATTAGTTTATGAGTACTATTGTGAAAAAATAAATAAAATGAGCACACCAGTTTGTTACTTTAGAGTTATAGCATTACCAAAATGCTCTTCATCGAGTCTGGATCCTAAACATGGAATTGGTAGGATGATTTTTTTAAGTTTTTGAAATAAATTGTAAATATAAGAAAGGGATGATATGAAGAGTAGTAATAAAGTGAACATTGATACGTCAGGGTAAGAGGTAAAACATTTAGTAATCTCTAAGAAGGTTAAGAAATAGAACACTCACTTGGATTTGTGTGTCTGCAAATACATCCTTCTCTCCTCCCCTGGATATAAGCACTACCCTGACTGTGTCAGTCATTCCCTTGCATTTCTTGTAGTTTATTACCTACATAAACATTCTAAAACAACATACCTCGTTTGGGGAAACCTGTTGGCAGATACAAGAGGACAACATCATTATTACATGAAGGCTTCAGGGAGAACTTAAGTCTTCCGGTCATAGTCCGGCTGCATTTTCGCTGAGAATATACAAGATCACTTTGAGGTGGTTCATGGCTAAAGTTGTAGTGAGTCCTTAAATAGAAGGCTCACCATAGGCCATCTGGTAGGCCGGAGTGTAGGTAACCGATGCCTGGCAGAAATGTGGTGGAGGGAGTAGACTGCTCTATATGCTCTGGTTTTCACCTCATGATGAACCAAACTCCAGCTCAGAGGACAGCTCAAAGCAATACTTCTGTGGGACACTGGGAGTGTCCTTGCTGATCCATGTAGCTGAATGGAGGGGAAACCTGGCGCATGAGGACATGGTGAAAACCAGTCTCCGGGTAGTTTGAGCCAGGCTTCCCTGAGCATGCTGTTCATCAGGTTAGAAAGAGTACAGTACTGCACAGTGCCAGCACAGGTCTTAACGAGGGCAATGCTCATGAAGACATGTAAGATGTCTTAAATCATGCTGTGTGAATCCAGCCTCTGGTGCTTGGCTAATTGGGGATTTGCATTCACTTCTCTCCTGTGCTGATCGGTTTTTGGGATTTTTTGGCTTTCTGTTTAATTGTTACTGTTTTCTGGAACATATCTTTTGGTAAGTTCTAGAGGAAGTATGTACGAATATAAATCTTTTGAGACCTTACATGTTTATCCTATCTAATATTCTGTAGAATTCTAGGTGGGGTGTAATCTTCAGAATTTTGAATATATTGCTACATTGTCTTATTTCCATTTGTGTTGAGAAATCAAAATCTATTTTGATTTCTGTTCTTTGTATGTGACTTGAAAGCTTGTAGACTGTTTTGCTTCTCAAGGTAATGCAGTTTCACAGTGATGTGCCTTGGTATGAATCTATATCTATCCATTGTGGTGGGCATTTGATGTATCCTTCCAGTATGCTAACTTGTATCTTTCACTTCCGGGGGGTGGGGGGAATCTTATTCATTGATGATGTCCTCCCCTCTGCTGCTCTTTCGGAAACAGTTATTTTGATGTTGGCTCACCAGGACTGGATCCCTGTCCCTATCCCACCCCCAACCCCATCTGTTTGTTTTTTAGCTCTTTAATTCAATCTTCCAACTCTTCTTTGCTCTCGTATTTCTAAATCTGAAAATCCCTTTTTGATTTGTGATTGTTCCTTTTTTTATTAGTACTTCGTTCTTATTCTGTATTCTTGCCTGTGGATTTGTTCTGTTACCATTGAGTATATTCATGATAGTGTTTGTGTGCTCTTGTTTTTTTCTTTTTTTAATTGTTTTTCTGCAGGATCTGTTTTCTTCAAATTTCTCCTGTGTGTGTGTTCCTGTTTTAGGCATTGCCAGGACATCAGCTGTCCAGTTCTGGTTGAACAGTGGACTAAAAAGCTCCTTAGGAGCCTTGGACTTGTGGGGAGGGTTGTTTTCAGGGTTATCTGGGTGGACTTTTTGGGGGGCCCATTCTCCATGTGAATGTCTTGGTTTGGTCAGATTCTCCAGAGTCGAGGCTTCTGTCTCCTTCCTGGATGGGAAAGATCTCTCTGCCAGTGTTGTGTAACTTTATGGGGAAAGAAGGATGCAATTTCTGGCACAGTACGTGTATGTGGCCATCTTGTCCATCTTTCCTGCTCCCCACCAACACACTTCGGCTTGCTACTCACACAGTGTCTGAAGTACAGAAAACCTTTGGCCCGGCAAGCCATGGTGAGGAGTAGGGGAAGGGATTTTAGGGATTTAACCTCCAAGTAGTTTTCATTAAGTTCTTGTTTTAACCACTGTCCTTAACCCCCCATTGCCAAGGGACTGGATCTGCTGACCGGACAGTTCTGAGGGGTGAATTAGGTGGATTGTCACATTTCTCCACTGCTGGCCTCATTGGCCTTTCTTGGGTCTGCCAATCAATCCATATGCTTTGTCAACTTTCAGAGTTGTGTTCTGGTTATTTCTTGTACTGTTCTGTCTTGTGGTTTTAGGTCTCATTAATAACTTGGCAGTGTTTTCTACTGGTTGCATCTTGTCCTGTTTCTTTCCCTGTGGTATATTTTAATGGTCATTTGAATAATTCATTTGACAAATTAACCTATGTAACCCTTTTTTTCAATAATAGACGTCTTCTCCAAAAGAAATGTTAGGTATTAACCTTTGGGCCTCTCAACATTCATCCCATCCTTGATCTTTTCCATGAATAGTTGTTCCGTGGCCATCTGACTGCTTTCAGGAAACTGCGTATGTACTACATACGTGGATGACTTGCTGAGATAGCTTTGCAAAATAAAATTTTAGCAGGGGTCTATATTGAATATTTTTCTTCTCTTTAATTTGTCAAAAGACAACCATTAAAAAACCTTTTCATTTTTTTGCCTCGATAAACACACTTCAAGAGCAAATGAATGGTCCATTTCAAGATCTAAAGCCATGTAAATAGGACCCACTCATAAGTACCTGTGCTCATTCATAACAGCATGGCGAGCCATGGTTTTCACTCTACAAAATCATCTTTAAAATGCTTGCGAATTTTCCTCCAGAAACAAAGCATATCTTAATGTATTTAATGTGTATTGGATACAAATTTTGTTGAGGATATGTAACATAAAATTTGCTATTTTAACCATTTTTTAAAAGATTTTATTTATTTATTTGACAGAGAGAGATCATAAGCAGGCAGAGAGGCAGGCAGAGAGGAGGAAGCAGGCTCCCCGCTGAGCAGAGAGTCCGATGCAGGGCTCGATCCCAGGACCCTGAGATCATGACCTGAGCCGAAAGCAGAGGCTTTAACCCACTGAGCCACCCAGGCGCCCCTATTTTAACCATTTTTAAATGTACTATTTCTGTGGCATTAATTACCTTCATAGTGTCATGCAACCATTACCCCTACCTCTAGAACTTTCTCCTCATCCCAAACAGAAACTCTGACCATCAGGTAATAACTCTTTCTATCCCCTTTCTCCATGATCCTGGTAAATCCCACTCTACTTTTTATTAGTCTCTTCTAGATACTTCTTTTAAGTGGAATCATACAATGTTTGTACTCTGTGTTTGCCTTATTTCGCTGAATATGTTTTCAAGATTCATCCATGTTGTGACATAATGGAGTTTCATTTATTTTTTGGCTAAATAATATTCTGTCGTGTAATATACTGTATTTTTTGTTTATTCATTCATCTATTGATGACTACTTGGGTTATTTTCACCTTTTGGTTATTGTGAGTAATGCTGCAGTGAATACTGACATGCACATTATCTCTTTGAGCTGCTATGTTCATGTTCTCTCTATACTCCAGTTATATACCCTGGAATGTAATTACTGCTTCATGTGTATTTCAGTGTTCTTTCCAATTTCTTCCTTAACCCATTGGTGCTATTTAATTCCTGCATAATTGTGAATTTTTCACTTTTCCTCTTGTTCCTGATTTCTAGCATCTTTCTCGTATGGTCAGAAAAGATACTTCATATGTCTTTTGAAATTTATTGAAAAATTTATTGAAAGTTTTGTAGGCTAACATATCCTGGAGAGTGTTTTTTGTGCGCTTGAGGAAAATGTTTATTGTGTTGTTGGATGGAGTGTTTTATAAATGACTGTTAGGCCTGATTAATTTATAATGTTCAAGTCTTCTGTTTCCTTATCGATCTTCTCAGTGTTTTATCCATTTTTCATAGTGGAATATTGACGTTTACAACAATTATTGCAGAACTGTCTAGTTTTCCTTTTAATTCTGTCAATGTCTGCTTCAAAGATTTTGGGGGCCCTGTTTAGTGCATAAATTATTGTATCATCTTTTTGATGAATTGACTTCTATCAATATGTAATATCTTTTGTTTCTTTTAACGATTTTGTGCTTATGGTCTATTTTATCTGGTATTACTAAAAGCCACCTTTGCTCTTTTATACTGTTTACATAGAGTATCTTTCTTGGGGAGCCTTCTGGCTGAGTAGAGCGTGTGACTCTTGATCTCAGGGTCGTGAGCTCAAGCCGCACACTGGGGGGGCAGTGTGGGCACTTTTTTCCCCCCAGGGGAAAAAAAATACACACACACACACACACACACACCCTTTTCACTTTCAACATATTTGTGTCTTTGGTGCTATCCTGAGTTTCTTGTAGACAGCATATAGCTGGATCTTGGGCTTTTATTTGCTTTTTATTTGTTTTGACAATCTCTGCCTTTTGTTTGCCGAGTTGAATATGTTTACATTTAAATCAGTTAGTAAAAGGGTGGACTTCTGCTATTTTCTTATTTATTTCCTTTAAGTGTACCATTTTTGTTACTTTTCTCCATTACTGCCACCTTCTGTGTTAAGTTGATTTTATGGAGTAAACTGATTCTCTTCTCATTTCTTTATGTATGTATTTGTTAAATATTTTCTTTGTAGTTACTGTGGGGATTACATTTAATATCCTAAATTTATAATAATCTAGTTTGAGTTGATACCAAGGACTTTAATAGCATATAAAATCTCTACTCCTATAAAGTTCTGTTCTCCCTTTATATCGTTGATGCCACAAATTTCATCTTTCTATATTGTGTTCTCAGTAACAGATTTAAAATTATTTTGTTTGCATTTGTCTTTTAAATCATGTAAGAGATGAAACAAAATATAACACAATATTAGCTTTTATATTTTCCCCTGTATTTACCTTTCCTGGAGATCTTTATTTCTATCATGCAGATTCCAGTTACTATCTACTGTTCTTTTATTTCTGCCTAAAGGACTCCCTTTAGCATTTCTTATAGGGCAGGTCTGATTTCTGTGAGTGCCCTTGGGTTTTGATTATCTGGGAAAGTCTTCATTTCTCCCTCATTTTTGAAGGACAGTTCTGTCGGATACAGAATTATTGGTTGACCGTATTATTTGAACATGTTACATATGGCATCCACTGCATTCTGGCCTCTATGGTGTCTGATGAGAATTGGCTGTTAATTTTATTGGGGGCCTTTTGATCATGAGGGGCTGCTTCTCCTGTGCTGCTCTCAGGACTGTCCCTGCCTTGTCTTTCAGCAGTTTTATTGTACTTGGTCTTGGTGCGGTCCTCTGCCTTTATTCCAGTTGGGGTTCAGGATTTGCAAATTCATGTTTTTCATCAAATTTTGAATGTATTTGGCCATTATTTCTTTAAATATCCTTTCTGCTTCCTTCTGGGACATTCGTAATCCATATATGCTGGTTGGTTTGGCAGTGGCCCACCAGTTTCTCAGGCTCTGTTCACTTTTCTTCTATTTTATTTCTGGTCCTCAGACTTGGTCATTGTAATTGTCCTGTTTTCAAGTTTGCTGATTCTTTTTTCCTGTCTGCTCCAATTAGCTGTTGAACTCCACTAGTGAACTTCTAGTTTCAATTTTTGTACTTTCTAGCCTCAGAATTTGTTTGGTTCATTTTTATAATTTCTTTGTGTTTATGAATAATCTCATTTTGTTTGTATATCCCTTTTCTGATCTCTTTCAGTTGCTTGTCCGTGATTCCCCTTAGCACTTCGAGCATATTTAAGACAGTTGTTTTAAAGTTTTTGTCTTAATTCTGATGTCTGTGGTTCTCCATGGATGTTTTCAATTACTTTGTTTCTTTGATGGCCATACTTTCCAGTGTCTTTGAATGTCTTGTGACTTTTTTGTTGAAAACTGGACATGTAAATATTATAATGTGATTCTGGAAATCAGATATTCCCTCTCCTTCCCCAGAGTTTCTTTTATTATGATTATTGGACTATAGTCCATTTGTTTACTGATGTTCCCAAAGTATTTTTGCAAAGGTTTGATCCCTTATTGTGTGTGATCACTGAAGTCTATCTCTTAACTTGTGTTTAGATAGCATTTCCTTGAAAGCCAGGAGCTAGACCAAATGCCTCTCCCAGTCTTTGCTAACTGTCTCTTTTCTGGGTTTCCCTCAACACTTATCCAGGCTTGCACTAAGTCCAGTAGCCCTAGTTGAAAGCTGAGAATATAGCTGCCGTTTTCAAGACTGCTGCCATATCAAAAGGGCAAGTAAAAATGCCACAAAGCTTTCCTATCATTTTATTTTTTTCAGTTTTATTGAAATATAGTTGACATACAGCACTATGCAAGTGTAGGGTATACAGCATAATGATACTTTCATATTTTATGAAATAATTACCACAACAAATTTAGTTAAAATCAATCATTTTATACATATACCAAAAAAAGAAAAGGGAAAAAAATGTTTTTTTCCTTGTGATGAGAAGTTTTAACATCTTTCAACTTTCAAGTATACCATAGTTCAGTGTTTATAACCATTGTGTGGTACATTATTATATCCCCCGTACCCATTTATCTTGTACGTGGAGGGTTGTACATTTGACCACCTTCATCAAATTTCCCCATCCCTCCCCACCCCCTGCCTTCGGTAACGGTGAATCTGATCTCCTTATAAGTATCTGTTTGTTTCACTTCCACTTTTAAGTGCGATACAGTATTTGTCTTTCTCTTTTTTCACTTAGCATAATACTTTCAAGGTCCATCTGTATTGTCACAAATGGTAGGAAATCCTTTCCTGTGCCTGAATAATACTCTGGGTATGATATGAGTGTGTGTGTGTGTGTACGTACATACATATGTAACACAATTTCTTTATCCATTTATCTTTATCCATATATCCATTTACTTGCCCTTTTGTTGTATGTCTTGGCTATTGTCAATGATGTTTCTATAAATGTGGGGGTGCAGGTAATTCTTTTTTTTTTTTTTTAAGATTTTTATTTCTTTATTTGACACAGAGAGATCACAAGTAGGCAGAGAGGCAGGCAGAGAGAGAGGGGGAAGCAGGCTCCCCGCTGAGCAGAGAGCCCGATGTGGGGCTCGATCCCAGGACCCTGAGACCATGACCGGAGCCAAAGGCCGAGGCTTAACCCACTGAGCCACCCAGGTGCAGGTAATTCTTTGACAGTGTTTTTGTTTTGTTTGTTTTGTTTTGTTGCCCACAAGTGGAAATGCCAGATCTTATGGTAGTTCTTCTCTAGTTTACTTTATTGGAAGAACGCAATGTATGTATTGTATTAAATACACGTAATGTATACAAAATATGTGTTAATCGACATGTTATCAGTAAGGCTTCCAGTCAACAGTAGGGTATTAAGTAGTGACGTTTTGGAGGAGTGGAAAGTTTTATGTGGATTTTCAACTGCATAGGGGTTGCCACCCCTAACCCCTGCATTGTTAAAGGGTCAACTATACTTTCTATCCCTTTTTCCTTTTTTTGGAATTCCCATAGTACAGATTCTGTTTCTTTTGATTGTATCCCATAAGCCCCATGGACTTTCTTCACTCTTTTTCATTCCTTTTTCTTTTTTGCTCCTCTGAGTGGATAATTTCAAATGTTCTCTCTTCAAAGTCACTGATTCTTTTGCGTGGTCGAGTCTGCTCTTAAAGCTCCTATTGAATTCTTCCGTTCAGTCATTGTATTTTTCAGCTCTAAGATTTCTGTTTGGCCTTTCTTTGTTGAACTACTCATTTTTTTTTTTTTTTATGCATTGTTTTCCTAATTTCCTTTAGTCATCTGGGTGTTCTTGTAGTTCACTCAGTTTCTTTAAGGGAATTATTCTGAGTTCAGTTCATAGACCTCAGTTTCTTTAGGTCAGTTATTAGTGTTTTACTAGTCTCCTTTGGTTCTGTCAAGTTTATCTGGTATTTTGTAATCCTTGATTCTTTCTGTTGGTATCTGTACATTTGAGTAAGCAATCTTTCTTCCAGACTTTATAGGATTGCTTTAGCGAGGAAATTCTTCACTAGTCTTCACAGTTTAGGTGTTTGGACTTGTCAACTGGTAACATCCTTGGGCAGGTGGGACTTGCTGTAAGGATCTGTTTTGGGGTGAGGCCACTGCTGGAGCTCTGAGGTGGGGGTGGGGTGCTGGCTTATTACTCTGATGAAGCAGATGTAGGAAGGACTCCGTGATTGCCTAGGTTCTTTGGTCACCTGGGTTCTCTGGTCAGGGTTACTAGGCGCTACACTCAGCGGGATGTAGGATTATAAATTAGTTTCCCTGTCCTCTCAGGACAGCAGAACAGGCCCCACCCAGGTCCTTACACAGCAACTTATTTGGGAACCTAAATCAGGCAAGACCGTACACTGAATTCCCTGGCCAGATGGGGCCCGAAGACCCTGCCAGAGTCTCCGCTTCAGAGCTGACAGGCTGTGGAACTTTCCTGGTGTTCCAGCCACGCTTTCTGGTCGGGTGGGGTTCAGGAGCTCCACTCAGCAGTGGAGAGGGCTATCCACCAGCTTCACTGCCTAGCTAGAGTAGGAGATCTAGCTCCAAGCAGCCTCCCACGTGTTCCTACTTAGCGTTTCTACTAGGATGGGGCCAGAAGTTACGCAGCAGTGACTGGGCCTGTGATTTAGCCCCCTGTCTAGACAAAGCAGGAAGGCCAGCTCTAAGCATCCTCTCAGGTGTTTCTAGTCAGGCTCTCTGGTCAGGAGGGGCCGGGAGCTACTCTCTCGGTGGTATAAATTAGCTTCCTGGGCAGAGCTGGAGAATCAGTTCTCAGTTTTAACAAGAGAGTTGTTTGTGGTCTTGATTCAAGCTAACTTGCACCCCAAATTCTCTGGTCGAATGGTACCACTGGCTTTGCTATGAGGATGACCAGCTCTGCCTGCGTGCTCTCTGCTCAAGCACAGCTGGTATGCAACTTCCAGGGATTCTGAGCTGGCTTTTCCTGTAAGGTCAGATGGGGTGGGACTCCCAGTAAGTGACCCCATGTCCTGGGGGGTGCCAGATGTTCACCCTGTGTTCTCTTTTCCCACTGGGGGAACCATAGGCTCAGGGAAGACCTCTTGTTGGGGTGCTGTCCCACCCTCGAGGAGGGGGCAACGTGGTGAGCATGTAGATGCTCCCCTTCCTCTTTGAATGTGGTCTTGGTCTCCTGGGGTGGGAGAGGGGGTGCCTCAGCCTCGCGTCCCGGTCCTAGGATTCTTCAGTGGTGTCTTCTCCGGAGTACCTGTTAATTCTTCTTGTGAGGGGGTGCACAGTCTGGAATGACTTAAGTTGGTATTTTGGCGACTTCCTGCCTTTTTAAAGTTGCCCTTTTTTTTTTTTTTGATCCCATGTTTGCTTGGTTGCTATAAGCAGTAATTCTAGAGTTCTGAAAAAGTTAGTTTTGATCATTCCTGCTTGTTTTTTAATGTTTCTGTGGGAGGACAGGACCTTGACTCTGCCTACTCTACCATTTTGCTCAAGTGTGTGTGTTGTTTTTAAATCTCCCATTAGCGTCGTGGTAGGACAATTGCTTAAAAGAAGGAACTCCCTGAGTCTTTTATATAATGCACAGCATTCAAACTGTTATGTTTTTCTAATTAGGAAAAGAAAAATTATGTGTTTAAATTTTCAGTTTTCAGGGATAGGCTAGTCTCAGACCCATTAGAAGGGCTGCTATGTTCCAGACACTGTGCAAGGCATTTCAGGTCTCTTGTTCAGAAAACCTAGTGAGACGGGTGCTTCTGCTCCATTTTACAAACGGGACAGCTTCAGAGAGGTAAGCAGCTAGTGTAACGTGGCACAGATGGTAGGTGGGGAGGCTAATGTGAAACCTTAGGACTTGCCTGAGTCAGAACTCGTAAGATCAGTTTTTTTTTTTTTTTTCCTAAAGTCTCCAGATTATATCAGAATACGATGGGACAGTAAGGGATTTTTTTTTTTTAAGAGTTTTTTATTTGACAGAGAGAGATCACAAGCAGGCAGAGAGGCAGGCAGAGAGAGAGGGGGAAGCAGGCTCCCCGCTGAGCAGAGAGCCTGGTGTGGGACTTGATCCCAGGACTCTGAGATCACGACCCGAGCCGAAGGCAGCGGCCCAACCCACCGAGCCACCCAGGCGCCCAGTAAGGGATGTTTTTTAAAAGCTCCTGATATTCTAATGTACTGATTTTGAGAATCACTGCACTTTACATTGTGCTTCTTATAGAAACGGCAAAATTGAGGTGAAATTCAAGGCAGGTCATTTTTGCTCTAACTTCAGCCTCTAAGCAAAATGCTTGGGTCATTTCCAGTGAAGACAGTAGAGTGACCAACTTGTCCTGGTTTGCTGGGGACTTCTCCGATTTTAGCACGGAAAGTCCTGCATCTTGAAAAACCCCTGAGCCTTGGCAAACCATGATGGCTGGCCACCCTACCAGGCAGATACTTATGGAATTTAATGATCTGTACTAATCTTTTATGACTTAAAAAGCCTAGATGTGTTTCTGAAAATTTGAACACAGTAAGGAAGTGGTTTCCCTATGTATTTCTCTCTTTAGCTATAAGAAGTCCAAATGGGGGCGCCTGGCTGGCTCAGTCTGTAGTCAGGTTTGTAAGTTTGAGCCCCATGGTTGGTGTAGGGATTACTTAAAAGTAAAATCTTAAAAATAACCCCAAATGTGTCTAGGATTATTCTGCATTTTTCAATGAACAAACTCTCAGTGGTTCTTCCTTACTTAACAGAGAACTTAGTTTTTTAGAAATTTTTAAAGGGCACCCCTTTGGGTCCCTGGGTGGCTCAGTTGGTTGACTCACTTGACTGCCTTCAGCTCAGGTCATGATCCCAGAGTCCTGGGATCAAGTCCCACATCAGGCTCCCAGCTCCATGGGAAGTCTGCTTCTCCCTCTGACCTCCCCTCTCTCATGTGCTCTCTCTCTCTCAAATAAATAAAATCTTAAAAAAAAAAAAAAATAAAGAGTACCCCCCTAGGCCAGAAGAAATACTGAGCACCATTTATTAACCAATTAGGTTCAGATATTTTAAAATAATACACAGGGGCACCTGGCTGGCTCAGTGAGAAGAGTGTGATTGATCTCACAGTCATGAGTTCAAGCCCCATGGTGTGTGTAGAGATTACTTAAATGTTTTTTAAAAAATTACATCCTTAAATAATAATTACTAGTTGGGAGGTTTGTATCTGTTGGCCACAACTTCTCAAACCTTGGAATCAGATTGGACACTACCACTCCTTTTCTGTTCCACGTGGAATTTCATGGGGTACTTGCTCTTTATCACAGTATCAAAAGTTCAGAAATAACTGAAGTAAAACCAGTGAATCACCAAAGTAGTAATTAGTAAAAATAGTTTGTGAACTGGGAGCACTTAAGCCAAAACATGCAATGAAGCTCAGGTGTATGCTGTTATTTTTTTTAAGTTTGTTTATTTCAGTAACGTCTACACCTATCGTGGGGCTCGAACTCATGATCCCAAGAGTCGGCACACTCTTCCAGCGGAGTCAGCCAGGTGCCCCTCAGGTGTATGTTGTTATAAACAGTTTATATAGATAAAGCAGTGACTTTATTCTTCAGTCATTTGTTTTATTAGAATTTTCTTACATGATAGTGAATTGGTCAGTGGTGACCTCCTATCAGCCTGGTACAGTTCAGGTTTTGCTTATGATTTACAGAGGTGTAAACAAAAACTGGCGCAGGTCTTGGCAGTCTTGCAGAATAAGCTAAATTAAGCTTTGCTTGCAGAACGAAACTGGTTTTGCCTGCTTAGGGAATTTTCAAGGCTGGTCTCCATTTGCCTTTAACAAGAGCAACCTCTGGTAACCCAGCTAACAAATACGTTTTGTTTTATAAGTAATGTAACAAGATTTGATGTTGACACTGAACAACCCCGAGCTGGAAGCCCCAGTGGTTTGTGACTGGTATTGAGTACTGCTGTCCCTCTTGAGAATTAAAAATCCCCGCAGTGCCCTGTGAGTTACAGCAGAGCCCCTGGCATTCCTGCTCAGTCTGGGAACTGTGGGTCTATAGTTATTTAATTCTGTCTCAATACCATCTCCATGAAAGTACTCAATTGAATAGTCAACCTTAATCCTCCTTTTACATTTAATAAAAAGCCTGGAAAACCTTTATTGACGTTAATTCACATTTCTCCAGACTAACTCCATGAGACTTGACTATTTGAGAGAATATTGTCAACATAAATTAGTCTTTGATTGTCTTACAGAGTCTTCCCAGGCATTTCTGGTTAGCAGATCAGCCTGAATCCCTAACAGCAAATCCTTCAGGGCAGTGGTTTTAAGGCATTGTTCTTGATGGATATTTGTTAGGTTTAGGTTTGTTTTGGTACAAAGAGCTTAAAAACTGCTAGTCTAATGGACTATATATGTCAAAAACAAAAATATCTCTGCATATCCCTATTCGTTTTCCTCCGTTAACATCGACTAATGACCTTTGAAAGTATCATGAAGAGCCATTAGTATGGGCTTCGATGGTACTCAGCCCATTGATAACTGTCTGAGATTGTTCACTCTTCTGCACACTTGTCTGGTCTATGAAGTATTTTTAAAAATTGATGCATCACTGTAACATTTAGTAAAATACACAGATCTTAGGTTTTCCATTCAATGAGTTAAAAACTGAATATACCCATGTACCCATCATACAAATCAAGTTATAGAGCATTTCCATCACTACCAGAAAATTCCCATTTTCATTCCTCCATCATTTTGGTTATGTCTGTTCTTATATTTGTTATATGTTGAATCATAAGGCATGTATTCTTTTATAACTTCTTTCATTTAATGATGTTTTGTGATTTAGTTCTTATATGCCTTGGCTCATTTCTAATCCTGAGTAGTTTTCTATTTTATGAATACACCAGTTATCCATTCTGTTTTCAGCTATTACTAAGGCTCATATCAACACTGTTATACTTATGTATACTCATGTTTTTGTGAACGTATTTTTCAAGACATTAGTTACTTATTTTGGAGAAAGCGAAAGAACATGCATGAATGTACAAGCCAGAGGTGGGGCAGAGAGAAAGGGAGAGAATCTTAAGCAGGCTCCATGCCCAGCACAGAGCCCAATGCAGGGCTTGATCTCATGACCCAGAGATCATGACCTGAGCTGAAATCTGAGCCACCCAGGCCCCCCAACATATTTTTTATTTTCTTGCATAAAATGCTTAGAATGGATATTCTGAACTGGATGGTAAACGAATATTTAACTTTACTAAGAGACTGATGAACAGTTCTCCCAAGTGGTTGTTCCATTTTACACTTTCAGCAGCAATGTCGGAGTGTTTCAGTGGCTTCACATTCTTGGCATTTGTGGATGTTAGTCTTTTTCAGTTATTCTAGTGGGTGTGAAATGGTGTATGAGTGTGATTTTAATTTGTACTTTCCAGAGGATCTAAGATGTTGCATAAATTTTGAATTTTGATGAAGTCTAACTTGTCCATTTTTTTTTATTGGTTATTGCTTTCTGTGTCCAACCCAAGAAATCTTTACCTACTTCAAGACCAAAGATAATTTTTTTTTCTACTTTTGTTTCCAGGTCTTACATTTAAATCCATGATTGCGTGTGTGTGTGTGTGTGTGTGTGTAGCATGTACATAAGCACATCTGAGTAGAAAGTGAGGGTCAAGGCTTTCTATTTCACACAGATATTCAATGTTCCGCCAACAGTTATACTTTCCTTTTTCCACTGAATTAACTTGGCATCTTGGTCAAAAACTGTGTAGATCTGTTTCTGGACTCTTGATTCTGATATATTAATCTATTCTCATTCTAATACCAGTCTTGATTACTTAAACTTTTTTCTGTTTTTCTGAAGTTTATTAAGTAACCTCTACATCCAAAATGGTTGGTTATGTCTGTTCTTATATTTACTATATGTTGAATCATAAGGTATGTATTCTTTTCTAACTTTCTAACTTCGAGCTTACAACCTGGAGATCAAGATGGCATGCTCTTCTGACTGAGCCAGCCAGGCTCCCCCTTTATTATAAGTTTTGACATCAGATAAGCAGCAACGTGTCCAAGACTGGTTGGGGTATGTTAAGGTTTTTACACTTCTAAATAAATTTTTTTCTTCTTTCCTTTTTTTTTTTTTTTAAACATATAATGTATTATTTGTTTCAGGGGTACAGATCTGAAACATCAGTCTTACACAATTCACAGTACTCACCACAGCACATACCCTCCCCAACGTCCATCACTCAGCCACCCTGTCCCTTCCCAAACAGCCCCCTCAGCAGCCCTCATTTATTTTCCTGATATTAAGAGTCTCTTATGGTTTATCTCCATCCCCAGTCCCATCTTGTTTCATTCCCTTCTTCCCACGAACCCCCACCCAGCCTCTCAAATTCTTCATATCAGAGGGATCATATGATAATTGTCTTTCTCTGATGGACTTACTGTGCTTAGCATAATACTCTCTATTTCCAACCACACTGTTGTAAATGGCAAGATTTCATTTTTTGATGGCTGCATAGTATTCCTCTGTGTGTGTGTGTGTGTGTGTGTGTGTACGTGTACGTGTGTACACCTATCACATCTTTATCCATTCATCTGTTGATACATCTAGGCTCTTTCCATAGTTTGGCTATTGTGGACATTGCTGCTATAAATGTTCTGGTGCACATGCCCTTCGGATCACTACATTTGTATCTTTAGGGTAAATACCTAGTAGTGCGATTGCTGGGTTGTAGAGTAGCTCTATTTTCAGCTTTTTGAGGAACCTCCATGTTGTTTTTCAGAGTGGCTGCACCAGCTTGCATTCCTACCAACAATGTAGTAGGGTTCCTCTTTCTCTGCATCCTTGCCAGTACCTGTTGTTTCCTGACTGGTTAATTTTAGCCATTCTGACTGGTGCCAGGTGGTATCTCACTGTGGTTTTGATTTGTATTTCCCTGATGCTGAGTGATGTGGAGCACTTTTTCATGTGTCTGTTGGCCATCTGGGTGTCTTCTTTGCAGAAAGTCTGTTCATGCCTTCTGCCCATTTCTTGATTGGATTATTCTTTTGGTCTTGAGTTTTATAAGTTCTTTATAGATTTTGGATACTAGCCCTTTATCTAATATGTCATTTGCAAATAACTTCTCCCATTCTGTCAGTTGTCTTTTGGTTTTGTTGACCATTCCCTTTGCTGTGCAAAATATTTTTATCTTGAAGTCTCAAATAGTTCATTCTTGCCCTTACTTCCCTTGTATTTGGCGATGTTTCTAGGAAGAGGTTGCTGCCTGTGTTCTCAAGGATTTTGATGGATTCCTTTCTCATATTGGTCCTTCATCCATTTGGAGTCTATTTTTGTGTGTGGTATAAGGAATGGTCCAGTTTCATTCTTCTACATGTGGCTGTCCAATTTTCCGAACACCATTTGTTGAAGAGGCTGTCTTTTTTCCATTGGACATTCTTTCCTGCTTTGTTGAAGATTAGTTGACTATAGCTTTGAGGGCCCATTTCTGGGCTCTCCATTCTGTTCCATTGATCTGTGTGTCTGTACTATAGACAGTATAGTACTATACTGTCTTGATGATGACAGCTTTGTAATAGAGCTTGAAGTCTGGAATTCTGATGCTACCAACTTTGGTTTTCTTTTTCAACATTCTTCTGGCTATTCAGGATCTCTTCTGGTTCCATATAAATTTTAGGATTATTCCATTTCTTTGAAAAAAGTCGATGGTATTTTGATATGGATTGCATTAAACATGTAGATTGCTCTAGGTAGCTTGGACATTTTCCACAATATTTGTTCTTCCAATCCATAAACATGGAATGTTTTCCCATTTCTTTGTGTCTTCCTCAATTTCTTTCATGAGTACTCTTAATAGTTTTCTGAGCACAGATTCTTTGCCTCTTTGATTAGTGTTATTCCAAGGTATCTTACGGTTTTTGGTGCAATTGTAAATGGGATTAACTCCTTAATTTCTCTTTCTTCTGTCTTGCTGTTGCTGTATAGAAATGCAACTGATTTCTGTGCATTGATTTTATATCCTGACACTTTACTGAATTTCTGTACAAGTTCTAGAAGTTTGGAGTGGGATCTTTTGGGTTTTCTACATAAAATATCATATCATCTGCAAAGAGTGAGAGTCTGACTTCTGCTTTGCCAATTCGGATGCATTTTATTTCTTTCTGTTGTATGATTGCTGAGGCTAGGACTTCTAGTACTATGTTGAATAGCAGTGGTGATAGTGGACAGCCCTGCCATGTTCCTGACCTGGAAAAATCTCTCAGTTTTTCCCCACTGAGAATGATATTAGTATGGGTTTTTCATAGATGGCTTTGATGGTATTGAGGTATGTACTCTCTATCCCTATGCTGTGAAGAGTTTTCATCAAGAAAGGATGCTGTACTTCATCAAAAGCTTTTTCAGCATCTTTTGAGAGTATCATATGGTTCTTATTCTTTCTTAATGTACTGTATCAACTGATTTGCAGATGTTGAACCAACCTTGCAGCCCAGGAATAAATCCCACTTGGTCGTGGTGAATAATTCTTTTAATGTGCTGTTGGATCCTACTGACTAGTATTTTGGTGAGAATTTTTGCATCCATGTTCGTTAGGGTTATTGGTCTGTAATTCTCCTTTTTGATGGGGTCTTGTTCTGGTTTTGGGATCAAGGTAATGCTAGCCTCATAAAATGAGTTTGGAAGTTTTCCTTCCATTTCTATTTTTTGGAACAGTTTCAGGAGAATAGGTATTAATTCTTTAAATGTTTGGTAGAATTCCCCTGGGAAGCCACCTGGCCCTGAGCTGTTGTACGTTGGGAGATTTTTGATGACTGCTTCAATCTCCTTATGGGTATGTTCAGGTTTTCTATTTCTTCCTGGTTCAGTTTTGGTAGTTTATATTGTCTCTTGGAATGCATCCATTTCTTCCAGATTGTCAAATTTGTTGGCATATAGTTGCTCATAATATGTCCTTATAATTGTTTGTATTTCTTTGGTGTTGGTTTTAATCTCTCCTCTTTCATTCATGATTTTATTAATTTGGGTCATTTCTCTTCTCTTTTTGACGAGTCTGGCCAGGGGTTTATCAATCTTATTAATTCTTTCAAAGAACCAGCTCCTAGTTTTGTTGATTTGTTCTACTGTTCTTTTGTTTTCTATTTCATTGATTTCTGCTCTGATCATGTAATATAATACATGTAATGTATTATTAGCCCCAGGGGTACAGGTCTGTGAATCACCAGGTTTACACACTTCACAGCACTCCCATAGCACATACCCTCCCCAATGTCCATAATCCCACTACCCTCTACCTACCCCCCTCCCCCCGGCAGCCCTCAGTTTGTTTTGTGAGATTAAGAGTCTTCTGGTTTGTCTCCCTCCTGATCCCATCTTGTTTCATTTATTCCTTTCCTACCCCCCAAACCCCCCATGTTGCATCTCCACTTCCTCATATCAGGGAGATCATATGATAGTTGTTTTTCTCCAATTGACTTATTTCGCTAAGCATAATACCCTCTAGTTCCATCCATGTCATAGCAAATGGCAAGATTTCATTTCTTTTGATGGCTGCATAGTATTCCTATATATATACACACACACACACACACATACACACACACACACACACACACACACACACGTACATACACACACACATATGTATACACACACACACATACATACACACACACCCCCCACATCTTCTTTATCAATTCATCTGTTGATGGACATCTAGGTTCTTTCCATAGTTTGGCTATTGTGGACATTGCTGCTATAAACATTCGGGTGCACGTGCCCCTTCAGATCACTACATTTGTATCTTTAGGGTAAATACCCAGTAGTGCAATTGCTGGGTCATAGGGTAGCTCTATTTTCAACTTTTTGAGGAACCTCCAAGCTATTTTCCAGAGTGTTTGCACCAGCTTGCATTCCCACCAACAGTGTAGGAGGGTTCCCCTTTCTCCGAATCCTTGCCAGCATCTGTCATTTCCTGACTTGTTAATTTTAGCCATTCTGACTGGTGTGAGGTGGTATCTCATTGCGGTTTTGATTTGTATTTCCCTGAAGCTGAGTGATGTGGAGCACTTTTCCATGTGTCTTTTGGCCATCTGGATGTCTTCTTTGCAGAAATGTCTGTTCATTTCCTCTGCCCATTTCTTGATTGGATTATTTGTTCTTTGGGTGTTGAGTTTGCTATGCTCTTTATAGATTTTGGATACTAGCCTTTTGTCTGATATGTCGTTTGCTAATATCTTCTCCCATTCTGTCAGTTGTCTTTTGGTTTTGTTAACTGTTTCCTTTGCTGTGCAGAAGCTTTTTATCTTGATGAAGTCCTAATAGTTCATTTTTGCCCTTGCTTCCCTTGCCTTTGGTGATGTTCCTAGGGAGAAGTTGCTGCGGCTGAGGTCAAAGAGTTTGCTGCCTGTGTTCTCCTCAAGGATTTTGATGGATTACTTTCTCACATTGAGGTCCTTCATCCATTTTGAGTCTATTTTCATGTGTGGTGTAAGGAAATGGTCCAGTTTCATTTTTCTGCATGTGGCTGTCCAATTTTCCCAACACCATTTGTTGAAGAGGCTGTCTTTTTTCCATTGGACATTCTTTCCTGCTTTGTCGAAGATTAGTTGACCATAGAGTTGAGGGTCTATTTCTGGGCTCTCTATTCTGTTCCACTGATCTATGTGTCTGTTTTTGTGCCAGTATCATACTGTCTTGATGATGACAACTTTGTAATAGAACTTGAAGTCACGATTTGTGATGCCACCAACTTTGGCTTTCTTTTTCAATATTCCTCTGGCTATTTGAGGTCTTTTCTGGTTCCATACACATTTTAGGATTATTTGTTCCATTTCTTTGAAAAAACTGGATGGGATTTTGATAGGGATTGCATTGAATGTGTAGATTGCTTTAGGTAGCATAGACATTTTCACAATATTTGTTCTTCCAATCCATAAGCATGGAACATTTTTCCACTTCTTTGTGTCTTCCTCAATTTCTTTCATGAGTACTTTATAGTTTTCTGAGTATAGATTCTTTGCCTCTTTGGTTAAGTTTATTCCTAGGTACCTTATAGTTTTGGGTTCATTTCTCTTTCTTCTGTCTTGTTGGTGTAAAGAAATGCAACTGATTTCTGTGCATTGATTTTATATCCTGACACTCTACTGAATTCCTGTACAAGTTCTAGCAGATTTGGAGTGGAGTCTTTTGGGTTTTCCACATATAGTATCATATCATCCGCAAAGAGTGATAGTTTGACTTCTTTGCCAATTTGGATGCCTTTAATTTCTTTTTGTTTTCTGATTGCTGAGGCTAGGACTTCTAGTTCTATGTTGAATAGCAGTGGTGATAATGGACATCCCTGCCATGTTCCTGACCTTGGGAGAAAAGCTCTGTTTTTCCCCATTGAGAATGATATTCGCTGTGGGTTTTTCATAGATGGCTTTGATATTGAGGTATGTACCCTCTATCCCTACACTTTGAAGAGTTTTGATCAAGAAAGGATGCTGTACTTTGTCAAATGCTTTTTCAGCATCTACTGAGAGTATCCTATGATTCTTGTTCTTTCTTTTATTAATGTATTGTATCACATTGATTGATTTGCAGATGTTGAACCAAATTTGCAGCCCTGGAATAAAACCCACTTGGTTGTGGTGAATAATCCTCTTAATGTACTGTTGGATCCTATTGCCGACTATTTTGGTGAGAATTTTCACATCTGTGTTCATCAAGGATATTGGTCTGTAATTCTCTTTTTTTGATGAGATCCTTGTCTGGTTTGGGGATCAAGGTAATGTTGGCCTCATAAAATGAGTTTGGAAGTTTTCCTTCCATTTCTATTTTTTGGAACAGTTTTAGGAGAATAGGAATTAATTCTTCTTTAAATGTTTGGTAGAATTCCCCTGGGAAGCTGTCTGGCCCTTGGCTCTTGTTGGGAGATTTTTGATGGCTGCTTCAATCTCTTTACTGGTTATGGGTCTCTTCAGGTTTTCTATTTCTTCCTGGTTCAGTTGTGGTAGTTTATATGTCTTTAGGAATGCATCCATTTCTTCTAGATTGTCAAATTTGCTGGCATATAATTGCTCATAATATGTTCTTATACTTGTTTGTATTTCTTTGGTTTAGGTTGTGATCTCTCCTTTTTCATTCATGATTTTATTTATTTGGGTCCTTTCTCTTTTCTTTTTGATAAGCCTGGCCAGGGGTTTATCAATCTTATTCTTATAAAGAACCAGCTCCTAGTTTCATTGATTTGTTCTATTGTTTTTTTGGTTTTTATTTCATTGATTTCTGCTCTGATCTTATTTCTCTTCTCCTGCTGGGTTTAGGCTTTCTTTGTTGTTCTTTCTCCAGCTCCTTTAAGTGTAGGGTTAGGTTGTGTATTTGAGACCTTTCTTGTTTCTTGAGAAAGGCTTATATCGCTATATATTTTCTTCTCAGGACTGCCTTTGCTGTGTCCCGCAGATTTTGAACTGTTGTGTTTTCATTATCATTTGTTCCTATGAATTTTTTTTTACTTCTTTAATTTCCTGGTTGACCCATTCATTCTTTAGAAGGATGCTCTTTAGTTTCCATGTATTTGGATTCTTTCCAAATTTCCTCTTGTGATTGAGTTCTAGCTTCAGAGCATTGTGGTCTGAAAATATGCAGGGAATGATCCCAATCTTTTGGTACTGGTTGAGATCTGATTTATGACCCGGGATGTGATCTATTCTGGAGAATGTCCTATGTGCACTAGAGAAGAATGTGTATTCTGTTGCTTTGGGATGGAATGTTCTGAATATATCTGTGATGTCCATCTGTTCCAGTGTGTCATTTAAGGCCTTTATTTCCTTGTTGATCTTTTGCTTGTATAACCTGTCCATTTCAGTGAGGGAAGTGTTAAAGTCCCCTACTATTATTGTATTATTGTCAATGTGTTTCTTTGGTTTTGTTATTAATTGGTTTATATAGTTGGCTGCTCCCATGTTAGGGGCATAAATATTTAAAATTGTTAGATCTTCTTGTTGGAAAGACACTTTGAGTATGATATAGTGTCCTTCCTCATCTCTTACTATAGTCTTTGGCTTAAAATCTAATTGATCTGATATAAGTATTGTCTACCCAGCTTTTTTGTGATGTCCTGTAGCATGGTAAATTGTTTTCCACCCCCTCACTTTAAATTTGGAGGTGTCTTTGGGTCTAAAATGAGTCTCTTATAGACAGCATATTGATGGGTTTTGTTTTTTTGTCCATTCTGATACCCTGTGTCTTTTGATTGGGGCATTTAGCCCATTTACATTCAGGGTAACTATTGAGAGATATGAATTTAGTGCCATTGTATTGCCTGTAAGATGACCATTACTGTATATTGTCTCTGTTCCTTTCTGGTCTGTTACTTTTAGGCTCTCTCTTTGCTTAGAGGACACCTTACAATATTTCCTGTAGAGCTGGTTTGGTGTTTACAAATTCTTTCAGTTTTTGTTTGTCCTGGAAGCTTTTTATCTCTCCTATTTTCAATGATAGCCTAGCTGGATATAGTAGTCTTGGCTGCATGTTTTTCTCATTTAGTGCTCTGAATATATCATGCCAATTCTTTCTGGCCTGCCAGGTCTCTGTGGCTAAGTCTGCTGCCAATCTAATATTTTTACCATTGTATGTTACAGACTTTTTTTCCTGGGCTGCTTTCAGGATTTTCTTTGTTGCTGAGACTTGTAAATTTTACTATTAGATGATGGGGTGTGGACCTATTCTTATTAACTTTGAGGGAGTTTCTCTGCATCTCCTGGATTTTGATGATTGTTCCCTTTGCCATATTAGGGAAATTCTCTACAATAATTCTCTCCAATATACCTTTGCTCC
Source organism: Martes martes (assembly GCF_963455335.1). Taxonomy (NCBI): domain Eukaryota; kingdom Metazoa; phylum Chordata; class Mammalia; order Carnivora; family Mustelidae; genus Martes; species Martes martes. The sequence goes on from NC_137896.1 coordinate 90,948,210, forward strand.
CCTCTCTCTTTCTTCTTCTGGAATCCCAATGATCCTAATGTTGTTTTGTCTTATGGTATCACTTATCTCTTGAATTCTCCCCTCGTGGTCCAGTAGTTGTTTGTCTCTCTTTTGCTTAGCTTCTTTATTCTCTGTCATTTGGTCTTCTACATCACTAATTCTCTCTTCTGACTCATTTATCCTAGCAGTAAGAGCCTCCATTTTTTAAAAAAGATTTTATTTATTCATTTGACAGAGATCACAAGTAGGCAGAGAGGCAGGCAGAGGGGGTGGTGGAAAGCAGGCTCCCCGCTGAGCAGAGAGCCCAATGTGGGGCTCGATCCCAGGACCCTAGAATCACGACCTGAGCTGAAGGTAGAGGCTTTAACCCACTGAGCCACCCAGGTGCCTCAAGAGCCTCCATTTTTGACTGGACCTCATTAATAACTTTTTTCTTGTCAACTTTGTTAGATTTTAGTTTTTTTATTTCTCCAGAAAGGGCTTTTATTTTTCCAGACAGGGTTTCTAATATCTTCCATGCCTTTTTCGAGCCCCACTAGCACCTTGAGAATCATCATTGTGAACTCTAGATCTGACATATTACCAATTTCTGTATTGATTAGGTCCCTGGCCTTCAGTACTGTCTCTTGTTCTTTTTTTTTTTTTTTTTTTTTGTGGTGAGTTTTTCCACCTTGCCATTTTATCCAGATAAGAATATATGAAGGAGTATATAAAATACTATAAGTGTGGCAAAGACCCCAGGAAAATGTGCTTTAACCAAATCAGAAGAGACCCCAAATCATGGGGGGAAGAAAGGGGGTAAAAGGAAGTTCAGAAAAAAAAAATTAAAAAAAGAAAAAAAAGAAAAAATATTAAAAAGAAAAAATATATATTAGACTGGTGAACATAACAGGGTCACCCACTTAATTTTGGGAGTATTTTGGTCTCTTAGAAGAAACTACCTCCCAAAATTGTAAAAAATGTAAAGCATATATAAGGGTAAACACAATGCAGGGATGGAATTTGACTATAAAGGTGAAAAGTATTTGTATTTTTTTAAATTTCTAAAAAAGGAGTTGATAAGATAAATTGGTTGGGAGAATAAAGAAAAAGTAGAGAATTTGCTCAGGCTGGAGACTAGAACAAAGCCCTGTGCTAGATTTAGGATGTATTTTGATCTATTAGAAGAAATTGTACCCCCAATTTTTAAAATCTTTTTTTTTAAGATTTTATTTATTTATTTGACAGACAGAGACCACAAGTAGGCAGAGAGGCAGGCAGAGAGAGGAAGGTAAGCAGGCTCCCTGCTGAGCAGAGAGCCCGATGCGGGGCTCGATCCCAGGACGCTGGGATCATGTCCTGAGCCAAAGGCAGAGGCTTTAAACCACTGAGCCACCCAGGTGCCCCATGTACCCCAAATTTTTTTAGAAGAAAAAACCCTATGTGTATACAAAAAATAAAGTTAGATACAATGAAGGATAAAATATGACTATAATAATGAGGGTTCAGAAAAGATTTTTTTAAATGAAAGGTATTGTTGAGATAAATTAGTTAAAAAACATTAAAAGAGGAAAAAGTAAACGTTTAAAAACTTAGAAGAAAAAAAATTTTTAAAAATTAACTTTGCAAGACTAAAGAACCATGGGGAGAAAGTCATGAATTCCATGCTTTGCTTTCTCCTCCTCTGGAATTTCACTCTTCTCCTTGGTAACTGAACTTGGTCTTGGTTCGATTTCTTGTTGATCTTCTGGGGAAGGGGCCTGTTGTTGTGATTCTGAAGTGTCTTTGCCTGAGGTGGAATTGCACCACCCTTACTAGGGGCCAGGCTAAGTAATCCGCTTGGGTTCGCTTTCGGGAGGTTTTGTTCCCTGAATGTTTTACGTAGAGTTCCGGAGGATGGGAATGAAAATGGCGGCCTCCCAATCTCCAGCCCGGAGGAGCTGAGAACTTGGGCCCTACTCCTCAGTGCACCCTCAGAGAAAAGCGCTCAAACACTCCCGTCTCCCTGGCCTCCGGCCGTGCTCCGAGCTCACCCAGCCTGTGAACAAGCATCTCTGTCTCTGGCACACAGCTCCGCCTGGAGTCTCTGAACCCCATAGATCCCTGAGCTCTTCCGGGGGGTCATCCTGGATCTTGTAGGGTCTCTGTTCATAGAGCAGTGGCCTGTGCCACAGATCACAGTTCAAGGTAACCCCGAGTTGAGAGCTCACTCCTCAGCTCTGTCTCTGTAGCCGACTTCCCTGCTCTAATACCTGTGAGCTCTGTGACAGACACCCCTGATCCTTCTGTGACCCCGTGGGACCTGAGGCCACGCTGTTCCTGTGTGGGCTTCACCCCCGGCTTAGCCTCTGGTGCAATGTCCTTCAGTGGAAGAGACTTTTAAAATTCTGATTTAGTGCTCTGTTGCTCCGCCGCTTGCTGAGAGCTGGCCCCTCCCGCCATGGTCTATCTTCCCATCACTCTGGATTCACTTCTCCGCAGGTCCTACCTTTCAGAAAGTGGTTGATTTTCTGTTTCTAGAATTGCTGCTCTTCTCGTCGATCTCCTGTTGGATATGTAGGTGTTTGGAATGGTTTGATAAGCTATCTAGCTGATCTCCTGCTACCTGATGTCGTCTCAGCCTGCTACTTCTCCGCCCTCTTGACTCCTCCCCCTACTCTGATCTTTATTATTTCTCTTCTCTTGCTGGGGTTAGGCTTTCTTTGTTCTTTCTCCAGCTCCTTTAGGTGTAGAGTTAGGTTGTGTACTTGAGACCTTTCTTGTTTCTTGAGAAAGGCTTGTATTATATATTTTCATCTCAGGACCACCTTTGCTGTGTCCCAAAGATTTCAAACAGTTGTGTTTCATTTTCATTTGTTTCTATGAATTTTTTTTAATTCTTTAATTTCCTTGTTTGACCCATTCATTCTTCAGTAGGATGTTCTTTAGTCTCCATGTATTTTCGTTCTTTCTAACTTTCCTCTTGTGATTGAGTTCTAGCTTCAGAGCATTGTGGTCTAAAAATATGCAAGGAATGATCCCAATGTTTTGGTACCAGTTGAGACCTGATTTGTGACCCAGGATGTGAACTATTCTGGAGAATGTTCCATGTGCACTAGAGAAGAATGTGTATTCTGTTATTTTGGGATGGAATGTTCTGAATATATCTGTGATGTCCATTTGGTCCGTGTTTCATTTAAAACCTTTATTTCCTTGTTAATCTTTTGTTTAGATGATCTGTCCCTTTCAGTGAGGGGGGTGTTAAAGTCCCCTACTTTTGTATTATTGTTGATGTGTTTCTTTGATTTTGTTATTTATTGGTTTATATAATTGGCTGCTCCCATGTTAGGGACATAGATATTTAAAATTGTTAGATCTTCTTGTCGGATAGACCCTTTAAGTATGATATAATGTCTGTTATTATCTCTTATTGTAGTCTTTGGCTTAAAATCTAATTCATCTGATATAAGGACTGCCACCCCAGCTTTCCTTTGGTGTCCATTAGCATGGTAAATTGTTTTTCACGCCCCCCCCCCCCACTTTAAATCTGGTGGTGTCTTTGGGTCTAAAATGTGTTTCTTGCAGACAGCATATCGATGGGTCTTGTTGTTTATCCATTCTGATACCCTGTGTCTTTTGATTGGGGCATTTAGTCCATTTACGTTCAGGGTACCTATTGAAAGATAAGAATTTAGTGCCATTGTATTGTCTGTAAGTTGACTGTTATTGTATATTATCTCTGTTCCTTTCTGGTTTGTTACTTTTAGGCTCTCTCTTTGCTTGGAGGATCCCTTTCAATATTTCGTGTAGGGCTGGATTGATGTTTGCAAATTCTTTTAGGGTTTTTTTGTTTGTTTGTTTTTGTTTTTGTTTGTCCTGGAAGCTTTTTTCCTTCTATTGTCAATGACAGCCTAGCTGCATATAGTATTCTTGGCTGCTTATTTTTCCTAATTTAGTGCTCTGAATATATAGACCTCTTGTCCTGAGCTGCTTCCAGGATTTTCTCTTTGTCACTGAGACTTGTGAATTTTACTATTAGATGACGGGGTATGGACCTATTTTAAGGGAGATTCTCTGGGTTTTAAGGTGTCTCCTGGGTTTTGATGCTTGTTCCCTTCTGCAAACTAGGGAAATTCTCTGCTGTAATTTGCTACAATATACCTTCTGCCCCACACTCTTTCTTCTTCTTCTGGGATCCCAATTACTCTAATACTGTTTCATCTTATGGTATCACTTATCTCTTGAATTCTCCCCTTGTGGTCCGGTAGTTGTTTCTCTCCTTTTTTTTTTTTTTTTTAGCTTCTTTATCCTCCATCATTTGGTCTTCTATATGACTAATTCTTCTGCTTCATTTATCCTGGCAGTAAAGAGCTTCCATTTTTGATTACACCTCATTAATAGCTTTTTTGATGTCAACTTCATTGGATTTCAACTTGGTTAGATTTTATTTCTCCAGAAAGGGTTTTTATTTCTCCAGAAAGGGATTCTCTAGTATTTTCTATGCTTTTATTTATTTTTTTAAAAAGATTTTATTTATTTATTTGATGCAGAGATAGATCACAAGTAGGCAGAGAAGCAGGCAGAGGGGAAGGGGAAGCAGGCCCCCTGCTGAGCAGAGAGCCTGATGCGGGGCTTGATTCCAGGACCCTGAGATCATGACCTGAGCTGAAGGCAGAGGCTTAACCCATTGAGCCACCCAGGTACCCTCTTCTATGCTTTTTTCAAGCCCAGCTAGCATCTTGATAATTGTCATTCTGAACTCTGGTTCTGACATCTTATATGTGTATGGATTAGGTCCCTAGCCATTGGTCCTGCCTCTTGTTCTTTTTCTTGGTGAGTTCTTCCACCTTGCCATTTATCCAGATAAGAACAGATGAGATGAGACAAGAATAAATGAGAACAGATAGATGAGAGAACAAAATACTAAGGGGGTGGCAATGACCCCAGAAAAATATACACTAACCCAACCAGAAGAGACCTGAACCTGGGGGGAGAAGAAAGGAGAAAGAAAAAAGAGGAAAAAATACATATATATGATTAGAAGAGAGCCACACACTTGATTTTTGGGTGTATTTTGGTATATTAGAAGAGACTACTCCCAAAATTTTAAAGAAAGAAAAACATATGAAAATAAGGGTGAACACAATGAAGGGATGGAGTATGACTGTAAAGATGAAAATCAAAAAAGATTCTAAAATTGATAAGAGTTGGTTGAAAAAAGAAAGGAAAAAAGAATATGATTAGGCTAGAGATTAGAACAAAGTCATATGCTAGATTTAGGGTATATTTTGATCTGTTAGAAGAAACTGTATCCCAAAATTTTAAAGAAGATCTTATATGTATACAAAAAATTAGGTTGAATACAATGAAGGGATAGACGATGACTATAAAAATGAAAATTTAAAGATTTTTAAAAAGGTATTGCTAAGATAAAAGAGTTTTAAAAAGGTTAAAATAGGAAACAAGAAAAAATGAAAAAATAGCATAAGAAAATAAAAAAAATTATTTTTGAAAGACTAAGAATCATGGGGAAAAAGCCATGAATTCTGTGTTGCATTCCCCTAGCTCTGGAGTTCCACGGTTCTTCTTGATCGATGAACGTGTTCTTGGCTGGGTGTTCTTGCTAATCTTCTTGGGGAGGAGCCTGTTGCAGTGAGGTGGAATTGAACTGCACTTGTCAGGGGCCAGGCTAAATAATCTTGGTTTTGCTCTCATTTTTGTTTCCCGAATACTTTCTGTAGAGTTTTAGAGGACTGGAAAGAGGATGGTGGCCTTCCAATCTCCAACAGGAGGAGCCAAGAGCTTGGTGCCCCACTCCTCAGTGTGCCTTCAGAGAAAACCAGTCAATCCCTCCCATCTCCCTGGTCTCCAGCTGTGCTCTGAGCTCACCCGGCCTGTGACTGAGCGTTTCTATCTCTGGTGCACAGCCCCAATTGGTCTCCAAACCCAGCAGATTCCTGCAGTGGGCTCCTACGCCACTCCTCCCAGTGGAGGAAGTAGGGGGAGGGGCCTCCCTGTATCTGCCACTGTGGGGTCCCTGCTTGAAGAGTAGTGGCTCAACTGTGCCTTGGATCATGGTTTATGGCATCCCCGAGCTGAGAGCCCACTCCTTGGCTCTGTCTCTGCAGCTGGCTTCCTGCTCCAATACCTGGGAACTCTGCCACACTCAGGCACCCCTGGTTTCTGTGACTCCACAGGTCCTGAGACCACAGTGTCTCAGCAAGGGCTCCACTCCCTGCTTAGCCGCTGGAGCAACACCCCTCTGCAGAGCAGACTTCTAAAATTTCTGATTTTGTGCTCCACTGCTCTATCGCTTGCTGGGAGCTGGCCCCTACCCCCTGCAGTCTCTCTTCCTGTATGTCTCCTTGGATTCACTTCTCTACATGTCCTACCTTCTAGAAGTGGTCACTTTCCTGTTCCTGGAACTGCTATTTTTCTTTGATCTCCTGTTGAGTTTGTAGGTGTTCAGAATGGTTTGATAATTACCTAGCTGAATTCCTGGGACTCAATGAAATTTAAGTCTCCTACTCCTCTGCCATCTTACTGCTATCTTCTATATAACTTTTAAAAATATTAACCATTTTTTTTTAAGTCTAATGAAATTATGGGGCGCCTGTGTGGCTCAGTGGGTTAAAGCCTCTGCCTTAGGCTCAGGTCATGATCCCAGGGTCCTGGGATCGAGCCCCACATTGGGCTCTCTGCCCAGTGGAGAGCCTGCCTTCCCCTCTGCCCTGCCTCTCTGCCGACTTGTGAACTGTCAAATAAATAAAATCTTTAAAAAAAATTAGCTATTCATACCAAAATTTCATTAGACAACTATAAATACATTTAGGGAGAATTGACACCTTAACCAAAGATCATTTTCACTTCATGAACATGCTAGGTCTCTCCCTTTGTTTTAAAAACATCATCTCAGCAATGTTTTGCTCTTTAGTGCAGAGTTCTTGCGTATCTTTCTATAAATTTGTTTCAAGTAATTTATGATTTTGCTGCTATTGGAATGCTAGTTTTTAAAATCTGTTTCCAGTCAGATTACCAGCATGACCTGGAGTTTAATTTTCTAAGATCTTGCAAATTCATTTATTCTTGTTGGTTTTTTTGTGGAGAGCATAAGGTTTTTTTATGTAAACAGTCATATCATTTGTGAATGACTATTCAACTCTTATGTCTCAATCTTTATGCTTTTTTCTTGACTGAATGTATGGCTACAGAACAATGCTGAACAGAAATGGTGAGCAGACATCCTTGGTTTGCTTCATATTTCACCATGATGTATATGATGTTAACATAGATGTTCTTTTGCAGATGGTCTTTATCAGACTGAGGAATTTATACTCCCAGGGTTTGTATTGTGAGGGCATGCTAAATTTTGTCCAATGCATTTTCTGCATTTGAGATGCTCATATGGTTTCGTCTGTTACTCTCTTCATAGGTGAATCATACTGATTGGACTTTCTAATGTTAAACCTTGCCCTTAGGGGAGATAGAAGAAAACCTATCTAGTCAAGATGTATTATCATCCTTTTTACATGCTGCTAGGTTCAGTTTGCTAATGTTCGAAGGACTTTTATTCCTATGTTCATGAAGAATATTGGTCTGTAATTTCTTTCAGGTTTTTTATCACATATGGTATATTTGATATAGCTACATAAACATTTTGTCACAGGCCTAGGAAATGCAAAAATCAGTTGTTTTGAGGTGTTTTTTCAAGGCATTTTTGGGTTCCTAACAACCAAGAGCTTTAAAGTCATCTTTCTGATTCTGTAAAAACTTCACAGTCTTTATGTGAAAAAGGTAAAAAACCCAGGGAGAGAATTGAGATATGAATTTCTAACTCAAGATTTTGTTCTGCTAGTTGTGTTCCTCCCTTTCATTCCATCCATTTCAGTCACAGGGGACAAAGAAAAAAACCTGGCCTGGGGATTGAATTAAAAGCAAGTTTCACATATGTTTTTGAATATCCTCAATTAGAGTATATGATGGATAAAAATCTCGAGGTTCAAACTCTAAGTATAACGAAGTCCAGTATAATGAAAGGTAGTTAAACTACTGGGAGTTTAAATCAATTTGTACTTCTGAAAGCAGTTCTAACACTTTCCATTCTACAAAAAGAGAAATCTCTCTGCTCAAATTAAAAACATAGGGAACATATCTAAGACATCTTTAATTAAAAATGCAGAAGACTTAGGAAAGTTTTCAAATACACATTTTAATAAAAATTAGAAATTTCATACGCAATAACAATGTCACTTATGTTAACACACACATATGTTTGTAAGTAGAGAAAAGGTCTGAAAGGATAACATTAAAATGAGAACAGCAGTCACCTCTGGGACAGTAATTGTGCAGGAATGCTAAATGCCTCTGCATAATGGTTTGAATTTCTAGAAGAGATTCCATTCCTATATAATTTGTGTAACTTAAAAGAAAATTTAAACTATTCCTACTAGTGAATCACAAGTCTTCACTGCAGTAGAAATAACACATCAATCTGTTAAAATATACACCAACTTCAAAACTAGAGGTGATAATGGCAGAAACCACATGCTCAAATCCTATATAATCAAAGATTTCCTGATTATCTTTGGGGAAATAATTTATAAAATACATATTCAGGGTTGCTCTTATTTAACAAATAGATTTAAAAAAAGATTTCTCAAAATGAGAATTTACTAGTAATTTTTTCAATTTCTTTTCAATTACACCAATATTTTATTAGGAAGTTTATAACCTGTTCTGAGTATTTAAAATAACTGTTTCCTGGGGCACCTGGGTGGCTCAGCGGGTTAAAGCCTCTGCCTTCGGCTCGGGTCATGATCTCAGGGTCCTGGGAACGAGCCCCGCGTCGGGCTCTCTGCTCAGCAGGGAGCCTGCTTCCTCCTCTCTCTCTGCCTGCCTCTCTGCCTACTTGTGATTTCTGTCTGTCAAATAAAAAAAAAAAAAAAAAATCTTAAAATAACTGTTTCCTATTTAAGCCTACCACCAATGAAAAAACAGTAACAAGAGTAGTCAAGTACCTAACAACTATGACCTTAGCACACTAAAAACATCATATACAAAATTAAAATAAAAATGGCAATGAGGAAACTATAACATAGGACAGGGAAAACAGTATCTTTAAAATATAAAAGGTTCTGACAAATCCCTAAGATGAATGGGTTATTAAAAAAAAAATTACAAATAGCCAAAAAGAGGGGCGCCTGGGTAGCTCAGGGGGTTAAAGCCTCTGCCTTCAGCTCAGGTCATGACCCCAGGGTCCTGGGATCGAGCCCCAGGTTGGGCTCTCTGCTCAGCAAGGAGCCTGCTTCCCCTTCTCTCTCTCTCTGCCCGCCTCTCTGCCTACTTGTGATCTCTCTCTGTCAAATAAATTAATTAAAAAAAAAAAAACAAAAAAACCCCAAAACAAAGAGCCAAAAAGAAAAAAAATTACTTATTATCTAATAGCCAAAATGAATAATTAAAATAAGATTTTTTACAGCTACTAAATCTGCATGGAATAAAAAAAAAAAGGTAATACCTATCCTGTGGGTGGGGGGGAGGGTGGTTTCAGTGGCCTCTGTTACAGTAGTTATCAATAAACCTTAAAATGCCTTTACTCAGCTAATACTTAGCAAATAATTCACTCCAATTAAGTTTTACATTTTAACTTATTGTAAACAGAGATCGTTAAAATGAAGAAAACTAATAGATGTTTTTATGGTGCAGTTCAGAAGACTCACCAAAGCCCAGACAGCAAAGTTTCTTCAATTTTTCTCTCCAACTGGAAAAGTGAGGAGAATCAAAGGGACTATGTTCAACTCTTAATGCTCCCGTGTGCTTAATTCCTGCAACCACCACAGGAGGGCAGCCTTTCATGATACCAAAAGGTAAGGGCAGGACTGGAAGGATGGAGTCCTGCTTCACCTGGCCCCCAAGCAAAGGAGGCAAGTATGATTATATTAAAATCTCATGTTAGTACTTTCCCATAGTTTGTTCAAACTTCTTTAATTACTGATTTCAGATCGTCTAGGTGATACTCTTCTATGAAGGATTCTGCCTGATTCAAAGCTTTTATTTTCACTAGAATAAGAATTATTTCTTTGACTTCATCCCTGAAAAACAAAAAAAGGTTTGAAAGCATAGTGAATCATTAGTTGTTAATCTGAAACAAAAATTTTAACCCAATATCTAAAATAGCATAGGGGCGCCTGGGTGGCTCAGTGGGTTAAAGCCTCTGCCTTTGGCTCAGGTCATGATTTCAGGGTCCTGGGATCGAGCCCTGCATCGGGCTCTCTGCTCAGCAGGGAGCCTGCTTCCTCCTCTCTCTCTGCCTGCCTCTCTGCCTACTTGTGATCTCTGTCTGTCAAATAAATAAAATCTTAAAAATAAAAATAAAAAAATAGCATAAAATATTCAGATGTTACCTTTTCCATACAGCATTCAACTATAGTTATTAGGGGATGTATGCTGGCAAATTTTAATGTGAATGATTAAAAAGCAGTTAAATCTACCATCAGAAAGCTGATGGTAGATTTAAAGTTACTCAGCTTGTAAGGACTATGATGGTGGGAGCCTCAGTGGGAATATTTACCTACGGACGCTACAAATCTGTGTTTTTTATTTAAAAAAATTTTAAACTTTTGGAGAAGTGGTTTACCAGAACACCACTGTACATCTAGTGGTGTTAATGAAGTGCCTAAATACTTAGTGCTGTTAATGAAACATCCAAAAGAGATTCTAGCTATTGCTGGGTAAAAGGCAGGCTGCAGACCTGTACTTAAACAATAGTTGAGATTTTAAAATGGCCAGGAAAATGAAAAAACATGATTAGTAAGAGGCTTCTGATTTATAGTTTCCTAAATTCTCTTGTGTGATAGTTTTCTGGAACTGCTTATTTTAGAAGAGATTTGCATTTAAAAATATGAACTATTAGGCATGAGGTGTGAGTATAAAATAGTGATTCCAAAGGTTGTGCATGAAAATACTAATTCTATAGTGGTAGTCTCTATAGACTTTAAAAAATAGAGTAGCAAGTATAAATTTTCCTAAAAATTGCTGAGTGTAAAATAGAATCTCTGAACTATGCTTATGGAGATACAAACATGCAAAATTACCTGAATTCACTTCTAGATAATTTACATGCAGACCGCAACAAAAACTGGATGAAGTTTTCTAGCTGGGGAATAGACGTTCTCATGGCAGAATTTTGGAACCATTTTTCTGGTAAATATGCTGCTATCTGTTAATTAAAACACATGGTCAGTTTTTAGTAACAGTTATTTAAGGCTTTTTGCTAACGTCAGTCCCTCTCATTTAACCCTTTATGGTTATGGTAGAATAAATTTTGAGAATTTTTCTTTGTCAGAGTTTATACATCTTAAAAGGTTGAGAATGTCCTGCCACTTTTCTATTTCTGGTAGTAGACTCATGGTCAAAGGGGACTAAACTGAACCTGAAATTTATAGCATGGGCGATGAATTCAATTTTTGGGAGATAATGTAGTTTAAAACTGTGTAATATAAAAATAATAGCTCAAAAAATCCTGATGGGTTAGGAACTATCTAATTTCTTATGTTCCTAAATTTATAAACATTTTTCTGTATTCTTAAAACTGACTTATCTGATGAATAGACAATGTTTTTGGATAGAGAGTTGTTTCCAACTCTTTATTATAAATAATGCTATAATATTCTTTGTACTTAAACTCCAATAAAGAAACAAGCCCCAAATAGGGTCATTTGCTCCTTATAATAGCAAACCTAAGACTTGAACTGCAGTTTCAACTCATCCCAGGAATGTCACTTTTAAACAGTCAATCCCCAGATTTCTGCATAGGCACTATAGTGAGGTCTGTATAATAAAAACCATGCCATTTTCCTCTCCCCAGTAAGACCCTGTCCCAGCCTGAAATAATCCTTTTCTTTTGCTAACAGTTCTCTTGTCTCACCTTCTTTCTTATGAAACCCTTTCATTTTGTACAACTCCTCAGAGGATCTCTCTACTTGCTAGATGGAATGCTGCCCGAGTCACAGATCCTTAATAAAGCCACTTAGAGCTCAAATTTACTCCATTGAATTTTCTCACAAATCTACATGTGCATCTCTGATTTCTAACTCAACAATTTTACTTCAAGGAATTTATCCTAAGTCAAGGGGTATGAACTTTAAAGGTTTGTAACCATCACACCAACTCTATCGAGTTCTAGCCCTCATTCCACCAGTGAAGACTGTTTCTCAGAACCCTGGCATCACCCATTCTAGGTGCCCCAGAAATAATGTGCAATTGTTTCCTCATGCTTATGACAAGAACTAGGAAATAACAGCAAAAAAACAAAACAAAACAAAACAAAAACCCAACAAACCCTGGCCAGCATAACTGGTAAAAATGATATCCTTACTATATTATTTTGCATTTCTTATTAGTACTGTTGATCTTTTCCATGTGTTTAGAAATTATTTTTACATATTCTGTTTTTGGTGAATTTCCTGTTGCATGTCTTTTGTCTATTTTTAAGTGGGATATCTGAATTGTTTACTAACTTTAAAGAGCTTTTTTAAACATGTGGGTATTAATCCTTCTATGGATTATAATTTTGATTTCTCAGTTCTCCTTTTAACTTTCAATTATAAAAAAGGAGAAGGAATAAGTATGGTCACCCCAATGAAACTATCCTTCAGTTTTAACAATGATTAAATAATCTGGATACCTTTTAAATGTTTTTAAATTCACTGAAGTTTTATACTTTCATCAAATCTTTTTTTCACCATTTCTTCTCTTGCTTTTAAGTTCAGAAAGATACATTTATCCTCTTAGTACACTATTTTACAGTTTCTTTTTTATACTTTATCTGAAATTTATACTGGTATTTAGTGAAAGTTGAGGATTTAACATTCTTTTTGTAAAGAGTTAACCAACTGGCCCAGCATCATTTATTGAATAATTTTTCTTTTCCCTGCTGGAGATAATTCAAACTAGTATACAAATCCTTAAATACTGAGAGGTTGGTTGCTTTTGGGTTTCTAGTCTATTAAATTATTATGAGTACCACAACAATTTTAATTATAATGTTACAAAATAGGTTTTAAGCTTTTTAAGTAATCTCCACACCTCAATGTCATGACCTTAAGATCGAGTCACACACTCTACCCCCTAAGATAGCCCGGTGTCCTACAATACAGACTGTATTAATTGAATTTTAAAAAATAAAATTATACTGACCTGGTTGCACTTTTTAACAACATCTGGCCCAGGTATGGCATTAAGAAGACCTATAATAAGGTAACGATTTAGCAGCTTCCCTAGTCCTAGTTCTTGCAAGGTGTCATCTGGGAGGAGTCCATTCCAAAGAAGAATATTGCGGAAGAGCTAAAATAAAATAAAGTATTAAGTGACTGTGTAGCTGTTTCCTCTAAAGTAAAAAGGTAGTAGTTTCCAACAAACATAAAACGTTGGTCTATCAATTTTACAATTACTAGAAAACATTTCTGAACAAATAGCTAATTCTTTACAACCTCCATATATTTGCTCATCATATTTTTTAGGACTATCACCCAACATCATCTCAAACTTCACTGGAGCCTTTCCAGATCAATAATCTTCCTCCTCGATTCACACTCCCAGAGTCTGGGGTCATCGGGTGCAAGACCACAGGATCCAAAGATTCATGAAGGAGTGCTGTTAAAGTCAGTGTCACTGTTACTAATGTGTTATTCTGAGAAACTGTCATTGCTCTGATACATAAGATTAAAAAACATGATATTCCAATAAAACTAATATTGGTTGCCTTTCCTTCCTCTAAATCCATCTTTCTGTGAATTTTATGATTTCCATTTTCTTTCCAGTACTATATTTATTACTCTAACATGCAATCTTTTCTATACTTTGTGTCATTACTGACGTTGTTCCCTCTTTCTGGAAAGTTTTTTCCCTGATTCAACCACCTAACAAATATGGATTCACCCTATTAAAAATAAGTTTGCTGAGGTCACCCAAGACCCTCCAATTGTCAAATCCAGTAAACATTTTCAGTCTTTCTCCCAAGTCTCTTGGGTGGTATTTAATACTTTGTCTTCACTCTTAAAAACTCTGCTTAGTTTTCATGATGCCACCCTCTTGTGACCACTCTAAGTTTCACAAAAATTCTAACGCTTATTTGAAGACTTCACTTTCTCTGCCTGCCTCATGTACCAGTTTCCCAAGGTTGTGTTGTTAGCCTTCTTCTCATGCTTCATGCCATTCCTCCTAATACTGCCTCCATGTGGCTGACTCCTCAATCTCCAACTCAGATCTGCCTCCTGCAGTCCAGACGTCTATCTATTCCTATATTTTCCCCCATAGATTTCAATTCACCATCTGAAACAGACCTTTATCTTTCCTCCAAGCCTGTTCTTCCTGTATCCCCTCCAACTTACCAAGCTGCCAAAGTCAGAAACTTGGCTAGCACCCCAGTCTTCGTATGTAATTATAATTTAGTCATCAAGTCTTTTCAGTGCTCCATCCTAAGTATCCTCTGAACCCAACTTTTTACCATCTCTCCCTCTTACCACTGACTTAGTAATGACTTCATCTTTCAGACTAGGAGTTGGCCAACTATGGGTTGTGGATTAAATCTAGCTTGCTGCCTGGTTTTGCAGAGCCGGTAAACTAAGAATGACCTTTTATTTTGAAATGATTGGGAAAAAACCCAAAAACATATTTTGTAACATGTGAAAGTTAAGACATTGAAATTTTAGTGTCCATAAGTAATGTTTTACTGAAACAACCAAGCTTATTTGTTTATATATTGTTTATAACTGCTTTTATACTACAAGGCAGAGAGCTGAATAGTTCAATGGACATTCAAAGCAGAAAATATTTACTATCTGGTCCTTTACAGAAGTCTGATAATCTCTGCTCTACCATATACTAGTAAACGAGAAAAATTTTATTTTTGTAGTTTTTCTGCTTACCTTTATACCTGACCAGAACTGCCTTTCTTGGAACTTTGAATGTGGTGATGTTTTGTTTTCTACAGTGCTAATTTGAAACCAAGAAAGAACAAAATGCAAACTGTTAATCTTACAGAACCAGGGTTTAAAAAACTCCACTTCTTTTTTTAACCAACCAATTAAACTTTAACACGTTAACAGAATGTAAGTTGAGTGCTCTGATGATATCAAAATTACAATTACATGTACACTTTGACCCAATGACCCCATTTCTGAGAATGCCTTCTGGAGGTATACTTGCACATGTACCAGTTGGCGGGTCTATAAAATTATTCACAGCACTGTTGGTAATGGTTTTCCACTCCCATGCCCACCAGTTACATGACATTATATGAAGGCAAATTATGCAGCTTAAAGCATGAGGAAACTACTCTTGTGATGATGTGATCTCAAAGATGTACTAAGTCAAAATAAAGTACAAGACAATGGTTACAAATGTACCTTCTCTTCTATAGAATGATGGGGTGGGACTAAGATTACAGCATATATAAGTATTTAATTCTAATTATATGACAAAATTATGGAAAGGTAAAAAAAATTACTAACAGTGATTATTATGGCAGTATATATGTGTATGGAGGATGGAGGGCAGGAGGGGAGGGAGTAAGACTCCATTTTAAATATAAATTAAAATATACATACTCATACTACTCATACTTCTGAACCATATGAATAGATTTCTTATTTAAACATTATACAACAAACTTTAACAGGGCATAATTTTTACATGCAGGTATCTCTTCACAATTAAATTAGCCAGAAAGCTCAGAAGTTCCTTTCTTTTCTCTCCACAGAAGCTCTTCCATCCTGTGAACACTCACTGGATCGCTTTAGTTCATGATCCAGTACTATAAACTGAAGTCTTTTTAGCAAATGTATAAATATGCATCAGATACTACTTGCTTCATGATACTGTATATAGAACCCTGAAGATTCCACCAAAACTACTAGAACTGTTAATTCAGTAGTCACACGATACAAAATTAATATACAGAAATCTGCATTTCTATACACTAATAATGAAGTAGCAAAAAGAAATTAAGAAAACAATTGCATTTATAACTGTACTGAGAAGAATATAATACCTAGAAATAAACTTAACCAATGAGGTGAAAGACCTGTTCTCTGCAAACTATAAAACACGGATGAAAGAAACTAAAGACAACATAAAACACATGGAAAGCTAATTCCATTCTTGTGGATTGACAGATCCAATACTGTTAAAATGTCCACCCTACCCAAAGCAATCTAAAGATTTAAGGCAATCCCTATCAAAATACCAACTGCATTTTTCACAGAACTAGAATAATACTAAAATTGTATGGAACAACAGAAAATTCAAAAAAGTCAAACCAATCATGAGAAAGAACAAAACTGGAGGTGTCACAATTCCAGATCTCAAGATACACTACAAAGCTGTAATCAGAACAGTATGGTACCGGCACAAAAATAGACCCATAGATTAATGAAATGGAATAAAGACCCAGAAATAAACCCATACTTATATGGTCAATTGATCCTACAATAAAAAAAGGCAAGAATATTCAAAGGGGAAAAGATAGTCTCTTCAACAAATGGTGCCGGAAAACTGGACCACCTTCTTATGCCATACAAAAAAACCAAACTCAGAATGGATTAAAGACCTAAGTGTGAGACCTAAAAACTTAAGAATCCTAGAAGAGAGCACAGGCAGTGATTTTTTTGGCAACAGCCACAGCAACATTTTTCATCTAGGAAAAATATCTCCTCAGGCAAGGAAAACAAAAACAAAAAAAACCCTACTTGTTTCCTAAAGTAAATCCATAATTCACAGAGAGTTTCTAGCTTTCTGTGCCGGCACTGTTCTGAGCATGCGCTTCATCTTCACAGTGTCTTGTAAAGTAGGCATTAATACCTCACTTTACATGCAAAGACACTGATGCACACAAGCCCAAAGTCAAATATCTAGTAAGAGTAAATCTGGGCTCCAGAATCTGGATTTAACCACTCTGTGATGCCATCTGCCTTGTTCTTAACATAAAAACAAAACAAAACAAAACACCTAAGTCCAAGTATGTCAGGTATCATACATGGCATGAAAAAGTGAATTATTTTGCTCAAATCCCAATTTGCACCTTATTAGGCATATGTATATTTGAGAGAACACTTAATTTTTTTTTTTTTTAAAGATTCTATTTATTTGACAGAGATCACAGGTAGGCAGAGAGGCAGGCAGAGAGTGAGGAAGGGAGGCAGGCTCCCTGCTGAGCAGAGCGGGATGCGGGGCTTGATCCCAGGACCCTGGGATCACGACCTGAGCTGAAGGCAGAGGCTTTAACCCACTGAGCCACCCAGGCGCCCCTAGAGAACACTTAATTTAGTTTCTTTTGCACTACATTCTTAAATTTGTGTTACATGATTAGCTATTTCATATAATCTAAAAATCAAAAGCTCTTACCTCTTTGGATACAGAGGAATAAAAACATCATCTTCTATTGCTTTCTTCATTCTTACAACGATGGATTTAAGTAAGTCCTATTATATAAAAATTTAAAAGCATCAGTGATAGCCATAGGTAGAAGTCTATTTACCAAAAGTAGTAATTTTAAAAGTATAGTGCAAATTTGTACTATACTGTAACACAGAATCAGGTGTTAAAATCACTATCAATTAGGTAACAAGAGAACTTTATTCACCCATGTTAGTGCATACAGCTGTAGCTAGTGCATTTTCATTGTTGTAGGGCATATTCTGTCACATGAATACTAATGATGGGATATTCAGGTGTTTCCAGTTTGGGAGCTGTATTACACACAATATTGTATAAAAGTTCTTTTCCATTTAAAATACATCATTTCAAATGCCAGCCTTGACAAATATTTCCATATTGTTTAAATTTGTGTTTCTTAAAAACAGTTCTCTAAAAAGAAATGCTATAAAGGACATTATTGAGTTAAATGTTGGAAGTGGGATATGGATGGTAGATTAAGTATATGAAGTTTACTGAAAATGGTAAGTGTCCCATGATTATGTAACAGACTTTTTATTCTTTCTTTTTCCCCCAGACTTTTTATTCTTAACAAATAAGCAATTTACTCACAAAGTGTTCAGGAGAAACAAACTATGTATATATACAATGGAACAGCAGATAATAAAGCATAATGGAGCAAAATATTAATGACAGGTGAATCTGGGTAAAGGGCCTATGAGTATGCTATTTTTACTCATGAGAATTTTCTGTAATTTGACATTATTTCCAAAAATTTGTTTAAAGCAAACTCATATATTTTAAAACTCTGAGCTCATTAACTTTTTCAAGTATTCAAATACATTATTTCGTAGGGGGGGAAAAGTTCTCCAAACAGTAAACGACCACAGAGACACATACACACACACTCTGTATACATTCTTTAAACTAGCTTTGAGAAGACTCTTAAAAGCCTTAGCTAGTAGTTTTTACACTGCTCTATACATCCACGGAGATAATCCTGGGTGGCCTGGGCAGACATTGAGGCCCTCATGGGAGAGCGAGGACAGGTACTCATTACAGCAAGGGCCGCTTTGCTTTTGCGTGTCCGTGTATAGGGGTGTGTAAGATTTTATGTGAAAGTTCTGTCAATAAAAGAAATCTGAAAACTAGCAATATAAATACCTGGTAACATTTTCACATTTCCACTAACTGGTCAACCAAGTTATGCCTAAAAACATGTAGTGAAAGGGAATCATGATCTCTTGAGGCCATCCATAACTTTGGGTAGTTATTAACTATTATATTTTAGTTAACAATGAGAAACAAACTTTTCTCCTGTACCTTCCACTCCTTGGTCCTAATTTACTTCTTAAGATCATACAGAAAAAATCTAATCTCCCTTTCACATGATAATTCTTCAGATTCTAAGACTGATATTTCACTTTTCTACATTTTCTCTTTCCCATACTATCTTAGACACTTTCGATTTAATACACTTACACACAGAATTAAATATAACACACCCAGGGAAGTCTTACCTGTAGGCAGAGCACATATTAACATAAACTCAAAATAGCACACACCCAGTAGAAAGAACTCCCCTTAGTCTTTCTGTTACTCAAGTGACACTCCTGACTCATACTGGGTTTACTGTTGATTATATCCCTCTCTGGTTTATCGATGCTGCTTCAAGGCCATTTCTTTCCTATCTTTTATTTATTCAGTTGAATGTCTGAATACAGGGGTAGGACATAATATATATTCCTTTCACACCGTATACTTTGAGAGTTAGTCCATTTTCTCAGTATTTGAAATCCCCTTGAATACTATTCTACTATCTATAAGTCTATGCAGAATTCCTAGCTTTGTGCCATTGACAAATTTTATTAGCAGGCATTTTACATCTTCATCCAGTTCAATATTGAACAGGGCAAATATTGAGAAGATACCTAATAACAAAAGACTCCCTCAAAGGAGTCTTGGTCCAGTATTCTATAGCCATACTCTTACCAGTTTCTTGTACCTAACTGTACATTGCTAAGCTTATCTTTCCCCATTTAATCCACAGGAACAATTATAACATAAATACACTACCTACTCTACCTGCACAGTACCTTACTCATCAGTGAAAGTAACTGAGATAATATGGGACACTTTGCTTCACTAAGTAATCACCTGCATTTAGGAACCCTATCAGTGACAGATTATAGTAATTACTACTTTTTTTTTTTAGGTGTTCATAATCTACCTCTGTAATAATCTATTTTAGAATCTTATCAAGAATCAAAACTATTCTCAACCAGGCATTAGCTTATAGAATCATTTGCTTCTTACTTTGAAAACAAGAACTATGCTGTCTGAGTCCATTATTCTAGAATCTTTTTCATTCTCTTCAATTTCTTACACATCACTGAAAAAAAGAGAGTGATCTCACTGGCAAGGCAAACTGTCTCAGTAGCCAGGAACACTATGTAGTTCAGAGATTCTTATGTACGAGTGACTATGCCACACTTAGGGAGTGTTTTACAGTGTCTGGAGAGATTTTTGGTTGTTGAGACTAGGGAGCACTACTGGCATCTAGTGGTCAGAGGCCAGGAAAACTGCTAAGCACACTACAGAGCACAGGAAAATTTTCCACAGAATTATCTTGCTTCAAATGCCAAGACTGTTGAAGCTGAAAAATCTTGATGCAGTCCAGTCTCCTAATTACACAAAGAACCCATTTTCCACATTCATTGTGGGAGGGCTTCAAGAATAAAAATTGCTGGTATAAGAACTTCATGAGTGGATCTGTAACACTTTTAAAAGATTTTAGTTATTATAAATTACAAAGTGCCAGGTCTACCACTTAAGACCCAAGTGACCTTTTACAAGGGACATGGCCCTCTGGGCCCCAGCTTCTTCATCTGTAAAATGAAGTTAAAGTCAACACATTCTACAAGGTTGTGAAGATCAAATGAGACAATGTGAAAGTGTTTAATAAATAGTAAAGCGCTATTTATATTTAGGTTACACTTACATAGTCCCATACAGAGAGCAGATATAAGATTCCGTATCTACTTTCTTGTGGCTCTTATCTACTGATCCTGGTTCTACGCTCTGTAACAACATAGAATAAACCCACTTCTTCTTCAAATAAAGAATCTTCATGTGTATCTTTTTCTAAGTTAAATAGCTCTAATTTCTGAAAAGATTTTCAAGTTGTATGTCTTTATCCTATTGGAGCAAGATGAAGATGCTCTCTCCTCCATCACAGTTGCTATATGTTCAAATCCTTTACTTTCCATTGGGCTCAAATGGCACCTTAAACATTTCACAGTATTTTATCTGGGCTGCACAGGTTGGGGGAGGGGAGGGGAGGCAATGTGGTCAGTGACACGAGCTTAGGCTTTAAAATAAGATTAAGGTTCAAATCCTAGTTCTAATTCAAGGTATTACTATGAACCAATTTCTGAGACTGTATCTTCATCTGTAAAATGAAGCTATCACCCATTTTTTAATAGAGCAGCTAGAACTAAGATGACACAGGAACAAGGTCCAAGAGAGTGCGAAGTACATAGCAGGAATTAAATAATTGTTCCTTGTCTTCCCCCACTTCTCACTTCCTATTTTAAATAACATTATTTTTTCCTTTTTAACGTAGACTTCACACCCAACATGGGGCTTGAACTCATGACCGAGACCTGAGCAGAGATCAAGGGTTGGAGCTTAACCAACTGAGTCACCCAGGCACCCCTTAAATAACAATTTATGCACACCTTATTTCCTTTAAGATCGCATGTTGCTTGGGGCGCCTGGGTGGCTCAGTGGGTTAAGCCTCTGCCTTCGGCTCAGGTCATGATCCCAGGGTCCTGGGATCGAGCCCCGCATCGGGCTCTCTGCTCGGCAGGGAGCCTGCTTCCCCCCTCTCTCTCTGCCTGCTTCTCTGCCTACTTGTGATCTCTCTCTGTCAAATAAATAAAATCTTTAAAAAAAAAAAAAAAAATCGCATGTTGCTTGAAGACAGGATCATGCTGGTTTCCCTCTTCTCCCTCTTACTTCTTACAGCTTCCCTCCTTCATAATAATTCCCAGTGCTAAACTTTAACGGTGTTCAGAATACGAATGTGACATGCCTCCTTGCTTCTCAACCACTTTGCTTATTCTACTCTGGATGCTCTCCAGACTGTTAATCTCTCTCAATTTCCTTACAGCTCAACATATATTTGATTTACTGATTTAACTGTATGAATATGTGATATTCTCATCAAAAAACAGAATGATAAAAATGAGTACCACAATAAAAGTAAGATTTAACACATTCTCACCAAAGCCTCTAAAAGGTCTCTCCTTAGGTCTTATGTTGAACAAAACTCAATTCTAAATAATGGTAAGATGAAAATCTATCCTACTGAACTTTTTTTTAAGGATTTTTTTTTTTTTAATTTTAAGTATAATCTGCACCCAAATGTAGGGCTTGAACTCAGGCTCCAACATCAACTCATAAGCTCTACTGACTGAGCCAGCTAGGTGCTCCATATTCACTGAACTTTTGGAATCCTTAAAGAGATTACTGCTCTTAACTTTGGCCAATTACAAATAACTAGTTAATATAATGAATGTTAACCTAATTTTAAAATTATTATTAAAGCGAAGCCATAATAATACCAGATTGTTGCTGAAAAAAAAAGTAAATAATTATTTTTCCTTCTTAGAAGGAACAAATTTGCACTAATGCATTTATGCCTGTTCATCTCTGCAGGTTGAACGTATATTCACAAACCTGAAAAATGGCTGGCTGGACCATGGGAACAAAAATCAAACCACTGAACAGAGAGGAATAAACTAATAATATAATAATCTGGGCCTTATTACATGTATGTATATCCTATAATTAATAATGACTGTCATCCCTGTTAGAGTGTTCATAAATATGAAGGTATATTCTTTCATCTTATTATCAAAAAGAAGAAATGGTCAATCCTAGTTTCTATAAATCAGAAGTAAATCTATTTCTCCCCAAATTGTTATTTGGTAATTACTTCATTTGCATCTTCTGTAAACAAAGATTTAGAACAAAATTACATTAACCTATATATAAATCAAGAAGTTTATTAAGTCTAGAAATTATTACCTGTTTGCCTTTACTAACTTCATTTGCACAAGTGGAAAGTTCTTCAAGAATCACTCTGCAGTGTGTTATTAAACTTGTTGTCTGTGAGGTCGACAAGGGATCCCAAATGAATTCTACAAAGTCTGAAACAAAAGTTTCAGTAGTGTACAATTTATTTACTAGATTACTTTACTTTTCACGTATAAACAGCTGAGGCCTTTAGCAAAGACTCCCATCTTATGCAATTTAAAATCCATGCCAATCATTACCATTATGTATTTGCATACATCCTCACTTTCCTTGTCCTTCTTGGGCTCTGTTAAACTTGTTTAACTCAACCACAGCCCTAGTTAAATTAAATCTACTTGTCACCGAGTCTGTGGCTCCAACCATGTAGCTAAATCATGGCTGGAAAAAAATATACTTTAACCTTATCATTGTGAAACTCCAGTGAGCCCTTGATGCTGAAGTGAGCCCTTCATGCTGCCTAGCAGTCATGCTTCCTTGGCCCATTCCTCCTCCCTCTTATCCAGATCATCATTTCCTGTCCTTTTTTTCCTCCTTGCTCTCTCAGTTAATGGACTTGACTCTTCTAGACAACTGTTTACCTTTTCTTTTCTCTTCCCTTGCTCTCACCCTCATGTTGAGACTTCCTCAACTGATGAGAAAACAGAAGAAAAGTTCCATAAACGGCTACTGCAGAATCTACACACCTACCTATGTCCATGCCCACATACTCTTAATTTGCCTTCCATTCTTATAGTTGAAGCCCCCAAGCTCCTCATGAAGGCCAACTTTTTCTTCTCAATGCCTTTGGCTTGCTAGAAGATACTGTTCCCAGAATTCTGCCCTCTTAACATCACTTTCACCGGATCTTTCCCATCGGCCTACAAACAATGATTCTCTTATACTAAAAATAATCCCTCCCTTGACCCTTCTTTCCCCTCTAGTACGGCCTTATTTCTTTCCTTCACCTTACAGCAAAATTAAAAAAACTGTCAAAACTGTCTAATTTCTTTCCACCTATTAACCCCTGAATTCACTTCAATTAGGCCTTATCTCCAACCATTCTACCTAAACTATTGCTACCACTGGAGATGACCTTCACATTGCAAAACCTAACGGTTGATTCTAGTCCCCATCTGATTTATCAGCAGCAACTGGAACAGGTCACCACTCCCCTTACAAACATTTCTTTTCTTGGAATCCAGGATAGCATTCCTGATTTCCCACCTATCTCTGTGGTCTCCTTTGCTGGCTGCCTGTCATCTCTTTGATTAAAAAATGCTGGAGTACCTCAGGACTCAGGTCACTTACCTTCTCTTTCCTATCGACATTTATACCCTTAGTATTTAAAGTCAGTTTTGTGGCTCTGTCATTGATGTGCCAATAAATTACAAATTTATGTCTGCTACTTGGCCCTCTCCTTTAGACTCATGTATTCAACAACCTAGTTGACATCTCTACTTGGATGACAGGCACTGCAAACTCAACATTTGTCAAACTAAGCTCCTGATAACACCTCCTCACTCTAAACATGCTCCTCTCAGTCTCTTCCACTTCAGGAAATGGCAACTCTGTCCTTCCAAATGCTTGGGCCCAAACCCATGCAGTCACTCTTGGAATTCCTCTCTCTTGCTCCACATAACCAATCCATTAGAAAATTCTGTTAGTGCTATCTTTGAAATGTATGCAGAATTCAACCACTTTTCAGAACCTCCACTTTTAACACCCTAGCCTAAGCCAGTATCATCTGTTGCTTGGATTACTGCAAAGGTTTCCTAAATGGTCTGCCTACAGTTCATTCTCAACACAATAACCACAGTGATTCTGTTAAAATGTTAGGCAGACAAATTACTTCTCACTCTTTCACTTACAATAAAAAGTGAAGTCCTTACAAATGATGATAAGCATCCATATAATGTAGCCCACGTCATTTTTTTAAAAAAAATCTTTATTTTGGAGAGAAAGAGATAAAATCTCAAGCAGACTCCATTCCGAGTGTGGAGCCCGATGTAGGGCTCGATCCCACCACCCTGAGATTATGTCCTGAGCTGAAACCAAGAGTCAGAGGCTTAACCCACTGAGCCACCCAAGTGCCCCAGCTCTTGTCATCTTGTTAACCTCTTTCTATTCTCTGCCCATCCTCATTCCACTATAGCTACAATGACCTATGTGCTATTTTTCAAGGAAATCAGGCTGGCTCCTGCCTCAGGTTCTTTGCATTTGCTGTTCCCACTGTCGTGGATTCTGTTTCCCCAGATATTCTTACGGCCCACTTCTTCCTTTCAGAATCTATTCAATTGTGAACTTCTTAGGAAGGCCTTCTTTGGTCAGTCTTTTTTAAATTGCACTCCTCTTTGATAATTTGTATCCCTTTCTCTTACTTTTTCATCTCAGCCCTCATAACTAACATTTTCTAGATTTTATTTGTTATCTGTCTTTTTTGCAGAATGTAAGCTCCAGGAGGAAAGGGATTATTATTTTGTTCACTAATGTATGTGCTGAGTCAATAACAGTGCCTGGTACCAGGTAGACGCTTGTAAAATATAAGTTAAATAATAGAAAAAATGAAATAGGTAAAAAGAAAAAAAAAAGACAAAAATAAAACTGGTTTCTCAAGCATCTAGAAGGTTAAGTTTCTTCTTCTTCTTCTTTTTAAAAAATATTTTATTCAATTATTTGACAGATAGAGTGCATGAGAACACAAGCAGGGGGAGCTACAGAAGGAGGGAGAAGCAGGCTCCCTACTCAGCAGGGAGCTTGATCCCAGGAACCCAGGATCATGACGTGAGCTGAAGGCAGATGCTTAACTGACTGAGCCACCCAGGAGCCCCTAGAAGTTTAGGTTTCTAATAACCTTAGAAACATTTGGTCAACTAATACTGAGAGCCTACTATGTGCCTAGTGTTCAATACAAGAGGCACAGCAATGAATAAGATTAGGTAGGTAGCTGCCTTTGAACAACTTTGTCTAAGGGCAAATACATTTATATAAGCAATTATAATTCAATGTGTTGGTGTTACCGTAAGTATGAGTTCAGAATGCTAGAGGAACCCAGAGAGGTATGTGTAAACCAGTTCCTAAAAGTGATGTCTATACTGAGTCCTGAAAGATGAAGAGGAATTAGCCAGGAGGAAGAGGTGGGGCTGGGAGTTTGCCGAATGGATAGAACACAGAAGATACAAAGGCCTAGGAAGAATATAGTTAAAATGTAGTAGAGGAAAGGATGAGGAAAAGAAGGAACAGAGCTTAGCAAGAGATAGGGCTAGAGAATTACTAAGCAGAGATGTGATTCTGAAAGGCCAAGAAAGCCATGCTAAAGAGTTGAGGCTTCATCCCAAGGGGAATTAAGAATGATGAAAGTGTTTTAAGTGACTTATGACAGAACCAGACTCACATTTTAGACTCACAAATTACATTGGCTGTAGTACAGAAAATAGATTAGAAAATAGCTGGGGGGACCCAAACCAGATGTGGCTATTGCTTATATAAGGAAGCAAGAAAAAGGAAAGAGTGAATGTCTTGAAAATTCTGGTTTGAATACATGGGTAGATGGAGATGCCGCTTTCTCGACAAGAACACAAGAGGAGTGTATCTGCAGCAAAGATGGTAAGTATGACTTCACATGTGAACTGCGAGGTGACTGCTGGACATCTAAGTGGATGTACTTGGAAGGTACTTTGATAAGAGAGATCTGGACTTCCTCCAGTTCTTTTGGATTTAAAATTGCGTAGAGCAGCACTATCTGAAGTAACTTTCTGAATGATGGAAAAAACACGTTATATCTGTACTATATGATAGCTATGAGCTACATATATATAATTAAGTATTTAAAATGTCATTAGTGTAACCAAGCAAGAAAATTTTAATTTTACGTAGTTGAAAATTTTAATAATCACATTTAGTTACTGGTTACCACACAGAACAGCACAGATATAGATGTCACTAAAGGAGTGCATGAGATCACCCATGGAGCTCATGAAGAGTACAAGAGGATCCAGGACAGAGCTTGAGAATAAATATATAGTAATAATTTTTCATAATTCTACTTATTTGAGGACTGTTTAATTTTAAGTGATGTATTTGGAGGTTTTTTTTTTTAAAGATTTTATTTATTTATTTGACAGATAGAGATCACAAGTAGGCAGAGAGGCAGGCAGAGAGAGAGGAGGAAGCAGGCTCCCTGCTGAGCAGAGAGCCCCATGTGGGGCTCGATCCCAGGACACTGGAATCATGACCCGAGCTGAAGGCAGAGGTTTTAACCCACTGAGCCACCCAGGCACCCCTGAATTTAGATTTTTTAAAAGAGTACTTATATGAGGCATACATAGTCTGTGCTACCATTAACAGAGCTAGGTAAAAGTAGTAACTTTCTAATACAACCATGACTGTACTGCAAGATACATGGAGGAAAATCTTTAAAGTTAGCCAAATTGGCTAAGAAGCAATACAAAAGTGGTTGTTTCACTTTTTAAGAATTCTGCAGCCTGGGGCGCCTGGGTGGCTCAGTGGGTTAAAGCCTCTGTTTTCGGCTCAGGTCATGATCCCAGGATCCTGGGATCAAGCCCCGCATCGGGCTCTCTGCTCAGTAGGGAGCCTGCTTCCCCCTCTCTCTCTGCCTGCCTCTCCACCTACTTGTGATCTCTGTCAAATAAATAAATCAAATCTTAAAAAAAAAAAAAAAAGAAGAATTCTGCAGCCTTTGCTATCCGAATCTGTTCTCAGGGACATGGTGAAACAGTTCCATATCAAGTACAATTTCAGATGAAACAAGTCTTCAGACTGAGTCACAAACAAGCATCAATGCTAAGTGCAGATGTGAGGGAGATGTAGTAAGGTTTTTTAAAGAAAGAAATGAAAAGAAATGGAGTGAAGTCAAGGGAAAGGAAGAAATCCTACTGCAGTAGGAATGAAAGTATATCACAAATAAATGACTCAGATGTTATAAAAGTAACACTAATGTCATAAATGCTAAAGGCTAAAGGCTGAAGAATACTAGCAGTCTGGTAGCCAATCACTTGTGCAAAGAAGTACTCCTTAATTACCTTCAATTATGACATCTATTGATTTTTACTGCATTTTACATTTCCCTGTGTTCAAAAACTTCTAAAAAAAAAAAAATCTGTGAATGTAGGGGCGCCTGGGTGGCTCAGTGGGTTAAAGCCTCTGCCTTCAGCTCAGGTCATGATCCCAGGTCCTGGGATCGAGCCCCGCATCGGGCTCTCTGCTCAGCAGGGAGCCTGCTTCCTCCTCTCTCTCTGCCTGCTTCTCTGCCTATTTGTGATCTCCGTCTGTCAAATAAATAAATAAAATCTTTAAAAAAAAATCTGTGAATGTAACAGAAATTAATGATCTTAGACTCTGCCACAGAATAATTTAATTTTACCAAGATTACAAAGCAGTAGTACCTGTAAGTCGAGGAATAATTGTTTTGTTGATGACAGCAGACAAGATTTTCTTATCAGAACTATCTTCCTTCTTTGAATCTTCCATACTGCTAGTCATAAATTCTTCTATAGATGTGAACCACGGCATCTGTTTTAAACCTATGGCATCACACTTATAAATAAAATTATCAAAATTATCAATACATTCTTAAACATTACTTTAGAATAGTTATATTTTTGAGTAATCACTGGAACCTTTCTGAGAATCAAAAAAGAATAATTCCACATTTTAAGCCCCTATATTTAGCACTAGACCACCAAGACTAGGCAGGACGACATGACTAAGATGTGATGTCTAAACAGTATGACAAGAAACTATATTCTATTCATTGTTTGTATGACAAATTCTCCAAAAATGCCCACTGTGTTCAGAACCTGCCACACTTTACTTTTGGGAACAAAATATACATTTGTAAGAACAGTACTTAAAATAACCTGGAATTTGTTTATAAAAATTCATTTACCTCATGCAAAATTCATTTCTGGCTCCCTCAATTCTCATAGGCACAAATGTGTTTTTTACAGGTGGTTTAGCTTAATAGGCAAGTGGCAGATGGCAAATTATTATTTGTTGGATGAATGAACAGATCAGCTGAGTGGTTAACAACTATGCTGCTGTCCAACCACCTACTTCTTTTCTTAGGGATAAGCTTAGCTCCTGTAGTATGAAGACTGCCTGGACCTGAACCTAACACAGCAACAGGCATGCATGACTAGGACACAGAAAGATAAAAGGACATGGCTCTGTCTCCTTTAATTTGTTCAATCTTTATCTTTTGTTCTCTATTCCTTCATTTACTCATTTGTTTCCTTACTAAATATATTCACACGGATGTTCCACTATCAGTAAAACTATCAGTAAAAGTTCCTTCAAAATCTTTTTCCCTCTGGAAAGTCCCCATTCCTATTAATGGAACTACCACTGCTCTAATAACCCAGAATCAAAACACTGGGGCAACCTTTTGATGTGATGATGTGTCAGAGTTATTCTCAGTATTTTGCTAATTCTTTCATTTTAATTCCAATATAGTTAACATAGAGTTGTATTAGTTTCAGGTATACAATATAGTGATTCAACACTTCCATACATCACCCAGTGCTCATCAGGACAAGTGCACTGCTTAATCCTCATGCCTATTTCACCCACTTCCTTGTCCTCCTCCCCTCTGGTAACCATCAGTTTCTTCTCCATGGTTATGACTCTCGGTGTCTCTTTATCTCTCTGTATAATCAACCCTTCTCTCTCCTTTGTCACTACCATTCTGTGTGAGGAATTCACTACCTTGGACTTGGTGTAGAGCAGTAGCCTTTCAGTATTATATCCACCACTTATTTCCCTTCTCTCCAAGTTAGCCTGCTGCTAGGGCTTCCTAAAACATTACTCTCATAATGCTACTCCTCCCATTATTTACCAAGATAAGTTCCTATCTCTTAATTTAGGATCTGAATCTCTACGTAGTCTCTAGCTCCTGAACTACGATTTCTCCTTATTCACTTTTACAAAAAAAGTTTGTCTCCTGTTTAAATCTTCTTTACTCTTCCAATCCTCATTTCCACTCCCCTCCTCAATGCAGCTTTCCAAACCAAATTATTACCAATGTATCATCTCCAACTTCAGAATTCTTGGTATGTATGTCAAATTCCTCAGGCCAAAAGCTAACACTACCTTTACATTTTTAAATCATTTAAAAAGATAATAAACTTATCATAGAAGAAGCTAAAAAACAAAAGACAAAAAAGTTTCCTTTGCAGATGTTTAGTGCTATTCAGCCTTAAAAATAAAGGGGGAACCAAAAATAAAAAAGATGAATGCAAACTATTACCCCAAAGCACTAATTATCAATTCCAACTCTATGTATTTTAAAGATAACCTGATAACAAGGGCATTTAAATAATGAACACAACAGAATTATTTCCTTTATAAGTTAAGCTTAAATACCTTAAGAGGATTCCAATCAATCAGCTGAACTCGGATTAAGGGATTTAAAAGCTTCGGTATACACAAACTAATGAATGCTTCATAATAAGAATCAGGATACTTTTCTCGCCATTGTTGAAATTTTAACAAAATATGCTGGATATTACAAAAATCATCATGTACATCTTCAAAAATCTTCTTATGATCCTGTGAAATGTCATCTGTAAACAAAATGAGTCTCTGTATATAATACATTTTAAGTTTGTGACCTTTGTTTCCTATAAACAGTCATGTACAATGATGTATATGATCAACTGAGCTGAAAATTTTCCGTTGATATTAACATAAATTAGTTTTTATTAAGAAAGACACTTTAACAGCCATATCGACACTAAGAAACTCCACCACTTATAGAGTCCCTGTTACGTTAGCATCATAACTATCTTCTCTACAAAGCAGGTATTACCCTATTTACAGACAAAAAACAAGCAAACAAGCAACATGAGATTCAGGGAGATCAATGGATCTGCCTAAGATCATACAGAATATAGCCCTTCTTCAAACCTATCTATTTAACTCTCAGGCCCAAATTCTTAGAAATACAAAATATTTTACCTTCTTACATCACCAATTTTTTAAGTAACCTCTACCCAAAATGTGGGGCTTGAATTCACCATCCTGAGAACAAGAGTTGCATGCTTTAGCGAATGAGCCAGCCAGGTGTCCCTAAATTTAACTTTCCAATTAAAAATGACGATATAGAAAGTATGTACTAGAAAAACGAAGCCAAAAATGTCCATGATTCCTTTGCAAAAGATGAGGAAGACCGAGGGGAAAAAACTATAAAGATGCAGAACACTCACAATGTTCCTCCATTTTATCCCATTTTTTCAGAGGCAGAAAAGTCTTTTTTTTTTTTTTTTAAATAAATGCTAATCCCATAGTGGGGGCTCAAACTCACAACCCCAAGATCAAGAGTCACATGTGCTACTGAGCCAGCCAGGTACCCCAAGAAAAGTCTAAAAAGGAGGAAAAAATGTATTCTTTTTTCCTGAAATTTCCCAACTATTTTATATATATATCGCCCTTATGTATTTAAGGGGAAGCACAGTAAAGCATTTCCTACCATTTTAATATTTCAAATTAAGACATATTAGAAACTTGGTAACTGACCTTGGGTTTTTTGGAAGTCATTCATGTCTGCTGAAGACAGTTCATCATCACTAGATGTCCCTTCCTGATGATCACAATTCCCAGAAAGTGCCCTTGCTTGTCTTCTTCGTGATCTATGTTTTGCAATAAACCAAAAACAAATTAAAAACAAACAGTTCCTGTTAAAAAGAAATGCTTTAAAACAAAAAAGAAATGCCCAGAATATACATCACACAATTTTATGCTAATATTTTTGGCATTTCAGCTTGATTAATCTGAATTGGTGGTTCTCCCTCTTTTTCTTACAGGACATTCCCATGGGCTACCCAGACTTTAAAGAGGGAGTAACAATATAATAGTGACTGGCTGTAGTTATGAGAAATTCCTGGACCAATACATGCCATCTTACCTTTTCCTTTTGACTGACCCAAAACACCAGTGTGTCTTTAAACCCTGGGGCGTGAGGACCGTTTAACTCAATTTTGGTTTTATATCATTCTCACAAGCTAATGTTCAGTTATGGTTAATTATACCATATGGGTTAACTATATTTAAGTAGTGAAAAATAATTGCTCAATGATGCTTTAAGTTTTTGGGTTATATAGTTACCTTCGAGATTCAATCTCTTCTAAAATCCATTGAGTTTTTTCATCTACAGCCAAGCTTTCATTTGTTGATGTCTCAGTTCTGCCTGTTAATGAATAAAATTGATTTCATACTATAAATTCTTAAAAGAAATATAGTGAGAAACTATTAAATGAAAGTTGTATCTTGGGTGTCTATACATATAAATATATATAAATACACTTAATATGCTTAAATTGCATATTTCATCACGCAATGAAATTTCAATGTTAACTCCCTATCACAGTATTAATAGGCATTGAGCTTACTAGCCTGATACCTTGGCTGGTGAATATAGTTCAGCACTTGAGAATACTGACGAAATTCTACCAAGTTTCTCTCTCTCACATTCTTTTTCAGTAGTTTTCACCAGTTTTTTTCTATCCCTAAATTGCTACAATTATTTGTATTACCAATGCGTTATTCATATTATTTTCTACTTTAGAATGTACCATAATTTATAACCAACTACAGGTCATGTGTTTGAGAGTCACTTTGCTTTCATCAGCTATTTGGTTATGATCTCATCTCTTTCACTATTCCCTGGACAGCACTTTAATCCAAAGAAGCCATCTCTGAAAATACAAAACCAGCGTGAGAACTAAAAGGTAGCACCCAAATCTTATTTGAGATCTCACAGATAATTACCGAAACCCACCAAAACATCTTTAACCTCCACAACTAATCTGTGGAAGGACCATGAAATTTTTAATAAGTTAGATTTCTGTAAGCCTACAGGCTTATAGGTTTATGTCAACTCCTCTCAAAACAGTCATTATCGGACCATATATCTTGTCTCAAATACTAAGTGATTAGAAGTTATAATTTTTGTCTTAGACTTAATTTAGGACATTTTGAAGCCCTAGCTCTAAATATTTTGAGGT
This sequence comes from Martes martes, assembly GCF_963455335.1. NCBI lineage: Eukaryota > Metazoa > Chordata > Mammalia > Carnivora > Mustelidae > Martes > Martes martes. The sequence continues at coordinate 90,980,702 of NC_137896.1, forward strand.
TTTTAGGAAAGGGGAGGTGAAAGGTTAGTGGGAAGATACACAATAAGCATATTTTTGTACAGGAATAAAAATATTTTATTCTTTAGCTGATAATTCAGCTTAATGAATAATAAATTATATTGAACATGAAAAACACTAACGTGATAACTGCTGTAAATACGTTGATTCATGTTTTAATTCATCTTGCCTGCGTTTCATAAAGGTCATGGCTTGTTTTAAAAGGAGTGCATGCATGGATGATTCTATTTCTTGGATGCTGATAATCTGAAATACACATATAAGTAACATTTTGTAGGTCATCAATAATGAATTATAAAAAGTAATACATAAGCACGTGTTTATGCTCAATTCTTATATAAAGGAACATTTTCAATACTACCACATTTTAATTAAAAAAATATTGTGAGATACAGATGTGGCTGCCAATGCTTTTAATATTGGTAAAACCAGAAAATCAACTTACAGTACAAAAACAGCTATAAATATCATAAATAATGAAAGCAAATGGGCTAGAGTCAGGAACATGGTTAAAATGGATAGATAAGAAATAGGATCCTTTATCTGAGATATGAGGAGCAGGAGAAAATGAGGAATACAGATTTTTTCATGAGCTGAGAGGCAGACTGATGAAACTGATTAATTTGAAAAAATGGAGAATGGAGGAGACCTAACAAGACAGGTAAAAAAGCTATTAAGCAGAAATAAGTGATTATTTAAAATCAGCGTTTCTTATATTTCTTGGGCAACAATTCCCCCCCAATCCAATGAGGTTCCATAACAGCTCACAGCCATGGGTACATCAATGTGTAGGCCAAGAGATTTTAACAGCGTCATTCTTCGAGGATCAATGAAGAAAGTGGTATTGCTATAAATACTTCAAAAACTAACTACCAAGGGACAGTAAAAAGTAAATTTGAAACAACAGGAGAAAAAGAAATCCAATTGTTTGGTAACATTTTAAATGTAAATAAAAAGCAATGAAGAAAGTAGAAAGTATTTTTTAAAGTGATTCATCTACTTAAGAAAAAAAGCCAACCCAAGACCCTAATGTAAGAACTTAGTATGTACAGAACAAAAACAGAAATTATGAAGGGAAAGAATGAATCACAGATCTGATTAATGCAAAAATTTCAAAACATCAGGATGTCAAAAAAATCACTGCAAATGAAATCAAAAGACAAACTGTTTTGTACATCAAGTAGGATAAAACATTAAAAAATTCTAAGCAGGGGCGCCTGGGTGGCTCAGTGGGTTAAAGCCTCTGCCTTCGGCTCAGGTCATGATTCCAGGGTCCTGGGATCGAGCCCCACGTCGGGCTCTCTGCTCAGCGGGAAGCCTGCTTCCCTTCCTCTCTCTCTGCTGCCTGCCTCTCTGCCTACTTGTGATCTCTGTCTGTCAAATAAATGAATAAAATCTTAGAAAAGAAAAAAATTCTAAGCAGTAAGACATTTTCACCATATAAGGAAAAAAGAAAAAGAAAAATCCCCACTATGAACTATGCACAGACAACAAATAATTGGCAAGAAAAAAGACTTCAAGTGTTAATAAAACAAAGGGTTGTTTCAGATCAAAATAAATAGGTAAGATGAAATTAGAGAAGACGACAAACCACGAGAGACTCTTGACCATAGGAAACAAACTGAGGGCTGCTGCAGGGAGTTCGGGTTGGGGATGGTGTAACTGGGTGAAGGACATTAAGAAAGGCACGTGATGTAATGAGCACTGGGTATAAGACTGATGAATCACTGAACTCTTCCTCTAACACTAATAACACACCATATGTTAATCAATTATATTTAAATTTTTTAAAAGGGAAAAAAATGAGAAAAAATATGTAAAAACAACCATTTTTTAAATGAAATAAGCTAAAAATAAAACTGATACAATCCTTTTGGTGAATAAATAAACAATGTTTTATAAGCCTTAAAGATATTTAGACACTGACTTAATAATTCCCCTTCTCGAAATTTTTCTTAAACAGATGGAATTTTAACACAAAAATTTATATACAAAACCCTGTAATACCAAAATAACTGCAAAAAACCTAACTGTTCAACATTAAGGGGATACTTAATGTTGCAGTATGTAAAAAATGTATAGGAAAACCCTAGAGGAAAGAATTTAATTGTAGGATTTACTTTTAAAAAATCTCGTGGTGAGGGGATTTCCATATAAAAAAGGAAATACTGTATTTATAACGATGTTACCTTTTCATTAAGACAGTCAATTAAATTTTCCACATAAATTTTCATGTTTTTATAGAATTTAAAATTTAGAGCTTGATTTGATGAATTCTCTAGGTTCTGGATGGTACTCTTTGAGCTCTCGACATCTTGTATGTATTTTTCATATTCCCTCAGGTGTGAGCGGTGAGTATCCTGTAGCAATGTTAATCTAAGTAAACAAAATAAAGAAAAATGGAAACTAAAAACTGTTTTTCCAACTTCTATTTCTACTACAGTAAACAGCAGTCTAATGAAATTTTTTCAAAGCTACCTTACAGAGACCACCAAGGAAACTGACAATCATATAAATCTCGGTCTATGAGACTTTTTGTGCAAAGAAGGGCATAATGAAAGAGGTCTCAAAGGAAAAGGTATGAAAGAACACTTATAGGTTTTTAGGTGCTCAAGCTAATCAGAGGGTAATTTTAGGGTGAAAGTTGTTAAGTGTTGACTGATCAGAACTGGTGAGTTTCTAGAACAATCCAAAGTCTTTTATGTGAAACTCAGGAGTCCATCAGGAGTAAGAACAATTTGTGGTCTTTCTTAGAACATTTGAATAAGCTGGTATTAAAACCATTTGAGCATGTTATGATTTGGTATAATGTGTTTTGTGATTCAATGGTTTTACCTGCCATTAGAATTTCATGTTCTTTAAGGCATATATATATATATATTTTTTAAGATCTTATTTATTTATTTGACAGACAGAAATCACAAGTAGGCAGAGAGACAGGCAGAGAGAGGGGGAAGCAGGCTCCCTGCTGAGCAGAGAGCCTGATGCGGGGCTGGATCCCAGGACTCTGGGATCATGACCTGAGCCGAAGGCAGAGGCTTAACCCACTGAGCCACCCAGGCGCGCCTCTGAGGCATATTTCATTTCCTGTTTTTGATGTAGCCCCCCATACACTTTTCTATTGATAAGACAGCCTTTCTTCAACCTTGTGAATTATCACATGTATCAACTGATGTAACGTGAAAAAAAAGTGTCAAATACAATTCAATGTTTGCTTATTTTTTAAAATTCAGTTCTCTCTCCATACACCTGACAGTAGAAACACTCTTTCTTTAAAAGTATCTGGAATGTGGGTGCCTGGGTGGGTCAGATGGTTAAAAATATCTGGAATGTGTTTTCCTCTAATATTCGACACTGTGAGTACATTATAATTAGAGAATTAACTACAAATGAAGCAACAAATTTGTAGTACGTGGTCTTCAATTGAACTTTTTTTTCCAAAAATTCAACTCTTCCAGCTAATCTGCTGTATAATGAAAAGTCAGTAAGTACTTGCTTAGACCAAATGTCATCTATCCATTTCCCTGGAACAATGACTAATGTGTTTGTTTTTCAAAGTTTTTCTTTGCTTTATGGATGGAGACAGTTAAGAAATAAGTCAAGAATGGAGACAGTTAAGAAATAAGTCAAGACAATAATGGACAGAAAACATTATGAATAAAATACTTTGAGTGGAATATTATTGGCTATAACAATAAGCTCATAAATACATATTACATGAAAAAAGCAAGGTATACAGGGTATACAGTGTGCTTCATTTTTTGTATTAAAAAAATGGGCAATATCTAAGTATATATGTGCTTGTATAGATATACAGACTACTTCTGGAATGAAACATAGGAAACTGGGAGGATGGTTTCCTTTGGGGAAGGTGACTTCCTTTTCTCTGTGTATCTTTTTGTACTGTTTGATTTTTGTCTTTAGTCTCTGGACCACGAAAACATATTTTCTTTTTAAAATAAAAAACCCAGTTAATAATAAAATAAAAAAGGGCAGCTCAGTTGGATTGGCATCTGACTCTTAATTTTGGCTCGCATCATGATCTCAGGGTCATGAGATCAAACCCTGAGTCAGGTTCCACGCCCAGCAGACTCTGCTTGGGATTCTTTCTTCCTCTCCCTCTGACCCTCCCCTTGCTCTTGTACATTCTAATTAATAAAATCTTAAAAAAAAATACACTAAAGTTAAAAATAAAACCTATCCAGATAAAGTGAAATGCTAATCTCTATCAGTGGTCTGCTACCTTTTTACTATTATATAATTCATGCAAGACAACGGTCTCCAACACAATTTCAAAAAAGCCAAAAAACAAAAACCCCCAAGTCCCGAGTTATATGTAATTTTTGATGCAATGAGTATAATTCTAGTTCTGTTCTTCCAATTAAGGAGGGACTATCAGAAGGACAGCAAATAATAGTAAGGTTATTACAAAAAGTCTTGAATCAAGGCAATCTTCACTTAATATCACCACTGATAAACAATGACCTAGAACACAGCTTGGCAAACTTTTCCTCTAAAGGTCAAGATAGTCAATATTTTAGGGTTTGGAGTTAGATGGTTGCTATTGCTACTACTCAACAGCAGCCAAAGACAATGCATAAAGGCGTAAGTACGGCTGTGTGCCAATAAAACTCTATTTACAAAAATAGGCAGTGGGCTGGTAGTTTGCTAACTCCCTATAATATAGCCTAGTATCTAAAACTGGTACATCTATATATGTTTATATTTATTTCACAATACAATGCTATAAAATGTCCTTTTCTACATCAAACCATTTAAATGAGCAACTATGACCAATATTTCTTAGGTGCAATATGATTACGGAATGAAACTACTTTAAAGCTGATTTACACAAAAGATACAGGGGAAGAAAATTTGGAATGTACTGCTGTGTATTAGAAAAAAATTCCCAAGTATTAAAAAAAAAAAAAGCAATGAAAATGTTCTTTATGAACATCATCCTTCCATTGTGTTTGGAAAAGATACTGGTGTGACTTCAATCTAACATTTGTTAAGACTTTTCTGTTACCTCACATTTAATCTTTCTTGAAGAGTATTCCATGCGTACTTGAAAACAATGTACATTATGCTGCAATTGAGTGGAATGTTCCAGCTGTATGGTTAGGTCCATTTTGCTCAGGATCACTGTTTCCTCCTTGATTTTCTGTTTGGATGTTCTATCCATTATAGAAAAGTGGGATACTGAAGTCTCGTTCTATTACTGTATTGCTATATTTCTCTCTTCAGCTGTTGATATTTGCTCTATATAGGTGCTATAATGTTAAGATGCATGTTTATTTATAATTGTTTACTATTATAATTCCTGATAAACTGATCGCTTTATATACCACCATGTCATTCTGTCTCTTGTAATAGTTCTTAACTATGCCACTACTGCTCTTTAGTTTACTATTTGCATGGAATATATTTTTCAGTCCTTTCACTTTTAGTCTATATGTATCCTTAAATCTAAATGAGTCTCTTGCAGACAGTATGTGGATCTTAATTTTTTTTTATCCATTTAGCTGCTGTATGTCTTTTGATTATACAGTTTAATCTTTTATATTTAAAGTAATACTAATACAGAAGGACTTACTTATTGCCATTTTGTAAAATGTTTTCTGTCTTGTAGTTATTTTCTGCCTTTTCTTCTCTTGCTACCTTAGTGTTTTGTTGATTCTTTTTTTTTTAAAGATTTTATTTATTTTATTTGACAGACAGAGATGACAAGTAGGTAGAGAGGCAGACAGAGAGAGGAGGAAGCAGGCTCCCTGCTGAGCAGAGAACCGGATGCGGGGCTCGATCCCAGGATCCTGGGATCAGGACCTGAGCTGAAGGCAGAGGCTTTAACCCACTGAGCCACCCAGGTGCCCCTTGTTGATTCTTTATAGGGACATGTCCTCAGTCTTTTCTCATTTTCTTTTGGGCATCTTCTATAGGTTCTCTCCGTGTGTATACGTGTGTGTGTACACACCATGGGGATTGCAAAAAATATCTTATAGTTCTAAACTATTTTAAGCTGATAATAACTTCAATCACATAAAAAACTGTACTCATTCCTTCTTATTTCCTCCATTTCTTTTTATTGATGTCACAAATTACTTTAAAATTTTGTATTAACAGCATTATAGCTTTTTGTGTTTATCTTTTAAATTCTATACCTGAACTAAAACTGATTTTCACATCACCCTTACAGTAGAATCTGAGTATCTAGTTGTCTATATATTATGTTTACCAGACAGCTTTTTTTTTTTTTTTAAAGATTTTATTTATTTGAGAGACAGATCACAAGTAGGCAGAGAGGCAGGCAGAGAGAGAGGGGGGGGGGAAGCAGACTCCCTGCTGAGCAGAGAGCCCGATGTGGGGCTCGATCCCAGGATCCTGGGATCACAACCTGAGCCAAAGGCAGAGGCTTTAACCCACTGAGCCACCCAGGCGCCCCTACCAGACAGCTTTATATTTTGTTTTGACATGGTTCCTATTACCAGCTGGCTTCCTCTCAATCTGAACTTTTGATAGTAATTTTTGTAAGGCAGGTTAATGGTAATGAACACCTTCAGCTTTTATCTGAAGTTTTTATTTCTCCTTCATTTTTGAAGGACAATTTTTATCGGTTACAATAGTCCTGGGTGGGAGTTTCTTTCAGCACTTTGTATGTATCATTCTACTCCTTCTGGCCTATAATGTTTCTGTTGAGAAATCTACTGATAATCTTATGGGGCTCCCTAGTATCTGATGAGGTGCTTTTGTCTTGTGGCTTTCAAAATTCTTTCTGCCTTTTAAAAGTTTATGTGTCTCAGTGTGAGCTTCTCTGGGTTCAACCTTCTTGTAATCTTTTAAGCTTGAAATCGGATGTCCACTTCCTTGAAATCAGTAAGTTTTTGACCACGATATCTTCAGATAAGCTCCCTGCCCCACTCTCTCTTCTCCTACCTGGGCTTCCATAATGTATACATTGTTCTGTTTGACAGATACTGTAAGTCCCTTAGGTTTTCTTCCCCCTTTTTTTTTTTTTTTGTTCCTCTGACTTGATAATTTCAAATGACAGTCTTTGAGGTCACTGGTTCTTTCTTCTGCTTGATCAAATAGGTTGCTGATCTCCTCTAGTGAAATTTTCAGCTCACTTATTGTATTGCTTAGCTCCAGAATCTTTGGTTCTTTTTTTTATCATTTCTATTTGTTGATATTTTCACTTTGTTTATATACTGTTTCTGTAATTTTCTTTAGTTGTGTGTGCTCTCTTATAGCACTTTCAGCTTCTATCAGATTTTTCTGAACTGTTTGCCAAGTAATTGATAGATGTGTTTCTTTAAGGTTGGTTCTGGAGAATTATTTTGCTCCTTTGGTTTGGCCAGGTTTTCCTTGTTTATGCCTCCTGTTATTTTTTGTTGTTGTCTTATGCATTTGGAAATGCACTTAAGGGAAAAAGTTCCAGATGGGGAAGGGACATCACCAATCAGCCTGGCTAGAGACCTGGGATGCAGGGTGAGGTATCCTCAAATCTTTTGTGGGGGATGTATCTTCTTTGGGCTTCTATATGAAATTTCCCTATTAGAAGGGTTGTGGGTTTCTTTCTTTCTTTTTTTTTTTTTTTAATTTATTTATTTGACAGACAGAGATCACAAGTAGGCAGAGAGGCAGACAGAGAGAGAGGGCGAAGCAGGCTCCCCGCCGAGCAGAGAGCCCGATGCGGGGCTCGATCCCAGGACCCTGGGATCATGACCTGAGCCGAAGGCAGAGGCTTTAAAACCCTCTGAGCCACCCAGGTGCCCCTGTGGGTTTCTTTTTTAAGGCATTCGTAGTCACTTGGTCCCTCTGGTGTTTGTCTGTAGTATGGCAGGCTTTCTGGCTCTGCAACAACAGAGCTGTCTTTTTTGTTCTTTGTGGTCCCCAGTCATCCAAGGTGTGACAGGCTTTTTTTTTTTTTGGTTATAGCTGAGACAGAGGAGACAGAAACAGTCCCTCAGGCAGTCCCTCCGAAAGCCAAAATGTTGGAGATTTGTTCCACTCTTTTTTCCCTCTCAATGGAGAAGCTTTTGTCTTGTGGCTTGTGAATTGGGCTTTTTCTCTCTCACAAGCAGTATAGGCTTGTAAGAGTGGTTGATGCGGCTAAAATGAAATGGCTTTGGTGATGGACATTAAGGAGGCCAGGTGATGTAATGAGCACTGGGTATTATATAAAACTGATGAATCACTGACTTGTACCTCTGAAACTAGTAGTACATTATATGTTAATTAATTAAATTTACATAAAAAAAAAGAAATGGATTCTCCCCCATTTCAATGTGGCTATTCTTGGCTTTGAGCTAAATGGTTTCTGAATTCTCAAAAAGGCTTTTTAGATGGTATAGTAAGTTGGTATCTCTAAGGGGAAATGAGGTCTGGCATCTTCCTATGATGGCATCTTCCTGATAACACTCCTAACTTACTACTTTTAAGAACTAAAGGCCATTTAATAACGCCGATAAAGGCTTATAAAATAGCAAGAAAAAAAGCAGAATTTGATATTTATTGATTTTAACTATGTAGCATGTATCTATTATAAAGACTAAAAAGACATACAGAAAAGAAAAGCAGCTGTGCTAGTGTGATAACACAGGTGATGCTATTTTTTTCCTACAAATCTGTTTAATATTAATATTTGTACTTAATTAGGAAGAACATAGTGTTTTTTTCCCACTATTAAATGTCTAGGACAAATGTATTTTAAAATCAATTACTTACCTAGTATTTAATTGCTTTTTTATAATTCCTAAATTTACTGGTGGTAATGAAATCGAAGTATCAAACTTCTTTACTGTTTGAGGTTCACTGCTGTAGGAAAGATCTAGGTCTCGTCCCTAAAAATATGAAAATTTGTATTATTTTAAAAGACTCATTAATCTTATAAACATTAATAGCATGAAAACAGACTGGGTATTCCAGTGTCTCACCAGCTCAAAATTCCACGCCGTTGACATTTTTTATAGTTACAATGAAATGTTTTTACAATTCTCAGTTTTAAGATACAGTATTTTAGGGGTGCCTGGGTGGCTTAATAGGTTAAGCATCCAACTCTTGATTTCGGCACAGGTCACAAGACTGAGCCCTCTGTCGGGCTCAGGGCAGTGTTTGCTTAAGATTCTCTCCCTCGAGACACCTGGGTGGCTCAGCTGGTTAAGCAGCTGCCTTCGGCTCAGGTCATGATCCCAGCGTGCTGGGATCGAGTCCTACATCGGGCTCCTTGCTTGGCAGGAGCCTCTGCCTCCGTCTGCCAGTGCTCACTCACTCTCTCTCTCTCTGACAAATAAATAAATAAAATCTTAAAAAAAAAAAAAAAAAGAAAGATTCGCTCCCTCTGCGCCACCCTATCTCCCCCAACCCCCATCCCCCACTTCCCACTCACACTTTTTCAAAAATAAAAAAAGTAAAAAAATAAATAAATAAAATGTCACTTTTGCATGCAAGAGGCAAATTACAAAATCTTACTTTTCACAAAAGCTTGCTTCTCATTTTTTTTTTTTTAAGATTTTATTTATTTGACAGAGATCACAAGCAGGCAGAGAAGCAGGTGGGGGTTGGGCCGGGGGAAGGGGAGAAGCAGGCTCCCTGCTGAGCAGAGAGCCTGATGTCGGGTTGATCCCAGAACCCTGGGATCATGACCTGAGCTGAAGGCAGAGGCTTAAACCCACTGAGCCACCCAGGCACCCTGCTTCTCAGTTTTTTAAAGCTAGTTTTGTTCATGATCTAATGTACTCCCAGAAAATTATGTTTTCCATGAGAGAAGTATCCACTTAACTGCTCTAGTCAAAGAAAAGTAAAGGAAGTCTTCTGGAGGGTTTCCAGGTAAAGCTTTTAGTTCTGTTTAAGCTATTACTGTTATTTGGGTTTTCTATTACTAGTTGAGGACCATGTTCTAGTTAGTACATCTCATAACATTTCACATTACTGTCCTCTGGCTAATCATAACTTATCACCACCACACACAGAATGTTGAAAAGAGTTCTGAAGAATATGTTTTAGACAAGGATACGCAAAGAAGTAGACCAGATAATTAGCCAAACCACTGGCTTAACTATCCTTATATTTTCCACAAGGCATCATCATTTTTCATGTTAATTTTTTTTTAAAGATTTTATTTATTTATTCGACAGACAGAGACCACAAGTAGGCAGAAAGGCAGGCAGAGAGAGAGAGGGGGAAGCAGGCTCCCCGCCGAGCAGAGAGCCCGATGCAGGGCTCAATCCCAGGACCCCGGCACCACGACCCGAGCCGAAGGCAGAGGCTCAACCCACTGAGCCACCCAGGTGCCCCTTCATGTTAATTTTTAACCAAACCTCCCATCCGGCTCCTATCACTCCTGCAAATCCTCAAACTAGTCAGACTATTTCACATCTTATGTCTTCACATCTTGATATATTGTCTCAAATCCCTTACATTATAAGCATCTTTCAAAGACCCATCTAAATATGATCGACTTCTGCAGCAGCTCTTCCAAGTCTCCCTATTCACTCATGAAACTGACCACTCACTTGCTCCTATGTGCCATCTCAGGACCCTGTACAGGTTCTGTCAGACAACCTCTAAGACTTCACTACATTTATTTTGTTTAGCTGTTTCTCCCCTATAAAGATTGTACATTCTAGTGTCTATCATTATGAAGTGGGGCAGCAGCTGAATGGCAACCCCAAAAAGATAAGTCCATGTCCTAATCTCCCAAACTTGTGAATTTTACCTTACATGGCAAAAGATGTGATTAAGGATTTGGAGAGAAGGAGCTTATCCGAGATTACCCAGATGAGTCCTAAATGCAATACACATATCCTATAAGAGAGGGAGTTCTGGGGTGCAAAGAAGGAGGTGATGTGAAGATGGAGCAGACAGAGAGAGGTAGCTACATGTCAACAGCTGCCACAAGCTAGAACAGTCAAAGAACAGATTATCCTCTAGAGATTTTTGAAGGAGTACAGCCCTACTAATACCTGGATTTTGGACTTCTGATCTCCCAAAATGTGAGAAAATAAATTTCTGTTGTTTTAAGCCAGAACACTTGTGGTTATTTGTTATAGCAATCACAGGAAACTAACACAGTAGCATGTGGTAGATCTTCAATAAAGGAACCAGTAAATATACCCACAGTTAATAATAAAAAATGCAAACCAAATAGCTTAAGATTCCATTTTTTAGGTGCAACTAATCTTGCACCTAAGTAGGCAAGACTGTTATGAAACATTCTCATAGTATCAGTGGCATTACAGACTCATCTAAATTTTCTTTAGAAAGCAATAGGGAAAAATGTAGTAAATGCCATAAAAATGTTCATGTCCTTTATTCACAATACCACTCTTGGCCATTATCCTAAGATAATGTTATTATCCTATTATCCTAAGAGAACATACATCTGAACAAAAGAAAGAAAAGGAAGGAAAAAAAGGGAAGCAAATATTTACCAATTCTTATTATTTCTTCTAAAGTTTTATTTAAGTAATCTCTATACCAAACGTGTGGCTCAAACTCACAACCCTGAGATCAAGTCGGATGCTCCACTCACTGAGCCACCAGGTGACCCTTCTATTTCTTATTAATAATAGAAAAAAAGATTCAGCCAGTTAATAATCTAAATGTTTGCCAAAAAACTAAAAAACTATGATTTACTGACTAAAAAACTAAAAACTAAAAACTAAAAAACTATGATTTACTGACTCTAGTAAATATTATGCAATTTAAAAAATTAGTTATTATGATAACTATGTATAGAAATAGGGGAAAATAGTTATAACATGTGAAGCAAAAAACCCAGAACTTGAAATTGTATGCATGCTGTAGTTCCCAGACTATATGCCAAGGCATCCCTGTGAACTCAAAGAGGTGCTGTGAAATATTTTAAATATACATTTTAAATATAAATATTTTAAATATTTTAGGGGAATACATATACATCATTTGTCGGACTACTGTTCCTCCTCGTTCACAGGTAGTGCTACAGTCCTCTAATAAAGTCTTATTAATGAAGGCAGATTCTTGGTGACTATAATAAAGAGGAAATAGTGATTGAAAATCAATTTGGAAAGGAGGTGAGAAAGACAATGAAAGTCTGATTCCAAGGTTTGAGATGTCATGCAGTGCCTAAGAGGTGCTGCCCATTAGTAAGTAATTATGATTATTTAAAAATGAAATTAACAGATTTTTTTTCTTCATTTTATCTATGTTTTTTCCAAAAGCCTACTAAGTTATTAGGACACAATGTTATTAAATTCTTTGACCGTAACTACTTCACAAATGGAATCGTTTGGTACTTCTTTGGGCCTGGGGGAACCAGGATAAAGTTACTGACAATGAGGGTTCTGTGAATGGGAAGTCTGGGACCTTCTAATATATACTATGACTGCAATTAAATACTTAAAAGGAATTATGCGAACTTCAGTTTCTTGTTTTAAGGTATCAGGTTTGTGATTAATTTGTTATGGCAGCCACAGAAAATGAAACAATTGGTATAAAAAATTATTACCTCTGTGATTTTAACTGCTTTCCGCATTTGCTGCTGTTCCCACATATCTTGATTTTCATCTTCCTGACTTTCTTCACAGGCTTCTTCATTTCTGGGTGCTAGGAAAAAAAAATTCAAGAATAAGTCCATATTTTTCCATTCTAATAGCATCAGGTAACCTTTTTGGGAGGCTTATAACATGCTGGCTTAGTACCTTTACATGTGTTAACCTATTCTTCACAATAATTCTAGGAAGAAAGCACTATTATCAATCTTTTTTTTTTTTTTTTTTTTTTAAATAATGAGGGAACTCCTATCAGGAGGTTAAATAACTTGTCTGAGGAATGTGCTAAAGCTGAGTCTTGAATCCTGGAATCAGTACTCATCACCAAACCGCCCAATGAAAACACTACGGTTTCACATATGGGAAAAAAAAAAAAACTTGGAAAAAAGAAACATTTACTATTCCTTATCAGAGATTATAAATTCTACTTTAGAATCTGAATACTGAAAAATAATTTCTGGGTTATAAGGAAACCAAAAGTATCAGTCTGAAAAATTCCTATTTGAAGTAACAAAAGTTTTGGTAAAACATATTGTTTATAAATGTGAAATGTGAAAAAAGTCCTTTGAGACCTAAGGATTATCGGCAGAGGAAATATTTTATTAGAGCAGGGGAGATTGTAATAAATGACAGTAAAATCCCTGAGATGCTTCCATTTTAAAAATATCTTTAAAAATATCTTTATAAATGAAAGTTTTCAATAGCAAAAATAAGACACTATATAATTTTTTTTTAATCTGCCAAAAAAGATCAAGTGGAGGTCAGATAATAGTAAACGTTATTACACATTATTTGAGAACAATATTTTAATAGACACGTCTTTCAGAGACTATTCTGTCACTGACCAAACTGGTATTAAATAAAAACCAACTTCTAACACTTTTAAAGTAAACACTACATTATGTTTTTATGGAGATTTTAACATAATATTATATTCAAGTGAAAAATCCCTTAATGTTAATACGTTTTAAATAAATTAAGTATATACTTGTTTCTTCAGCCATTCTTTGTTTAAGGGTTTGAGACGTTGGAGTAAATGCTATTCTCTTCTCATGGTCATCAGGCTCACTCTCAGGATCTTCATCACTGTTTTTCTTCATCCCAGGGATGGCAGAGGTATGTTTTACATCCAAAGAAATATAGTCATTTTGGGCTCTGGCCAATTCACGTTTTCTGCGGGCTGCCTGAATAAAAGCTGCATCAGGGATATTTACTGAAAGGAACAAAGAGGAAGACAATGAAAAACAGTAACAGAAATACATATTTCTCATATTTAAATAGAAAAAAAGGCAGTGTCTAATTTTTTTCATATTCTGATATGAATGTAACTGCACAGCTCAAAACCTACATCAATAATGAAAGTAAATAACTTTTATAGAGATTAAAATAGAAAATTAGAAAATGAATCTAATCTAGAAGTATCAGAAAATGTACTCATATCACTTCAATTTATCTCTTAGCTCCCTTATGCATCAGATGTTGCTGGCTTTTTGTTGAGGACTATTTCTCATTTCTAGAAGCTCTGGTTGGGATGTGGAGAGAGTTGCGGATGGCTTAGTCAGTGAGAACTGTAGAGGTTAGGATGAAGGGGGACAGGCCAGTCTGACTCAAGAAGAGGGAGAGGATGCCCCTCCCCTTAGGGCATCCAGGCATAGAGAGAGTGAGAAAGTGACTAAAACCAGCATACAGCTAAATCAGTCTCCAAGGTCCTGTGGTGATTTCCACATGAATAAATGTAAGAAGTTAAAAAGTGTAAAGAAAATAATCAGGTTCATTTACCAGGTGAAAACTATTTAAGTGACATCTTTTAATACATCCTTGTTTTAGTTTTTCTTTATAGTGTATAAACCATATTAATGTGTACTCTTCTAATTCAAAACAATTTTCTTATGCATGACCTAAGCTGAAATTTATCTTTACTTTCTGGAAAAAAATAGTTTATTTTTATTATTATTATTTTTTAAAGATTTTACTTATTTATTTGACAGAGAGAGAGATCACAAGTAGGCAGAAAGGCAGGCAGAGAGAGAGGGAGAAAGCAGGCTCCCCGCTGAGCAGAGAGGCCAATGTGGGGCTCAATCCCAGGACCTGAGATCATGACCTGAGCCGAAGGCAGAGGCTTAACCCACTGAGCCACCCAGGTGCCCCAGAAAAAAATAGTTTCTTAAGCAAAATACTTGGTAAACAAAACAGTAAAGGAAATTTTCACTATTTCAAGCACTTCAAAATGATAATTAGGGATGTTAAGCTACCAAGGCCCAAGTAAAATGTTCTAAACTTTACCATAAACTATTCCAAATTCTTTGAGAAATAAAAAGATGTCTTATGCCTGGAGATGTTGACATCAATGCTAAGGAAAACAAGCCCTTGAATTATGAAACAGTAACAGGTGATCACTAAAAACCAACATATGTTCATTAAGAACAAGGAATATCAGGCATGTTTAGGTGGCTCAATAGGCTAAATGTCCAACTCTTGGTTTTGGCTCAGGTCATAATCTGAAGGTTGTGAGATCAAGCCTGCATTGGGCTCTGTGCTCAGCACAGAGTCTGCTTAAGATTCTCTCATTTTCCCTCTCCCTCTCCCCACTCGTGTGCATTGTCTCTCGAATAAATAAAACCTTTAAAAAAAAAAAAAGAACAAGGAATATCAAATCAAGTGACTTAGTTTTTATGGACTAGTACAAATTTATAGATTAGTACAGGGAAATGATGCAGGTGAGATGATTCTTCATCCTTCCAAAGAATTTAATAGTTGCATGTTTTCCTTGTGGATAATGTTAAAATGTGTGGGGAAAATCACATAGTGCACTGGATTCTTAACTAGTTGAATTATTTCTCCAAAAAAATACGCTGATTACGAAGCACTGTAGGGATCTGTTAAGGGCTCTGTGGTTTGTCCTGCCTGGTTTAATGATCTTAACGTGACGTGAACAAAGCTAAAACGACATGTCTTTAAAGCTGGGAGGGACAGCTTAATATAACCTGAAGCAGAATTAAGACTCAAAACCTTCACAACAGGTTCCACTATCATTTCTTGACGCTTCTTGCACATTAGAGTCACCTGGAAAGCTTGGTAATCTACTGGTACCTAAGCTCCCCATCCCAGAGATTCGGACTGTTGATCTGAGCTGGAGCTGAGCAGCAGTATGTTTTTATCGCCTTCTAGGAAATTTTAATGTAAAATCAGGAGGAAGATGATACACGGAGGTTCAAAGATTCAACTGTATGAATACAAAAGCAGAAATTCTGGAAGTGTAAGGGATTCATCTGCAAATGACTTGATGGGATTTAATAAATCACAGGCAATGGACTCACTAGTAAAATACCAGTGCTACGAAAAGCTAATTCTCTCTCAAGCTACAATAAAGAAAAAAAAGTTCAAGAGAAGAGTTATTATCCAGTCCTATCTATATCCAACATTACCTCGTAGCAGATGCTGGACAAACATGGAATAAATGAATTAAGTTAGCATACTGCTTTACAATAAAAACATGTAGATTTGTAAGTTAAATAATTTTCATATACATCACCTCATCTAAGCAGTACAGGTTACTATCATGCCCCATGTGTAACATGACTATCGACAACATCTCAAGGCAGATATTCCACTACTGGATCATTCTAATAGTTGCACTGTTTGAACAAAAAATAAATGCACTTCTTGATCCACAAACCAATCCCCAAGCCTCTCACATTCCTTCATCTTTTCTTCTCCAGAAGAAAGAAAAACAGGACAAATTTTCAACTTTCAGTACTTCTGAAATGAGCTCTGGGGAGGGACAATTCTTCACTGTGCTGAACTGTCCTGTACTCTGAGAAATTTATCATCTCTTATCTCCAGGGCACTACATGCCAGCAAGACCTCAGTCACAACAATAATTAAAAATAATTAAAATAATTAAAAATAAAATAATTAAATACTATCCCACGCATTGCCAAACACTGTCTTCTCTCCTTAGGTGTGCAAAGCTGCCAACACTTTACAACTACTGGCTTATACTGTCTAATTCATCTTCTAAAGCAGCACTGTACAGTACAGTGACCACTAGCCATATGTGACCATTTAAATTTAGTCAAATTCAAAATCAATTTTGATTTTGTCAAAATTAAGTCAAACTTAAGTCAAGTTCCTTAGCTGCACTAGCCACATTTCAAGAGCTCTTCTTTATATGAAGATATAAAATTTTTATATCCCTGCAGAAAGTTCTACTGGACAGCACCATATCTAGAGTCTAGACAAGGCATCACGTATCTACCAGGCTTCGATTCTTAATTTTGTTTTCATCACTAAGGACTTCTGTACCTTGTGAATTTGTATAAGAAAAAAATTATAAGAGCTACTAGCTCTTGTTACTTAATAAGTTAATAAAGCACTTTCACTATTTTACGAGTCTTTTTTTTTTTTTTTAAGATTTTATTTGAGAGATGGAGATATTATGGGAAGTGGAGAAGGGTAGAGGAGCTGCAGATTCCCTGCTGAGCAGGGAGCCTGATGTGGGACTTGATCCCAGAACCCCTGG
The DNA here is from genome assembly GCF_963455335.1 of Martes martes. Classification (NCBI taxonomy): domain Eukaryota; kingdom Metazoa; phylum Chordata; class Mammalia; order Carnivora; family Mustelidae; genus Martes; species Martes martes. The sequence goes on from NC_137896.1 coordinate 90,997,772, forward strand.
ATCATGACCTGAGCTGCAGGCAGACTACTGAGCCACCCAGGTGGCCTATTTTACAAGTCTTTAAAAATGTATTTAAACAATTACATTTCAAGTTAATTTGTTTCTTTTATAATGCTACATATTTTTCTTAAGAAGCATCTCAGTCTTCAAGAGATTGACAAGAGTCCAAAGCACAAAACAAGTTACAAAACCCTGAGCTTAAGTAATAGCCCAGAGAAAAACTTTTAGCTTTGTGCGCCATAAAGTATCCGTCACAACTTCTAAACTCTGTCACTGTAATGCAAAAGCAGCCGGAGACAATATATAATTGAATGACAGTGGCTGTGTTTTAATAAGGATTAACTTGCAAAAGCATGTGATAGTTCACATTTGGCTCACAAGTGGTAATCTGCCAACTCCTGAACTGGACTGATCTTTCTAAAAATGGTCATGTCGTTTATTTGCAAAAAATTTTCAGTAGTTCTCCCAAACTTTTTATTATCTGACTCCAATTTGTCTGTTTTTGTTGTTCCTCCTTCTTAAACTCCAACTAAATATTTTCATTCCAACAACTATTTTTAGTTCTCTGCATATGCCATGTTAACTTCCCTAGAGTTTTACATTTGTTATATCCTATACCCAAAACATCCTCAGTAACAAATTCTTACCATTCTTCAGATACTGGCACGAATCACCCAGTACAGTATAGCACAGTGGTTAAGAACAGGTTCTGGAGCAGACTACCTGAGTCCGAATCCTAGCTCTGGGTCTTAAAAAGTGTCTGATCTTGCACATGTCATGTAATGGAAAAAAGCAGTCAAATTTGACACTTTGACAATCATTGGTAATGATTTACTTGCTCCATACTTCACTATAGCTGTGTTACCAATAATTAAGAATCACTGGCATAGAAAATACCAATATTAGAAATAAAGGTAATCACAATTACAAAATTTACCAACCTACTGATGAAAATTCTTCTTCCAGAGAGCTAGAGCTGTTGGATGATGAACTCTGATCATCCTTATTTTTTAAGGAATGAGCTGTTTCATCCTCTTCATCTGTTGAAAGATCAACTATTCTGGATTCTAACAGGACATTTTTTGAATAAAACAAGAAAGAGTCAAAATAGTGGAATTAGTAACTGAAATTCTACACAACACATAGCATTATACATGTATAGTGTTTTAATTTTTCTTCATGTATTTTAAGTATCTTTCTCCATTTCCCTTCTTTCTGAAAGCTGTGGATGATCTAAAAAATGCACAGATTGACCCTATTTATACGATCTACTTACCTAATAAAATATTCTCTTAAAAGATGCAATGAGAAAAGAGAAGGGAACAGCAGAGAAAAAGGCATCAAAAAGTGAAGGAAAATTTAAAACAAAGAAGAAAAATAGTGGTAGTGAGTAAGTTCAAAAAGAAAAAAAACCTGATGTACACTTAATAACTCTAGGCATGCCTTAATCTGTTTTACAAGGTCTATTTCACACAATTACAGAATTTCACAATTCTATAAAGTAAATGCTATTGTTGATGAGGACATTAGGGATTGGAGAGGCTAAATAACATGCCCAGTGTCACAAAGTTATTAAGTGGAGAAGCAGGGCTTTCAATCTAATTTTATTCAACTCTGAAATTTATGTTATATTTCAATGGCTAGTGGCAAATAGTACTGTAATGAGCACTGAGGTCTCCATTAGATCACGGATCTCTTTGTTTCCACTATGTGATTTGGGAAGGACGGTCTGTCCATACTCTATTAAGTAAAGATAACATTAGGAGATAACACCCATAAGGGTATTGTGAGAATTGAACAAACAAAATGTGAAAGAATTCATGGTATTACTGACAAGAACGGACTGGTTAGTTTATAATTATTTTGTATTTTTAAAGAACAACTTTAAAACTTAAGTTTACATAAGTAGTACTTTTTATCTTAAAAATGTACCTTAATTAACATACCTATATAGAATTAAAAAAATCTGGAGTAAGATCAAAACTTAGAATACAAAGCAATATAACTACAGATTACATCTTTCTTTGCTACTATTTATGACAACTCCTACCTGTCCTCAAAGTGGATTAACACCAGAGCAGTGGTTCTCAAAATCATGGCCCACCAACCCCTGGAAATCCCTAGGACCCTTTCAGAGGATGTGTGAGTTCAAAACTACTTTCATCATGTATTATCATGTTATTTGCCCTTTTTAGTCTGTTGCTATTTACATAATGCAGCAAAAACAGTGGCGGGTAAAACTGGTTTATTAGTATGAATCAAGACAGTGACAGCAATCTGTACTGACTGCCACTGTATTCATCACCATGCATTGCCAGGAAAAACAAAACAAAATAAAAAAACCCAAAAAACAGTTGTATTTACCATCCTCAATGAGGCAATACAAAGTTATTAACTTTACTAAATTTTGACCTTGGAGTACACATCTTTTAAATATTCTGTGGGAGAAAATGGTAAGTGTGTATACAGCACTTCTGGGGCATACTGAAACACAGCAGTTGCCTCACTGAAAAGCATTTGTATGATCAGCGGCAAGTTGAACTAGCCACTGCCTTCAAGGAGCAACACTTTTACTTAAGGGAACAACTGACAAACTCCAGTTATTCCTACATGTATAAGTAACAAATTTTCTAAAAAATGAGCAAAGGCATGCCTATCACTTCAAGAATTAGAGATTTCAAGTGAAAACTAGAGTTTTGGAAAAGTTACGTCCTGTACTGTGAACTTAGTATCTTTCCATCACTAAACCACTGATCATTTCAGAAGTAACACAGTAACATTAACAGAATTTTTGGGGGATATTATGTAATAAAATGTACCAACATTTGCAAACTCAGTGAACCAATACTTTCCAATAGTCAATGCATGATGTTACCAATCATGCATGAATAAAAGATTCCACTGAAAGTGCAAAACAGACCAATGGATTTTAATGTAATGGAGTATAAAAAAACTGACAGATACAGGTTCAGCTGCCATTGCAAACTACCTTTAAGAAGCAAGCTACTATTTGTTGATCCTTTTTTGTCATACCAAAGCAGAACACCCTCAATGATCTAAAAAGGCTATTAGGTATTCCCATTACACCACACACCTGTGTTTTTTTTCATATTTCAAATGAAACAATGCATCACAACAGAATGAATGTGGAAGCAGGTTTGAAAAGTCGGCTGTCTTCCATGAATTCAGACATTAAAGATTTGCAAACTGAAAACAATGTCACCCTATTTTCTGGAAAACTTGTTTTGTTTTGTTTTCTTCCTACAAAATGTTATTTATCCTTACATGTAATGGTTTAATTTAGAAAAAAATGAATAAAAATTTATCTTAATTTCTAACATGGTAAATATCAATAAATATAATACACAGAAACAAAAGCTGTTTGGGATACCTTTATAAAGGGGATACTAAGACCAAAAAGTTTTGAGAATCACTGTTTTAGAATGTTAGCAAAAAGGAACTCTTGGGGGCACCTGGGTGGCTCAGTCAGTTAAGCAGCTGCCTTAGGCTCAGGTCATGATCTCGGGTCCTGGGAAAGAACCCATGGGGCTCCCTGCTGGGGTGGAGGCTCCTTCTCCCTCTGCCATCCCCCTCCCCAACTTGTGCTAATAAAATCTTTTAAAAAAAGGCGGGGGGGGGGGGATGGTCAACTCCTGGACTCTGTTCTCCCTATTAAAGTTTGAACAGGTGACTTTCAGAGTAGGAAAATACAAAAAGCTTTAGACAAACAGAAGGTCATAATTAAGAAATCACCAAAATCACTTGTACTAAAAATAGTGGAAGATTTTTTTTTTACCTCAATACTAACCGAAAACTGCATTTTTCTTAAGCTCCAATTCAAACTAGAACACATTTTATGTAAACAACTTTATGCTGCTTAAATTCTCTATTTAAAAAAGAAGGGGTACTTCAATACTATTACATTGTACTTAATTTAACGCTATTATTGGTACAGTCTACAGGGTCGTCAACCCATTATGCTACTTTGGGACATACAGCGTTATTCTAATCTCCGTTCTTGCAAATAACTGATGAAAAAAAAAAAAACAAATGAAAACGTCCGAAGTTGTCTGTCACCTTGATTCGTCTAATGTACTGTTCTGATTGTTTGGGGATGTTTCCAAAACTACATAAAAACTTTCCCCTACCTGAAAGTATTAGGAATTTTTTTTAAACCTCTGGGACAATTTAGGTTCTTCGCAACAGCCAGTACTGCACTAAAGCTACAACTGGTCAGAGTCCTCCTGATGATGCAAACACAGAAGAGCCACAGACCGTACATGATTCTTTCTGGTCTCCCATTCGAACCTCCCCACCCCCAACATGGGCTTGCGAGCAGCGGGCGAGTGCTCGAAGGCGGGATGTCTTACTCGTGGTCGCCGCGACTGCTCGCGGTCAGCAGCGGGACACAGGAAGCTCCGGGGAACCCCGCCCCCCTACCTCGCGTCACCTCCGGCTTCCCCCGCCCTGCCTCACCTGGGACGCTCAAGCCGCCTTCAGTGCGCGTAGCCGCTCCCGCGGCGCGCCGGGAGCTTGCCCACACCCGGCCCCGGCCCCGGCCGCGAAGACGCCGGGCCGTCGCCTCTACGCGTCCCCCTCCAGAGGGCGGCCCTTCCTCCGTAAGGCCCGAGGCCGTCTGCTCTTCCGGGGCCCCGGGTTCAGAAGACTGCTCCTCCGCGCCGTCGCTGTCACTAGAGTGGGCCCGGCGCTGCCGGAAGGTCCTCTTCGGCCTATGAGACATGCCCGAGGTACTACGGGCGCTACGCGCACATTCGCCCCCTGCGCACGCCAGCCGGGCCAATGCCGTCCACGACGGCGCGCGCTCGCGCTTATACTGTCAGGCGGCGGTGTGCTTTCCGCGCGCCGTCCGCGCCCCCTTCGCCCTGCGCATGCGTGCTCTGTCCATTTCGATCTGGTCTACGGAGCTGGTTTTCAGGGGCGGGGCCTGGAGTTGCAAAGCGTTCTCTTTCCGAGGCCAGGTCGTGATGGTGGCGATTCATTGTGAAAAGAGTGTGGCAGGCTCCTGGAGCTGAGTGCCACAGAGAGAGCAAAAGTTTCTCCAACCAAGAATTAAAACAAACAAAAAATCAGAAGAGGGTGTGTGTTTGGAGAGATTGCTTCTGAAAGCTAAACAGTAAAATCTACACATAAATGACAGATGCACAAATAAGCAAAAATCAAATGATTGCTCTCAGGCAAGTTTTCAACAGAGCCTGGTTAAATGCCTTGGCCCAGGGGCACCTGGGTGGCTCAGCCGTTAAGCAGCTGCCTTTGGCTCAGGTCATAATCCCAGTATCCTGGGATCAAGCCCGCATCGGGCTCCCTGTAGGCGGGAAGCCTGCTTCTCCCTCTCCCACTCCCCCTGCTTGTGTTCCCTCTCTGTTGTGTCTCTCTGTCAAATAAATAAAAAAAATCTTAAAAAAGAAAAAAAAAACATTTATTAAAAAAATGCTTTGGCCCAGCAGGAAAAAATGTGTATCCGAGAAAAGGGGGGGTCTTGTTTAGAAAGTCGAGCAGTGGTAAAGGACTGCAAAAACCTTGGGAAACTTGGACTGGATCCGTTAAGCACTGTTGAGAGAGAGGAAGCCTTCACCACGGACTGAGTTCTTGGTCTTCTTGGTAAAGCCCATTCTTACTTGGATGCCTCTGACCATATCCATCTGAAGCAAATAACCATTCAGTTCATTTAAATTCTCTTGCTGGGTTTGGCCCCATGCTCCACAAAGTTTCAGTTCGTGCTTTAAACTTCAGGGAGACTTTCCAAGAGGTTCATAGAAAGGCTTATTTTAAAAGATCAGTTTCCAGATGCTCACCTCCCTCTGTATGTAGCTGCCTGAGAACCCCTTCATTCATGCAGCACTCTGCCAATGTAGTTTTCTCCCCCCTTCTTACAAAGAAGTGACATAATTCCCTGTTCTTCCTGAATGTACTACAGTACATACACCCGTGTTTAAAAACTCCTGCACCATCTAAAATTTTATTGTCAGGATGAGAATAAATACCTCTAAACTCAATAGTTCTGCTGGAAATCAGACCGTTTCCAATGTTTTGCTTTCCGTAAAAATGGAGGACCAACTCCAGCTCTCAGTTGACCACTCAAAATAATTTTTGAGTATGAATCACTGATTTTTGCATAGAGTTCAGAGTTTTAAGAATTGAACTAAGAATAGGGGTAAATATATCCCTTCATATGTGGAAAGTTTTCTCAGTGTCTATATAATATAAAATAAAAGTATAATAATGCAATTAACAATGACACTCTAAGTAATAGCGGTCTGTGGGTGCATGAACTAATGTGTGTGGGAAGACTGTTTTTGTCATAATGAGATGCATTCCCAACAAAAATGTTTTTTTGTCAGAAAAGTTGAGATTTATTTTGATGTATTTATGTTGTGTTGATCAAGTGTGTTGAAGCCCCCCACCCCAAATGCTACTAGGAGGACACTAAGTCAAAGTTCATTTAGTTTGTCTCAACAAAGGAACACACAGACCAAAGAAACTATGGTGTTTCTTAGTAAGATAGAGTCGAGTGGAGATTATTACAGGATTTGGGTTTGTGCTAGATTTTTTTTCTTTTCAAGTTAACATATAGTATGTTAACATATAGTATGATTACTATATCATAGTTAACATATAGTTAACATATGATATGTTATTATAGTTAACATAGTTAACTATATGTTAAGAGATAGTATGATAGTTAACATATAGTACGTTACCATATGTTAGCATATAGTTAACATATAGAATGATATTAGTTTCAGGTGTAGAATTTAGTGATTCAACAATTTTCATAAGACAGTGGATCTTATCACAAGTGCCCTCCTTAATCCCCATCACCTATTTCACCCATTTGCCTATACACTTCCCCTCTGGTAACCATCAATTTGTTCTCTATGGTTAAGAGTCTGTTTCTTGGGTGCCTGGGTGGCTCAGTTGGTTAAGAGTCTGCCTTTGGCTCAGGTCATGATCCCAGGTCCTGGGATCTAGCCCAGCATAGGACCCCAGCCCCACATAGAGCTCCCTGCTCAGTGGATAGGCTGCCTCTCCCTTTCCCGATTCCCCGGCCTATGCACGTGCGTGCTCTCTCTCTCTGTCAAATAAATAAATAAAATCTTAAAAAAAAAGGAGTCTGTTTCTTGATTTCTCTCCCCTTTTGTACCCCCTATGTTTGTTTGTTTTGTTTCTTAAATTCCACTTATGACTGAAATCATATCGTATTTGTCTTTCTCTGACTGACTGACTTTGCTTTGTGCTAGGAGATTTTTTTTTAATTTTTTAATTTATTATTATTTTTTTATAAACATATAATGTATTTTTATCCCTAGGGGTACAGGTCTGTGAATCGCCAGGTTTACACAGTTCACAGCACTCACCATATGTGCTAGGAGATTTTTAAGGAGAGCTAAGGGAAGCAGGGTCAGATTTGGATTGCATAATGTCAAGTCGGGACCGTTTGGCAGTTGGGTACTTTTGTAAATTTGTTCAAGAAGTGGAAGGAACAGAAGGAGACTCTGGGGTCAGAGTGTCATTAATAAGAAAGGGGCAGTCACTCAGAAGTAATTCTTGCAGTTGCAGTGTGGTCTTGACTTCCCGCTGAGTTGGTTTTCACTTTCTCATTATTAAAATTATGAAGACAACTCAATCCAAGATAAAAAAATTAGAGCTTTGTAATCACAAACATATATATATATCCATATGTAATACATATCCATATAGAATATATATCTATATAGAATATAAAGAATATATACATATAAAATACACACACACATATATAATATATACAAGCCATACATACTTTTATAGGGAAGTATACATTGATCAATAAAAGACTTTCAAACATAAACTATATTTCATTAGATGAAATGTTGTAGGTGATAAAAATATGACTTGGAAGAGAAAAAGCAATGATGTAAAAGGTTTGTGCATTTTTCAAATGGATGATAAGTATTAAATAAGTTTGGTATTTAGATTACATTAGATACATTTAAATGAATGACATAACACATCTATTTTTTTAAATTTAAATTCAATTAGACAACATACAGTACATCATTAGTCTCAGATATACTGTTCAACAATTTCTCAGGGGCATGTAACAACCAGCACTCATCTCATCATGTGCCCTCCTTAATGCCCATCACCCAGGCACCCCATCCCCCTACCACCTCCGCTCCAGTTTTTTTCTCCTCAGTTTTTTTCCTATAGTTAAGAGTCTCATGGTTTTTCTCCCTCTTTAATGACTTCCCATTCAATTTCTCCTCCCTTCCCCTATGGATCCTCTGTGCTGTTTCCTGTATTCCACATATGAGTGAAACCGTATGATAATTGTTTTTCTCTTATTTCTCTTATTTCACTCAGCATAATACCCTACAGTTCCATCCACATCTATGCAAATGGTAAATATTCATCCTTTCTGATGGCTGAATAATATTCCATTGTGTGTGTATATATATACACACACCACTTCTTCTTTATCCATTCATCAGTCGATGGACATCTTGTCTCTTTCCACAGTTTGGCTATTATAGACACTGCTGCTATGAACATTGGGGTGCAGGTGCCCCTTTGGACCACTGCATCTGTATCTTTGGGGTAAATACCCAGTAGTGTAATTGCTAGGTCATAGGATAGCTCTATTTTCAACTTTCTGGGGAACTTCCATACTGTTTTCCAGAGAGGCTGTACCAGCTTGCATTCCCACCAACAAGAACACATCTATTTTATTTATTTATTTATTTATTTATTTATTCTTAAATATTTTAGTTATTTACTTAACAGACAGAGATCATAAGTAGGCAGAGAGGCAGGCAGAGAGAGAGGGGGAAGCAGGCTCCCTGCTGAGCAGAGAGCCCAAGGCAGGGCTCGATCTCAGGACCCTGGGATCATGACCTGAGCCGAAGGCAGAGGCTTAACCCACTCAGCCACCCAGGCACCCCAAGAACACATCTATTTTAAAAGTGCTGGGGCACCTGGGTGTTTCAGCTGGTTGAGCATCCAACTCCTGGTTTTGGCTCAGGTCATGACCTCAGGGTTGTGAGATCGAGTCTGTGTTGGGCTCTGCACCTAGTGGGGAGTGTGCTTCAGGTTCTTTCTCTCTCTCTCCCTCCTTGCATCCCCCCCCCCCCCAGGGCTCTCACTCTCTCAAATAAATAAATAAATATTTTAGAAGTGCCAATATGTATAATACACCAGAAATTACATCCTTGGCAACTGCCAAAATTTATGATGAGAACTCATAAATGTATACTTGAAAATGTTCTGAGATAATGGATTTTTAAAACTTCTGAAGGCATATACAAGCAAAAAAGTGTGAAACTCACCATCACAGATGACTATATCACCTCTAGCTTCTTTCTACTGACTGTGGAAACCCCAGTTGCTAAAACAACAACAACCCAGAAAAAAACCCACTTCTTGCCTGGGAAGCCTCATAAGGATTATATTTTAAAAAAATTGATTGAAGGGTAGAGCCATAGCTAAAATAGACATTGCCGTGCATTTTAAGGGATGCACCTTACCAATAAGCCAACTCTCCTCTAGAAATCTGCCCTCCATCACAAATCAGGTTTCTATAGCTATGTCCACCTCCTGGGACAAGGCTAGCAGGATCAGAATAGACACCCAATCATGGTAGACCAAGTAGACTCTTTCTCTACAGTATTAGCTTTGGGAATGAGCCCCATTTCCTTCTCTGTGTGTGGCATGAACCACAGCCTGGGAATGTCTGAGCTGTGAGATAGCTCTTCTAGTGGTGAGCTGAAGTCAGCTCCTGTGTGTGCTGGACAGGTGGTTGCAAAATGTTCAGGCAGTGTGCGAGCCAATTGTTAGACATAGTCATCATTTTAGACATAGTCATCATTAAAAATGGAATTAAAGAAATACAATCAAATAAAGTATATAAAAATAAGAGTAGTAAGTACTCAAAACTCACCTCTTCCCAATTCCTACAACCTTTCTCTGCTATCTCTGCTGTTGAGGTTATTTATGTCCATGGTATCTGTCGAGTAGAAATACCGTGTACTCTTGTGCTCCTACATATCCATTACCAACTGTGTGTTCAGGGATGCCATGTTGGTAGCTTGAAATCAGCCATGGTGGGAGTATTCATACCACAGAAACATACAGATCTCAGGAATCAGGACTTTTCTTCCAGAGAGCTAATTTTCAAACCCTTACCACTGTAATGCTGACCATATTCCACCCAAGGGACAAGGAACAGGGAGAATTTCCCTGACTGATGTGGTTCCTTCCCATGGTGCATCTCGATGAACTTGTACTTTCCAGAACACACTTAGGAAATGTTATAATGAAGTATTATCAGTTATTCATAATTTATTAATGACTTCTAAAGAGAGCTTTTTAACAAAATCTAGATAAAATTAGGGCACTGTCTGAAACACTTTTTATTAAGGGTGGTGGCAAATAATTGGAAATGGAGATATTTGTATTATCTAAAAGAAGAGCTTCCCAGCATTGGGCCAAGCATTCTTTACGGCTAGAAAGAACTCCAGAGCTTGAAGGTGGGGCATGGGGTGTCGTTCAGTGACTCTCTCTTTTGGCCCAGTGCTTTTTGGCATATCAGCTATCCATGTGGAATTCCCAAGTCCTGCGTGAGTGCTGCTCTATTCTCCTTGAGTAGAGGAAGATCAAAGCAGATCACACTACACTACAAAGCAGTTAACAGAAAACCAGTAAGTAGACTATAACTTTATTTATTTATTTTTAAAGATTTTATTTATTTACTTGAGAAAGAGAAAGAGCGAGAGAGAGTTAGAGAGCACAGGAGGTGGGGGCGGTGGGGGGGGAGGAGCAGAGGGAGAGGGAGTGCTCCCTCCCTGAGCAGGGAGCCTGACACTCAGGGCTCTCTATTCCAGGACCCTGGGATCATGACCTGAGCTGAAGGCAGATGCTTAAGGGACTGATCCACCCAGGCGCCCCTCGACTATGACTTTAAAATGGCGAAGAGAATGAGATAAGATGATCATGATTGTGATTAGAAGGAAAGTCAGTGTTCTTTTATGCACTATATAAAGAAAGATGATCACGTATTATACAATTCAACCAGTATTTATTATGCAGCGACTAGCCCAAGCACGATGCTTGGCCCTAGGCCAGTGCTCTTCAAATCCAGTGTTCTTCAAATAATCTAGGAATGGTGTGGAAATATAGATGTTGATTAATCAGGTCTACAGTGAAAGCTGAGTCCTCATTTTTAGCAAGCTCCTAGGAGAAGCCAAAGCTGATTGTCTGAGGACCACGCTTTAAGTAGCAAGGTCCTAGGGCTGATATGAAGAAAAATTAATTACTCTTAAGATATTAAAAATTACTTTTAAGATATTAAAAATATTTTAATAATATCAAATTGTAACAGCATGCAAATGTCATTATGTATCTCAAAATTTGGAATCTAAATAATCCTCCAAGAGAAAAACTACTAAGAATCTATTCACACTGAATGAGTTAATCTAACGGTAGTAGTCAGTCACCATAAGGATGGGTGTCTACACTTTCTCAAGAAGGATTCTCCACCAGTCTCCAAAATTGCTCTAAGCATTTGTCTTTGTTTGAAAGGGGGTCAGCAGGACAGAATTCACTCCCAGGGTTGCTTACAAAGGAAAGCAGTTTATTTAAGAATGATCTAAGTATAATGCTGGTGTTCCAGAAGGCTGCCCTTTCCCTTCAAAAACCACCAACTCAAAGACCATGTCTAGTCAAAATGTTAAAACAGTAGGCAGGCTTCACTTTTTCAGCTGGGTTCTGAGCCATCAGCTGATATGAGGTAGTTGTTTACTTCCTCATTTTAAATCCCACTCCCTTGCCAATGGGACCCCTCTCTTTCTCCTGATATCCCTGTACCTAGCTAGTATAGTGTCTAATGCACAGTATACATTGAATTAACGGTGAATTCCATGAACTAAATGTGTGGATGAGGCAATTCTGAAATGCCTCTCTTCAATCATGATAATGAAACCTGAAAACAGGGGCGCCTGGGTGGCTCAGTGGGTTGAAAGCCTCTGCCTTCGGCTCAGGTCATGATCTCAGGGTCCTGGGATCAAGCCCCACGTCGGGCTCTCTGCTCAGCAGGGAGCCTGTTTTCCCCCCCTTCTCTGCCTGCTTCTCTGTGTATTTGTAATCTCTCTCTCTGTCAAATAAATAAGTAAAATCTTAAAAAAAAAAAAAAAAGAAACCTGAAAACAAATCCCTTTAACTTGTTGGACACAAGTTATCAGATGGAAAGAAAAACTCAGCTATTTAAAACATAAACCAAATACATGTCCCAAAGCAGAGAAGTGAGATAGGTTATTTTTTCCTGGCTATTGTGTGAATCAGAGAAGATAAAATAGGACTCATTTAACAAAGAGGGAGGAATCCTGAATTTCCTTCTCTGACCTTAGGCAAAGCAGAGTACAGGCTCTCAGGGTAATGTTGCTAGTTTTAGAAAAATTATAGGATGCCTAGTAAAATTTGAATTTCAGATACACAAGGAACTGGTTTTTTTTTTGTAAGTATAAGTATGTTACATCCAATATTTGGGATGCACTTGAATAGGACATATTGGAACTCTAGTCTAGGGTAAAGAAAGGTGTGAAAATTTTCGAAAAGTGGAGTAAGGTTTTGCAACCTGTGGGTGGCAGTGGTTTTGAAATCTGAGGAGAAATGACGTTCAGTGTGAAGTCCCCAGTGGTGGGGGTAAGAGGACTGTGGGACAAGGGACTTTGAAGATGCTGTTTCTCCCCAAGCCTTCAGTGAAACTTCGCTCCACCAAGTCTTGAGCTAACCCTGCTGTTGGGAATGAAGGACTCGACAGTTGAGGTCACAGTGGGGCAGCCCCTTTGAGATGAGGAAGAGATGGTGGCTCTTTAATTTCTCAGGTGAGAGTGTCAGAGGAGATGTAGGGGGTGACGGGGAAGAAGCAGACCGCTGAGCCTATGGCTTGGTCTGGCTGTGAGAAAGACCCCTTCCCCAAAGGTACCCAAGAAGGCACAACTTTAAAGGGAAAGATGGTCTACAGGTTTACCGATGTCGATAGGAAAAGAGAAGTGAGACAGCAAGAATTCTATTTCTCCAAACAGCCTTTCTGGGTACCTATACTCATTACTGCCTTATATTATTTTCTTTTTTCATGAATACTAGGAATTTTTCCCCTAGGAAGGCAAGAATAATGTCATATCTCTTTCTGCTCCACTTACAATAATAGCTTACAATAATAGCTTATTAAGTTCTTTGAATGATTATTAGGAGGCTTTGTATTATTTACCTATTACATAATTAAAAATTGAAGTTAATAACTGGCAAAATTACCAGCTTCTGGAAATCAATGTCATGTTTACTCAGACTCTTTCCCCAGAAGTGAAATGACATTTTATTCAGCTTCTCTTGCCCTTGATCAGTGGGTTCTGAGCTCCCTCTAGTGAGACATGAGTTACTGACAGAAGAATTGTGTCAAATATCTTTTGGAAATTGCCTCCTTCTTATTATAGAGCTATTTTTTCATTCACTCTTGTTACAAGTGATGGATATATTCACTTTTAAGCCAACCTATGTCAAAATTTCTCAGCTGACAAAATTTTGTAAATTCATGTTTATAAGTAAAGTATCACTCTTTCCGTTGAGTGAATTCCCTTTTCCTTTAAAAAAAAATGTTATTGTGGAAATGCATCCATAAAATATGTACCTAATTGTACTTTCATTTTTTGGTATCTATTTTTTTTGAGTACTTATTATGATGGGAACCTTGTTCTGGGAACAGAGGGTTGCAACATACATGGGGTCCTTCTCCCAAATGTCAGGTGTTATTAGCCAAATTAGCTCTACAGGTTGGCTTACTCGAAATGCCTTTTTTTTTTTTTTTTTTTAAAGGGCAAAGGAGTCAAGAATATGCAATGGGGAAAGGACAGGCTTTTCAATAAATCATGTTGGGAAAACTGGACAGCTACTTGCAAAAAAATGACCACTTTCTTATACCATACATAAAAATAAACTCAGGATGGATTAAAGACCTACACGTGAGACCTAAAACCATAAGACTCCTAAAAGAAAACACAGGCAGTAATCTCTTAGACATCGGCCTTAGCAACATATTTATGGATGTGTCTCCTCAGGCAAGGGAAACAAAAGCAAAAATAAACTATTGGGATTACATCGAAATAAAAAGCTTTTACACAGTGAAGGAAACCATCAACAAAACAAAAAGGCAACCTAGTGAATGGGAGAAGATTTCTGTCAATGGTACGTTTGATAAGGTGTTAATACCCAAAATATGTAAAGAACTTACATAACGTAACACTAAAAAACTTGAAAGAATCCAATTTAAAAATGGGCAGAGGACCTGAATAGACATTTTCCCAAAGAAGACATACAGATGGTCAACAAACACATGCAAAGATACTCAACATCACTCATTATCTTGGAAATGTAAATCAAAGTCACAATGAGATATTACCTCACACCAGTCAGAAGGACTGGTATCAAAATGACAAGAAAGAAGGTGCTGGCAAGGTTGTGGAGAAAAAGGAACCTTCATGCACTGTTGGTGGGAACGTAAGTTGGTGTAACCACTGTGGAAAATGGTATGGAGTTTCTTCAAAAAATTAAAACTGTTTATGCCATATTATCCAGTAAGTTCATTGGTGGATATTTAGGTGGTTTCCAAATCTTAGCTATTATGAACATGGAGCACGTGCATTTCTTTGAGATCCTGATTTCAGTTCTTTTGGATGAATAACCAGAAGTGGGATTGCCAGATCACATGGTAATTTTGTTTTTAATTTTTTGAGGAACCGTCATACTATTTTCCATACTGACTCTCCTATTCCACATTCTTACCAGCAGTATGTAGGAGTTCAAATTTCTCCACAATTTTGCCAACAGTTTTTTTTTTTTTTTTAAGACTTTACTTATTTATTTGAGAGAGACTGAGAGAGAGAGAGAGCACAAGCCAGGGGGAGAGGGAGAAGCAGTCTCCCAACTGAGCAGGGAGCCTGATGTGGAGCCCAATCCCAGGACCCTGGGATCATGACCTGAGCTGAAGGCAAATGCTTAACCAAATGAGCCTCGCAGGCTTCCTTGTTTTTTGTTTTTTTGTTTTTTGTTTTTTTGCTTCCTTGTTTTTTGTTTTTAAATACTAGTTGTACTAACTGGTGTGTAGTGATATCTCAATGTAGTTTTGATTTGGATTTCCCTGATGATTAGTGACAATGAACATCTTTCACACACCTGCTGACACCTTTGGAGAAGTATATTCAAAACCTTTGCCCATTAAATTACATTAATTAACTTATTTTTAGAAAAGATTTATTTATTTATTTATTTATTTGAGAGTGAGAAAAAGAGAGAGAGAGAGACAGAGAAGAGACGTGGAAGGAAAGAGAGAGAATCTCAAGCAGACTCCCTGCTGAGCATGGGGCCCACACAGGGCTCGATCTCACAACCCTGAGTTCATGACCTGAGCCAAAATCAGGAGTTTTGGATGCTTACCTGACTGAGCCACCCAGCCACCCCAAGACCTTTGCCCATTTAAAAACTGGATTATTTGTTTGCAATCGAGTTGTAGGAGTATGTTGTGTGTTTTGCATATTGATCCTTTATCTGATATGTGGTTTGCAAATATTTTTCTCCTTTTCCATAAGTGATCTTTTTTTTGTTGTTGTTGAGTGTTTCCTTTGCTGTGCAGAAACTTTTTAGTTTGGCGTAGTTCCACTTGTCTATTTTCTATTTTGTTGTCTGTACTTTTGGTATCATATTAAAAAAAAATATATCATTGCCAAGACCGATGTCATGAAGATCCCTAGTATTTTCTTTCATGAGTTTTACAGTAAGGGTAGAACTCATTGCATTAATACATTCTGATCTGTATTCTGACCTGATTTGTGTGTGTGTGGTGTAGGATAAAGTTCCAGTTTCATTCTTTTACATGTGGATATCCAGTTTTCCCAACACCGTCTATTACAGAGGCTATCCTATTCCCACTGTGTATTCTTGGCACCTTTGTCAAAGACCAATTGACTGACTGTATGTGCAGGTTTATTTCTGAGCTCTCTATTCTGTATCATTGTTCTGTACGTCTGTTCTTACGGTAGTGCCATACTGCCTTTAATTATGGTGGCTCTGTGATAAGTCTTAAAATCAGAAAATATGAGACCTCCAACTTTGTTCTTCTTCTTAAGGTTGCTTGGCCATTTGGCATGATTTGTGGTTCCATATGAATTTTAGAATCATTTTTTCTATTTCTGTAAAAAATGCCATTGGGGGTTTAATAGAGATTGTATTGAATTTGTAGATCATTCTGAGTAATACAATTATAGTAATAATACCAAGTCTTCCAGTCCGTGAATACCAGATGTCTTTCCATTTTGCCTTCTTTAATTTCATTAGTGTTTTGCAATTTTCAGTGTATTAGTCCTTAAACTCCTTGATTAAATTTATTTCTAATTTTTTTTCCTTTTTGATGCTATTATAAATGGAATTATTCTCTTAATTTCCTTTTTGGATTGTTCATGCTTAGGACACAGAAATGCAATTAATTTTTGTGTCTTGATTTTGTATTCTGCAATTTTGTTGAATTCCTTTATTGGTTCTTACAGTTTGTGTGTGTGTTTAATAGTTTTTAGGATTTCCTACATATAAGATTGTACCATGGGCAGACAACAACAACTTACTTCTTCCCTTTCAGTTTCTTTATTTTCTTTTTATTTCTTTGCCTTGCCTGATTGCTCTAGCTAGAACTTTCAGTAAGATGTCAAGTAAGAATGGTGAGGTTAGGCATCCTTGTCTTGTTCCTGATCTTAGAGGAAAAGCTTTCAACCTTTCACCGTTGAGTACAATGTTGGCTGCAAGTTTGTCATATATAGCCTTTATGTTGAGGCTTCTGTACACAATTTGCTGAGGGTTTTTTATCATGAGAAGATATTGTATTTTGTTAAGTGTTTTCTCAGCATTTATTAAGAGGATTATATGATTTTTCTCTTTCAATCTGTGGTGTATCACATTAATTGATTTTTGTATGTTCAATTTTCCTTGCATCACAGGGATAGACCCCATTGATTATGGTGTGTAGTCTTTGTAATTTGTTGTTGAATTTGGATTGCAAACATGTTGTTGAAAATTTTTGCATCTATATTCTTCAGAGATACTGGTTTTCTTTTCTTGTAGTTACTTTATCTGACCTTAATATCAGGTAAGGGTACTGTAAGAAAACTCTTCAAATGAATTTGGGAGTATTCCCTCCTCTTCCATTTTTTAGAAGAGTTCAAGAAGAAGTGGTGTTAATTCCTCTTTAAAAGTTTAAATGTTTTAGGGGCGCCTGGGTGGCTCAGTGGGTTAAGCCTCTGCCTTTGGCTCACGTCATGATCTCAGGGTCCTGGGGTTGAGCCCCGCATCAGGCTCTCTGCTCAGCGGGGAGCCTGCTTCCCCACCTACCCCGCCTGCCTCTCTGCCTACTTGTGACCTCTGTCAAATAAATAAATAAAATCCTTAAAATATAAAAGTTTAAGCGTTTTAAAAAATGTTTTTACATGAGGGGTGCCTCGGTGGCTCAGCCAGTTAAGCATCTGATTCTTGATTTTGACTCAGGTCACGATCTTGGGGGTCCTGAGATGGAACCCTGGGCTGGGCTCCACACTCAGTGTGCAGTGTGCTTGAGATTCTCTCCCTTGCCCTCTGCTCCCCCCCAACTCTCTCTCTCTCTCTCAAATAAATAAATAAAATCGTAAAAGAATGTTTTTATATGAATATCCAATTGATCCAGTTTAATAAAAATTATGGGAAACTTTCAAACATATAGGATAAGTACACAGAACAGTTTAATGAACTCTCATCTCTCAGCTTTGATCATTTTCAACCCACGGACAATTTGTTTCATCTCTACTATTTCCTTCTCTCCTCATACATTATTTTTGAAACAAATCACAGGCATGGTGTTTCATCCATAAGTAGTTCAAGCATCTCTAAAATGTAAGGACTATATTATTAAAAAACATAATCACAATATAATTATCACCCTTAAAAATAATTAACAACAAGTTTTTTAAGATTTTATTTATTTGAGAGAGAGAGAAAAAAAGAGAGAGTGAGTGGGGGGAGGAGCCTGAGGGTGGGAGGAGATAGAAAAGCAGAATCCCTGCTGAGTGTGGAGCCCAATGTGGGGCTCCACCTCAGGACCCCAAAATTATGACTTGAGCTAAAACCAAGGACCAGATGCCTGACTGAGCCACTCAGGCACCCCAACAATAATTTTTAAGATCATAAAATATCAGTAACTATTCAAATGTCCAATCCACTCATAATATTTTTTTAAATAATTTGAATCAAGATCTAAATAAGGCTCAAAATGGTGATTAGTTGGTATCTTTTAAGCTTCTTTTAATCTGTGATGATCACTCTCTTTTTCTCTAACTGTTGCTCTTTCATTCTTGTAATTCATTTATTGAAAAAACTGCAGATTTTTTTTCCAGAGTCTGGTTGGTTTTTGCTGATTGCAATGTACATGTTGTTATGTTTAACATGCTTCTTTGTCCCCTGTAGTTTCTGTATGTAGGGGTTTTATCAGATTCAGTTTCAACTTTTATAACAAGGATACCTCATTGATAGGGTGATTTTCTGCAATTGAGAGGCATATAATGTCTAGTTGTCTCTTTGTGTGTGTGTGTGTGTGTGAGAGAGAGAGAGAGAGAGAGATTAGCTGCCATGAAGGCTTAGTATCTAGGTCTGATAATTCATTAGGTCTTGAAAATGGTATTGTAGCATTCATTTAAAAATTTATTAGGTGGAAGGCTTTTAATTTTTATTATTATTATAATTTTTTAAAGATTTTATTTATTTATTTGACAGAGAGAGAGATCACAAGTAGTCAGAGAGAGAGAGGGGAACACAGGCTCCCCACTGAGCAGAGTGCCCGATGCGGGGTCTCGATGTGGGGCTCAATCTCAGGACCCTGAGATCATGACCTGAGCTGAAGGCAGAGGCTTTAACCCACTGAGCCACCCAGGCGCCCCTGGAATGCTTTTTAAAAGAGAAATTTCTCATCTAATAATGGGTATTGAGTAATATCATTCAAATAGGAAAAAGGAGTCTAAATGCTTATTCTTTTGTCTTTATTTAAACATTTCAAACAAGTGAGTTACTTTATAATGGCCAATTAGTATTTTTCAAGCTTTATATGTGCTCAGAGTTTAAACATACAGTATGTGTTTTGGATCATTGCAGTTATTATTCTGACAGTCAAATTATCCCAACTTTAGTCAAGAGGAGTAAGTAACATACCAATGCTACTTAGGCAAAGAAGGAGAAAGTAGAGGAGAAGGAAAGGGAGGAGGAAGAATTATTATGAAAATACAGGGTGTTTTGTGAGTAGTAATATAGATGGGTCTTAGACAGACATGAAAGTAAACATTGGACTCTTCCCATATCTTTTGTCAGCACGCGGCTTCCTTATCTCTCTTGGTCAGCTCACTTTCTTAGCCTCTTAGTTTTCACAGTGGGTAGAAATCCTCCTGAGTTTCACTCCATTCTAGCCTTATCTTTTACTCAGAATCTCCACTATCCTTATCATTGACAACCCTCAGGAAAAATGACGAGAACATAAAGGAATTCTAAAACTATAACTATCAAAGTTTGAAGAAATCTTACACTTTCAAGGCCGATTTCTTGCCATGAGCCGTGATAGCAACAATGACTCTCCTTTTTGGAACCGTAAGTTATCTCCCTGTGAGTTAAAAATAGTTTGCATCAAGCCGTTGGGCATTGTTTCCAACCCCAAATTCTAGCCTAGTATAAGCTGATAAGACTGAACACTACTGGAGGCTCGTTTGATGCTTCCAGGTTAATTATCAGCAAGTACATTTCTAAAACATCTACCTAGGTAGACTCTGCATGATCTGAATCTTGGATATTTGGTCTTGTAAAGGAGCCATTAGAGAAAAAACTACCCTCAAGCCCCAGTGGAATAGACCTTTACCTGGTAATGTGAACTACTGACATCCTGGTAAAACTCCAAGGTTTTGATCTCAACTTACAAGACATGCATTACTTTCCTCTGACAACTTGATGTCCTTTCCGTTCAGAGACCTTAAATTTATATTTTTTAGGAATTTTCCAGAAGCCTCTGACTACAGAAATTTTTTACCCAAGATGACAGAACATATTGTTAATTAGAAAAAAAGCAGCTTCCAACCAAGAAAAGATTTCTTTTCTTTTCTTTTTTCTTTTTTTTTTAAGTTTTCATTTATTTATTTGACACAGAGAGAGAGAGAGAGAGAGAGAGAGAGAAACAGCGAGAAGGGAATATAAGGAGGGGGAGTGGGAGAGGGAGAAGCAGGCTTCCTGCCAAGCTGGAAGCCTGATGTGGAGCTCCATCCCAGGATCCTGGGATCATGACCTGAGCTGAAGGCAGATGCTTAGTGACTGAGCCACCCAGGTGCCCCCCAAAGATTTATTTTCTAATCTTTTATCACCCATTTGCTTTTCCTTTACTCTACCAGTAATCTTACTTACTATTGTTTTTTGTTTGATATCCTCTATGAACTAACTAAAAGACTTCTCACTCAGTACAATCGCCTTTATCTTTACTCTATCATCTTAGATTTGTATGGTTTTTGCCACTTAAGAAAAAAAAAACAAACTTCCTGGTGTGTTTTTCTCAGATCATAGCTAGGCTGTGAATTTAACTGTCTGCCAACAAATTTAATAACCGTTCTTTAAAATGCTTCAACAGGTAGATTATTTTTCATAGGATCTTTCATAACTTAAATTTTCCTCACATCATTAATCCCAACCTTTATTTAGTCTTGTAAAAATTAAACCTTGACCTCACTGTTGCAAAATGCTTTTGCTAAAATCATGACAACGGTATCAGCAAAACCCAGCCTTTCAAAAATAAGAACTAATATTAGGGCCATTCTTCCTACAACAGTCACTTTGTTCTCTTCAGAGACGCACCTACTTTGCAGGAACTGTTTAACTCTACTCAAGGAATCTGCCCAACTTGAGAGACAAAAATTTTGCCTGGTCCTGTTGTATTAATTTGCACTTATGCTCTCAGTATAATCTGTCTCTGTTAGAGTACTAATTATGTGAAATATTCCTGCTTGCCACATGCTAACGTAACCTGTGTATTGAGGATAATTGTTAGAGATTTTCAGAAAATTAAAAGTACTAGGAAATCATGCTTCCTTGAAAATAATGCCCAGAAATCTGTAAAGAGAAGCAAGCACAGGCTATTTGGAAAAATTTCCTATAAGGAAAACTACCTCCCTCTTTATGCATACTACATAGGTTACAATTCCCACAGTTCAAAAGAAAAAAAAAAAGCATAACTGAAAAAGAATGTCAAAATTTAGTAAAACTTATGAATTATACACCTTTGTCTCTGGACGCATAATAAACCAGTTTAAATTTAAGTTCAACTAGCTAGAGTTATTGTGGATAGTCACATAGCCTTAGAATTATTCTTAACTAGTGAAGGAAAAATGTATGCTATAGCAATTACTTCTTGTTGTGTTCATATACTGGGATGCAAGTAAAACAGCCCATGACTAATCTAAGGAAAAAGCTACCTGGCTCACTAAAACAGCCCTGGGTAGATGCTGGGACATGTTTTCATTGATGAGGATTTATATTACAGACCCCTGGCTCTGAGGTTCATTAAAAAAGGGAATGAATAATCATTTTGTTTCAGAGAATTGCTTTTTTGCAGTTAGTCAATATATGTGAACCAGAATCTTTTTTTTTAAATTTTTTTAAGATTTTATTTATTTGACAGAGAGAGAGCACAAGTAGGCAGAGAGGCAGGCAGAGAGAGAGAGGGGGAAGCAGGCTCCCTGCTGAGCAGAGATCTCAATGTGGGGCTCCATCCTAGGACCCTGGGATCATGACCTGAGCGGAAGGCTTTAACCCACTGAGCCACCCAGGTGCCCTGTGTCAACCAGAATCTTAAATGTCACTACATAACCATCGTCATGTCAGATGATTCAATACCTCATCCCATGACAGAATGGGAAGGAGGGGTCAACTGCAACATATATTAGGCGTACGTTGCACCACAGCTAAGCTGGTCAAGTACAAGTAGATTTCCAAGAAGCACCGAGGAGACTGTGAGGCTGTATACCACAGATTTCAATGATACCAACACTCAGGTTATGACATTCTTTCCAGCAATGCTTGGATGCCATTGGACGCCACGAAGTAGGAAAAAAAAAAAAAAGGCATCGATTCAATGGATTCATAGGTGGGAAATTGTAGACAGGGTCAGACTGTGTAGTTAAGAATGCAAACAACAGAGAGTCCTCACTGGCTATGGAAGGAGGTTAGGCCCGGGAAGGTGTCTGTACAAGGCAAACAGGACAGAGGAAAGGGATACAAGTGTAGAGCTGAGGAAGAGCAAAGGTAGCAGGAATCAAAGTATAAGAGAGCTTAAGGCTAATTAATAGGAGCAGTCGTGTTTTGGTAAACAGCCAGCTCTCCAGGAGAAAACCCCTCATTTGTAGGGTTTGCTGCTTTCCATGGAGGTACTATATTCTTTCTATCTATCTGTCTATCTATCTATCCATCCATCCATCTACCTTTCATCTATCTAATCTATCTCTCTCCCTATCTATCTTTCCTATCACAATTACGTAGCTGGCAGGTCACTCTGCCACTCCTGAACACCAGCACAAGACTTCAGTTCCCTGCAAGTTCAAACCCTCCTCTCTCTTCCTCTCAACATGGCCTCTCCTTTCAGAGAGCACCCCCACCCCTCTTGCAGGTGCTCTGGGTTGAGGGGACTGAGCAGAGATCTGGCTCTGTGTCCAGTGCTCTCATGCACCACTGTTCCTGCCTCACCCAGGGAAAAAAAAAAAAAAAAATCAGGAGTGAGCTTGTGAAACCGTGCTGCTCTTCCCTTCCTGGGGCTATGCCTTAGGGTCCAGTACCAGCAAGTGTTTTCTCAGGGAAGATGAATAATTGGACACCTATTTAAACTGCCCTTAAAACAAAAACAAAAACTTCACCCTTATTTAGTGGGGCTGGAAAAAATGAATTTTCTATTAGCTAGATGTTATATTTACTTCTTTAGAGTAAAAATAAACTGTCTGGTTTTGTTGAAGTCCATACAACTTCTTGTGCTTAAATTTTATATGCTAAAGTTAATCGTTTTTTCTTTGCGTGTAGTCTTTTGTCATGTAGTATTTGGCTTCAGAATTTCAGCCATCTTGATCCGTGGAGGACTGGCGGCGGGCTGCCCTTGGTTGGTGGAGTGTATCAGCCTCCTGCGTATTTCTGAAAAATACTCAGTAGCAACAGGTCACCCATAGGAGAATTTTTTCCTTAAAAAATTATTTTTTTCCACATGAGGGCACCATCTACTTTGGCTTTGGCAGTTCTCAACTGACACATTTCCCATTTTGCTCGCTGATGTCTTACCACCCTTTCTAGATCTGTTTAACCCTACTGCATGTATGAAGGTCAAGCTGCAGTTTACGTGGGAGTTGAGCATGGCAGGTCCTCGCCCTGTAGGAAAGGAAGAATGGGTAGGACCTCCCCACTGGTTCTTGTCTGTTACTTGAAAACAACTGGACCTCCAGCCTGAGCCAAGCAATCTGTTGGTGGCTGGCCTGACGCAGATGTTTAACAATGCCATCCGCAGACCTTGGCAGGGCTTGGCTGACTGGCACTATCTATGGGCCAGCTTCAAGTCTCACTGGGTTCATTAGATCAGGTTTCTGAGGCCCTGAGGTTTTCTGAACAGATATATTCACTGCAAATAGTGAAGCACATTGGTATCATATCCACAACTCCCTGGCTACAGTCTTGGGACCCCTGGCCCATCCACTTTCCT
The DNA here is from genome assembly GCF_963455335.1 of Martes martes. Lineage (NCBI taxonomy): Eukaryota > Metazoa > Chordata > Mammalia > Carnivora > Mustelidae > Martes > Martes martes. The sequence goes on from NC_137896.1 coordinate 91,021,590, forward strand.
ACTTACTACAAATCCCAGTGGCAAGCATATACTCCAGTGGGCAGACTAATTCCTCCAAGGGTGCTGGGTCTATGGGTGGACGTTCATTCTGATGTAGGACTTAACATTCCCAAACTTTGTACCACATCCTAGGTCCTGGTTACAGGAACCAATGCATCATGAAATTCTGGGTAATTGGTTCTTGCCCTTGCATTTAATTAATGATGGACCCAGCTTTTTGACCCAAGGCCCAGGAAGCTGGGCACATGTAAGGCCAGTTATCTCATGAGGAGAGAGCTGCTACTACTGCCTCTAGGCGGTGTGGAGTCTGCCCTAAGCGGGCACAGCATGCCAGGACAAGACATGCAGACCACCTAAGCTTGTCTGTCAGCTGAGAGAAACTGGGGCATTCACAGCGCTCCAGAGATATAGTATTTGAACGCCTTATCATCCTTTCCCTGTCAGCCTAAACTCCTGGCCAGACATGTTCTATACTGGGATTGAGAGTGCTACGAGTTCAAGCAGACACTTGCACCCTCAGCAGCCCTGTCATCTGAGATTTTGCAGCTTGGCAAGGGCGGTAGGCAGATAACTCCACACAAGAGTGCTGCTTGGAGGACCAGGTCCTCACAGCGGCCAGCTGGCCAGGGCCAAATAGGGAGGTGAGCTAGTCTCAAATGTGGGAGACTGTGTGTCTCTTCTGGATACTGTACTGAGGCACTTTGACTATGCCATGATGCCATCTGGCTAGCTGAATCACAAATGATCCAAATGGGGCTTTGTTGGTTTTACACTTTACAGATGAAGGCACAAAAACACCACTTCTGATATTTTTGGCAGGACCATGAAGAGACTCTTGTGTCCCCTTGAGATGGTCTTGCTTTACAGGACATTTCTTTTCATATTTCTATTCATGTCAGGATTTGGGAGTGATGGACATTTTCTCCAAGATGGCATTCCATATTGATCCTGAATGCAGCTGGTTCCCACAGATATTTTGATATCATCCTGCTATCTGCCCCCCCAGAAATCCCCCTGAGATTGGGCATAGATCCTAGTTTGTGGCCTCATTTTGAAGGAGCATTTTTATCAGGCTCAATTCCTAAAGATCAATAGTCAAGCAGGACAAATCACTTGAGTGTTTAGCCACTCTATATCAGATAAAAAAATATTTATTGAGTATTTACTGTTTTGCCAAGAAGTACTACTTGTAAACTGAGTATTAGTTAGCAAGACAAGGGAGGTGGAGAAGGCAGCTTTCAGGAAGAAGGAACAACAAGAGCCATTTGATGGGAAAGGCATGGTGAATTCGAGGAGTAAGGTAATGCTCATTACCTTGGAACTGGGAAGAACTGGGTAGTGGGGCAACATGATGCCGAAAGGCAGGCCAGTGAGAAAGTGTGCAAAAGCTTACTGGCCTGCAAAGGATTTTGGGCTTTATTCTAAATGCAACTGGACTCAAAGATAACTTGCATTTTTATTTCTCCTCCTGTCAATGCTTTCCTACTACTGTGGAATTTATATCCGTGATGGAAAGGAAAACTAATGTATTTTTGAAAGATTTTATTTATTTATTTGACAGAGAGAGAGACAGCGAGAGAGGGAACACAAGCAGGGGGAGTGGGAGAAGGAGAAGCAGGCTTCCCGCCGAGCAGGAAGCCTGATGTGGGGCTCAATCCCAGGACCCTGGGATCATAACCTGAGCCAAAGGCAGACGCTTAACAACTGAGGCACCTAGGCACCCCAGAAAACTAATAGTTAAACAAAATTGACCATAGCAACTTTTGTATTATTGGCCAGTGGCATAATCTCAGGGAAGCTGATTTTTTGTATTTGTTGTAAGAAAACACCATAATAAACACACCTCAACATAATAAAGGCTTTATATGAAAAAACCACAGCTAATGTCATCCTTAATGATAAAAAACTGAGAGTTTTTCCTTCAAGATCAGGAACAAGACAAAGATGTCCATCTTTACACTTTTATTCAAAATAGTACTGGAAGTCTTAGCCTCAGCAATCAGATAAGAAAAAGAAACAAGAGGCACCCATATCAGTAAAGAAGTTAAACTGTCACTATTTGCAGATGACATGGCACTGTATAGAAAAGCCTGAAGACTCTACCAAACAGCTAGTAGAAGTGGTAAATGAATTCAGTAAAGTTGCAGGATACAAAATTAATACTCAGAAATCAACTATTTCTATATGCTAATAACAAAGTAGCAGAAAGAGAAACAAAGAAAGTGATTCCATTTATAATTGTACCAAAAAGAATAAAATACCTAGGAATAAACTTAACCAAGGAGGGGAAAGATCTATACTCTGCAAACACAAAATACTGATAAAAGAAATTAAAGATAACACAAACAAATGGAAAAAACTAGAACAAATAATACTAAATACTAATAAACTAGAACAAATAATACTACAAAGTTGTATCAAAAGAGTGCGGTACTGGCACAAAAATGGACACATAGATTGATAGAACAGAATAGAGAGCCCAGAAATAAACCCACACTTACATGGTTATTTAAGATATGAAAAAGGAGGCAAGAATATACAGTAGGGGAACCAATAGTGTCTTTAATAAATGGTGTTGGGAAAACTGGACAGCTATATGCAAAAGAATGAAACTGTATCACTTTCTTACACAATCCATAAAAATAAACTCAAAATGGATTAAAGACCTAAATGTGAGAACCCAAATCATAAAAAATCCTAGAGCATGGGCAGTAATTTCTCTGACATTGGCTAGAGCAACATTTCTTCTAGATATGTCTCCTAGGGCAAGAAAAACAAAAGTATAAATAAACTATTGGGACTACATAAAAATAAAAAGCTTTTGCATAGTGAAAGAAACCATCAACAAAACAAAAAACACAATCTAGTGAGTGGGAGAAGGTTTTTGCTAATGATATATTTGATCAAAGGTTAATATCTAAAATACACAAAGAACTTATACAACAAAAAATTTTGATTAAAAACTGGACAGAAGACCTGAATAGATGTTTATTTTTCCAGAGAACACATGCAGATAGTGAACAGACACATAAAAAGATGCTCAACTTCACTAATTATTAGGGAAATGCAAATACTGAGATATCACCTTGCACCTGTCAGAATGGCTAAAATCAAAAAGGCAAGAAATAAAAATATTGGTGAAGAAAAGAAGCCCTCTTGCAGTGTTAGTGGGAATGTAAATTAGTACAATCACTGTGGAAATAGTATGGTGATTCCTCAAAAAGTTAAAAATAGAAATACTATATGATTCAATAATTCTACTATTGGGTATCTACCCAATGAAAATGAAAACACTAATTAGAAAAGCTATATGCACTTCTATGTTTATTGCAGCATTATTTAAATAGCCAAGATATGGAAGTAACCCAAATATCTATCGATAGATGAATTTATGAAGAAGTTGTGATACACGCAAACACACACACTGGATTATTTTGCAGCCACAAAAAGGATGAGATTATGCCATTTGAGACAATATGGATGGATCTACAGGGTATGATGCTAGGTGAAATAATTCAGACTAAGAATATGATTTCATGCATATGTGGAATAAAAAAAAAAAGAAACCAAAACAAATGAAAAAACAAACAAAAAGCAGAATCAGACATATAAAGAACAAACTGATGGTGGCCAGAGGGGAGGAAGTTGGAGGGTTGGGCAAAATGGGTGAAAGGGAGTGGAAGATGCAGCCTTCCAGTTACGGAATGAATAAGTCCTAGGATTGAAAGGCAGGACATAAGGAATACAGTCAACGATATTGTAATAGTGTTGCATGGTGATAGATGGTAGCCACACTTGTGGGGCTTGTGGTGAGCACAGCTAACATAAAGAGAAGTTGAGTCACTATGTCTTACCCTTGAAACTAATGTAACACTGTTTGTCAAGTATACTAAAAAAAAAAAAAAAAAATTAAGAAGAGAACATTATAAGATAGCTTGATGTGCTTTGGGGTTGAAGAACTGGAGTCTCCTCTGGACCTAGTCTGGAGGGAATAAAGGTAGGACAAAAAGAAAAAAAATAAATTGTTTTATCCAATAAATAAGAATTTCTCAAGGGTATTTACTTAGAAGTGTAATTGCTGATGGAGCCTATGCCTTCTCTGATTTACTAGATATTATTAAATTGCCCTCAATATTGTTCAAATTCATACTGACATCTGCAGTATATGAGTTCCTGTTGCGCTGTGTTCTCACTAATCTCTGCAGAGAACATGCAAGCAGCAGCTGGGGAGGGGGCGGGGAGGGAGGGACAGAGGAAGAGAGAATCTTGGCATGGAGCCCAACGTGGGGCTTGATCTCACAACCCTGAGATCATGACTGGAGCTGAAACCAAGAATCAGACACTTAACCAACTGAGCCACCCAGGCACCCCTCTTCATATGTTTAGTGGACATTTGTGTTTCTTTTTTTGGTGTGAACATTTTTCTTTTCATTTTCTTTGTCCTTTTTTCTGTTGGATTTTTCATCTTTTGCTTATTGTTTTTTAGGTATGCTTTATTTATTCCAGATCTATTTCCTTTGTTAGTTTTACCATTATAAATATCTTCTCGCAGCCTGGACATGATTTTTAAACTTTATTTCTGTGATGTTTTCTGTTTTACAGAAGTTTTAAAATTTAGGGTAGTAAAATTTATCAATATTTGCCCAAATAAGTTGTGTTTTGGGGGATCTTGTTTAAGAAATCTTGTTTAAAGGGGCACCTGGGTGGCTCAGTCAGTTAAGTGTCTGCCTTTGGCTCAGGTCATGATACAGGAATCTGGGAATCAAGCCCCGCGTCGGGATCCCTACTCAGCAGGGAGTCTGCTTCTCCCTCTGCCTCTCAGCCTGCTCATAATTTCTCTCTCTCACTCTCTCTCTCTCAAATAAATAAATAAAATATTTAAAAAAATATGTAGTAGAGTTTCTTAAACAAGTTTCTTAAACAAGAAACTCCACTACATATTTTCTTTTGAAATATTAAAATTTCATTTCTTATAGTTAGGTCTTTAAATCATTTAGCACATATTTTCGTAGATGGAAAGTAGGGATCTCATTCAATTTGTTTTTCTTTTTCTCTTCGCTTTCCTTTTTTAAATTGTGGGTAAATTGTTGTAGTGCCATAGACCGAACAGGACATTCCCTTTGCAGTGTTACTTCTGGTCGTAAATCATGTTCTCTATATTGTTCTTTTGGTCTATTTGTCTGATCCTGCACCAATATCACACAATCCTATTACCTAGCTTTTAAAATAAGTTTTAATATCTGGTGGGGCAACTTGTACTCTGTTGTTTGTTTCCAAATCACCTTGGCCTTAATTTTTCATATGAATCTTATGTAATTTTTAAAAAAGAATTTATTTATTATACTCTAAGTGAGATTGGTCTCTACATTTTTTCTTATACTGTTCTTGTCTGGTTTTGGTATTAGGGTTTTCTATGCTCATTAAATAAATTGGACAGATCTTCCTCTTCTATTACACGAAACAGTTTGTCTAAAATAGAGATTATAGCTATGCTATATAACATGGTAATCAGTTGCTATATGTGGCTGGTGAGCACTTGAAATGTGGCTACTGTTAATTGAATATAAAATACTTAGTGTATTTCAAAGACTTAGTATGGAAAAAGGTGTGTAAATTATTTCCCTAATACTTTAAAAATAAATGTTCTATTGTCATGTATCAAAATGAAATATTTTCATTATTGTCAGCAAAAAATATTATTAAGATGAATGTCACATTTTTAGTGTGGTCACCAGAAAATGTAAAATTACACATTTTAGGGGGTTGCATAATCTTTCTATGGAAAAACACTAGATTAGATGCTCCGAAGACTCACCTATGAGGCTATCTAGAATTGTTGTCACTTGTTGGGAGAGTGAGAAAAACTTTTGATTATTTAGTTAGTTCGTTTTGAGTTTTTATTTAATTCCAATTGTTAGCATATGGTGTAATTTTAGCTTCAGGAGTAGAGTTTAGTGATTCCTCACTTACATGTAATACCTAGTACTCATCACAATTGCCCTCCTTAATACCCATCCCCCACTTAACCCTTAACATTTATTTAACGGTTATTGGTTCACTTTGGTTTTTATCTCATCTTGAGTCAATTTGGCTAATTTATATTTTTCTAGGAAATTGTCTATTGTATTCATGTTTTTACTCTTTAGGGTGACAAGATTTTTTTTTAATACTACTCTATTATATAAAAATCTCAATTCTATGTCTAATTTATTTAATGAGGCATAGGAAACTCTTTGCTTAATATACTATTTTTTTGGTCCTAATATTTCTTAATCTTTTTTCTTGATCATTTTTGCCAGAGATGTATAAATCTTATTCATATTTTCAAAGAAACCGCCTTTTGTGTAATTGTCTCTGTTTTTTTCCCTAATTAATTAATTAATTTTGAGTCTACTTTTTCTTTTTTTTTTAAGATTTTATTTATTTAGTTGACAGAGATCACAAGTAGGCAGAGAGGCAGGCAGAGAGAAAGAGGGGGAAGCAGGCTCCCCGCTGAGCAGAGAGCCCGATGTGGGGCTTGATACCAGGACCCTAGGATCATGACCTGAGCCGAAGGCAGAGGCTTTAACCCACTGAGCCACCCAGGTGCCCCTTTAGTCTACTTTCTTTAGGTTTTATTTTCGTTCAGTGTTTTGGCTTTTGAGATGAACATTATCTCATTTGTTTTTTATATATGCATTTATTTTTTATTTTAAAAGATTTTATTTATTCATTTGAGAGAGAGAGACAGAGAGTGCAAGCTGGGGGAGAGGGAGAAACAGACTCCCTGCTGAGCTGGGAGCCTGACAGAGGACTCCATCCCAGGACTGGGAGATCATGACCTGAGCCAAAGGTAGACACTTAACCAACCATCTGAGCCACCCAGGCACCCCTATACATGCATTTAAGGACACCACTGAAACACTAAGAATTGCTTTAGCTGCATCCACTAGTTATTTATTTTTTTTTTAAGATTTTATTTTTTGGGGGCGCCTAGGTGGCTCAGTGGATTAAGCCTCTGCCTTCGGCTCAGGTCATGATCTCAGGGTCGTGGGATCAAGCCCAGCATCGGGCTCTCTGCTCAGCGGGGAGCCTGCTTCCCTTCCTCTCTCTCTCTGCCTGCCTCTCTGCCTACTTGTGATCTCTGTCTGTCAAATAAATAAATAAAATCTTAAAAAAAAAAAAAGATTTTTTTTTTTTTAAGTAATCTCTACTCCCAACGTGGGGCTTGAACTTACAACCCTGAGATTGCACGCTTCACCAACCGAGCTAGCAAGACATCCTGGTATCCATTAGTTTTGCTGCCAGAACTTTCATCATTATCCTTCTCTTTATTTAGTATTTTCTATTATTATTTTATTTTAACCTAACTTTTCAAACATATGGGTATGTTTTTAAAAAGTTCTTTTAACTATTGATATGTGATTCAATTTCATTGTGGACATAGAGTGAAGTCTGCATGATCTGGATTTTTAAATTTTATTTTATTTGTTAAGAGTTTTTAGTTTATACATTTAATTGCTCAAATAACCCATATACGTAGGGGCACCTGGGTGGCTCAGTCGTTGGGCTTTGCCTTTGGCTTAGGTCGTGATCCCAGGGTCTTGGGCTCGAGCCCCGCATCGGGCTTGCTGCTCAGCAGAAAACGAGCTTCTCCCTCTCCCACTCTCTCTGCTTGTGTTCCCTCCCTCACTGTGTATCTCTCTCTGTCAAATAAATAAACAAAATCTTTAAAAAAATAATAATCTACACACTATTCTTTTCCTTTGCTTCATATATTAACTTCTGACTGTGGTAGTATGATTATTTATGTTTTTAAAAACATTTCTTCTTATAATCCCGTCAATTTTTGCTTTATCTAGTGTAAAGCTTTGCTGCTAGTACACACAAGTTCAAAAGTATTATATTTTTGTAATTGTGTAATGTCCCTCTTTATCCCTCTGAAATAATTGAATTCTATTTTATCTGGTATGAATATTATTACACCAGCTTTCTTCTGGTTAGTGTTTGTCAGTGTGCCTGCCAGCTTCCCTGCTTTTTTATTTCTCATTTTCTTTTATGATTTTGTTTTGTTTTAAAGCACAATTATAGCATCAAATAGTCTATGAGGTTTATTGTGAAAAACCTAGGACATCTTATTTCCCTCCCCCAGATGAAATACCTTTATGTTCTTTCACTTATTTGTTTATTTTGAAAGATTTTATTTATTTAAGAGAGAAAGAGAGCATGTGTGCCTGTGGATGAGTTGGGGGTTGGGGGAGGAAAAGAAGGGGAGGAAGACAGAGGGTGGGAGAACCTCTAGAAGATTCCCTGCTGAGCGCTGAGCCTGATGCAGGGGCTCAACTTGGGACTGGATCTCAGGATCCTGAGATCGGGACCCTGAGATCAGGACCTGAGCTGAAACCAGTAGTCTATTGCATAACCGTCTGAGCCACCCAGGTGCCCCCCCACTTTAAATCTTTTAGATGAGTCTTTTAGTATTTCTTTCTACCTCTGTAGCATGCTAATATTGCTCCTTCTCCATGTTTTGAATATGTATCTATTTGCTTCTCACGACGGAGTAACAATAGCACACTTGCTCTGTGCTCGGCCCTACACTATGTCTAGAGTTTTAGTGGATGCATTTTTAAACATATAAAATTAGTTCTTATTTAAAAAAATGTTTACGGTTGATAGCTAATTACATTTATCCATACATTTTACCAATTGCTGCGCTACCATTATTTTTTATGTTCCCTGCAATCTCTCCAGTCTTGCCCTTCTTCTAATAAAATAGTTTTTAGTAGTTCCTTCAATGAGGGTTTGTTCATGGTAAACTCCCCAAATCTTTATCCGAAAAAGTCTTTTTTTCCTTTCATCTTGAATTACAGCACAGATGTATTTTTTTTCTTCCTTCCTTTTCTTCTTTTCCATTCCTTTAACAAATAACAGTGGTGGACCCAGCTTGTCCTGGCTCATGAGAACCAATTGTCCCTATTGCTTCCAATTCCATGTTTAGTGACACAGAGTTTGAAATTGCACGGTAGGAGTACATACACCATGGAAATTGGCAAATGCCAACAAATCAGAGTGTTTGTTGTTGTTACTGTTTTTGAGAGCTGCTCACTAAACATTTACCCCTATAGTACTATACACTGAGCACCTACAGTATGCCAGGCCCTGTTTTAGTTGTATGATCCATCCAGAAGCAAAACAGATAAAAATCCTGGCCTTGGGGATCTTGCACTGTAGTGGACAGAGATAGCAATCATTGACTAAATAAATGGATACACAGGATTCCTATGATCATAACTGCTGCGGTAAAAACATAAAGTGGAAGAGGGGTAAGGACGTTGGGTAGTAGGCAGATTTGCAAGGGAAGACTCATTGAGCGATGAGGCCAGATGATACCTGGCAAAGCTCAGAGGAGGTGAGGGAGCACGGTGTACAGATAGTTGGTAGAAGAGCAGTCTGACTAGAGCGAATTAAGTGCAAGTCCCTGAGACAGGAAGTGCGGGATGTCTTCTGTGTCCAAAGAACATCAAGTTGTCTCTAGTGCCTGGAGTGAGATGAAGCTGGGAGGTGGTGGAAGAAGAACACCTAGTGATGAGGTCTAAGAAGAACAAAAAAATCAGATTGGATAAGGCAATGTCTTTCAGTATAAGGGCTTTGCTTTTTATTCTGGGTGATGTGGGAAGCCACTGGGGGAGTTTGGTAAAAAAAAAAAAAAATACCATGATTTCACATTGATTGAAAATAACCACCCTAGCAGCTATGTTGAAAATAGACTCTAAAGCTCAGCGACTTGCTTAACCAATGGAATGTGGCAGAAGGGATGTTCTAGGACATTCAAGGCTGAGTGATAGGAACCCTCGCAGCTTCTGCCTGGGTCTCTTAAATATTTACTCTAGGCATCAGACACCATGTAAGAAGATCTATTACCTGAGACTACCATGCTGTGAGGAACCTAGAACTCTTCATAGAGACAGAGATGCCTGACTGGCCCTTCATTATAGAATCATCCCAGCCTAGGCACCAAACCTCTAAATGAGTATGCTTTATGTGTCTCCTGCCTCAGCTGAAATTGCCCAGCTGAGCCTCTAAACCCCCAGAGCAGTGAGAGATAATAATAAATTGCTATTTTATTTATTTATTTTTAAAGATTTTATTTATTTATTTGACAGACAGAGATCACAAGTAGTCAGAGAGGCAGGCAGAGAGAGAGGAGGAAGCAGGCTCCCCGCTGAGCAGGGAGCCTGATGCGGGGCTCGATTCCAGGACCCTGGGACCATGACCTGAGCCGAAGGCAGAGGCTTTAACCCACTGAGCCACCCAGATGCCCCATAAATTGCTATTTTAAGCCATTAAGTTTTAGGGAAGTTTCTTACGCAACAACAGATAACTGAAACAATTCTTTGGCCTACAGATAGCGTGGAGCTATGAGGCCAGATGAGCTCTTGAGGGAGTGAAAAGAGATAAAGGAAGAGATTCAAAGATTGAACCCTGAACTGTTCCAACATTTAGATGTTGGACAGATAGTGAAGAACACACATACATACATGCTTACGTACATAAATGCAAGACAGACCATTATGTCTCAGTGCTTTTAAGATTTTACTCCATTATCTTCTGAAATCTCTTTCTGGAAAAGATAAATCTGCTGTCAATCTTAGTGTGTCTTTTAAATGATGTATCTTTTCTCTCTGGTAGCTTTTAAGATTTTCTTTCTTTTCTTATGTTCTCTAATTCCTCTCTCTAGTTAAGTTTGGGTTTATTTTTATTTATCTTACTCAGTGGTTGGAGTTTGTGTTTAACTTGAGGACATATGTTTTTGATTCTGGAAAAGTTTCAGCCACCACTTTGTTAAAAATTGCCCTTCTCTTCTTCCCTCTAGTCTGTGGGATTCCTAGGAGACATATGTTGACATATCTCAATTTTTCCCCTCAAAGCCTCTTACTGCTTTCTATATATGCATGCATGCATGTATATTTGCACATATGTTGTGTATATATACATACATGTATGTGTGTATGTGTAATTTTTCCTGTCTTTCCCGTTGTGCTTTTGGTGAATCCCCAGACTATTTTCTGATTAACAATTCTCTCTTCAGTTTATCTTTTCTACAGTTTGTCTCATTCATTGATTTAAAAAATTTTACATTTTCATATTTCTAGCAATCTTTTTTTATATCCACCTGTATTTTTAAAAAAATTTCTTCTTATTTTTATTCTATTGTTCCTTCTTCTTTTTTATGGCTGTATATCTTTTGTTAATGTAATTGGAGGGCCTAAAATGTTTATTTAAAAGTCATTTAGGTTGTTATTTAAAATTAATTTCACTTGGAATAAATTCAAGCTTATCCTATTAAGTTTGTTAAGCATCTTTCTTAGCACTAGATATCATCATGTTATTTGGGATTTTATTTTGTCTACGTCTTTGGCTTTCCATAGATCTTTTTTTTTTTTTTTTTTTTTTTTTTTTTAAATTTTTTATTTATTTTCAGCGTAACAGTATTCATTGTTTTTTCACCACACCCAGTGCTCCATGCAATCTGTGCCCTCCCTAATACCCACCACCTGGTTCCCCCACCCTCCCACCCCGCCCCTTCAAAACCCTCAGGTTGTTTTTCAGAGTCCATAGTCTCTCATGGTTCACCTCCCCTTCCAATTTCCCTCAGCTCCCTTCTCCTCTCCATCTACCCTTGTCCTCTATATTATTTGATATGCTCCACCAATAAGTGAAACCATATGATACTTGACTTTCTCTGTTTGACTTATTTCACTCAGCATAATCTCTTCCAGTCCTGTCCATGTTGCTACAAAAGTTGGGTATTCGTCCTTTCTGATGGAGGCATAATACTCCATAGTGTATATGGACCACATCTTCCTTATCCATTCATCCGTTGAAGGGCATCTTGGTTCTTTCCACAGTTTGGCGACCGTGGCCATTGCTGCTATAAACATTGGGGTACAGATGGCCCTTCTTTTCACTACATCTGTATCTTTGGGGTAAATACCCAGCAGTGCAATTGCAGGGTCATAGGGAAGCTCTATTTTTAATTTCCTGAGGAATCTCCACACTGTTCTCCAAAGTGGCTGCACCAGTTTGCATTCCCACCAACAGTGTAAGAGGGTTCCCCTTTCTCCACATCCTCTCCAACACACGTTGTTTCCTGTCTTGCTAATTTTGGCCATTCTAACTGGTGTAAGGTGGTATCTCAATGTGGTTTTGATTTGAATCTCCCTGATGGCTAGTGATGATGAACATTTTTTCATGTGTCTGGTAGCCATTTGTATGTCTTCATTGGAGAAGTGTCTGTTCATATCTTCTGCCCATTTTTTAATATGATTATCTGTTTTGTGTGTGTTGAGTTTGAGGAGTTCTTTATAGATCCTGGATATCAACCTTTTATCTGTACTGTCATTTGCAAATATCTTCTCCCATTCCGTGGGTTGCCTCTTTGTTTTGATGACTGTTTCTTTTGCTGTGCAGAAGCTTTTTATCTTGATGAAGTCCCAGAAGTTCATCTTTGCCTTTATTTCCTTCACCTTTGGAGACATATCTTGAAAGAAGTTGCTATGGCTGATATCAAAGAGGTTACTCCCTATGTTCTCCTCGAGGATTCTGATGGATTCCTGTCTCACGTTGAGGTCTTTTATCCATTTCGAGTTTATCTTTGTGTACGGTGTAAGAGAATGGTCAAGTTTCATTCTTCTACATATAGCTGTCCAGTTTTCCCAGCACCATTTATTGAAGAGACTGTCTTTTTTCCACTGGATATTTTTTCCTGTTTTGTCAAAGATTATTTGACCATAGAGTTGAGGGTCCATATCTGGGCTCTCTACTCTGTTCCACTGGTCCATGTGTCTGTTTTTATGCCAGTACCATGCTGTCTTGGTGATCACAGCTTTGTAGTAAAGCTTGAAATCAGGTAACGTGATGCCACCAGTTTTGCAGAGTTGATAGTAGTTTTCTTTAGCCTGCTTTCACGAAGTGCAGATCCTTTACCGAACCGTCTTAGGCAGTGGCTTTGCTCTGATTTACTGCCTGGTCTAGTGAATCATTTTTTATTCCCCATTACTTCCTAGAATTTCTAATAGCTCCTCTTTGCTTCCTGACCCAGAGCCGAGTTCCCATTTTGCATTTCTTTTCCACGTATGGTCTATGAAGGTATACATCTTTTTGTTTCCAAACAGTTTCTACTTGTTTATTGTTTGTTTTCATTCTCTTTTTCTATTACTGCTATGTATTTGGAGCAGGAGTGTTTCAAAGTGTGAGTGTACTGCTCTGTCTTCCCAGAGCTCATGTTTTATATCTTTTTGTTAGAGGTTCAATGAAGAGTTTGTCGCTTGAATCCTGCTAGTCACCTTTATTCCATACTTAGGTTTTTAGAGATGAGGTACAGCCCCAAACTGTGTCAAGGAGTAGAAAGTGTTCTAGATTATAGGCCTGTTGAGTAAAGTGGATTGGAGAACTGGTGGCACCTCCAATCCTAGACCCTGGGATCCGATAATTCTGACTTCCTACTACACACTTCCCCATCTCACTTACAGCTAGTGAGGCTTAAAAAAACAGTCACTCCTTGCTGGGGTGGTGGGGGTGGGTCCCTGTCTGATAATCTTACTTCAGGAGCTAAGTGAGCCAAGATGTCAAGAGATGGGGTATATGGCACAGTTAATCAAACCCATATCAGAGGCTCACTCTCTCCAATTCTCCAACCACATTAGTTACTCTTCCCACGGGAAGGTCAAGTTCAGAGTCTACATGGGGTCTGGGAGTGTTTGGATCTGGACTGTCTATGCCCTGTAAAGACACAAGGAGCTGGGGATACCTGGGCGGCTCAGTAAGTTAAGCATCTGCCTTCAGCTGAGGTCATGATCTCAGGGTTCTGGGATCGAGCCCAAGGTGGGCTCCTTGTTCAGAGGGGTGTCTGCTTCTCTCTCTCCTTCTGCCCCTCCCCATGCTCGTACTCTCTCTCTCTCTCTCTCTCTCTCAAATAAATAAATAAATAAATAAAATCTTTAAAAAAAAAAAAGACACAAGGAGCTGAAAATACAGTATTCTCTTAATACTTTTAATCCAATAATTCTATTTCTGGAAATCAATCCTAAGAAAATAATCAGAGATGTGATCAGATGTATGCATAAATATATTTGCCTTAACTTTTGTCCGTAACAGCAAAAAAAATTAGGGAAAAAAACCCCTAATGTTCAAAAGTTATAGTTCATTTATATGGTAGAACGTTATATAGCTTTTATTTTCAGGAGCGTTAGTGGTATGGTACATGTTCACAGTATAATACTAAAAGGAAAAAACATAATTAAATGTAACACTATATGCTATAGTTTAAATTTTTAATCTTTTATTTTTTAAAATATTTTATTTATTTATTTGACAGACAGAGATCACAAGTAGGCAGAGAGGCAGGCAGAGAGAGAGGAAAGGAAGGAAGCAGGTTCCCTGCCGAGCAGAGAGCCCGATGTGGGGCTGGATCCCAGGACCCTGGGATCATGACCTGAGCCAAAGGCAGAGGCTTTAACCCACTGAGCCACATAGGCGCCCCAAATTTCTAAATTTCTTAAAAGATTTTATTTATTTGAGACAGAGAGCAAACGAGAGAGAGAGAGAGAGAGAGGGAGAGAGAGAGCATGCATGAGTGGGGACAGGGTGAGGGGTGGAGGGAGGAGCAGGCTTCTGGCTGAGCTGGGAGCCCAGTGTAGGGCTCAATCCCAGGACCCTGGGATCATGACTAAGCCAAAGGTAGACACTTAACCAGCTGAGTCACCCAGGTGCTCCTGGTTTAAATTTTTAAAAAGGATTTATTTCTTTATCTTAGAGAAAGAGAGAGAGAGAGAGAGAGGGTGTGTGAGCAGGGGGAGGGGCAGAGGGAGAGAGAACAAAACAGACTCCCCACTGAGCATGGAGCCCAAGGCAGGGCTCGATCTCACCACCCTGAGGTCATGACCTGAACCAAAACCAAGAGTCAGACATTTAACTGACTGAGCCACCCAGGAGTCCCTATAATTTGGAATTTTAAAAGCAGAATAAGAAACATAGAAAACATTCTTAGGAAAAAAGAACTGGAAGAAAATATTCAATGTTTTAACAGTTTCTCTTCTGTATTTTTTGAAAGTTTCTTATATAAATATCCATTACCTTTATAATCATAAAAATTCATTGTTAAATTAAAAGACATCTGCCCCTTAACAAATGATACATTTTGATAAACAAAGTGGCACAGTCAAAAATTAGGGGCTAAGCTACTATGCAAACACCTGCTGTTATGAAATTTCATTGTATGTAACTGCATATAATTTTCTGTTCTAGATGGTTAACCTGGAGATGAGGAAAAGAATAGGAGTTGTGTATAATTTATAAACTTTGCTTGCAGGCATTTAAAAAATCTCTAACAGAAAATAAGATCACACACAATCTTTTTATAGCAGGGTGACAAATGTCTCATTAGGTAAAGTGCATGTTGGCATAAAAATGAATATAATTTATATTTGAATTTTTGGCTAATCAAATGACATATGTTTTATTGTCTTGCAGTTATATTAATGAGCAATATTTAATTAAAAGCTAATTGAATATTCCAGGCAGCAATTATCTTGCAATAGAGATGCCAGATCTGACATGAGGAGGCAGGTGAGCAGAAAGCAGAACTTGTGTAATTATTCCTCTGGGAGATGGAGAAGAAGGAACGACACCAAACATTGCCAACGGAGAAAGATTTGTGAAGATCTGCCCTCAATCACACCGTTTCTTTTGTTGAACTTTGTTTACCTTTTCTTCATAGGGTAAACCACGTGCAAACTCACGCTACTCTAGCCAGTGTTCTTTGGTTCACAAATACAATTCTACACACTCCTTTGAACCCGAGCCAGGGAGAGGAGAATGAGTCTCGCTCACTTTCATGAACTCAGAAGTAGATTTTGTGTACTATAGCTTGGGTAGCTGTCCTTTTGCACATGGGGTGGAAGACAGAAAACAAAAACAAGAAAACTCTTTTAAAATCAGAGGGAAATTGGGCAGAATCCACTGGTTGAATTTAAAAGGAATCTTTTTTTATTTTTGGAGACATTTCATTTTATGTACACATATATATTTTCCCTGATTTACTGACTCATAATTTACATGTGGTAAATTCACTCATTTTTAAGTGTACAGTTTAGTGAGTGTTGACAGTTGTATATGTCTATGAAACCACCAGCACAATCAATATTTAGAACATTTCCATCATTCCAAAAAGTTCCCTTGTGCCTCTCTGTACAGTCAATCCTCTCCCCAGGTCCCCAGCCTGAGGCAACCATTAATCTGTTTCCTGTCAATGTAATTCTGTTACTTCTAGAATTTCACGTGAAGGGAATCATACAGCATGCAATCCTCAGCGTTTGGTTTCTTTTTCTCAGCATAATGTTTTTGAGATTCATTCATGGTATTGCATACTTTATGTAAACTATGGTATAATCCTTATTAATGAGACTACCTTAGTTTCCTCCTATTAATCTGCCCACCAAGAAGAATTCAGTCTTTGCCATTTCAGAAGAGTTAATTATCTCTCAGGCTAGTGTTTCTGGTATTTCTGTGGTGGAGAACTGGGAGAGTGGAAAGTGGGAGACAGGATGATAGAGACAGGAAGAAAAGACAAAGCCAGAGAAACTAAGATGATCTACAATAGTGGTTCTCAAAAAGGGATCTCTGGACCACCAGCATCACCTGGGAACTTGCTAGAAATACAGATTCTTGGATCCCACCCCAGACCTCTTTAATCAGAGACTCTGAGATGGAGCCTAATCTGTGTTTTAGCAAGCCCTCCAAATGATTCTGATGCCCATTGTACTGAGAAAGTACTGAGAAATAAACTACTGAGAAAGGAAAAGAGGAAGAAGACAGATATATTGGGGGGCAGAGGGTAGGAGTTTCAGAGAGAGGTCCTGGAGCAGCTGTGGCATTGGAAAGAGGTGAAGATTTAATGTAGCATTTCTCTGGATTAGGCACTAAAATCTCTTTCTGGTTTTCAAGATGCACAAGAAAAGGTTTGAGTCTTTCTGATATTGTTGTTGTCACTGTTGTTGTTGTGTGTATTTAGTGGCATTTCCTGAGTCTGAGGACATGTGACTTAGAATTTATGAGGTCTATAGATATGTATCTGTTCATTCTCTACTCCACAAGTGTAATCGTCCAAATGGGGAAATGGGGCTATTGCGTAACAAAGTCTATACAGCACTTAGCATGTAGGCTAGAACTTGTCTTTTAAACTTTGATACAGTATTTTTTCATAGTACTTATACAATTACTTTAGGCCCAGGAGTCAATGTAAGGAAGAAAAACTCTGCAAGGCTCTGACGTTAAGGAGGAGGGGGATGGAAAGTTCGAATGAGTGTCTGGAGCACGTTGAGTATGAACCGTGGTCTCACAGCCTTAGGTAGTTGCTTCAGGAGGCATAGCATGAAGGGCGAGCAAGATATGCTGTGTGAACATTCAGTTGCTGACTCAGACAGTAGTTGGAGTGCTTAGTAGGTGAGGAGAGAACTTTGCATGATGGAAAGCTAATGTTGCATTGACTTTATTTAAATCCTCAATTAAAAAACCCCATGGTATGATCTTGGCATGCCTGTGAAAGATCAGATGGTTGTCTATGTGTAAGTTTATTTCAAGAATACCTTGACTGGCAGTGGGGGAAAGGATAGTCTCTTCAACCAATGGTGTTGGACAACTGGATATTTACACAGAAAAAAATAAAATTGGACCATTATACCATACACTAAAATCAACTTAAAGTATGTGAACCCCCCCCCTTTTTTAGAGAGATTTCATTTATTTATTTGTCAGACAGAGATCACAAGGAGGCAGAGAGGCAGGCAGAGAGAGAGAGAGAAGGGGAAGCAGGCTCCTTGCTGAGCAGAGAGCCCAACTCGGGGCTCGATCCCAGGACCCTGGGGTCATGACCTGAGCCGAAAGCAGAGGCTTTAATCCACTGAGCCACCCAGGTGCCCCAAGTATGTGAAACTCTTAAACATAAAATTTGAAACTGTAAAATGCTAGAAGAAAACCTAGGGGAAAAACTTCATGATATGGGTTTTAGCAATGATTTCTTGGTTATGACAACAAAAACACAAGCAACAAAAGTAAAAATAAATGTGAGACTATGTCAAATTAAAAAGCTTCTGCACTGCAAAGGAAATAATTGAGAGTGAAAAGACAACCTATACAGTGAGAGAGAATATTTGTAATTTTTCGATCTGATAAGGACTTAATATGCAAAAAATATAAGGAACTCCTTTGACTCAATACGAACAACAACAAAAATCCTGATTTAAAAGTGAACAAAGAACTTAAATAGACATTTCTTTGAAGAAGACATATAAATGGTCACCAGGTGTATGAAAAGATGTTCTATGTCACTAATCATCAGAGAAATGCAAATCAAAACCATAGTGAGAAATCATCTTATACCTAGCAGAAAGACTGTTACAAGAAAAAAAAAAAAAAAGACAAGTGTTGGTGAGAACGTGGAGAAACTTGAACTGTTGCACACTGTTAATGGGAATGTAAAGAGGTGTAGCCATTACAGAAAACAGTATGGTGTTTCCTTTAACAATATTACAACTTGAATTACCATATGATCCAGTAATCCTACTTCTGGATATTTAGCTAAAAGTATTAAAATCAGGATCTCAAGGACAGACATTCACTCCCATGTTCATTGCAGCACTATTCACAATAGCCAAGATGTGGAAACAATCAAAATGTTTACAACCAATGAATGGATAAAGAATATATAGGATATACATACAATAAATATATACATATATCTGAAGATTTTATTTATTTATCTGAGAGAGAGAGAGAGCATGAGGAGGGAGAGAGGCAGAGGGACAAGTAGACTCCCTGCTGAGAAAGGAGCCCGTAGCCTGACATGGGGTATGACACAGGCTGATTCAAGAACCCTGAGATCATGACCTGAACTGAAGCCAGATGCTTAACCAACGGAGCCACCCAGGTACCACAACAGAGTAAGTATTATTCTGCCTTAAAAAAAAAAAAAAAAAAAAAAGGAAATCCTGCTGCCACATGTGATAATACCAATGAACCTTGAAGACATTATGCTAAGTGAAATAAGCCAGTCACAGAAGGACAAACACTGCATGTTTCCATTTGTAGGAGATACCTAAAGTAGTCAAACTTACAGAAATGGAGAATAGCATGGTGGTGGCCAGGGGCTGGAGATAGGGGGAAATTGGGGAGTTGTTGATCAATTGGTATAGGGTTTGACTTTTGCAAGTTGAAAAAGTTCTAGAGATCTGTACAACTTTGTGCCTAGGGTTAATAATATGGCGTTAAGCACTCGAAATTTATTAAGAGGGTAGATCTCATGTTGTAGTCTTAACATAAAAAAAAAAACAACAACCCAACAAGCAAATAGAGGAAGATAAACAAAACCAACCCCCTCCCCCCCAGAAAAAAGCTCAGCTCACACGTGTTGTCGAGCTCTCCGAGATCACGGGGGAAACACACGTCAACCACACAAGCTAGTTTATTCCTGTTCTTTCAGACAAGGGAGAGAACTGCTAAGAATAAAGGCTCGATGCTGGTTTGAAGGAGAATTTCCAGAAAGGTTTTTATCAACCTAGGATTGGAATTAGGTTTAGAGCTGGGGTGATTTGAGGATGGAATTTAACAATTTGGGATCAGGAGAGGAGGCAGATTGCAGTCACTTTCAGTTGTTTCTGGGGCATAGAATGGGGTTTTCAAAGCAATTTGTTCGTGGGAACTTTTATGGTTTTAGCTTTTTTTTTCCCTCCCAGAGCAGTGGGTTGCAGTGGGGGCTAGGTCTTGCTTTTTTGTCATTTTAGTAAATTTCCATGTTTAGTTTTCTAAGTTCAGATCTCATTTCTCAATCTTTAATTCTCATAAGAAACCATAACAACAGACTATTTTAATCTTTTGTATCTTAAAAAAAACCCACATTTACATACCATCTATAGAATAAGTGCATGTTAAGTCCATCTCATACTCTGTTTTGATCGGTTTTATTTAATCTGGGATTATCAATGACCTCTATTCCTCTTTATTCATCTTTTTTTGATATGGATTTTACTGAATGTTGGAATTTCTAGAACAATCCCCTGGCCTCTGTATTCATGGAGTTTCTGACTTTACAGATTTTAATTATATTATCTTGTCTGACTTTGTGGTAAATTAAAAACAAACATAAGAGAATTCCCAGTCTTCTATAAGGCAGTTATCAATCCCTTTATTATTCACCTCTACCTGTTCCTGGACCTTGAAGGGAGTGGGATATTAATTGATATATTTCCCTAGTTGCTTTATGGCAAACTGTATCAGTTATCTCTGTGACTTGAGAAAAGACTGCAAATGTTGCCTCTGTTTTGTAGTACTGATGGCCTGACCAAGGAAATTAGCAGCTAAAACAGTGTTCAATATCTAATCTGGGGATAAAGCCAAGAATTAGGTAGAAAAGCTTGCAAAAACAGATTAGATTGCAATCTGAAAGCCCACACAGCCAGCTGGGCAAAGAAATATTAATGGTGTACTGAGATTGATTTCTGACATTTCTTTTAGTCTCTGAGCTGAGCAATGAAAACACGATCCTCTTCTGAGCTACAGAGGAGCTTATAGTAAATTCCAAAATATGAAAAGAGATGTGGTCTTTTTATTACCACTATATCATTAGCTTGCATTAATAGCTGTAATTAGTTGGAGCCAGACTATCAGCTGCTATTGAAATATATGGAGCTAATTAGACATGAGATATGTTACTGGAGCAAGATTGGGAGACTGAAAATTTACACAAATGAGGCCTTCTGAAATGACAAACACAGTCATAATAATATTTCTGGAGTAAAATGAAAACAAGACCAAAGAGAGAATGAAATCAATCAGGTAGGCAGAAATCCTACTTTTCCTACATGCAGAGTAGGAAAAGATGTCACAGGCAGGGTGAGGGGCATGGGGGGGGTGGATATAAGGACAGGAAGGATCCACAGACAGGAGACCATAAGATCTGGGGATTGTGGGGAGCCTTCAAAGGAGCAATCATTCTTTGCTAGCACCAGGATCAAGTGGGTACCCGGTTGTCCTTCTTATTTCTATCTGCTACATACATAAGGATAGTCTTTGCACTGTTATTTATTTCTGGAAATAATTTTAAGGCCCCCAAATAATGAATTAGAAAAATTACATTTGGTGTCCTGCACATGGCAAAATGCTAGGCAGGAATTTTAAAAAGTATTTATCTAAGAAAACATGTATGATGTTTTATGTCATTGAAAAATGGGTTTTAAAATCTTACAGAAAGTGTAATTTCATTTATTCATCTAGATGTATGTCTCTGCATAGGAAAAAGATTTTCTGACATCATATATAAATTAATATTTAGCACTGGTCATCGTTGGGTGGTGACATACTATAAGATTTTTTTCTTTATTTCAACTGTTGATTGTACATTTTTAAAGATTTTTTTTGCTTCAAGTGTGTATTAATCCCACAAGTAGGAAAATAGGTGATGAATGCTATTTAGAAAAGAAAAAATTAAATATGAAAATCAAAACCATAAAAGAACTAGAAGAAAACACAGGTGAATATTTATCTCATCACTAGCAAAGAGCTTTCTATGAGTAAACACAAAGAAAGAACCTACAATTTTCAAAGCCAGAGATATTTGCCACTATAACAATTTTTTTCCATTATAACAATTTTTGTACAGTAAGAAAATTAGCTAAACTTAAGTTAGAGGAAATAAATTGGAGAAATATTTGCAAGTGTATCAGTAGGAATAGACTAGGTTATGCTGAAGTAACAAATAGCCCCCAACTATCAAGAACTCAACACAACAGTTTATTTTTTGGTCATGTCATACGACCAGTGTGGAGCAGTAAGAGGGTTCTACCAATTGTAGCCACTGAGAGATCCAGACTGGTGTAGGTTCCTATATAATTAATAAAATTTAAAAATATGTTATTAAAATCAAGCTTAGTTCTGGTGTTTGAATACCTCATTGGGAGAGTAGTATTTAACTGCAAATTTTATGGGGGAAAACTCTACTGGCATATAGAAATCTAAATACACAATAATCGTTATTAAAAATGAATGTTGAATCCAAATGCTACAATAATATATAATCACTAAAAATAATATTTTGGAAGATTATGTGGAAATAAGGGAATGCAGTCCCAATGTATTCTCTAGAATCATTGGTTACAGTCTATCAGATACAGAGTATATGATTCTCAGTAATTAATTTGCATAGAGATACACTCTGTATAGAGAAATGATGAGGTTGAAACACAACAACATATTTTTAATAGTAAATATTTCTCAATGAGTAATTACAGGTGATTTCTAGTTTTATCTGGAAGTTTTCTATATTTTTGAAGATGTCGCCAATGAGTATTATTCGGGAAGGAAAGGATTGGCAGGAGCCCTGAATTCGTTCTTTTACTTTATGGAGGGAGGACTGGGGAAACAGAAAGATGGCTTGGTTAAGTCCCTTTGTGAATGTGTTAACAGAAGACCTGCTAGCAAACAGATTATTAGTATTTAACAGTAGGGGATCTGTGACACACTTTTAGCAAGAGGTACCTGGTCTGTCTAGAATTGCTTGTACTAAATTAACCAAGAATCTATGGGTTTCTGGAACATGAGTCAGTGGAAGACGTCACAAAAGCTATGTATACTTCTCAAAGTATAAAATAGAGATGTTTCCTGACTATCATAAGTATAAATGTTACCTGTACCCTTCACATAAAGCCCTGTATGCTTAATCTGAACTGGAACAAGAAAGAACCTTGGCCATGGGTTGGTAGTTTTGGACTTTTCCATGCTCTGTCTATGCGTTGTGATTACTTGAATTCATGAAGTTATTATTAAGACTCAAAACTGCATAAATCTCTGGTTCTTATGAATCTAATTCAAGGATTGGTCCTTTACATTGGCTCAGATTATATTCACTACAAGAAAAAAATGTTTAGGGTGCCTGGGTGGCTTAGTTGGTTATGAAAAAAATGTTTAAAGAACAACAAAACAGGATACAAAACTCATAAGAACACGAGGTGCATGCTAGATTCAAGAAAATATAATCACTGGAGTGACTTATTTATTACTTGGCTTCCAAATCTATAAATGGTTTGGAGGGGCAGGGTTTTTTTTTAAAGATTTTATTTATTTGAGATTGAGACTGAGAGAGAAAGACAGGGGTGGGGGGAACAAGCAAGAAGGAGGGGCAGAAAGAGAAGCGGACTCCCTGCTGAGCAGGGAGCCCCATGCGGGACTCCATCCAAGAACCCTGAGATCATGACCTGAGCTGAAGGCAGATGCGTAAATGACTGAGCCACCTAGGTGCCCCTGGAGGGGCAAGATTGAATGCAATGTTCACTAGAAGGCTCTTTGACAACTGTGTGACCACTAGTAACAGCATTGTAATCTACGTGTAATCAAATACAGGGTCTCGGTTGGTTGGCTGACTGGTCCTAGTGAGAACAGTTCTCTTCTGCCTTCAGCTGGAACGGCACTTGACATTCATGATGAATAAGTCAACTCAGGCAGGAGTTGGGAGATAAAATGGTATATTGGGCTCTGAGGTTAAGGTGCATGGGACTGAAATCTGGGTACAAAATTTACCAGCCATATGATTGAAAATTCAGTGGGCTTTTTCGAGACTGAAGTTATTCATTTGTAAATTAGAGATAATTGTATCCCTTTCCTCATGCATGAGAAGTAAAAGTATATGGAGGCTAGCATTATGCCAGGACCAAAGGAGGTACAGCTATTAATTACTTAGTGAATGCAATATTTCCTAAAAGCCTAGTTAATTACTTTCTTGCCCTCACTGAGACATAAATGTCTTCATAAAGCCTTCTACGTTCCTCCATACCTTTTGGTACATAGTTTTTCTCATGACTAGTTGGAAGCCTGTAGGTTAGAGTCTAAGTAAACAAAAGAAAGCAAACTCCCTTGTGGAGCTTTGAAGAGTAAAGCAAATAGAAAGAAAGTCATTTGTATGGATTGGGCTTTGGATTCCAAGGATGTGACCCCAGAGGGTTTAGACCCACACTGGGATAACAGCTACAGAATTTGAATATTTTCTGATTCTAACCTGTGTAATAATCATTCCATCATCATTTCCTGTTTCCTGAAAGCTTTGTAATATCGAGCAACATCCTGAGCTCCCAACAGAGCCATTCAAATGGCATCGCTAAGCGGGTACATGATCATTGTCACCAAGGGAAACTGCTCTATTTCCCTGTCAGCTCCATGACTTTATTTAGCACCTGCTTGTCAGAGCCGATGGGATTCCATGGCTCTAACTCCTGACTGCCAGCCCAAGACTGACATTTTCTATTTCATCAAATCCTTTGGTAGTTACAGAAATAAAAACTCTTTATGATTTCCATCTAAAGAGTTTTCTCCTATCTTGTGGAGATGCTCGTGTTTCATGAGTTAACAGAAGAAAGCAAACCTAGTTCTCATGCATGTCCAGGACAGAGAACTGTGATTGGGTCCAGCTTTGCTTGACACATGCAGAATGACCCCCTTTCTTCCCACCGGAGCCCTGTGCTCGACTGCAGCCAGAGCCCTTATTGCATTCTGTGTGGATGTCACAGAACTCTGAGCGTTCAACGGTAATGACTCTGAAGTCACATTTCTTTTCAATGGATTCATCTCCTGAAATTCATCTTTCTAATTTCTGCTGTTCTGAATCCCAGCAGAGTTATGATGAGTTTAAGTGTTCATCAATTAATGTCAAAACTCCATGTAACACCTTCAGAACTGCCTTTGACAACCACTAGAATACGAAATGAATTTGCTAATGATCAGTTCTTGAGCAGAAAGAGTCCTAGGAATTTGTGATGATGGGACATTTAGGCTCAGTTCATAAAATATGCATGGGTTTTTTAAATGGGGATTAAAAAAATTGTGAGCACAGAGTAAAATGAGGGCACAAAGGAGAGTCACATGATACCATGTGACTGTATTTTTTCAAATTTAGAAATCTCCTGTTCTTTTGGTTAACTACAATTTACCCTGCCACTTGTTAGAAAAAAAAAAATCACAGGGCTCTCCGAAATCTCAGCTCTTCCCAAATCGTATTCTTTTAGTATTTATTTTATTGTTATGATAGAAAACATGGGCATTTCTGCAACTTGTAAGTGCTTCAGATCAATTCTATATTGATGATTTTCAACAGAATGGGCTTCCTTTCTTCTGGGGACAAAACAGTAATGCACGTGTGTTCCTGTGTGAATGCTCACGTGCTCCATTCCTGCTTTATGACACCCATAGCATGAACTGCTTGGGCCTTGCAGATACCGGTTTGGGCCCAGCTCCCTCAAGGGAGGTTTCCAGCTCCTCATACTGAGTGTCTGGGGCTTGATTGCAAGATGGACAGCATGGCTCTTTGTCTCTTCTGCATGGGCAAGGGCACAATCTTTCTTTGTTTTGATTTTGTTTTTGTTTTTTCATATGAGAAACTTTTACTTTTATTTTGATACACAGGTGAATGCATTGCTTTTGGTCTAGACCATGCATATGTGCAAATTTAAGAAATACCAGCCTCAGGGACACCTGGGTGACTTAATCAGTTAAGCACCCGACTCTTGATCTCAGCTCAGGTCTTGTTCTCAGTGTCATGAGTTCAAGCCCCACATTGCCCTCTGTGCTGGGTGTGGAGACTACTTAAAAAAAAAATACTGACAATAGGTGACAACAGGTTTTTACATTTTTTTCCCAATGAATTCCGCTAGTGGCGGTATCTGCACATCCTCACTGACATCATCTTCAGACGTCTCATCCATTGTTTCATGCCATCTGGCTAGGGACCCTAGGGTTGCACACAGTCCTCAGTGTGCTGGGGGATGCCCACTGGGGTCTGCCCTCTGCCTGTCTTTATAGTCTCCTCCCATCCCAGACTCTCATTCTATACACTAAGATTAGGGTGAGCTTTCTGAGCAAGGTGTGCTCTTTCTTTCGCAAGGTGTTCTGTCCACCTGGAATGCTCTTTACTCATTGTCACTCTGAAAGACTCCTCCTCAGTGTTAGGCAAAGTCAAGTTCTTTCTCCTCTGTGCTCCTGTAGCATCTAACACTCCCTTACAGCTTCATCACATTGGTTGAAGTTGTTTCCACATCTGACTGTTGTGTCAGTTAATCCTTGGCACCTGGGAATGGAACCAGTGTGTACTGGTACAGTGTGTACTGGTACCCAATCCTTCTTTGGGAAGTGACTGAGGGCACTGCTGAATGACAGGACTGAGGGCTGGTGTTCTCCAGTCCTTGTCCCCCCTGCCCTCTCCAGGGCAAATTGGGTTCTCATTGAGCTGAATTCACATCCACGGTGTCCTATGGTGGGAAGGGAATTTAGAGTTTCACAGATTATTTTGTGTCTGCGAGTCCCAGCAGAATCTATTTGCTGTGCCAGCTAAAGCCAGTAATATGTGCTCGGTTGGGTAGTTCGTTGGTATGCAATTTGATTTCAGATTAACTTGAGGATCCTCCTGCCCTTATGTCCCCTCTCTTCCCTCCCTGGTAACAAATGCCTAAAATGTCTCCACCTACAGGCAAACTCGACTCCATATAGTCACTAATTACCCAAAATGCCTTGCACAGGATGTGTCGCTCGAGTAGCTTCCTGAGTAAGGGACTCCGTGTGCAAACTCACTTCGGGGTTTGTGCCCCATGGTACCAGCCCAGGTCAGTTCAGCTCTTCCAGGAAGCAGATGCCAAAATGGGATTAGAAATGCAAGAGATTTATTAGGAAAGCGCCTGACGAATAAAAGCGAAGAAGCTGGTGCAGGCAGGAACACAGAGGGAGAAAAAAGGAGGATTAGGCAGGAAGAGTCTCAGGCTGTGAAGCAGGGCTAGGAAAGTTTCAGCGAGCACAGGGGCTCCCGAGCGGAAGTCACCTGCTGGAGGAGTTCCATGTCCCACGGGAATGGGCTTCCTCTGGGACCCCCACAGTGCCCTGCCAGAGAGAAAATGCGAGGTCTACATCAGCTCAGAGGGATCCAGAGGGCGGGCAGCTGGGGCCATCAGCCAACTCTGCTCCCTGCAGCGGGATGTCTGAGAGGTGTATTTTCATGGCTGTCACCCAGGTTTTATCTAAAGATACTTGGTATGTATCATTTCACTTAACCTTAATAACAAACCCATCTAAGAGGTAAATTATATTATTATCTCCATTTTATAAAGCATAGGAAGCCTGGTAACTTGCCCAGATCTGGGATTGGAACCTAACTGATCTGGCCCCAGACACTGGGAGCGTTACCCACTGCATTATCTTGCCTCACCCCATGCCAGCATACGACCATATCCGCTTCTAATTTCACAGTGTCCACAACCACAATCGAGGTTCTGAGAAAGTCCCGCAGTAAACACTTATGTTTACATTTGTTTAGTCCAGTGCTTTCCACATTTACTTGCCTCTGGAACCCATGATTCAGAGTACCAATGTTCTCTAGAAAATAGACTCAGTGTTAAATGATCGGCAACAAATTCTTTCCAAAAAGCAAGGTTCTGTGGGAATTGAAGGAGATATCATAAAACTAAGCTCCTCGGTGGGCAGAGATAAGTTGTCATGAAGGCAAAGGGAGCAGAAGAGTGAGGTTCAGTGGCAGAGTTTGGGCCTCGGTTTCTCTGCTTTCTGCAGGAGTGACTTCGTTTACTAGCCCCTTAGCCTCAGGATTTTAGCTGTCAATCCTGGATCACAGTGCCAACTTCCCAGTGTTGTTACTCAAATTAAGTACAAATTTATATCAAGGTACTTATCTCAGTGCCTGCCACGTAACAGCTGCCATCAAATATGAATTTCCTTTCTCAGTTTTCCCTCATAGAAGGACGAACTACACTTACTTTACCCTTGAGCGGCGGGCTGGTTCTCCCAGAGACGGCTGAGCCTGCCTATGTTTCCCTGCCTCAGGACACTTACTGAGAAAATTAATTGGAAACAGAATTTTTCAGTTGAGAAAGGAAGTAGGGGAAAATGTTGTGGATTTGAGGGAATAGTCATATTTGGACTTTGATTAAAATATAGGAGGATGTGTCTTTAACATCTCTTGGAGAACAAGAGAGCTTAGAAGATTAGTTGTATCCCCGCTTGCTTTCCTCGTATCATAAAGATAAGAGTTGAGCACTGGGAGTGAAAGGGGGGAAAGGTAGAGGAACGATTAGCTCTGGAAGGCAGAGGAGCAGAGACAAGCTGGGAAGGAAGCAAGCCCTGGGCACATCCCTGTGCAGATAGTCTTGAGCTCTTCCCCCTTCTACCCTGCTCTGGGACTCACCGGGCAGCTCCAACCACTGGGCTCCCCGCTCTGGGCTGTAAGGGGGGGGGGTGGGCATTAGGAATTCCCACACATGAGGGACTATAACACTGGAGACACGATCACTCTGCTCTTCCATTTTTCTGTAATCCCAGTGGTACAAAGTAGTTCATCACCCCTTCCTTATCCCCATGGAGGCTTTGCCCTCTTCTTCCTCCTGGGGTCACAATGGCTTCTCCAGAAAGGCTCGTCCTCTCTGGCCCTTCCTTCCTCATTCAACCTCCCACATTTTGCATCTTCTTTTTGTCCCTGAGTTGGCTCAATTCTTTATTCTGACCCTTTGTGTTACCCCTTTGTCTATCCTCTTTGTCCCCTCTCCACGCTGCTCAAGTTATTTACATGACTGTCTATCTTCTTTCCCTCCCCTTCCAGGATTTGGTGCATTCCCAGGCTTCCTCCTGCTACACCTCACTGCTATTTGAGTGTCTTTAGTCTTTAAGGGCAGGGCAGGGGCAGAGATGCTCCTGGCCAGAAGGCGAGGCCATTTGCTTCTGGACACACATCAATCTGTAATTGGCCCTGGCTTTTATATCTTTTCTGGTACAAAGAGAGATACAGCAACATCTAATAGGTGGGTTGCTAGGAAAATTGTAGGTACAATCCCTTCCCTGCAATCTAAAGAGACCAGATTTTAGTTCTGAGCCCTGAAAATGCTCTCCCTTGACTAAAAATATTTTTTTTAGAAGTAGCAGTTTCCTCTTAGTTCAGCTTTTTTGTTTTGAAATCCCACTGATCCTTCAAGGTTCACCACATACTGCACCCTAGGGGACTTCCTCCCATCCCCCTGGTCTCAGGACACCTTGTCTTGACCATCCTCGTGGGCCTCTGCCTCAGTGTGGCTTGTGTGGCAGGTAGTTTTCATGTTCTTCTCCTCTGCTGAACTGTCAGCTACAGTTTACCTCCAGAAGTCACCTTCTTCAAATCTTTAACCCTTGGCTCAGCCAGGTGTTTTGGAAAGGGCACTGATTCTCAAGCTTTAGTGGCTGAGAGATGATACATACAGACAGACGATTGCCAGACTATCTATGACAACAGAACCTGACCCACAACCTGTGCAGCACCCAGCCTGGGAAGCCAAACCACAACCCTTACAACCATTTGCCCAGAGCCGTGAGGTTTTGGTTGATCACTGCCAGCTTTGCTAATTTTTATCCCTACTCTCAACTTGGGACCCACCAGAGGAAATGAAATAGATTCCCAAACTGATCTCATAGGATGTCACACTTCTAGTTAGCTTCCTTCAGCTTCCTTACTTCAAGAACCTCCAAGCAGGGTACATCTGAAGCCTTTCCTTTTTCCCCTCTATAAAGCTTTCCCATCCCTCTGCCTGCCTGCGAGTCTTTGCCAATGGGTGGCAGGTTCCTTTGCGATAACCAGCTCTGAATAGTAAGCCTCTGCTTGTGCTCATTTGGACGGTCTTCCTTTATGTCTACATGGCATAAGAATCACTCAGGGAGTTTGCTGAAATACAACCAAGACTCTCATTTAGTAATTATGGGGTGGGGCCTGAGATTCTGCATTTTTAATGAGCCATCAGATAACTTTGAGTAGCACTGAGACGGAGTGTTCTGGTGAAGGGATATTATCATGAAATATTAATCTGTGTTCTCCCTCCACCAAATTTGCTTTCATTTTGCCTTGCCCCATCACACAGGGAGGCTTTCCTGAGTTCAGGGTCTCAGGGGGAGACATGAGGCAAGCAGGAGGGAAACACTCAGAGACTTTCCTCCTGGTGCTTGTTTCATGAAAAGTCAAGCTTTTAAGATAATGATTTTTGACATGGGGCTATTTTTCTCCCTGCAAGAAACATTTTGCCTCTCTGGTTGTCACAGCCAGGGGGTATCCAGTGGGTACATGTAGGATGTTGCTAAGTATTAGGCTCACAATGTATTAGCAACATCCTACAAACCACAGGACAAGCCCCATGCTGCAAAGAATTATCATGTTAATGGGGGGGGGGCGGGATATGGTTGAGAAACCCTAGTACAGAGGAGTGGAGAGATGTAGATGGAATGTTTGAGAGCAGCAAGGGTTTTCCCCATCTTTTAAGATTTCCTGGGTTGCACGAGCTGAACAGAGGGAAAGAGATGAAAGATGGGCTATCTCCCATACACAGGGGATTTGTTCCCTAGATAGACCTGTGGGGAGATAGAAGACGTGGGGGAGGGTAGTTGAGTCCAGATCCAGAGGGCCTGTTGGAGAGCCTCAGAGATGACCATCAAAAGCTGCAGTTGTCCCTTAGCCCATAGAGGTGAGAGAGAGAGTTGCTGCCAGGTGAACACACCAGGTGAGAGGGAGAAGGGGTACCTCAGGGGTAAATGATGGATTGATGACCAAGAGCCAGATGGAAAGGCTCCATGGAGAACAGATGGTACAGAGAACCGGAAAGGGCTCCCTCCTCTTGCCTTGTACTCCGAGAGCCCCTGAAACCTAGATACAGCCCTGAGGAAAGAGGCATGAAGGACCCTAATGGGCTGAGATGGGTTTTCCAGGATAATCAGGGCCTGTGGGAAAATAAATCTTCCTGTACTTTTTGTTGTTCATGGATAATCTGCTCTGCTCCAGAAACCTCATGTGTGTATTCAGGATAATATTAATAAATATGGATATTAAAAACTTAACAGGATCCAAAACAGAAAATAAGCTGAGTTAGAGAAAAATTAGAAGATTATTTCCTGCACATCTGAGTTTTGGCTTAAGCTTTTAATAATCAAAAGCCTCTACCCCCCCATTCAGCCTGCGAATTAATGCCATGCCTTACTGTCTACATTAGTGTTACTTTATGCCATCCCTCTGTCTTCATTAGCAGAACTTCACTCTTTGGGCAAATGATTTGAATGTTCTTTATAGGAATTTCTCCAAAGACTCATCAGATCCTCAGTGGAAAACATCAACAGACAGACAAGCCTTAAGAGTTTTTAAATCTCTCTCCTCAAAATCCTGACCTTACTGTTTCCACCAGTCCTGGACTATTATATTGTAATCCTTATACAATCCTATTCAGATCCCCAAGTTTTCCCCTCAACCTCCCTTGAAAGACCTGCGTTAAATCAATCTTTCAATTTTAAATACATTCTGACCTTACCGTCTCACATCTCAGAATGCTGCCCAAGCAGTGCTAGATGGTTTTCTCTCTTTAACCCACTGAGCCACCCAGGCGCCCCATTAATCTTAATCATTTTAAGCAATTAATCATTTTAAGCAATGAACTCACCTTTGTCTATCAACACGTTGTGCTGGTGATATTCGGGGAGCCAACTTTCCATGCTCAGAGATGACAGTAACAACAATCAAGGGATGCCATCTTTGTTTCCAACATCTCCCCTTTTCCTGGGCCTCCTTTTGTCCGCAGGCCTCCTGATTGCCGACATCAACCTACACGCATTACTGATGGCCTACTGGATGCTTGGCATGGGGGCAATTTGTTCAGTCCTCTTTTGTTGATTGCGAAAGGTCCTCATTGTGTCTAGAGGCAAGGAGGTAATGACCAGCAGAAGCAAGTGATTTGGTTCCTAGGATTTTTATCTGGCTGAATGCTTCTGGGATTCATGATATACTTGGGACATTACTACTGGGCAATTAGAATTAAAAACAAAATCTTTTTTCCGATCTAGAAAACCTTCACAAAAGTAGTAGAGAAAGAAAATGGATTTATTGTTAAATATTGAGCCAGACTGTGATGTGCATTGTGCAATCTGCCAAGAGATTGCAAAGACAGAAAGGAACCTCACCCTCAAATACAGCCAAGCAGACACAACCTATTTCATACATGGTCTCCAGGTAAACACTAGCTAGTCCTCAAGTAAGAGGACTTGATAGTACCCTTGGTCACTCACAGTTCATCTTAACTTTATTTTGTAATTGGGGCGATCCCGTGTGTTTCCTAATTGGCTTTATCTAGAGGAAATCAGGTATTTTTATGACAAAAGGTAGTTTTGCATCTTTGCCTCTCACAGAAACAGGAGTGCTCTCTCCCTTGATGTTTGCATTTTAGAAAGATGGCCCCTCGGTCCTTAAGAAAGACATTCCTGAGTCATAAAGCTGACAAAAGGTCAATCTAGTTTTCAAAAAGATTTAGAGATCTCAAAGAGAGAAGAAAGTCCTTACAATTTTAAGAAAAAGGAAAGGGGATGCTTTTTTATTTTCCACAGGGAGAATTAAGTCTCTTATTTTCAAGTTTTCTTTATCCTTACATTATGCAGGGATCCAACAGCAAGGACCAGTTCTGCCGTGGTGGTTTTCTTATCTGTGTGTGGGAGACTTGGTGCGTCCACGGAAAACCATGCACTTTCTAGAGCACATCCCCAGGGTTATCCAATTCTAGACTTCCATCATCTTTGTGCCATTTTGCCATTCTATATAGATAACGGAAGGCAATGCAAAATAATTCTTGCATATATGTTAGAGTAAGCAGCTGATGGTTTGAACAGGATGCCTGGAGGCCAGCAAAGAGGGAGTCAGAGTCAGCCGTTGGGAAAGTCAGGTATCTCGCCCCCACTCCCTCCACAGCACTCCAAAAACAGAGCCACAAGAAAGCCAGATCAAACCTGATGGGCCTAAGACAAAGAAGGCTGGACACCCTGACCAAGTAATGGAGAAAAGGCACAAAACCTTGCTACCAACAACATCCCCTCCCTGAATAATAAATATTCCTCCCCCTAGTTAACACCTGCCAATAAAAGATAGAGTAGGGCATGCAGCTCTCCCTTCTCACATCTAGAGAGTGAACTCTCTCTCATTTAATAAACCCTTCACTTGCACCCCTCAGCCACTGTCTGGTCTGGCCTTGTATTCTTTTCTGGTGACAAGATGAAGTCCCTCCGGCAACCTCCAGGGGACAGACTGGAAGGAGGTCGCTGGGCCTGGAGGTCTCCCTAGTCTACGGGGCAACATTTACACAGGCGAATTCTGTCCTATCCGGCAGAAGCTCAACTGACTGTTCTCTACTGTGAAAGGGAATAGTTTTGTCTCCGTTTGTACACAAATATTAATATTTCTGGCCTATAGATATGTCTCTTCTTTGGGTTCTCATTTGAACCAGTTTTTCCATCTTGCTAGTTCCCTCAATGAATAATGAGTTAAATAAAATTCAATATATGTTTGTTTTATATCCGTATGAGAGTCAGGAGTTTACCTGTTTTGAAAATTACCCTGAAGGGTAACTGGCACAGATATGATTTTGGAGAGACTCTTGAATTAATGACTTATTTACTTTTGAGATGCTACTTAGGAAAATATAGGAGAAAGAGAGGCTGGTCAGGAGTGGAACCTGGGCAGATGTCTCCAACAGTTCCACAAACATCTACTGGGGAACCTGGGCTATCCAGTCGAGAGAGTGCTATTAATTTTGTTCACCTGTTTTCCGTCAGTAGTTCTCTGTGCCCTTGGTATTGGACGGTCAGCCTTCTGTTTATCTAATGCACTTCATACTGATATTCAGGGGGAAGGTGATATTTGTTCATCTTCTTGCTCTATAATGTAATGGGTTGTTTGCTTTTTACTGTTCTCAAAATGGCATCAGGATTTATGGTACGATTCTTCTGGTTCAGTGAACCTCGTATCTCCTGTCATTGGCAGTGCTCCAATGCCTGGAGATTCTGAGGGAGCCAAATAATAATAATGACAATAACGATTTGCCCAGGCATTGTAGGATGCTGTACACGAAGGAGGAAGTTTTGTTTCCGATACCTTTAGAGAAGATGCCTTTGATCTGAAGTGTGAGATGTGATGAATTCACTCCTGTGATAATGGAGAATGAATTGTTGTTAATTTCCACGGGCCCTTTGTTATTAGAGTTCTGGTATTACTTGTGCCTTTGACTCCTTGCTTGCTGCAACTTACTAGCTGCATTGCCTTAGGCAAAGCTGGTTAATTTCTCTAAGCTTTAGCTGACCCCTTTGTTAAATAGGGATAGGGATAGTATTTACTCCCAAAAGCTTTTGCCCAAGATCACCTCTCTGCAGTGCTTGTCCTCCCACTAGCTGCCAGATGGACGACTTTCAGGTGTGGACTGAAATGACATTTCACAGTGAGGATTTCCCTTCTCTCTCTTTCAGTTACATTCTCCTTGAGCATATTAATTAAAAAAAAAAAAATCACACAAGGGGGCGCCTGGGTAGCTCAGTTGGTAAAGCATCTGCCTTCAGCTCAGGTCATGATCTCAGTGTTCTGAGATCTCAGTGTTCCGCATCGGGCTCCCTGCTCCGACGGGAGCCTGCTGCTCCCTCTCCCTCTGCCTGTTGCTGCCCCTGCTTGTGCTCTCTCTCTGTGTCAAATAAATAGATAAAATCTTAAAAAAATTTTTTTTATTTAAAACAAAATTCACACTGTTCACAGTCTGTAATCATGTATGAATGAGTGTGTTTATTCAATTTCTGCCTCTGCTTCCAGATGGGGTAGAATTCTACCATTTGATGCCTATCACCTCATACTGTGTGGGGCAAGGAGTCAATGTTCATAACCATTTGCTGAATGACTAAATGGAATATGTAAAACAGCAACTCCAAACAGAAGCACTTAATAAATAATGTTATTTACCATTGCTGCTGCATTCAAAGGAAGAAATTAAGGACATTTAAAAAGCGGTAGATTGAAAATGGCCTATTTTGGGCATTTGGGTAAACTAGGAACGTCTTTTAGCAGAGCTTTATTCTGTATGGTATGTATTCTCTCCTCCCCACTATCCATTTAAATTACATTCCACCCCAGAATGCTCTGAAATGCTATTACTATTCTGCCTCAGCTTCTCCTATCATATTCTATATACTGAGCATCTTGTGTGTCGATGATATCCAGCTGATAATCAAATTAATTTTTATCAAAAACTGTAAAGGCAAACTAAACGATTTCTTGACTGATTTGCAAAGCTCTGTGCCAGGCTGCTACTAATTCTGTAAATGCTACTTACAGAAAACAAATGAAAATGATTATTTAAAAATGGTTCTGCATTCTCTTCTGTTGCATTGCATCCCTGATGATCATCATGCGATGAGACAAGCCACACAGTGAAAAGAGAAACCCTGGGAGACCATGGGAGACTCTTTAGTTCTTTGAGACCATCATTTTGAAAGAGTTAATTCACTAAAAACAATGTTTCTAATTCTATTTCCCCCCCCCCCCCCGCATACGGTAAAGCGTGAGTGTTCTGAGGGAGATCATAAACATCAAGAAATTATATTCCTTTGAAAATCAAGTTCTGTCTGCTCAAAAGGCCAGCTTTAAATTACAGCCATAGTTTTCCTTTTGGCTCCATTCTGGGGGTTTCTGCCACACAGCCACTGCTTCCAGCATTGATGTGTGTGCTCAGGTCCCATTAATGTTGGTTGGAGCTCGGAGTGTGGAATGAGCTTAGATCTGTGGGTGGAAGCTCGGCACTTGGCATGTGGCTTCCCCATCCAGAGGGACACAGGCAAAACCTCCAAATCTGTCAGCGTCTTCAATGACCTTCCTAACTGGTGCTTTCTGTTGTCTTTGCCCACTCGACGTGAAGCTTCCAATCCATTACTGTGTCAGAGAGGCTCCACGTTAGAAAAGAGAAAAGAGGCAATTTAGAGGTCATTTATTCCAACACCTTCGTTTTGGAGAAATGAAAGTTGTGGCTCGGAGGGGCTTAACACCCCGCCAGAGTCATCCTGCTGGGACATGTGCAGTGCTGGCAAGACAATCTCAATCATCTGCTTCCTGGGAAAAGTGCTAGGATACAATACTACCTTTGCACATGCAGGCATGAGGTTGTCCTTTCCTCTTATTTTTAAAAAGTATCTTTTCTTTATGCTTGGAGTTTGGAAACTGCAGAGAGGAATGCTTATGTTTTCCAACCCTTCGCGGTTATTAATTGTGCTTGGCAAGTCAGTCTGTTCCCAAAACAGCTCAACAAAGGTTCTTGCAAAAAGACTGAGGCCCATGTAGCCAAGAAGCTGGATGAAAACTGATTAAACATTCCTTTTAATCAGAATCTGCCCGTGTCCACCCACTGGTGGCTTTGATCCTCTTCAAAAGCTTTAATGAAAATTGCCAAAGTATTCCTTTAAGTATTCATATCATTAATACTATTTAAGTGAGGAAGTCTAGTAGAATCATCCAGAATTTCCACAAAAGGGCTTATCAAGCCTCACTTTGCAGTCAGCTGGGTTTTCAGAAATGATGATGATTTTTCTTTCCTTATTAGTATAATTTCATGTTGGGCTCTTTTTCCTTTCATTAGACCTAATTCTATGAATGGAATCCCTTCTATGTCAGACAATGGGCCGCCTGCCTTGGGTAAAGCCCTCCAATAGCCTTATTTTCACTCATACCAGTTATACTAATCCTGTGTCAATAAGGAGCTCTTTTGAAAAATCACCTGTATCCTAGCCCTTTAAGGCAGAAACGAATCTTCCGTGTTCTTGCAAAACACCGTGCACACAGCATGTAGAGTCCTGGGTTACTTAAAACACACCAGAACTACACTGAAACACTAGCACACTCCCTATCTGTGGGTTTCTGAAAGAGTCTAGGGGTTGGTTTCTTTCCTCAGAAAATTCATCGGACGCAGCTAAGCTTGTAGATAATCCTCCAGGTAAGTCAGGAGAACAGCACACTGAGTTCTGTGAAGAGAGCAACTTCCCCTGATGCCTCAAATTTGGAATCATGTTCACCTTCTTTTCTCAGATCCTTTGATACTCAGATTTGTCTAACGTGGTATTTTGATGTGTGAAAGGAACCCTAACATTTTCACTTTTCAAAACCAGAGTCTTAGATCAAATAAAGGCTACCCATCCCTTAACATTTTAAATTCTCACCCACAGCAGTATACTGAAAGTCTAGACGAAGGGAAAGTATTCTCCTGCCTAAGCCTGATAAATACCAGATAAATAGGGCTGATCTGGAAACACAGATTATTATTATTTGCTTGCATTCATGTCCATGATCACAAGGGCAGTCAAATATAGTTTGTCATTCTAGTTTGTCAATATTTATGTGCTAAACTCCCTATCATCTAGAATTTCTTCCCAAATGTGAGTACTAAGATACTGGTGTCTCTTCCATCATTTATCCTTGTCTAGGGGGACTCCCCTTCCCAGGACCGCTACATGTGTCAGACTATTGCCAAAATGCAAGGTCTGGCAGCTACCCATATGCCATATGCCTCATGTCAGATGAGTCAGTTTTGCATGTTTGGTCAAGCAAATGAACTACTGCTTGTTGGGGTTGCCAGATTCTGTTCTTCCCATCATGATTGCTACATTTGCTCCATCCACAACCACCTTTGGCTTAGACAATAAAGGATTCATTTCAAGTCTCTCAACCTCACTTCTCACCTCTTGCCAATCTTCTCATGACTTGTAGAGAAATAATCTTGAAAATAACTTGGGTAAGATTATTATCCAAGTATTATAAAAATATTTGGATATCTTGATAAAAAAATCCCAAACTCCTTAGTGTGGCCTATCCTAGCCCAGAGATCTCCTTTTCTGCCTTAACATCAGGAAATTCCTCTATTTTTCTTGCCCACTTCACTTCAATCCCTTCTTTCTGATCTTGGAACACAAAAGGCTCTTTCTATTGAGAATTTGGCTTTCCAATATTTAATTCCTTCTGGCTCAACCCACCCTCCCACAGCTTTCCACAAGTCTGATCTCTTGCTATCCTTTAGACCTCTTCCTTTTTTCTTTATTTTTAAAGAAGATTTTATTTATTTATTTGACAGAGTGAGAGTGAAAGCAAGTGAGAGAGAAAATACAAGCACAGGGAGTGGTAAGAGGGAGAGAAGGAGAAGCAGGCTCCCTGTGGAGCAGGGGGTCTGATGTGGGGCTC
Organism: Martes martes; assembly: GCF_963455335.1. NCBI lineage: Eukaryota > Metazoa > Chordata > Mammalia > Carnivora > Mustelidae > Martes > Martes martes. The sequence goes on from NC_137896.1 coordinate 91,059,682, forward strand.
AATCCCAGGGCCCTGGACCATGACCTGAGCCAAAGGTAGACACTTAACTGACTGAGCCACCCAGGGGCTCCAGATCTCTTCTTTAGTATCTTTTCCTCAGAGGGATGTGAGGGCAGAGATACCAACATCTGTTTCCCTTCCATAGGGTGTAGTTGTCTCAGGGAAGTGGCTGATCAGTTACAGACTATATTTCCCATTTCCCCTTGCATCTGGATGAGGTCATATGGCCACTTTTCATTGGGATGTGTGTAGAAGTGATGTGGCCATTTCAGTGCTAAAAAGAGAGAGAGAGAAAAGGACAGAGAGGAGAGAGAGAGCCAGAGGAGGGAGAGGGACAAGAAGACTATGCACTGAGCACAGAGCCTGAAATGGGGGTTGTTCCCAGGACCCTGAGATCCCGACCTGAACTGAAACCAGAAGAGTCAGACATTTAACCGAGTCACCCAGTTGCCCCCAAAATATACTTTAAAACAAAGAATGTAGTAAGAGACAAAGAAGGGCATTATATAATGATAAAGGGATCAATCTAACAAGAGGATGTAATCATTTAAAATATCTATACACCCAATACAGGAGCACCTAAATACATAAAGCAAATATTAACAAACATAATGGGAGAGATTGACAGCAGTACAATAATAGAAGGGGACTTAACACCCCACTTACATCAATACATAGGTCATTCAAACAGAAAATCAACAAGGAAACAGTGGCTTTGAATGACACATTGGACCAGATGGATCTAACTACTATACTCAAAACTTTACATCCTAAAACAACAGAATACACATTCTTTTCAAGAGCACATGAAACATTCTCCAGAATAGATCACATATTAGGCCACAAAACAAGTCTCAACAAATTCAAAAATACTGAAATCATACCATGCATCTTCTCTGACTACAACACCACCTAACTGGAAATTAACTACAAGAGAAAAAAAGTCTGGAAAGAACACAAATACATGGAGACTAAATAACATGTTACTAAATAATGGATGGAAATCAGGAAATCAAAGTAAATATAAAAAAAATACATGGAAACAAATGAAAATGAAAACACAATAGTCCAAAATATTTGTCCAAAAATTGTTTTATGAGGAAGTTTATAGCAATATAGACCTATCTCAAGAAATGAGAAAAATCTCAAACAACTTAAGGTTACACTTAAAGGAGCTAATAAAAGAAGAACAGACAAAGTCCAAAGCTAGTGAAAGGAAGGAAATAACAGAGATTAGAGCAGAAAAAAAAAAAAAAAAAAAAAAAGAAAAAAAGAAAGCCAAAATGAAAAAAAGGCAAAGATCAGTGAAACCGAGAGCTGGTTCTTTAAAAAACTAGACAAAATTGATAAACCTTTAGCCAGAGTCATCAAGAATTAAAGAGACAGGACTCAAATAAATAAAATCAGAAACAAAGGAGGAGAAATAACAACAAATACCATAGAAATACAAAGAATTATAAAAGAATATCATTAAAAAAATTATATTAACAATTCAGACAACCTAGAAAAATGGCCAAATTCCTAGAAACATCCAATCTTCTAAAACTGAATCAGAAAGAAACAGAAAACTTAAACAGACCAAATATAGTAACAAAATTGAATTGGCTATCAAAAAACTTCCAACAAACAAAAGTGTAGGAACCGATGGCTTTATAAGCAAATTTGACCAAACACTTAAAGAAGAATATCTATTCTTCTCAAATTATTCCAAAAAATAGAAGAGGAAGGAAAACTTTCCAAATGCATTCTATGAGGCCAGTGTTACCTTGATACCAAAACTGGACAATGACATTCCCCCTACCCACATCTCCCCAAAAAAGAAAACTACAGATCAATATGTCTGATGAACATAGATGCAAAAAATCCTCAACAAAATATTAGCAAATGGAATTCAACAATAATGTTAAAAGGATTATTCATATCGATCAAGTGGGATTTATTCCAGGGATGCAGAGTGATTCAATATATGCAAATCAATCAATGTGATATAGCACATTAACAAGAGAAAGAATAAAAAAAATCATCTGAATATATGCAGAAAAAAATTTGACAAAATACAATATCCATTCATGAAAAAACTCTCAACAAAGTGGGTTTAGAGGGAGCATATCTCAACATAATGAAGGCCATATATGAAAAACCCGTAGTTAGCATCATACTCAACAGTAAAAAAGGGAAAGAGTCTTCTCGAAGATCTGGAAAAAAACAAAGATGCCACTTTTACCACTGCTATTCTGCATAGTATTGGAGATCCTAGCTGTACCAATCAGATAAGAAAAAGAAATAAAAGCCATCCAAATTGGTAAGGAAGCAGTAAAACTTTCACTATTTCCAGATGTAATGATACTATATATAGAAAACTCTAAAGGCTTCACCAAAAAAACTACTAGAACTGATAAATGAATTCATTAAAGTTGAAGGATACAAAATTAATATACAGAAATCTGTTGTGTTTCTATATACTAATAATGAAGTAGCAGAAAGAGAAATTAAGAAAACAATCCATTCACACTTACACCAAAAAGAAGAAAATACCTAGGAATAAACTTAACCAAGCAGATGAAAGATTTATACTCTGAAACCTCTAAGACATTGATGAAAGAAATTAAAGAAGACGCAAACAAATGGAAAGATACACCATGCTCATGGATAGGAAGAATTAACATTGTTAAAATGTTCATACTACTCAAAGCAATCTACAGGTTTAATACAATCCCTAATAAATACCAATAGCATTTGTCACTGAATTAGAACAAATAATCCTAGAATTTGTGTGGAAACATAAAAGACCTTGAAAGTCAAAGCAATCTTCAGAAAAAAAGAACAAAGCTGGAGGTATCACAAACCCAGATTTAAGGATATACTAAAAATCTATAGTAATCAAAACAGTATGGTATTGGCACAAAAGGAGACATATAGATCAATGAAACAGGATAGAGAGCCCAGAATTAAAACCACACTTAAATGGTCAATTAATCTATGGCAAGAATGTACAATGGAGAAAAAACAGTTTTTTCAACAAATGGTGTTGAAAAAACCAGACATCTACATGCAAAAGAATGAAACTGCACCACATTCTTTACCAAACATAAAAATAAATTCAAAATGGATTAAAGACCTAAATGTGTGACCTGAAACCATAAAACTCCTAAAAGAAAACATAGGCAGTAATCTCTTAGACACTCGCATTAGTAACACATTTATGAATATGTCTCCTGAGGTAAGGGAAACAAAACCAAAAGTAAACTATTAGGTCTATGCCAACATAAAAAGCTTTTGCACAGCAGAGGAAACCATCAACAAAACAAAAATGCAATCTGGTGATGGGGGAGGATTTTTGCAAATGATATGTCCAATAAAAGGTTAATACCCAAAATGTACAAAGAACTTACACAACTCAACACCAAAAAGTCCGAATGACCTGATTAAAAAATGAGCAGATGATCTGAAGAGGTCTTCTTTCCAAAGAAGATGTACAGATGGCTTACACACATATAAAATCATCAGGGAAATTTGAATCAAAACTACAATGAGATTTTCACCTCATACCAGTCAGAACAGTCAGTATCAAAAACTAAAACAGAAACAAAACAGGGGCTCCTGGGTGGCTCAATGGATTAAGCCTCTGCCTTCAGCCCAGGTCATGATCTCAGGGTCTTGGGATCGAGCCCCGCATCGGGCTCTCTGCTCAGTGGGGCTCATCGGGCTCTCAGGCTCTCTGCCTGCCTCTCTGTCTATAAAATCTTAAAAACAAAAACAAAAACAACACAAAAATAACAAGTGATGGTGAGGATGTGGAAAAAAGGGAACCCTTGTCCACTGTTGGTGGGAATGAAAATTGGTGCAACTGTGGAAAACAATATGGAGTTTCTTCAAAAAATTTAAAGTGGAAATACCATTGGATCCCATAGTTCCATTACTGGGTATTTACCCAAAGAAAATGAAAGCACTAAGTTGAAAATACACATGCACCCCCATGTTCACTGCAGCATTATTTATAATAGCCAACCCAAGTGTCCACCAACAGATGAATGGATGAAGAAGTGGTATGTATATATGCCATAGAGTAATACTTAGATATAAAAAAGAATGAAATTTTGCTATTTGTGACAACACAGATGGACATAAGTGAGATAAGTTAGACAGAGAAAGACAAATACCAGTGATTTCCCTTATATATGGACCCTAAAGAACAAAGCAAACAAATCAACAAAAAAACCCAGTTTCTTAAGTAGAGAGAAAAAACTGGTGATTGCCAGACAGCAGGTGGGTGGAGGGATGTGTGAAGTAGATGAAGGGGATTAAGAGGTACAAACTTCCAGTTATAAAATAAATAAGTCATGGAAATAAAAGGTACAGTACAGGGAATAGAGTCAATAATATTTAATAGTGTTGTATGATGACAGATGGTGACTACACTCACTGGGGTGAGCACTGAGTAATGTGTACAATCGTCAAATCAATATGTTGTGCACCTGATACTAATATAAAATTCTATGTCAATTATACTTCACAAATAAGCAAACAAATAAATAAAAAACTGTACAAAGACAATAGCTATCACCCATCTCTACTTAAGAGTAGAAGTCCGAGGAGTTAAGGTAAATCTTATATCAGTGTAAGTGGTTATGCAGGATGTGGAAACAACTAAATGAACACGGTACTCTTTGCTTATATAGTTTTTTACTGTTTAAACAAGAGTCTATAAGAATGCTAGTCCTTTGAAAATGGACTGATAATGTACAGAGATTTTGAATCACTAGGTTGTACACCTGATACTAATAGAACAATGTAGGTCAATAACAAATGAAAGAAGTAGATATCACCGTGCCAAATAAAAATACTGTCACATTTTTAAGAGTGTCTCTCTTAGAATCCAGGACAATGGATAGAATATCTAAATGGTAATCCCAGATGTTTCAGAAATATCATAGGTAGGGGGCTTAAACAACAGAAATTTATTTTCTTGGAGTTCTGAAGACTGGAAATTCAAGATCTGGGTGTTGATAGATTTGGTTTCTCCCAGGTCCTCTCTCCTTGGCTTGCAGTGGCCGCCTTCTCACGGTGTCCTCACATGGCTTTTTGTCTGTGTGTGTACTTCGCTGGCACCCCTTCCTCTTTGGAGAAAGACACAAGTCACGTTGAACTGGGGCCTCATCTTTATGAACTGACCTAATTTAATTCCTTTCTTAAAATATCTGTCTCCAAATGCAGTCACATGAGGGATAGCATTTTAATATATGAATTTTGGGGGACATAATTCAAATGCATAATAGCAGAGAAACTCTCCACATGAGAAAAGTGAACTCCAAATATTTGGGGGTTAGAGCCATCTCCAGAGAATCTAGGCTGAGATTCACCTCGAACTTTTGAGCCTTATCTTTAAAAAAGAATGCCAACATATTTTGGCGAGGTCTCTGAATTTTTTATTAAAGCCATAGGTGCTGTAGATGCTGCACAGTGCCTGGAGACTTATCCAGGCTTCTCCTTCAACAACTCCCTGGGTATTTCCTTATTCTTATCCTTGTTTGGTGTCCCTGTTGCCATGTTGCTGGATTCTAGCTCTCTGCCCAGTGTTGTTGTTTGTATCCATCTCTTAAATAGACGTCCTGTTCCGCTTTTAAATTTACCCTGAATAGAGCCCTAAGTTTCTTGCCCTGCAACCTCAGGCCATTGAAGGACATCGGTGTTAATCTAGTCTTAACAACCTGGGCTCTGGCTTAGCTGGGAAAGATACTGGACCTTGTTTTGTTTGTCTTGGAGGGTAGAAGGCAGCTATTTTGTACTTTCTATAGGATAAACCTATTTGAATTAGATTAGTGAAAGACAATAATTATAGATCATTTATAGAAAAACACCATCTTATTAATTTGAGGCTTGCGTAATGAATGGCAAAACCAGTGCATGGTCTATGCCATTTTTCGGCAGAATGCTATCAGGAGCTCAAAGTGTTGGGTGTGTACTGTTTGGGAACAGGGTTGGAGAACTGGTCATACCCGAAGGCTAGTAACATAAATATTTTCTGCCAGTTGAAAGGGAAATAGAGTTTTAGCAAATTATGAAACACAATGATAACCTTGAGGAAGTAAAAACAAGAATTACAAATTTCATGCCATGAACAGTATCGTTTGTCAATTCCATGCCTGAATCACCTATCCATTACTTACATGTTGCTGAATAAATAGGAGCCTTAGCCGTTTCTTATTGAAAGGACATGCAGACATTGCTTCTAGCTACAAGAGACAGAAAACTTGCTAGTGTTTGAAATAGTCATTGAAGTTTTCTAGAAGCAGATGGTTATAAATGTGCTATATTTGAACTTTAAAAGTGCTTTGAAGAAACATACTTGTCTCAAGTGTCTGAAGAACAGAGATTCGTCTTAAGAATATTGGTAGAAATACGACCATTTCAAGTTCAAGAAGTTCTGGACAGATGAGGAATTAACCAGAATCTAGTCGCTATTTAATATAGAAGTTAAACCACGGTGGCCATCTCTTTAGACAAGCTTCGTAAATTTCCAGAGATATTAAACTCTAAGATCCTAAATGCCCAAGGCAAAGAAAGTAAAATAACTAATAGAGTTACAAGGTCTCACAGGAAGCTAAGTAGATTATTATCATCCATAAGAAAATTTCCAAATTAATGACCTAGAGAGAATAATATTTGGGTTTAATGATTCTAACAAAAGACATGTCTTAATAATGAGTAAATAATGTCCATTTGATTTTTACCTTGTGGTGGGCTAGGTTATGGTGAAAAGTAAAGTAGTTAACATCTTTCATAACCTTGGGAAGGCACTGTGTGAAGTCGCCTCATTGTATCTGGCTTGAATTACTTAAACTTTATGGAATCAAATTCCAAAAGGCAGCCCTGTTCGAATAAATGTATCACTATGATCTGTGAATTGTAAATTAGAATTTTGGGGACAACTGAAAAGCAAAAAATTCATTTACCATACCTTTTGAATACAAAAAACTACTAACTTTACTCTTCTCCTTACATTCCACCAATTAAATAAGCCAAATTCATTTTTCCTTTTTTTTTCATGTGCCATGGTTACTACTACTGGATTGGATTATTTCTGCTTCTTAGGCATTGTATGGGGCAGCAGTGAGTTGTCATAAAACTACACATTATATTTAGCTTAATTTGATGAATTTCTTTATAAATGAAAGTTCATCTTCATCTCCTTTATAATTCATACTGGTGATTCCTTGTCTTTGAACTCAATTATCCCTTAAAAGCTGAACTTTTAGCAAATGAACCCACAGAGACCCAGAAATTTCAATTAATTCATCAGTCCAGATACTAATGTAACTGACTATTGAATAATATGAACTTGGTGACATACAAGCATGAACATATGTGTCTCCACTCATTACTTTTAATCATGCTCCATTGCATCTCCCCTTCTTGCCTCTTAACTACCTTTTGGGCACTTGTGGATATTAATACCCAATTCGGTTCAACTCCAAACTCATCTGCCTAATTCTCTATGGTGCCTGGTCTGTGGCCAGATGGATTTATAGTGGGAAGATGATGTGGAGGTTCCTGCACTTCTTGCAGCTAGTCTGGGTGGGGGTAGGGGGCAGGGAACAGGGTCAAAGGGCAGAGGCCCTTGTACTTACTGGATTGCCATTTTGTCCTTTCTTGCACACCGCAGCTCCTCCAGTCAACAGTGATGGAGGGGTGACACCCTCTCTGTGTAAGGATGGAGGTGCTCTTCTCTCTTGGAACCTGTGGATAGGTTTTTCTGAGGCCCTAGAAGGAAGACCTCCAGACTGACTGTACAGTTCCTTTATAGAAGCTGTGACTTTGGCTTTTGCTTTTCTGTCCCACTTCCCCGTTCCTGCCTCCCAGCTGTCTCCCTCTAGAAACGCCCCCCCCCCACCTGGTCTCTTGTTCCTGGATTCTAACTGAATAATAGTGAGGAAGCTCAGGTCCAGCTCTCTTGCCCATATGTCCACCGGACCCAACAGCACTGACACAGCTTTGCCATGACAGAGGGTGAGACTTCGGGCTTTCCTCCTTTGGCTGCCTCTCATGGATTCTCATCTCCTCTAGCTCAGAAGGGAGCTCAGGAGGACCTATTGGTGGGTCTGTTTCAAAAGCCGGCTTCAAGGAGAGATGTATCTCCTTTTCTTGCAGGCCTCTGTATCTCAGTGAGTGAGTCTCTGGCGCCTCCTCTATTAGCTTGGAAAGGGGGGCGTCTTCCTCTCTCATTCAATGGGATCAAAAGGAAAAGCTGAATTTTCTGCTCCCTTACTCTGATGATTTGTTTAGATCCTAACCTATTCGTTTGCTAACAGACACAGGACATGAGGAATGTGGGTGGAGTGCAGATGGGTTCAATGTGGCAGTCTCTTGGTTTGCCCGAGGATGGGTCCAGCCCTGGTGGTCGAATGATGGGATCTTTAGTCTTCATCTCTACTTAATGACTTGTTACATTGGGAAATGACCAGCAAGACACGGAATAGTCCAGGTCAACATGGGCCATAAACTGGGATCTGTGCAGAACCAGATCAGAGATGATGCCGGATAAAGAAGACTGGGTCTGGAGCACTTAGGTGGCTCAGTGGGTTCAGCCTTTGCCTTCGGCTCAGGTCATGATCTCTGGGTCCTGGGTTCAAGCCCTGCATTGGGCTCTCTGTTCAGCGGGGAGCCTGCTTCCCCCTGTCTCTCTGCCTACTTGTGATCTCTGTCAGATAAATAAATAAAATTTTTTAAAAAATTGAAAAAAAAAAAAAAAAGGAAGGCTGGGTCCATAGTCTTGCAGACCACTCCTGCAGCCACTCTTGGCTCAGTGGTCAGCAATGCATCTTCAAAGAGGGACTGGTAGCAAACTCTAGAACCCACTGTAGTGACACCTCTGAATGTCTGATTCTAGGGATCTAGTCCCTATGATTTAGTAATTATAAATTGTTCTATTAGCTCATGCCATATGAAATTGCCATTTTTTCCTAAACCAAATAGTCAAATATTGTCAATTTTATAGTGTCAAGCCTAATTACAGTGTGGATTTAGTCAGTCTCAACCAGAATAATACATTCTGTTATTTTGTTTGTGTTCAGAGTTGAAAACCCTCCCTGACAGATTTGGAGAAGAGAGAAATTGGGAGTGTTCAGCCAAAGTCCTGACTACTGGCCTAGTTTAATAATCAGGCAAAACTGATGAGCTTCCCCTGATTATTGAAGGGAGCTTAAATAGGGATTAGAAAGCAAATTTTCAGTCAGAGGTTTTTTTTTTTTTTTTAAATTTAGAGTAGAATTTGTTAATTTGACTAATAGCTTTGGTACATATTTAAAAAATATTTCTAGGTTTTTTTATTTAAAAGCATTGAGGAATGCCACCAGTTATCCAGAAAATAATAATGTATAAGAAGCCAGGGAGGGGCACCTGGGTGGCTCAGTCATTAGGTGTCTGCCTTTGGCTCAGGTCATGATCCCAGGGTCCTGGGATTAAGCCCCGCATCGGGCTCCCTGCTGGGTGGGAAGTCTGCTTCTCCCTCTCCCACCTCCCCTGCTTGTATTCCCTCTCTTGCTGTGTCTCCCTCTGTCAAATAAATAAATAAAATCTTAAAAAAAAAAAAAAAAAGAAGACAGGGAAACCTGAAAAGAATTTTTAAAATTTGTCAATTGTAAAATAGTCTATTTTTAAAAAAGAATTCTATTAAGTGAATTCAGATGGAATGTTCCAGAATTACATTATCTGCTTCTCCCATTATTGTTACCAGGCAGCCATATCTACTGAAACTCTGACTTGTGGGACATAGGTCTTCTTACAGGGTTGTAAGGAAAAGAAAACAGTCTCATGAACCAAAGACCAATCTAGACAAGGGAAAGAGAAGGTCAGTGTAATACTAGGTAATTATCAGATCTCTGTTTATGTCAGGTAGCACTACATGAGAAAAGTGACTACAAAGTCTGGACAGAATTTTACAGACATTTATACAGGAAAGTAGAAGACAGAACAACTAAAACTTCTCTCATCTCCTTGAGACCAGGGATGCACTTGTGCTGTTCTTATGTATAACCTGCTTTTTGTGAGATGCCCTGAGCTAAATGTGGAGGTGCTTACAGGTTCAAGAGAGAAGAAGGCCTGCACACATGCATAGTGATGGTAAAAGGTCGAGATTTTTGACAGGTCTGCTGGATGCTCAAGGAGACACCCTGATGAGGTAGGGGCCTTCCTCCTCCAAGAAAATGTCCCCGGTGCACACTTACAAGGTCCTGGTGAGAATGTTAATTGATGGTCATATTTTTTGGGAACAGTAGTGGTGTATCACAAAACAGAAACACATTCACATCCTTTGATCCCACAATTCAAGCTCTAGGAGTCGATTTGTAATAAATATTTCCATTTGTCTTATTTGTCTGCAGGTTAGTTCATTTGAGATTTAACTGTACGAGCAAGGATTTAGAAACAATCTGATGTCTATCATTAAGTATTGGTTAAATGAAATAACATATATGTATAAGATGGGATATTTTGATGTTGTGAATATATTTAATGACATGGGAAAATGCTCATAATATATTATTAAATGAAAAAAAGCCCCACCGGACAAAACATTATGCATATATAATCCCAATCTCTATACCTAGACATCTATAGGACAACAACCCAAGGGAAATTAATAGGGCTCTATCCACAGGATATATGAGGGATAGCTTATATTTCACTTTTTGCTTTTGTCTATATTTTCTATAGTTACCATTTTTATTTGGAAAAACTAATGTTATCTGAAACAAAGTGAATTAAATTGTAGTGAACTAGCATTTAATAGTAGTTGCTGTTCAAAGATATCTAATGATTTTTAATAAAAACTCCTTTTGAACTTCCCATTTGTGCTACTGGAGGCACATCTGTTTTCATACCTCTCTGGCTGTGTTTTATCTGTACACATTTACTCTGAAGACCTGGGGTCTACTTTTTTAAGTGCATTTCTGCCATAACTTCTTTTGATCTTGAAGAGGAAGCATTAGACCAGGAGCTGAAAATCTAAATAACTTTAACTCTGTTATGATCTAGTGGTAAGTCTGTAGACACATTCCTTAATGTCTGCTCCCCTTTCGTTTGTCTGCCATTGTACAGAAAATGGACAAAGGAGCCCAAATCATAGAACACTCAGCCAGATTCACGTAAGTGCTGTGGTGGGTTGGGAGGCTCCAAACCTGGGAGGGAGCAGGTGCTGAGGGCTCATGTGGGTGGAGGAAGAGAAGAGACACAGTCTTTCCGGTCTCCCTCTACTCCAAAGAAGAGGAAGTAAGGAAAGACTTTTTTTTGGTCTCTCTGTAGAATGAAATACTGAGTTGTTGCTGTTCTCTGTAATGGAAGAAATAGAGTTGTCAAAGCAAATAGAAAATACCAATGAGGGCGCCTGGGTGGCTCAGTGGGTTAAGCCTCTGCTTTCGACTCAGGTCATGATCTCAGCGTCCTGGGATCAAGCCCCGCATCAGGCTCTCTGCCCAGCAGGGAGCCTGTTTCCCGCTCTCTTGAGCCTGCTTCCCGCTCTCTTTGCCTGCCTCCCTGCCTACTTGTGACCTCTCTCTCTGTCAAATAAATAAAAAATAAAGTTAAAAAAAAAGAAAAGAAAATACCAATGAAAGGTACTCAGAAGGGTTAAACTGCTCTTTTTGGTTTAAAAATCCTGTGTTCAAATTAAAAATGTATGCAAAATTCTCCCATTTGTTCCTAATATATAAGAGAAAACCGAATTATAAGGATCTTTCTAAAGCTCTTGGATAGAGAAGTGAGTTTTTAAAAAGTGATGCTCAAATTAATATGCAGAACTATTTGAAAAACGTATTTAGAACTGTCGAATACTGGTAATTCACATATGGCAGATCTGATGATTCTTGGGTAAAGAGATGATCCCATCAACTTCTGGAGACCTGGCTATGCTTGCCAAATGAAACTTAGTTGCATTATTCTTAACGTCTGAAGATTCACCACTAGATGGCACTTGAAACCCATGAGACTCAGAGGGACGCTTCAACAGGGTGGCCAGGAAAGACACAGGACAGGAATACAACTTTGGTTCTCAGAACAGCATTATCTACTTTGCGGGAGAAGAAAAGCAGACTCAAGCTTGTTTTGAGACAATTGGAGGGTAGGATTCTTAAAGCGAACCCATAAATGATAAACTGTTTCTCTTTAAATATAATTTCCCCTCACCTAAATTGCTATTGATGAGTAGGTTTTTAGCGTTAAGACAACAGGCTGTTGGACTAATGAGGGTTTGGTGTAAACAGTGAGCCGCCGTGTCCTTTCTGAAGGGATGTGGGGAACGCGCCGGGAATCAAAATGTGGGGTTTTCGTCCCAGCCCGGTGCCTGCCCTGTTGTTTGGCACCGGGCTAACTGCTCTTTCTGCCTGTAGTTAATTTGGTTTGTGCATCTCTCAGACCTCAGGAGAGCCAAACCCAGAAGAAGGACATTGTGAAGCACTAAAAGGAGCATCGGAGTAGAAACGTTGATTTCGGGGACGTGGCTGCAGCTGGCCAATCCCGCTGGCTGTGGCAATCGGATGCGGAGGGAGTGGCAGGTGCACTGGGAGGAGTGGTCGGGGTTCCTTTTTCGCCAAGGCATGATCCAGCCCCAGGAGGGGAAGAGCGGAGACAAACAAACAACAGCTGGTGCTAGGCCGTGTGTGCTGCCGGCTCGCCGGCAGGGAGGGGGAAGGATGGCTGGATTCGGACCCACAGCCATTCACCACTGTGACCCTTGGGCAAGTTAAGGTGAATTGGGGCCTTTGTTTCTTCACTGAAAAATGAAAGAGCTCAGTGTCTGTATTTTCTGAAGTCCCTTGTAAAGTTTCAGGATCATGTCAGGACATACCCATCTATTATTATTATTTTTTAATTTAGTCATCAAAACAAGTTTTTCAGGTGGGCACAGCAGAGATTTTATTACCTTCCCTGTTTTCTGTAGCAGGACGGGGAGCTGAGAAAGTCTACAGCTGCTGCTCAAAGCGGGACCTGGCCTGCACCAGCTCCGCTTGGAAGCCTGGGGGAAAGGCAGACTCTCAGGCTGCGAGGGTCCTCCACCTAGTGACTCCGTCAGCATTTTTAACGAGACCCCCAGGTGATTCACACACACATTAAACTTGAGGAACACCATTGTGCTGTACAGACTTCCTGAAAAAGTCCCCGCTATGACTTCTCTTCTTCCTTTCCTCTACGAGGAAATCCTTGTACTTGGGGGTGGGATTGATTGATTTCTTTGACAAATATTTACTAAGTAAATACCTGCTACATGTCAGGCACTGTTCCCCTCTGGGGGAGCAGGGAGAGGAGCGGGGAGGGAAGATCTCCATCCTTGTGGAGAAGGACAGGAATTCCTCATAGGAGTCTTTTCTCGTCCTCTTCCCCGGTCTTCGAGGCGTAGAATTTTGGGTGGTAGGATGAGTGATGCCTGCAGTTCTAGCAGACTTCACTTGAGAGTCTTTTGAGCTGCTAAAATTCTAAGACAGGGTTTTCAACAGTAGCAAATTGATATTTTCGGTGGGATAATTGTTATCCATGAGCCACCTGGAGCAACCCTCCGTCATTAGCAGGGACAACCAATAACGTTTCCAGATTTTGCTGAATGTCCCCGGAGGCTTTAATCCTCCTGCCTATATATATTCTCTCCCTAAGAGGAGCTAGGATACCGTCCAGGGGAGACATAGGCAGGAGCCAGTTACTAGCTTGATTGGTCCTAAGGTTTTTAGAAAAAGAGGTAAACGGGAAGTTGAACCTTCTTTCACTGTCATTCTCCTGCTTCACAATAAAGAAGTAAATATGAGTTACAGGGGGCATCATCTATTCAAAATTAAGTAGTGTTCATCTACTGGAAGTTTGTTTAGAATTGTCTCTTGGGGACATGAAGGAAAGCAGAAGAGAAGAACTCTCTTCTACAGTTTCTACACTCAAAGCATGCTCTGAAATTAATTAGAATTGTTTCCATGGACAGTCAATTCACATCGCCACCTCCCGGGGTGGGGGTGTTTCTGGGTGATGAGTACAGTGGTATTGCATTGTATACACCGAGAGAGAATCTATAGACGGTCTACAGATAGGTTGGTACTTCACTGTAGATCCCCAGACAGTGAGATGCCTTTTCTGCCTTTGGAGCCAGTAGGATTTAAATAATACGCCCAGAAGACTCCTTAGCCACGAGCACTGTCAAGTTCCTAGCTAGATTTACAGGTGAGAGTGTATATACTTCTGAAGTAATTTTAGTGCAAATAAATACCACCAGAATGAAATGAGAGCACTTCTCTTGGACAAAAGCCAAGGCAGAACAGAGTCGTACAAACCTCCGCGTACCTGTATCCTGAGTGCAGGGAGACGTAACCTTTCCACAGTTCTGTGTAAATTCCAGAAGGCTAGTCTGTCTTGACTCCATTGTAGCTTGACCTCTGTCCTGTAGGGACTGGAATTGACTTCCTGAAATCCCTTTTCAAACTGCAAATGTGCTCTCTTGACTCATTTGTTTAACCCCTGCGATATAACATTAAAGCCACGGACTTGCCAAAGGAGGGCTGAGGCTGGCTCGGGCGGGGGTGGGGGTAGGGGGCCGGAATCTCCATCCCACACTTAGGCTTTCTCGCTACTGGCAAGGTGAAGTGTGTTATTGAAAAAGGCTGGCAGCTTCAGGCATTGTTTGGCTTTCTTCCTTGGCAACAACAAGCAGCAAACTGTAGGGAAGTTTTCCCCTAATCTACCCGCACGTTCTACCTTGGTGAAATGCAGTATGCAGCCCGCGCACGGATCTCTAAGAAGGGAATAATCCACTTGAAGTCATTTCTCCGCTACCATGTTTTCGGGCATCTTTGCTTACTACGGAGAGCAGAGGTACTCTGTTTCGACAATCAACCATTTTCCTCTGGGAGCAGTTGGGAGAAGGGTCCTGAAGGTGCTAAGTGTAAGCCCTCAGGCAAATTGCAATGTCTACTTCCCTGTTATTCAAGGAATGGTTTCAGAACCACACCTGAATCACCTCCCTGTCTGTTTTAAGTACAGAATCTTGGCCCATCCTAGAGCTACTGAATCAGAATCCGCATTTTAACAAGACCCCCAGGTGATTCATATACACATTTAAGTGTGAAAAGCAGCGCTACTTAGATCTGTACTGCTCAACCTTGACTGGACATTAGAATCCCCTGGGGATTTTAGTAATCACCCGATGCCCAGGCTGAACCCCACATTAGTGATTCTCAACCAGAGATGACTTTGCCCCTTGGAAAACATTAAGCAACATCTGGAGACATTTCTGGTCATTAATACTATTGTAAAGGTGCTCCTGACATCCAATGGTACAGGCCAGGATACTGCCAAGTACCCTACAATATGGCGATGGCCCCTCAAAACAAAGTATTACCTGGCCCCAAATGTCAATAGTGCCAGTGTGGAGAAACCATATTCTAGACCAATTAGATGAGGGTCTCTTGGGGTGGGAACTAGGACCATGTATTTTTTAATACTTCCCAAATGATCCCAATGAGCAGCCAGGGTTGAAAAGCACTGGTAGAAGCTCTGTTGATAGAAAGCCATCAGGACAAGGAGTTGGGATTTAAGAGGTCCAGAAAGATGATTTGGTTTCAGAATCTAAGGTAGATTGAGTTGTAGTGTATGTCCAGTGTTTCAGCTGTGGGGGAAGGAGGACTGGGGGACAGGGAAGTAGTTGGGACTAGTTAGAGATCAGAAAATTGGCTAGACCTTAAACAAGCAGATTCAGAGACTTACTGTAGATCCAGCCACAAGGAACTAAAGGGGATAAATCAGGACCAAATCCTAGTTATAGGACTCTTCCAGTGACTTATTTCTACCCCCCACACCACTCCAAAATGTAGTGGCTTCAGACAACAATCTCTTATCTGTCACAGTTCAGTGACTTGACTAGTCTCAACTGGACAGTTCTTGCTTTGGGTCTCTCACATTGGTGCTGTCAGATCCCTCTGGAGACTGGTCTTCTGGCGCCATATCTGTGCCAGACATCCGACATGGCTTACTCATGTGGCCAGCAGTTGCTGCTGGCTGCTGCTGAGGACCCAGCTGAAAGCTGATCTGGGGCTGTCCACTGGAGCGCCTCTCCATGACCCACTCCCCCCACCCCTCCCATCACTGGGCTCCTCTCCGTATGGTGACTAAATTCCCAGAGGAAGCATCCCAAGTGTTCTGAGAGGCTAGAGCAGGTCTGGGCCCTTGTGAATGAAAGTCAGACTACTGATGTTTTCTTAGGAATTTTACTTTCCGAGAACTTAAACTTTTATATAATTAAATTCGTGTACTGTTAAATCATCTTGACATAAGCACCGGCAATGAGATTCAGAGATAATTCTATAGGTGTTAGAGTAAAATTGATACTGAAATATTTGTGAAACAGAGGACTGCTAAGGAAATATAAAGTATCAACATGTTTTTTTCTCTTTTTCTTTCTGTATTTAGCCCCTTATATCTCCCAGCTCTGCTGACCAACAGTAAAATGTTTTCTTTTTTCATGCTGATACTAGGGGTAGGGCTCATGGGATCTATTTACCAAGAAAATAAACTTTAAAATTTTAAACAAAATTGTTTTTACTGCCCAGGAGTGCTGCTCATTATAAATGACTCATTCATTCATTAAACCAACCATGTAGAAAGACATGGCTGGTAGTCTGATTTGCTTGTAATATATTTGAGATAATATCATGGTTAAAACTATTTTGTATTTAGATGTACGGATAATTCAGACCCATTTCCCCTAAATGATTTTTTTTTTTCTTTTTGTAATTGTAAGTCACAGTCATCTCTCTGAGATAGTTCACATTCCTTCTGGACAGGGGAAAAAGGTTATAAACCTGATGGGAATGCAAATGTGTTGTTTATGCTTTTTGAAAAGAGCCAATAAAATGCTCATGCAATAAAATTAAAATCCACCACAAATCTTTGGGTATTATTTTTTCTTCTTTTCTTCTTCTGGTTTTCATGAGATTTTGTGAATATATCAGGCATTTATTACCATCAAAGCAACTGATTCCCTGGGTTCTTGCTGTTTTCTATTAACAATATAAGTTCCACAATTTTTATTAAATAAATATGTTTATAATCAAGGAGTAATATTGCTTTTTGGCTAGAACAAATGGATCATCTCTTGCAGTAATCGATTGACTGTCCACTTGGTTTATGAAATGCATTTCACCAGCTCCTTAAGACTGTTTCACTTTTCCCATCATGTGAGTGGGGACCATGAGAATTATGAGAATGAAAAATGCCTACCTACTTTAGGACTTTTCTCAGGAAAATTTTGTTATGTGTTCTTCACAATTGTACCATCCTCCAAGAGGTATCCCTCAAGGAAATGATGGGCTACATTTCACAGAAAAAAAAAAAAATCACAGCGGCTCACCATGTGGACCAAGGAGTATGGGTGAAAGGGAGAATAGTGAGAAAAAAAGAAATTGACAAGGATTTGCAAGGATTTAAAAGGTTGAGATCTAGTTGCAACTCGGTCACCATTTAGCTAGAAACCCTGAGACAAGAATTTGACTTTATACACCACCCTGAATCCCTCCCAAACTTAAGAGTGGGTCCGAGGAGGAGAGGAAGCCCTGATTTGCCTACTCCAGGTGAGACGTTACCTACAGAGCTTAGGTGAATGAGGGCTGTGCAACGCAGGCCTTGGCCTCGGCTCCGCTATTCCCTCTGCAGTGATTTCCAGCGATCCCTTCCCGGCCTTGGCAGGAGCAGCGCTCTCCTTGAAATGAATGGGAGTTCTTTGTGCATGAAGTTCTGCCAAAAAACGGCTGTCAGAGAACAGCCCTGAGACAGTCTGTTCCACAACAGAAACAGAAAGACATAGAGCATCCCCCGAGCCTGGAGAGAACTAATTAATAATAAAATAAGACTTCATGCAATGTTTCTTCTTTTCTTAGACTTGAGGCCACGCACGTGGAAGTTAATGGTCCCGTGAGAGAAGTCGACAGTGATTACACATAAACTAGGAGAACAAAGGACCCTGGGCCCAAACTAATCATTTTGTTCCTACTTTATCCTGCAGAGGCGTCATCTACCCTTTGCCACCCACAGATTTATTCTACTGAAAACACAAAGTATTTCTCAAGGTATTTTGGTTGTTTATGTCGGGAATAACAGATAGCATCCTTGTTCTCCTTATGCAACCCAGAGCAGCTCAAGGACTGACAACGCTTTCTCCTTCCACACTTGTATGCTAGTAGAGGAAAACACAGTAGAAGTATCCTTAACCAGTAAAGTATTAATCATAAGAGAGAGCTTAAAGACACAATCGCGAAGTGGTGACACCTGGCATTTTGTGAGAGCTCAGAAAATAAATTAATTTAGTGAAGGATTTGTTAAATAAAGTAATGAAGTAGAACTATGGAAGTTGTTGGAAGTAAAGAAGAAGATGAGTTGTACTTGGCTGGAGATCTTGTGAATTTTATGTTTTTTGTTTTCCTATTTAAACAGAGTCTTGTTGATTATCCTGTGCTTCTGATGTCTCACTAAATCACGCTGCCTCTGTATAAAGAATCAGGATTAAAAAAAGGAAACTTATCATGTGCTAAACGGTTTGGCCTACATTGTCTGACTAGACCTTCTCAATAGTCCTTCAAGGTCAGTGCTGCCATATTGCTACCTATTCCCATTTTTCTAAATGAGAAGAATGAAGTGTAATGAGGTTGATTAATTTGCCCAAGGTCATAGAACAATAAACAGCAGACCCAGGACTTGAAACCAGATCGAACTGCAAGACTTTGGTCATTTCTGTAACACCCACTCCGTCTTTTCACTTTTACCTCCCATTGATTGCATGCCTAATGCTTCTAGGATCTGTGCTAGCAGCAACACGTCAGCATCTCTACCAAAAACCTTTTCTTAGGCAGACACTATATTTATACTGGTCTCCATCTAAAAATGTTTCTGGTCTAACCTTGTCACTGCTAAGGAGATCAGTCAATTTAATTTGCCAATGAGCCTTGTTAAATTACAGCCCTGGACACACATAACCAAATAGAATATGACAGACCTATAAGATGTCTCAAGTTTTATCTTGTAGTTGGAGGTTGTCTTGGGAAGACTTGTAAAGGAAGTCATTCGTAATCATTCATCTGTTCGTTTACTAAATGCTTATTGAGATTTGAATGTGGAAGGCACAGTTCTAGGTACTGGTAAGAGATTGATCAGTGAACCAAAAGACGAAAAGCTCTTTCTCTCCTGGAGCTCACATTCCAGTGGCAGGTAAGTAGTAGGGGGCAGTTAATAAATAAATGAGGATATGTATCACACACATGGTGGTGGTAAGTGCTGTGGAGAAAAAGGAAGCAGGAAATGGGACAGAGAACTGGGGAGGTTGGAGGGATAGATGATATGGTTCTATGTTATACTGGACTGCTGGACAAGACTTCTCTGATGAAGCTACAGTTGAAAGAGGTAAAGGAGGGAATCACATGCATCTCTGAGCATTCCAGGAAGACAGAACAGTGAGCGTGCTGTATCAGGTTGCTGAAGGGAGGTCAGCGCAGTGAGGGGAAGGAAGGCAGCGATGAGACAAGAATGAAGATAATTGGGTTGGAGGCAGATCCTAGGCAACGGGAGGGCTTTGTCCCTTGCCCCACCCAGCAAGCCTCCATATTTCATATTTTCAGAATGTTTCCCACTGTGTCTGTTATTTCCAGACATCCCGAGAGATCCCTCACACATGTGTCATCTCCCAGAGGCCATGAAGTGCAGTGCTTCTGTTCAGACTATGCCATCAGGTTATGTGGCTGCAAATATCAACTCTTGCAGGTGAATTGGGCCAGTCACACAACCTTTCCATGTTTCACTTGCCTCACCTGGAACATGGAAATTGTGATGATGGTGATGACGACGATGATGACGATGATGGTGGTGATGGCAACGATGTAATGATGATGACAACAACGATGATGATGATGATGACGACCATGATGATGATGGTGGTGTTGACAACGATGATGATGATGACGGCGACAATGATGATGGTGATGATATTGTCCACATCCTACGGCTATTTTAAGGACCACATGAATCAGTGTGTGGAAGGCACTTAGAACAATGCCTGACACATGGGAAGCACCATGTAAGAGTGGGCTGGTCTTATTCACAGAGAGGATAAAGATCTGCTAAAGTACATTGCAGTGTCCAGGATGCTGTTCTTCCCAAGGATCTTTTCCTTCCAAGAGACAGTGTTTCCTGACATTTTTTAATAGTGGAATTCCGGGCATGAGAGGTACCCATATGGGGGAGAGATTTTTTGGTTAGTAAGGCCTTCCTACAATACACCGTCATAATTTACTTCTATGGACAGTTGGACCAATTCTTCCCTCCACCAGAATTCCACAGGGAGTCCCTGCTCCTTCGTTTTTTTTTTTTTTGTTGTTGTTGACCCAATATGCTTACGACTTCCAGTATAAAAACCTTCAGTTTTATTTTATGTTATGTTGTAAATGTTATTCATCCAAGGATCCACACTTGCATAAAAAACAGGACCATCACTCCACTGTGCACTCGGAAAGGAGAAATTGCTGCAAGCTGCAGGAGAGATGGTTCATCTTGTACATCTGAGAGTCAGAAGCGGTGGAGGATAGAGCTATAAGGGGAGGGCCATTGTAGCATATGCTCATGAATAATGAATCTGACATTATAGCTATGCAAATGAAACACAGCAAGCTCTAAGCTAAAACTTGGTTTCATCATTTATTCACGGCCTCTTGTGTGCAGCACCTGGATAGTGTGCAGGAGAGGAAGGGAACAGAGCAATCTGCTAGCTCTACTTGGGGGAGAGAAAGCCTGCATGAAGAAGCCAGCTATCTGAGTTGGTGCAATTTTCCATTGCAAGCCCTGCAGGTAAATTAAGGTGAATAAAATCCTAGAGGAAATGCATGCTCTGTTGCCTAAAGAGTGGACAAATATGAGAGCTTGTTAAGGCACAGAGTGACAATAATTACTGATGCTCAGGGTAATGGACAAAGACAAGTTAGAGGCTGAATGTAATCTGATGCATCGTGTGATTGTTACATTTTCATATTTAAATGTGCAGGGAATAGACAGAGCAATCAATTTTATTCCTCTGAGGGAAGTTCTACATTGTCTGGGAGTCTCGAATTTGCCTTTAGAGTAAACAATGTATTTTTCAAAATCGGGCATCAATACAATATCGCAGTGATGGAGAGAGGAGGAATTCGTGTTGCAAAGGCATCCGGATTTCTTTACTTATCGTGCCCAGGGACAACCCTTCATCTCAGCCCCTTCCCTAAGAAAGGATTGTCCATGGAGAATTTTGCACGAAGGAGGGACTCTTAGTATGATGGATTAAGATTACAACGTAAATCCACAGCACACGGGAGGACCCAGTCCTGGTAGCTGTTCACCTAGAGAGCTGCAGGAAACAAGAGGACTCTGGCTTGTTTTCACAAGCTCTGTGGAGGCAGATTTCCTATTTTCCTGATGTTATACAGTTATTTCCTAACACTGACAGTTAGGAGAGCCTTCCTTGTATTGCAGACAAATCTGAACTGATCTCAATATAATAATAGGAAAAAAACCCATGTCAGCACTGAAAAATAGGAAACATTGTCACCTACATGCCAAAGGCTATGAGGGATTTCTGCAAGATGAGATTGAATTGAGCAAAAAATGGAATGGCCCGTGAGGGGCCCTGCACACTGGAATTGCCTGGAGTGTGATGTAAACCCTGTCTGAGCCTCACCACCCTCCCACCTCCCGGCCCCCGTGGCTGATCGCAGCGGGTCTGGCGGAGGTCCAGCCATAGGTGCCAGCAATGCCCCTCAGCTGATTCTGAGGTACAGTTGGGATGGGGATCCCCTGCCTCAATCAAAGCTGGCCGGTGGGCTTAGAGCTTAGAGAAGCAAGGGCTGGGGCTCCTGGCAGAGGCAGGCTGAGGGGCAGAATGTGGTCATTGACGTTTTGGTCATTGGAGAGCAAGAAGACCTCAAGTCCCCCTGAGTGGGGACCCCCGGAAGCGGCTGCCCTCAGCCGCTTACCCTCGGTGTGGACAGCAGCACCCTTTCCTCCAGCCTTCTCTAACGGCATTGGAGGAAGCTGTTCCTGAGGGAAAGGCTTACAGGTTCAACTTCCAAACCAGCAGATTCTTTGTGTTCAGGATGATGGGAAACTGGGGACCCGTGAGGGAGTCTCGAGGCAGCAGAGGCCTTTATCACCACGCCTGGCACCTGGAGCTGCAGCTGCACGGAGCTGAGTGAGGTTGCCCGAAACCCTGCTTCCTCCCGCTCCCTCGTGATGCTGCATCGGGAACAAGATGGTGCTCTTCTGAAGATCCAGCAAGAGGTCTCTCTGCGGCGAGCAGGCGGCACTTGGAGGGATCCACGAGAGAGACACAGATCCTGAGCATTTAATTTTTAAATTTTATTTATTTATTTATTTATTTATTTATTTATTTATTTATTTTTTGACAGAGAGATCACAAGTAGGCAGAGAGGCAGGCAGGCAGAGAGGGGGAAGCAGGCTCCCCGCGGAGCAGAGAGCCCGATATAGGGCTCGATCCCAGGACCCTGGCATCATGACCTGAGCCA
The DNA here is from genome assembly GCF_963455335.1 of Martes martes. NCBI lineage: Eukaryota > Metazoa > Chordata > Mammalia > Carnivora > Mustelidae > Martes > Martes martes. The sequence continues at coordinate 91,082,238 of NC_137896.1, forward strand.
AAGGCAGAGGCTTAACCCACTGAGCCACCCAGGCGCCCCGATCCTGAGCATTTAAATGAGCGGGACTCGATGAGGTCCAAGTACACAGCAGCTCGATGCAAGCCCGCTGCCTCGGGTCTTCCCCTTGGCCTGCGGTGAACTCTCTGGCCGGTCCAGTTATTCTCGGATCAAAGAAACAGTCTGGTCACTTGGAGTCCCAGAGTCCTGAGTAACAACCCAAATCTCAATATAAAGCTTTCTTCTCTCTTTGCTCTTGCCTGTTCCTCAGACCCCACAGCCAGACCAGGAGGCCAGGGCAGGAAAAGGGCATTCCTGGCTGGCACAGCCACGATCTGGTGCTCTCCAGACTTGGCAGACATTCAAAGCCGGCACTTTCTTTTACAGAGGCATCGGTGTAGGTTCTCAGAAATTTCTCCCTGAGAACACTCTACTGCATCGCTCTGGGCGAGGGTGAGCCTGGTCCCTCATGGCCGACTGCCCGCCCACAGCTTCTCTCAGGGCGAAGCTCTTCCAGGGATGTCCGCAAAGCCGCACTCAGCGAGGAGCACGCTGATATCTCATTCTAGAGAAATCTTCCAAATTCCGACTCACTTGTCAGCTGCTTCAATTCAATCCTTTTACACCGGGTACATGGGTAAGGGCCTGAGATGTGAAACTCCAGTTTATACACACTTCCTTGGATGTCCTACTTGGTGGTCCAGCACCCTGCTTTGATCGTGGGGATCCCTGCCCCCAGGGCTGGCTTCCTGGGGGTACAACCTTTGCAGTTATGCAGGATCCCTCGTTCAGAAGGGCCCCATGCTTGGGTTAATTCTCTGCAGTCACCATCTCGAAAGTCTTAATAATTTTTGAGCAAGGGGCCCTGTATTTTCACTTCAGTTTGGGTCTAGAAAATTATGTGTTTAGTCCTGGTTGCCTCTAGTAATGTGGGAGATTTCAGTGAAACTGAGAAAGTACCTCATTTTTAGTGTCTTATTGCACCTGTTTCTGGAGGAGATTCCAGGCCTGTGCAGAATTCTCATTTTTGGGTATGGATTAACTAGAGGCAAAAAAAAAAAAAAAAAAAAAAAAAAATCAAATCCACACATACCAATTTGGGGCCTACGAAAAGACTTTGAAGCACAAAGGAAGAACAGCGCTCATAGGAGGCAAAGGAAGGACATACTTGAAAAAAGATTTACCGTAGGAAACAAAAGTAATTTAAGGCAGCATCTGCTCGTACTTTCAATAAAATTCAATTAAGCCTGGGTTCTATGAAACACGAGATTAAAGATGAGATAAGACAATAAATATCAAATGTAAGCTTGCTTACAGGAAGGCAAAAATCAAAAGAGAAGCCAGACAGAGACAAGAATGATGGCTTTGAAATAAAAAATGAGTCGGCAGCATCTTGTAATGTATTAGTCGTACAGTAGGCCCTGAGGATTACTGCAGCAGCGATATGGAGAACCAGCTCGAGACAGCGTCCACATGCTGGAAAAAAACAGTGAGATGGAAGCAGCAACAGAGAAAGGAGTCAGGGAGCGAGCAGTGCACAGGTTGGCGGAGTTCCTCCAGGAGCTAAGAGAACAAGTGAGACAGAAGCAATGTTCCCAGACAGCCCAAGATTGCCTCCTTGCCCCTGAGGGGACAGACCCGTGGCAGAAGGAATAGGGGCCACCAGGTTTTATATTAGATCAGCTTTTCTTACAAATAAAAATTCTCGCCACAATAGAGAGGGAGATGAATGGCAAAGTGCCCTGGCCTTGTGGACTAATAACTTCGGAGTCTGAGGGTGTTCTGCTGGAAGCCCGGTGAATTGCCTCTCTGGTTCTTCGACCAAGTACCAGTGATATGTGCAGATATAAAACGTCCCCATCATTCCCTGTCAAGGGCCTCTGCTGGGGAAGAGAGCGAAAACAGCGATAATACCATTTATGAACATGGAGACCTTACAAATGTTTTCCTTTATACTTCATTTGAGCCTCCAGACAGTGCTGTAGGCAGAGAGTATTATGAGAAGTTACAGGCCCCCTGATAGGAGTGTCATACCTTAATGGCAGGGCCTGAGTCCCCTTGCAAAGGGAAGCAGAGCTAACCTCATGGTGGCCAATTAGACAAGAGCTATCCTTGAGAGTCTGGGGGTGGTTGAGAGAAGGGAAGCCTTCCGCTGTTGTGCTGTAGAGAGCTAGTGGTCATCCATCTCTGTGTGATAACACTCCTAGGTCAGTGGACCCTGATGTAAGTGACAGGGCACTGGAACTCTCATTTGGGCATTATAAGTGCTGTAAGTACGACATTTGGATCCAGCAAGAAAGAACCCATAGATCTGGCTTGAAAATAAGTTCCATCACAGTCCAAACTGCTCTAGACCCTCTTTAGAGCCTTCTATAGTCAGTAAACAATGCGGTTCTAAATATCTGGAGGCAGTTTTTACAACCAATGGTTTATTTCCCTAAATGGTATGACTATTACAGAAGCCTATTAGAAAGATAAACAGAAAAGAATAGGCCTGGTTTCTGAATAGAACCACAGAGATAGTTGATGTTAGATCCATTCAATTCCTTAGTAAAAAAAAAATAATGGGTTTTGGACTAAATAAGGGGTAAAAATGGCTACAGAGCATTTTACTGGGCCAAAGTCATAATGTATGACAGGATCATAATGTGTTTAATGAATCATGGAATGTTCTAATTCAGGAGTTCAGCAATGGTAAACACTTAACACTACTATTTTCCTGCCTGTGACAGACATTGCTAGTCTATTATAACAGTCTTGCTTGCTCAGCGCAGACACAGCCTCAGAAACATCTTCAGTACGGCATGCTGAACGGTCTGTATCAATCCATCACAGCTGGTATTTAAGATGTCATTCCCAGCCCAGTTCGGCTCTCTAATTTTTCAGGTAAGGTTACTGAATCTCAGAAGGACAGAGTGACTGAAAGGCCATGTGACCATTTGGAAGAAAAGCCAAGGCTATAACTTGGATCTTTGATTCTCGACTCCAGTAATCTTCCAATTTTATCTTATTAGAATTCAAAATTGGGATAAATGTAAAATTACAGTTCAAAACTAATTTTGGCGTGTGTGTCTGTGTGTTATCACTATGTGACATAACTTTGATGTGCATGTGTGTATATCAGTATGTGATATCTGTGTGTGTGTGTGTGTGTGTGTGTGTGTGTGTTATAACTACGGACCAAAAGTTTTCTCCCAGAGGCCAGAATCTAACCCCAGGATTCACAACTTCTTTCAAACTCAAATTCCTTCCCTTTTGAAGTAGAAAATTTGCTCCCATTCTAAAACAAACCACCAAAAATAAGGAGACAAAAAAATCCTTCAAACCCTCCATGAACCATGTCTTCCTTGAACCACCATCCTACCTCATCCTTCTCTCTCATCATGCTTCTCTGAAGTGACTAGGTTTGCCTTCTCAACTTTCTTTATTTTTCATTATTCTTCAATCTCTTGTCATGTGACTTCTTCAATACTCAAAACCGCTATTGAACAGGTCACTGATGTCCTAATAGCCAAACCTAATGAACTTTTGCTATTCCTATTTTATGGACCCCCACTGGATGACATTAACCACCATGGTTCTAGAAACCCTTCTTCATGCCTTGCCACCATTTCCTCTCAACTGTTCTTGTACCTCACTTCACCCCACACACCCTTCCTTCTCCTCCTTGGCATTTGTCCATGTTGCATAGCCTTCTTCCTATACACTGTCCTTAGGCAATATTATCTACTCTCATTATTTTGTTGTCCACCTCTGTTGTGATGACCCTCAAATCTGTCTCCAGCCGTGACGTCTCTTCTGAGTTGTGGATTTATATATTTGAGCACACTTGATTATTCTCTGGCCACTTGAAAATCACCATGTCCTGGAGTGAACCGGGCCTCCTTCTCTCCACACCCAAGCCCAAGCACACTGGCTTTGGAAAGTGTGTATGTACAGTCTCTGTTCGTAACACTGCTACTATCTTCTTCTTCTTTTTTTTAATTTTTTTTATTTTATTTATTTATTTGACAGAGATCACAAGCAGGCAGAGAGGCGGTCAGAGAGAGAGAGAGGAGGAAGCAGGCTCCCCGCCGAGCAGAGAGCCCGATGCGGGGCTCGATCCCAGGACTCTGAGACCATGACCTGAGCCGAAGGCAGAGGCCCAACCCACTGAGCCACCCAGGCGCCCCACACTGCTACTATCTTCTTACCTGAGCCCCAAACCAGAGACCCGGCATTCCTCTCTCCACACCTCCACATTTTAATCTCCAAGTCCTGCTTGAACTTAACATTCTTCATGAAATCCTCCTGGTTGATATCTGTATCATCTGTCACCTGAATGATGTAGGAAACTGCCCACCATCCCACCGCCTTAAACCTGACCTTTGCTCTGCGTCCAGGGTTGTCCCTCTCAAGTCACCTCTTGCCTTGTTACTTTGGGACTCAAAACTTTACATCAGCTCCCCTTTGCCCGCAGAATAAAGTTCATGCTCTTTAATGTGACTTTTCTGTCTGGGCATTGTCTTTTTTTCACTGTCATCCCCATTATTCTCTGCCTTCACTTATGTGCTTATGCATGACCAGCAGCCCGTGTCTGCCACATACACAGCACCCCGCCCCATCAACTCCTTCCTGTAGCCTTTCTCTCAAATTGGTTTCTTTGCTTCATTCTGATGTACTGAGTCTGACATATGTTATATGTGTAATTTGAACATAAGTGCCTGCCTGAGACCCTGAACTCTCTCCGTGGGAACAAATCTTCATACATCCCCTGGTGGGGACGCCTGGGTGGCTTAGTCGGTTAAGTGTCTGCCTTCGGCTCCAGTCATTATCCCAGAGTCCTAGGATCCAGCTCTGTGTCGGGTGCCCTGCCTCGCCTGCTTCTCCCTCTCCCTTTGCCCCTCCCTCTGCTTGTGCTCTCTCTCTCTGTCTCTCTCTCAAATAAATAAAAAACCTTAAAGAAAAATCCTCTGGTGTTCCTTCAGTGCAAGCTCCAGAATCTTCTCACTGACGGGGGAGGAGATGAGTTGCAAGATAACCCCTTCGCTTGAGCCACTGGCTAACTAGACCCTAAATGCCATATCTTTCCCTCCCCCAATCAGGGGACTCCTGAGTCCAGAGTTCAGGTCTGGAGGCAAGGGGGCAGGGTGTACTGAGCAGAGGTCCTGACTTTGGGGCTAAAGCTTTGGCAGTCCAAGGGTCATGCTCCACCTGAGTCACGCCCATCCTGGCTTGGTGATCTCTTAGTAAATTATGCAACACATGAAATCCCAAATCGACAGTCTCTGATTTGTTTCCTCCAGGCATCCAGGACAGGGGCAGCAGCTTTGGGCACTGGGGAATTTTTAAATGCAGTCTTAGCAACTAAGGAAGCATATCTTCCTACCATTGGCAGGGAGATACTGGAACAGCCTTGGGTGAGGCTTCTAATGGTCTGAATCCCTTCCCATCCTTCTTCACCCAGCCAATTCTAAACGAACCTTTGAAACTTCTCTACTTAAAAGTGTAGTCTACAGATCCTCCACATTGGTACCACTTGGGGTCTTGTAAGGAACACAGAATCTCAGGCCCAAACCAGGTCAATTAAGTCAGAATCCACATTTAATAATATCCCCAAGTGATTCGGTGTGTATTCAACTGAGAAATATTTCTTTAAAACACACTTAATACATCAGTTCCTCGAGCAGGCTTTGAACATCCAGGTTGTACACACTGTCCCTTATTTAACCTTCCCGTATCACCTTGTGGATAATAAAAAAAAAATTCTTCTTTTTAAACTCATGCTATTTAAAAATAATCCATTTGTTATCTCTCACTCCCTTTGGACCATCTCTGCCCAACAGAAACATAACGCAAGCACTAAATGTAACCGCAATACGTAATTAAAAGTTTTCTAGTAGCCATATTTAAAAGAGTGAAAAGAAACGGGTGGAATTAATTTTAATCATGTATTTTCCCTAATCCAATAGATCCAAATATTATCATGTCAAAATGTAGCCAATTACAAAAATGTAGGCAATTTCCATTGGCTTTTCATATTAAGTCTTCAAAATCCTGTGTGTATTTTGTACTTCCTGCACATCAAAGTTTGGACACTCACCTTTCCAAGTACTCAAAAGCCACCTGTGAACGTGGAGACAGGGGTGGACCCAGATTCCAAGATCCTTTATCTGTTGAATTTTATTTTGAACACGGTTGCCTGCTATGTAACATGCACTCAATGAATCCGTTCCTTCAACCATTTATTCATTAGACAAATACCACGTGCCTACCCTATGGCAGGCTCCGTCATATATCCTGGGGGTATGGCTGTGAATAAAAGAGTCCCCGTCTTCACGGAACTTAAAGTCCAGGGTGGGAAAGGTTGTAGACATGTGTACAGATAAATTCATCCTTTGTTGGGTACCAGACTACTCTGATGAGGTTAAGACTTGAGCAGAGATTTGAGCGCAATAAGGAGTGAGTCTCAGAATATCTGGGGAGGGAAGGGAAGCGTTCTTGGCAGAAGGGACAGGAGAAAAGGTCCTGGAGAGGATGTGTGCTTGGCAAATTTGAGGAAGACAGAGGAAGGTCGTGGGCTGGAATAAAGGGAGCAAACCAGGGCAGGAAATGAGGTAAACTAAGGACCTCTGGGCCAGATTATGTTGGGATTTGCTGCTCATGGTGAGAATTTTTGATTTTGTACAATGTGTGCTGAAAGCCATCGGGGGAGGGGGATTGAGTAGGAGTGTGACATGAACTGGTATTTGGTGTAAAGGGATCCCTCTGGGGCTCTTGGTGGGTGTACTGTGCGGGAGTGCAGCAAGGATGCTAGCTGAAATGAACCTGAGTCAGAACGTGTGAAGTCCCTCTCTTCACACAGGTACAACTGAATCCTGTCTCTGCTTTCCTGGAGGGGTTTGCCAGCCCAAGGCACACGGGGCTTCCCAGGGCACCTGCTGCACTGCCCATTGTCACAGCATGCCCTTGCAGCATGAGTGTCGGAGCTGTGGGCAAGGGGGCCCTCGACAGGTGTTTACCTAGTCCTCAAACTTCTTACGTCTCATTGTTGTGCTTGCTGACTGACATGCCACCCCATATAATTTATGCCTGGCTGAGTCCTAGCTCCATGCATTTTTCATCCCTTTAAAATTAAAAACAAGCATATAGACACATACCCTTGCTATTTTATGAGGCTTTTGTACTCAGCAAAGTGTCAGTTTGACAGCCGCTGTGCTTCTCCCACTACCAGAAGCCTGGGTGGTGTTAGGAAGGCCCCTTGGGGACTGATTAAAATCTCTGCCTGGTGTCACCTGCCTGAAACAAAAGCCTAGTGCCTTCTGCCACCAGGCAAAACACTTCCAACACTCAACATGGGGCATAGGGTTTCATCCTTCGGAATGAAATTTCAAACTGCATCTGCTGTAAGGTGTTTGGAATTTTGCCTAGTTGTCAAATTGGATCTAACTTCCAATGTGGCAAAATTGTGAAGCCAGTGAAGTTTGTGTTTGGTGCCTCAAGATTACTCCTACTACTATGGCTACATACACCTACAATAAAAATAAGGACCGCTGCCGCTGGCCCCACCTCCCCCCTGCCCCACCACGGCAACAATAGTGAATTTTTACTTAAGCTGGCAGCTGGCGGTTCATTATCTCATTTAACTCCTCCAGCAGTTTTTGAGATATGTACTATTGTTATCCCCATTTTACAGAGGGGGAAAACTGAGGCTTAGAGAAATAAATAATGTGGCCAGGTAGCTGGAATACTTGAAATCCAGATGGGTCCACATTCTCGACGACTCCATTACGCGGCATCCAAGACTTCCTGTTCTCCTGTCTTACCCATTCATTCTCTCACTTACTCACAACTTCCTTAGGCTTTTCATAGTCTTTCTGTTCTGGTCCTCTAGGAAGTTATCCAAGGACAAGTATGTTCCAAGAGGTCACGGTGCTGAAAGTCAGAGAAGAGTCTCTGTTTATCAAGGGCCAGCTCTCTTGTTATCATAGAGGTTTTTTTTTTTTTTGGTTCTTATAATTATTTTGTAGGTAAGAAAGCTGAGGCTCCCTTAGGTTGGGTTTCCCAGAAGGAGACTTTGGGATGAGGAGTCCTGGGGAAGGGATATTAGGAAATGTTCCTCACTGGGGCAGGAAAATTGGGCAGAGAAGGGAAGGAAGGCTAAGCAAGGGCACTCCAGTTTGGCTCTGTAGTTGTTGTGGGTCTTAACTCAGAGATATCTTCATGGCAGCAAAACGACTGGGGTGTTTGTACCCCTGTCCCCGTTAGGCACTGGCCAAAAGTTGCTTACACCCTAAGGTACTTTGGGCTCTCTCTCAGCCTGAGGGGGTCTCCAGCAAGGAGGTGTGGTGCAGACCTTTGAGAAGGAAGAACATCACAGGCCAGTCCGTACAAAAATGGAAAAGGAGGAGAGGGGAAATGGGGCAGAGTCTTGGCAGCATTTTCTAGAGGACTAATGAGAGGATGGGAGTTTCTTCAAAGTGACAGAGCTGTAATTAAAAACAGAGTCTAATTCACTTCAAAGTCTGAGTCTTTGTCTTTTTTGTTCAGATAATGCTGAATTGCCCTAAATAATATTCGCAGGTGACAGAGACTTTTCCAGGGCCCCTGAAGTCATAACCCTAGGAAGCTGCTACTATTAACTCTCTTTTCTTTTTAATTCCAAGTTTTTATTTAAATTTTACTTAATTAACATATATGGTAAAATTGGTTTCAGGTGTAAAAATTAGTGATTCGTCACTTATGCATAACACCCAGTGCTCATCACAACAAGCGTGCTCCTTAATACCCGTTGCCCATTTAGTCCATCCCCCAGCCCCTTCCCCTCCAGCAACCCCCAGTTTGTTCTCTATAGTTAAAAGTCTCTTATGGTTTGCTTCCTTCCACTCTTATTTTTTTTAAAGATTTTATTTTTTATTTGAGAGAGAGAGGGGGCTCTCCTGCAAGAGAGAGCATGAGCAGGGGGAGGGGCAATGGGAGAGGGAGAAGCAGACTCCCTGGAGCAGGGAGCCTCATGAGGCTGGATCCCAGGACCCCGAGACCATGACCTAAGTTGAAGGCAGATACTTAACTGACTGAGCCACCCAGGTGCTCCTACTTCCCTCTACTCTTAATGCCAGTTATGTCAATGAGATTCAGCAGAAATTCTGCTTTGGGGTTCCCAGGTAAGCTTATATTGTTTTTTTCTTCCTTGTATTTTTGGTTTTAACAGCTTTATTGAAATATATAATCCACATACCATACAATTCACCCATTTACACTGTACAAGTCAATGACTTTTAATATATTCACAGAGTTTTGCAACCATCAGCAGTATTTAATTTTAGAACATTTTCATCTCTCCAAAAAGAACCTTCCTGTTAATAGTCATTCCCTACTCCCTTCTCTTAGACTCTTGCAAACAATAGCTCACTTTTTGTTTCTATGCCCAATCTGGACATTTCATATAAATGGAATATATAACATATAGCCTTTTGTGTCTGGCTTTTTTCACTTAGCATAGTATTTTCAAGGTTTATCCATATTGTAGCATGTATTAGTCCTTCATGTTTTTATGGCTGAATAATATTATATTATGAGAATATACCACATTTTATTTACCCACTTCATCAACTGATGGACATTTGGGTGGTTTCCATTTTTGGCTATTCTACTACAAATGTTCATGTGCAAGATTTAGTGTGAACATTTGTTTTTCATTCTCTTGGGTACACACCTAGGGTGGAACATATGCTAACTTTATGTTTAATTTTTAGGGAAACTGCTAAACAGTTTTCCAAAGCATGCACAATTTTCCATTTTGATCAGAAATGTATAAATGTTCCAGTTTCTCCACATTCTTGTCAACACTTGCTATTGTCTATCATTTTGATTATAGGTGTCCTAGTGGGTGTTAAGTGGTATCTCATTGTGGTTTTGATTTGCATTTCTCTTTAGGAATGGGATGCTGAGCTTTTTTTTTTCATGTGCTTATTGGCCACTTTGTATCTTCCTTGGATAAATGTCTATTAAGATCCTTTGGCAATTTTAAAATTAGATTAGTTGCTTTTATATTGTTGAGTTGTAATAGTTACATATTTGGGCTATTAGAGACTTACCAGATATATGATTTGAAAATGTTTGCTCCAATTCAGTACATTTTCTTTTCACTATCTTGATTTTTTTTCCTTTGAAGCGTAAAAGTTTTTAATTTTCATGAAGTCCAATTTATTTATTTTTTCCCCCTTTGGTTACTTGTGCTTTAAGTGTCATATGTAATAAATAGTTGCCTAATCCAAGGTCACAAACATTTATATTTAATGTTTTCTTCTAAGAGTTTTATAGTTTTAGTTCTTTCCTTTAGGCTTTTGATCCATTTTAAGTTAGTTTTTGCCTATGGTGTGAGGTAAGGCACAAATTTCATTTTTGTGTGTGTGGATATCTAGTTGACAGTTGCACTTTCTTGTTTCAGGCATCATCCCGTCCCTTTTCTCCTTCTTCTGAACTAGATTATAGAAGTGAGGGTTGGTGATGCAGCAGCCACTTTATGACTACAAGGGAAAAGCCAACCAAATTTTGAAAATTCTGGCACTGAATGTTTGACTGGACTTCTTATTATGTAAAAACAAACCAAAACCAAAACCAAAAACTTCTTCAACCCTCCAAACCATAATTACTGAAGAACTTTCTGTTGTCTTGTAGCCCAAAGCACTGTGCTTTGATTCATTACTTCTCCTGAGTATATTATTTTGTGTACTTATTAATGTTCCAATTCACAGTGACTCCATCTTAACTGAAAATTTTCCCAAACAGAAGAGGATACCGTATCAATCATGGGTGGTCTGTTTGACCTTCTATTCCTGGACAAATGTGAATGACCCAGGGCTGGACTAACCTAAGCTGGGCTAATCAGGTTCCTACTTTTAGAGATATGGAATGGTGAACTAAGACAACTTTTGAAAGAGAGTTCATTGTTTTCTCCAGCTGAGGTCTTTGAAGTCACAGTACCTTTTGTCTTTCTGAGGGCTTTTCTTTCTTTCTTTCTTGGATTCTGGGCAACAATTTCTACCACCTCTACCCTACCCCCAACTTTCAAAATTTTATTTTTGGCTAATTTGATTTTTGTTTAAGCTAGACAGAATTGGTTTCTGTTAGGACCAAAAGAACCATAACTGTACATTTTCCACATGGTCTTATCATTTACATCTCTAGGTGGACATTCATACAGTCTCCTGGGTATTATTTTATTTTCTCCACATAGAACTGGCATATGAGGTACTAAGTCCGAAACTGCCCTCAGATAGTCCAGGAGCTACACTATTCTTTTCTTTCACAAATACAAAAGAAACAGTTTTTCCACAAAGGTGCTGATATTCTTTCCTATTAGGTCGTAGATGATTTGAGAGTAGTAAAGGTAAAATCCACAGCAGATTAGAATAGCCATACATTTATTATGCACTTGCTATTTATTTTTTAAAAGAGTTTGTGGTCCACAGTATTTGTCATTCTGGTAGACCAATATCAGGCAGAACTGCAGAATATTAGCTATTTCTTTCCTTAGAAATAGACTAGTGAATGACTCAGACCTTGGGTTTAGAAATACTCAGGCATTTCTTTTCAAAGATCCACAAGCAAGGGACGTTGCAAAACTCTAGTTCCAATGAAAGAGGTACATCTTTAAATTCCAGTCTGGCCCAGGATGTGTTAGGTTCAATTGTGACTCAACTTTTTCTCTGGTTGGGCTGAATCAAGCCGTCTGAGGTCACGATGGGGGCTTTTCTTTCAGAAACTTTTGGCCTCAAATTGCCATCTTTCAATAATACTTTATTTGTTAAATCATTTAATGTCTAATGAGTACCAGACACTGTGCTAAGAGCTAGAAATGTAGATATGAATAAGATAAGCCCTTTGTCAGCAAAACTTCCACTACTTCTCCCTATTACATGATGGAAGGAACTTTGCCATACATTCTGTAGAAATGGTGTTATCTCCTCAGATTCTATTTTTTTTTAAAGATTTTATTTATTCATTTGACAGACAGAGATCACAAGCAGGCGGAGAGGCAGGCAGAGAGAGAGGAAGGGAAGCAGGCTTTCTGCTGAGCAGAGAGCCTATGCAGGGCTCCATCCCAGGACCCTGGGATCATGACCTGAGCCGAAGGCAGAGGCTTTAACCCACTGAGCCCCCTTCCACTTCTCTTTTTATGGGTCATGAGAGCTTAGTCTGTTTGTGTAACTTTGTATCTATCTATATATCTTTTTATGTGCGTGAGTATCCATTCCAGCCCTCCATTCATCCTCATTCATCTGTAAAGTATAAGCTAGGTTATGTTGTGGTAACCAATAACCCTTATGTCTTGGTGATTTTATGCAATGGAAATTTATCTCTTAGTCAAAATAAACTGCAGGCTTTTTGACTGGGGAGCTCTCGGTTCCATGCTGTCCTCTCTCAAGGATCTACCCAGGTTGTTGGAGCCTCCAGCACCGATCCCTGCAGTAGTTTGAAAGGAGCCCTGAATTGTAACTGGCAATTGAGGCTTGGATGTAGAGGTGACCTTTGTCCTTTTTGCTCACAATCTGTTGCTAGACTATTCAAAGAGCCACATCTAAACCTAAGGGGCAAGGGCTTCCATCATGTGCCCTCAGGGGGATGCACTGGAAATACTGGTGAGCTGCACAATATTTATCATTCCACCTCTTTGTCTCTCTGTCAATACCCACCTCCTTTCCTCCCCGCCACCTCCTTCTCCTTGTCTCCTTCTTTTCTCTTTTTCCTTATCTATCTTTACCTCTTTATCCTTCTAAATTTAATTTTTCATTTAATTTAATAAAGCACGGTAATAAAAAAAAACTCACAGATCTCTTATTGTAAAATTGTGACAAGTGGGTGGGAGGAGATTTCTCCTTGTTATCATACAGCCAGGTGTGCACGAACTCAAGTTCTTTTGTATTAACAGAACGTAAAGATAAAAACAGACAAACAAAACCATGTAGCCTATCAGCAATATAAAACCAGAAAATTCGATAACCAGTTGTAGTAACTTCCTATAGCTATTGCAACAAATCACCTGTAACTTGGGGGATGATAACAACACACATTTATTCTCTTGCAGTTCTGGAAGTTAGAGTAAAATTAACATCTAAGATATCGGAGGGACCTGGTTCCCTTAGGAAGCTCTATGAGAAGAATCCGTTTTTCGCCTTTCCCCAGTTTCTAGAATGGCATTTCTTGCTCACAGGACTTTTATCCACCTTAAAAGCCATTGGTGTAGCATCTGCAGATCTCCCTCTGCCTCTCTCTTATCAGGACACTTGTGATTACACTTAGGGCTCACCTGGATGACTCAGGATAATTTCCACATCCCAAGATCCTTAACTTGGTTACATCTGCAAAGTCACTTTTGCCATGTAACAAAACCCCAAGGTATGCAAGGTAACATTCACAGGCACCAGGAATTAGGACCTGGATATCTTTGGGGGCTATTAGTCAGCCCACCACACCAGTTCTATGAAAAATAGTAAAACTGCATGTTTAATGTTGGAGACAAAGATTAAGAATATTGTTTATTGATCCATCTCTGTACCTAATTTTCGTAGTAGTTACCAGAGCAGAACTTACTAGAAAAGAAATGGGACTGAAAATAGTACAATAATTAGCAATCATAGATCATTTTCTATTGCTGCTCTTACATATTTTTTAATGCTGATTTGGAATTTCTTGCACTCAGAGATTACATTTCATATTCAGAATCTAAATGCATTTTGTTTTATAAGTATAGTGACTGGATCTGCTGCATTTAGCAGAAAATTCATTGCTTATACCACTAAAATGAAACTCGTTGGAAACATTTTGTACATATGGGGCTATGAATTATGATTTTCCCTTTACAAGACATTTGCAAGTCAGAAAAGCAAAATCATTGCTTTCTCCCTCCTCCTCCCTACTCCGTTGGGAAGGGAGCAGTGAATCTCATCTTTTGGCAGGTCAGAAACTTTCTCTCATACTCCAGCAAGTTTCTGCAGACACCCAAAATTAAAGACGAGACGCTCACAAATGTCACACACATCTGAAGAAGATGGAACCTAAATTGAATATTAATGAGTAATGAAAGTTGAAAACAAAATTGCCTGTTGGAAATGTGCTCATGAGTTATGGGAACAAGATCTAAGACTCCTCTTCCCACTTCATTTTGAAAATAGCTGTCCATGAGGTGGTTAAGTGAGCCCTGGGATTTTGATGTATTTTTCCAGGATGACTGCAGACTCTTGAGCAAATAATTTGTTCCATATTGCTGAATTCTTAAGAAATAAAATTACTCACCCTAAAAAGAAGTCTTTTCAGGACTTCAAGGGTAATTTCTGCCTGGTGTGTTCAGTGCCTTATACCCCCATCTTTTGGCTATTAGACTCTTATGGAGCTAATGCAATAATTCCTTGGCACTTTTCTCTTGCTGCTGCTGACAGGGTGAACTTTTCCTTAGGCCTGTGGTGTCTGACTGTCAGGTGGACTGTAACTACTTTCACATTTTTATTCATTAAAGGAACCAACGTGGGAATACTTCAATGTCTCCTGTGGCTTCCGTTGAATCTTTGAGGTGATAAGAACCTGATCTCATCAAAATTAATGGCTTATGGTCATTCACACTATTACTGTTAATAGGGTTGAGCATGCATTAGCCCATGCAAAAATGGTGCTTATTTGGGACCTATAATACAGCACAGTTTGGGAGTAGAGTTGACTGAGACTGCCCACCCTGTACAGTGGGAATTTGCAGCACTTAGCAAAGAGAGCTCACAAGATGAATCTTGTGAACATTGGATGCAAATTGCTGTTGCTCAGGCAGGTTGTGGTAAAAAGAGCAATGATGTATAAGAAAATGTTTAAAAAATGTACTGGTGTTAATGAAACAAAAGCTGTACTTCAGACTCTGTAAGGTAAAGGAAATTGTTTTCTTTTAGTGTAGAATCCGGCAAAGCTGGCCATTTGGCTGTTTTAGCTTGTGGTTCCCCGTTCCCTGCATGTTGACCAGGCTTCTGGAAGAGCAGAAGGGTCTAATACATTCAACATAACTTTGTTTAATTTCATCTCCTTTCATGTGTCCATTCTTTTCAGATAGCCAGTGAGGTCACAAAGCTTGTCAAGGCTGGTGTGATTCAGCCCTGATTGAAGCAGGGTAAGGCTGGATCCTGGGGAATGCACGAAAGTCACCATTTAGTGTAAGGGAAAAAGCAGAACTTGGAAGTAAATCTGGGCCACACATGATACTAATATTACAGGACCTATCAGTCAAAGTGGCGTTAAAACAGACAGCAAAAGAGGGACAAAGCATGGGAATTTGTTCAGGTTCACAGAGAGTAGTCCTCACAAATTTATGTCTGCTTTTTGTTGCATTAGGGGTTATTCTGATGGTTCAAGGTCACATCTTCATAATCAGCTGGCACCTAACATCAATCACAAGTATGAGTTTACCTAACCACCTATCCACCCTTTCATCCATAAGCATGTTCTGAGTCATGCAGTGTTGGACTTTCCTGGGGATTCTAGGCTTCTTGCATACTTTCCCCGATGTCAGCCCTTATGCCAAATAATATGGAAGGATGAATGCCAAGGGCATTTCTAAGGCATGACTATTGGGTAGACTTGGTTTCTTACCAGGCCAGTACACTAAAAAACCCCTGGAAACTCTTCACACTTGAACGGAGTCACCCACTCCAGGAAAGCCTGGTATCTGACATGGATACTTCCTTTCTCCTTCTCTTCTGTGTTTTGTTTTTTGTTACTCCATAGTAGTAAGAGTTTTGGCTATGGATCTTGGGGAAAAGAGAAGGGCAATCCTAGAGGCCAGTCTTTGACTCAAGCAGACGGGATTAGCCTGAACAGTCCTGGCCAGTGTGCCAGGGGATTTATCTCGGCCTATAGAGTAAACCTCAGGGTAATTAAGGATGTTCACTTTGCCTGGCCTTGAGCTCTGTGCATCTCTTTTCAGAGGCCTCCTCATATGGCTCTGAAAGGGTAGGGTTTTGCTATTCCATTCCAGGTTTTTTGCTTTAGCTCTGTGTTTCTACCTACTACAGAAATGGCAGACTGGCCTGGAAGGCGGGAGGTGGAATCCTGGACTAGAGAATGGTAAGAAGTTTCTCCAGATAGAGAGTGGGCAATACAGTGGGAAGAAAGAAGGATCATTTGAGTGGACAGGAATGGGGAGGCACCAAGTCAAAAGTCTGGCTTGTGAAGGTGGGTAGGAAGAGAAGAAATTCGGTGAAGCACACGCACCGACCCAGTGAACAGAAGGCATCTGGAACACCTGGAAAAACAAAGGAAGTGCAACTTGTTTTTTGAAAAGAAACCAGGGTTGTCTTGAGCAAGGAGCAGTAAAGGGAAATGCAATGAGGTGTAATAGAGAGGTGTAATACTAGCTTGAATTGAACACTGACTTGGGTTATTATTCAGAGGAGAATTTTAACCACTTTATACATCTTTCTTTCCCAGACAGAGGTCCAGAATTCAAGGTTCATTTCAATGGGGCTGAGGAAATTAACTGTTGGATAGCTCTTCGTTCTAATTTTTAATGGTCAAAAGGATGCCTTCACTGTAGTTTTTGGCAAGACATTGGGGAACTGGAATTTAAGACCCTGAAAATTCACAACTTCAGAGTCTTACAACGCAGGATTGTCCACTTCAAATGTTTTCAACAGTCTTCTTGCCAAGTTATAAAAGAAAATATATTCATCGTGGAAAAAAATTTAATACAAAGAAGCACAAAGAGTAAAATGAAAATCACTTGTCTATAGAAAGTTTCTATTAATAATTTTGATTATATTTTTCAATCTTTTTACTGTGCATTAATACACAGACAAATTTTAGGAAAATATGATGATACTATGTTTATTCTTTCTGTAATTTGCTCTTTTCTAATGCACAGCAGAAGTTGTCCAAAGATGGTGTGTATTAATTTCAGTGTCATTTATATTCCACTTATCTAAGTAATTTATTTAATCAATCTCTTATTGTTAAGGAGTTAGTCCTCCTCCCCCTAAATTCTTCACCATTATTAACAGTGCTACTATGCACATGATTTGATCAATCTTCAAATGTTTACTGGGTGCCTAGTAGATATTAAGCCTTGTACATAACTGAATATAAATGTAGCAAACAGACTTAGTTCCTACTCTCATGCAGTTTAGTCCGGTGAAAGAGATAATCAGCAAATAAATCATTAAACATAGGTGTTTTGTGGCTTCCCATGGAGGTCACCTAAAATTGGTTCAGATATTGATTGGGACCGATGATGCTGAAAATGCCAAGAGGGTATAAGAAGGTTTGTTACTACATAGTGGGACATTCTAGACAGAGAAGTGTGAGTGAAAGCTGGTCCAGATGGCTTGAGCAAAGTGAAAACAACAGTGGATTTAGGCCTTTATAATGGCCAGGAGGTGGGGACATATGAGGTTTGAACCTCCCACTGAGACAGAATAGGAAGGACAGAGTAGGCAGGGAAGAGGGATGGGAATCTAAAAGCTGTTCATGGTTGAACTTCAAAAAAGGTGTCAGTCTAAGGGTGACTAGAGCATTCAATGGGGAAAGGACAATCTCTTCAATAAATGGTGTTGGAAAAAGTGGATATCCACATGCAAAAGAATAAAACTGAACCCTTATCTTACACCACTAATAAAAACTCAAAATGGATCAAAAACCTAAGTGCAAGACCTGAAACCATAAAACCCTTCTGAGAGAAAACACAGAGGAAAAGATCCTTGACATTGATCTTAGCAATGATTTCTTGGATAAGACAACACAAGCACAGGCAACAAAAACGAAAATAATTTTTAATGGTCAAAAGGATGTCTTCACTGTAGTTTTTGGCAAGACATAGGGGAACTGGATTTCAGACACTGAAAATTCACAGAGTCTCACAATGTAGGATTGTCCACTTCAAATGTTTTCAACAGTCTTCTTGCCAAGTTATAAAAGAATACATATTCATTGTGGACTATATTCACAGTGGGATTACAGTAACGAAATGGCTTCTATACAGCAGAGGAAACAATAAATTGAAAAGGCAATACATGAAATGGGAAAAAATACTATTTATCTGATAAGGGGTTCATACCTAAAATATATAAAGAACTCAGGCAACTCCAGAGCAAAAAGCAAATAATCCAATTAAAAAATGGGAAAAGGACCTGAATAGACATTTTTCCAAAGAAGACATACAAATGGCCAGCAGGCACATGAAAAGATACTCAACATTACTAATCATTAGAGAAAAGCAAATCAAAACCACACCTGTGAAAATGGCTATTATCAAAAAGACAAGAGATAGCAAATGTTGGCAAGATTGTGGAGAAAAGAGAACACTTCTAGGAAGTTGTCCTGTGAAGGAGCAGGGAATTTTGGCATTAGCTGAAAAGGGGCTTTATAAAAATGGTTTGAGTGCTGATCGGATAAGTCTTTGGTACAGCTTTTGAGAATATTCATTTTTAGTGTCATAGGTTGCATGAAAGTCTGTGTGGCATAGAGTTTAGAAGCTTGGTCCATGGAGCAGTCTGCCTGGGTTCAAATCCTGACTCTTTGCATAAGTACCTTGAGTGAATTACTTAAACTCACTGTGCCTTAGTTACTTCATTTGTCAAATGGGGGTAGTGATAATAGTACCTACTTCATTAGGTTGTTGTATTAAATGGGTCATATTTACAAAGCCCTTAGAACAGACTTTGGCACATAGTATACGGCATATAAATGTTTGCTAAATAAGTAAACATACAATGCTACAAATGATTGTAAGTAGAATTTCTAAGACATGGAGTATCTACATTTTAAAGCCTGTAGCAATACCAAATTGCTTTTTACAAACTATCACATGGGCAGTGAATAAGAAAGTTAGTTTTTGGATGTCCTTACCAAGGTATTTTAAAACTCATCGCATTTTGCAAGGCAAAAAAAAAAAAAAATGTCATTGTTCTTTTTAAAAAATTTTATTTATTTGTGTGTGTGTGCGCACGCACGTGTGTGTGTGTGTGTGTGTGTGAGAGAGAGAGAGAGAGAGAGAGAGAGAGGGAACGAGTTGGGGGGGAGGGGCGGAGGGTGAAGCAGACTCCCCACTGAGCAGGGTGCTTGATGTGGGACTCTGTGTGGGACTCAGTCCCAGGACCCGGGATCATGACATGAGCCGAAGGCAGACTTTTAACCGACTAAGCCACCAGGCGCCCATATAGCTCCTTGTTTTTTAATTAACTACATTAGTTCGATTAGTAGAGACTGAACATTTTTCAAAAGTTTGCTGGCAATTCAAATTTTTCTTTAATTGTCAGTTTTCCTTTTTGCTTTCCCATATTGTCTTAAAGAACTATTAAAGTATCTCTCATTAAACTTGCATTTTTTTTCTCCTTTTGTTGTTCGCCTGTGGAATGGTGGTTTGGGAGCCAAGAGAGGTTTTTATTTTTGGTTACATATGTATGTTTATTTTATTTTATTTTTTTACCCTCATCTCTTTCACTCAGAAATGAGATACTCATCTATTTTCTTTCTTATAGTTTTATAGTTTTATTTTTTGAATTATATTTATAATCCAGCTGAAGTTTATTTTAGGGTATAGTATGAAGTAGGCATTTAATTTCATTTTTGCGCAATTTTTAAAGCAGTTTTACTAACATCATTTATTGAATAATCCATTCTTACAGATTAGACATAAACTCTTCAACATATATGATCATCTATACATATGCAGGTCTCTTTCTACTCTTTCTAGTCTTTTCATTGCTTTTTTATGTTGTTCCAATGATCCATTCCCTTTATTCTTATTTCACCATAGCGCTTTCCATTATAATAACTTTGAAATGTAAAATTTAAGTAAAATGTATAATTACGAACATCATATAATTTTATACCTGTTTCTGTAAGATCCATTAAATTTTTCCTTTTCAAAATTGATTACTTGTTTTGACCTGTTTTTTTTTCTAATGTGAAAATTAGTATGTTTAAATTGTATCTAAGGAGGATTTAGATTAAATTTGCATTGTCCTTATGAAATAATCTAGGGTTAGTAAGGCTCCCATGGTATTGTTTCTGTATGAGGCAGTGACTTGTATGTGAGCAGGACCTGTGAATATTATGGGATATCACTCCCATCATGAGGCCACAAATCAGTTGACTTTTTTTTTTTTTAAGATTTTTAATTTATTTATTTGACAGAGAGGGCGAGAGATCACAAGTAGGCAGAGAGGCAAGCAGAGAGAGGAAGGGAAGCAGGCCCCCTGCTGAGCAGAGAGTCCGATGCAATGCGATGCGGGGCTTGATCCCAGGACCCTGGGATCACAACCTGAGATGGAGGCAGAGGCTTTAACCCACTGAGCCAACCAGGTGCCCCAATCAGTTGACTTTTGAGTTATCAAAAGGAAGATTATCCAGGTGGGCTGGACCTAACCAGGTGGGCTCTTAAAAAGACTTAGGCCCTTCCTGGAGAGATTTAAAGGTCAGTGGGGATACATATGAGGAAGATTCTCCATTGCTGGCTTTGAAGATGGAGGGGTGCCTTGCATCAAAGACCAGGGAGTGGTGTCTTGGAGGGAAAGCAACCTCTTAATTGAGAGCCAATGAAAGAACTGAGTTCTGCCATCAACCTTAAAGAGTTTGGAAGAGGACTCTGAGATCCAGATGAGAACACATCCTTCTAACACCTTGATTTTGACCCTGTGAGATTCTGAGCTGAGAACCCAGCTGTGAGAGGCCTGGACTTCCAACCTGCAGAACTGTGAGTTCGTGAATCAGTGTCATTTTAGGCTGCTAAGTTTGTGGTAATTTGTTACACAGCAAAAATAAATCTAATGCAATTTATATTTATTAAAGTCTTTATTTTCATAGACCTCAGTTAATATTTTTATGGTGTGGGTCCTATATGTTAGTTGATGAATGTATTTCTGAGAGCACTGGAAAAACCTACAGGCAACATAATCTTCTAGCAAATGTAAGCAGAAAGAAGGTTGTTTATTGAAAAAAGAATATTGAGGAGTCTGCAGAGCCTCTGGGAGAGATGGAAAGCCATGCTCAGATGCCAGATAGCAAGGCACAAAGCTGCCGGGGTGGGGACTGCCTAACTCTACGGGGCCATTGTAGCTGGAGCATGTGGCGATGTGTCATTGTCATCAGCCCCTTGGACATTCTCGATGCCTGCAACCCTGCCACACCTGTCCTAGGAAAACAAACTTTCTCTGCCATCAAGCTTGCCAGAAGATTTGTTTTTTTCTGCCTGCAGCTTCTCCCTTTTGCATCATGCAGATGCTTCTGCTAGGTAGAAACCAGGCCACGTAGCAAACTTTACTTGGCAGCGGAGGCTGAAACAGGTAGTTTTTTTTTTTTTTTAAATGAATGTGAAAGAGACACATTCTGCCTAGGGTGAGCCCCCTTCCTCCATGAGTCACACTATTATTTATTATTATTTTTTAAAAGATGTATTTATTTGAGAGAGGAAGCAGGACCACAGGGGGAAGGATAAGGGAGAGGATCTTCAAAGCAGACTCCCCCTGAGTACAGAGTCTGATCTGGGGCTGCGGGTGGGGCTTGATCTCAGGACCCATGAAAGCTGAGATTATGACTTAAGCCGAACCAGAGTGGGACCTTCAACAAACAGCCACCCAGGCATCCTCGGAACAGGTAGTCACAAGGCTTAAGGAAAGTAAGTTAGGAGGGGATAGTAATGAGTACTGAATGAGCTGCTTTACAATCTTTCATTCTGCACATTTCATATTTTGCAAACGATCATTTACTCTTAAATTTTTAAAGTGTTTGTTACAATATAGGACTTCTATTAAGAAAAAAAATTCTCTTGTGCTCTTGCACCTCGCCAAACTATCTAACAGTTCTTGTAAATTTTAAATTCATTCTCTTGTGATTTCATATCATAATACCGGTAAATAGTAATGCTTAAAAAAAAAAAAATCCCAATACGCAGGTAGATCTTGCTTTCCATGGCTTTGAGATGCGTGGATAGCAGTTACTCTAGTTTAGTTAAATAACACCGGTCCTTAACAACACAGTTTAAATTTCAGTTACCATGAGATATGAACTGTGAGTAACTGCATAAGGTACACATTTTTTACTAGCTCCCAGGGCACAAATCACTACACAATAACAGAGGATTGGTGGCTGGTCACATCACTACTTTCAAAGTCATTTGATTTGTCACTGTGTACCTGTCACTCAGCTCATGGACAGACAGCAATGTATAAAGTTATGCTGTCTCTGTGTCTCCCAGCAATAAATCATGGGACATTTTACAAGGATAAATAACTGAAAGAGGAAATTAGTCAACAAGGATGAAAGTTCAGCAAAGAAACAAAAAATGATGACACTGGAAGTAGAATTTGAATGGAGCATAAATGGAGTTAGAGAAGAAATGATGGACGGTGGCGATGTAGTTGCTGATGCTGTTCCTGCGATTCTTGGTGGGCAGCTGTAGCGAGTCAGCGAAGACCAACTCTCCCACCTGAGTGAGGAAAGTGGTTGTCATGACAAAGGCGAAGATGTCCTAGAGGAATTGACACTGAGAAAAAACTTCCCTTGAAAGGAACCCTCTGAAGGTTTTTCAAGACATTGAAAGTGCAAAGGGTGAAATGTTGGAAGACGATCCAAATTTAGAAAGGAGCATAATTTAGCAAAGCACAGAGAAGATGGTCACGCCCCATGCTAAAGCTGTACAATGAGACGAAGGCAAGCATTCTTGAAACTACTGATAAGTTTTTACAAAGAAATAAAACACTTCAATGTGCAATGCTTCTAAGGTTTTAAATTACAATGCATCAAATACCTATCAGTGTTTTTATTTTTTCATTCCACGTTTAAATTTATAACTGACTGAATTTTTCATATCTTGACAAAAGTTTTTAAGGATCATGGAACAAGGGTCCCTTTACACAGTTTCAGCTTGTATTGTCATTTTTGTATAGTTCTGCACTACCGTGCAAAGCGGGGACTGCTCTATCCCTCATATTTTCACACCACCTGAAACCTTCAGAGGAAAGACAAATAATGGTGAGAGGGACATTGCTTAAAGATTGATTCAGCTAGATATAGAAACTTGGGACAAAATAATATTTTCTAAAGATTTTGCACCATTATATTTTGGTATTTAGTGTTGGAGAGGAGGTGTTCAAAGCTGCTCTTATGTTCTTTCCTTTTATGTGTTTTAATTTTTTTATATTTACATATGTTTTGTAGGAGTGTTTGTGAGCTTTGAGAGGATTGCTCATTTGTCCCATAGCTTGTCCTTACCTCCACATTTGATAGTTTAAAATAAGGCTCTTTATGGTACTGTGCTGCTAGGAACTTGTCTCTCTTCTTGCAAAACATGGATGCTGTATCAGGAAGGACAGCTGTGAATTGCCCTTAGCTTAGATTGAAACCTCTCCTGTATAACAATGATTTAAGGGTGTTTCGATGAAAAAACATGCATATTTCTTGCCATTTCAGTAAGCTTCTTAGAAGGAATTAAGGTTAAGTTGCTGTGATCCAACTACCATCTCCCCCAGAAATTCACCACTCTTTTGCTTAAAATTCTTCTTTGCTGTACTGAAATGTTCAATCTTTAAAACAAACATAAGAAGAGCCTGTTGTTCACAACATTTTGTATTCAATAACTTAGTGCATGATTTCATGATAGACAAGAGGATTTGGAATTAGAAAATTTGGCACGTGACAATTAGAGGGCTGAGTTATCTGTATAGTTTCCTCACTTGTGGACTTGGTCCAGATTGTATCATGTATTGAAGAAAACAGGACGGAAGTGGGAAGCAAAAGAGTGAGGAATTATATTTCATTTTGATTGGCTGTTCTACCTGGCCCAGTATTAAAACTATTATCGTAAGTTATAGGAATCCCATATCCAGAGCATCTAAACGTGATAAGAAATGCCTCATTAGAACAATAATGGCTGCTGAAAAATTAATTGTGTTGACTGCAAATGAAAAAAAAAAAATCCCCTCCTACAATCACTGGATTCTTGCTTTATTAACACTGGCTAAACTAGCATACAGATCCTCAAAGTGTCTGATAAAGAGGGGGAATATGAATTGATTTGTACTTCTAACCTAGAACAATACTTTACATAATTTAGATCCTGTTGGAAAGATACACAGTTTTATCAAATATTATCTTTTTGGCAAAGATCAAAATGAAGACTCAAGCTTCTTAAGTCTCCCTCTGCCTTGCTTCTCTCCATGCTTAGTGTAATTTTTCATTTTTATCTTTCTTCTGCTCTTGTTTTGTGTATTTTAATATCTTTTCCTCCCCAAAATGATTAGGATAAATTGTCTTCATGAAAATACAATGAAAACTACTCTGTGATTGTTTCTTGGGAAAACGATTTTAATTTGTGATAGGAAGGTACTGGGCAGCAAATGCGACCCAGATAATGTTCATGATCGCTGCTGTAATTATATTCGTCACTGATAGTAGAATGGGCCTACTTTGTCTCTTTCTTCATATAGTCATGTCATTCAACGTAGATTTGTAGACATTTCAGTTTTATGGAGATGGTGTATCAACGTATAAATTGTTAAATATGTAGTACTCTGAGGTTTGGAATGATTTATGACAGTCTGTTTGGTTTGAAAAGTGCATATTTCCCCCAGGAAATAAAGTCTTACAGGGAAAACTAAATCTATACTAAAGGAGAAAGACTCTCATTATATGCTAATTACGAATGATATAACTCACTCTGATGGACATTTTTATTTTTTAATTACATAAGTAATGTAAGTTAACTTTAGAGAAATAAGAACATACCCAGTAAGACAGACAAACAAAAAGTCTTCTCTTCCTATACTTCGGAGATAATCATTTTTTACCTTTTTGAAACCTACTCTACCAGATGAAGATCTCCCTCTTGCTTCACAAAAATGGGGATAATACCAAATTTTCTCTTTGGAAACTGTTTTTTTTTCCCTTCACACTCTAATGGAGACATTGATCCACTTTACTATGTTTTTAATGATTCCATAGCAATCTCATGAATACATGTATTACGTTTATAGGTTAAATCTATTCTCGTTAGATATTTATGTGGTTTCTTAACTTTTTATTATGATGAATGTGTGGTAAATATCACTACACCTAAAATGTTTTTATAGATCCATAGTTATTTCTTTAGTGTAAATACCTAAAATTAGCTTTTCATGTTCAAGAGTATAGAACATTGCCAAAGTATATTCTAGAAGACCTGTGCCAACTTGCATTCCCACCAGTGGAAATGAGAGGGTCAATGTCTCCAAATATTTGTTATGTAATTGTATAATTTTATTTTAATATTTCGTATCCTGAAAAGCAAAAGAATGATATGCAGTTTTGCTTTGCCTTTTTAAATTTATTTATTTATTTATTTTATTTCAAGACTGAACATTTTCTCATTTGTTTTAAGAACTTCCTGGGATGCCTGGGTGTCTCAGTCAGTTCAGCGTCTGCCTTTGCTTCAGGTCATGATCTCAGGTTCCTGGGATCGAGCCCTGCATTGGACTTCCTGCTCAGTGAGAGGTCTGCTTCTCCCTCTTCCTATGCTCCTCTCCCCTGCTTGTGCTCTCTCTCTCTCTCCTTTCAAATAAATACATATAAATCTTAAAAAAAAAACAACTTCGTTTTGTGTTTCTTTTCTTTTTTCTTTCTTCTTTTGCAAATTGTTTGTGCCTTTTTGCATCTCTCTACCAGAAAAAAGCAGATAAGTAAAAAGAGACTTATAAAAACAAGTGGATTAGATATATTAAATACTACTCAAAATACTGGAAACAGGGGAAACTATGTGGAAACACCACATAGTGTGTGGTGCGCATGGAGGAGGTTGTAGACTGAAAAATTCAGTAATCAGAGCGACCTTTATGTGGAAAGGCTATTAAGAAAGTCATTTCCAGACATCAGAAGACTTAGAAGATAAATCTATCAATACTTAAAAAAAGAAACTTAGTCAAAATGTTAATCCCACCATAAAATGGAGGAAAGTGCATGTCTAATACTTGGTGTCTTGTATGTGTGACAATCAGTTCTTTACATATATTAACTCTTTAACAGTGACAACCTCCTGGAAGGAGTAATATTTAGCAAAAAAAAAAGAGGAATTTATTCTAAGGAAATAATTAGTGTATGTATGCAGAAATGTAGCAGTCACTGTTATCATAATAGTGTTTTATCTAATAATAATAAAAAAATATAAACAAATTAAATATCCAACAGTTGGGGTTTTGGCACTATTCAGTGGTATAGGATATGATGCAGGTATTAAAAATGATGTTGAAAGATACTGAATGACACCAGTCAGGCACTGTGTTAGTTGTTGTACATTCATTATCTTCTTAAGTTACAACCTTATGAGGTGGGTGCATTTATTAACTCCATTAGACAGGTACCTGAGGCTTAGAGAAGTTAACTTGCTCAAGGCCATATAGCTAGGGCTCAGACTGAGGTCTATTCAGTTCTAGTGTCCTCACTCATATCCAGTATGACCTCCCCTAGAAACGAAGATACGTAGGTGGCTTTCTGAATATGTCATTATGGCAATCTTTAGGATCGTTAGTCCCAAGGGTTTTTTCTTTCTCTTTTATCTTTTCTATAATTAATGTGTATTCATTTTGAATTTAGGAAGAGAAGATCAGCAAAAAATAAAGTTGATTTAAGAAAAAGAGTAAAAGGGAAGTTTTTGAAATAAAGAAGGTATGAAGATTCTGAAGAAAGAATTCTGGGTGCAGTTGAAATAGACATTACTTTCTCATGGGGAAAGATGTTGGGGAGAAAGCCTAATCTTCTTTGGCTTTTTCCACAAGTCTAGAACCTTAAAATCCAAGATCAGGTCACCTGTGAAAAGTATGATGAATAATGATTGATTTTTAAAAGTGACACCCAAGGGAGTTACAGATTGCCAGAAGGTGTACTGGTGTATTGGTCAGAGTATAACCAGGAAACTAGAAGCCTCTCTAGGTATTTTGAAGTGAGGGAATTTAATACAGAGAACTTGTACACATGGGCTGGAGCAAACTGGGAGAGCCAAACAGATGACGAAAGGAGCTGGGGGAGAGAATACAAATTGAGATGATACCCAGGGAGCAGAAGTAGCTTGTGTTACTGACTGGAATCCATGTGTCTGCACACACTGCAGATTCTATGTGTTAGTTTAGTGTTTAGTGTTAGGGACTCCATGGCCATCTGTTCCATGTTTGCTTAAGGTTTCTAGAAAACCTGGTTTCCTCAGCCAAAGCTGCAACCTCCATCAATGCTGTCATTGTCATTGTGCTATAGATGTTACTCTTGCTGCCAAAGATGTTGACAATAATTGGAGATGGAAAGTGTGACTTCTCCCTTCTTTCTCCTTCCATTATCTCATGTTGCCGCCCATTGGCAGAATCTAATTGGAGTCCAGTTGGCAAGCAAGGCAAGAACATTTAGTTTTCAGCCTCCAAACTTTCTATCATACCTGGAGAAGCAAAGAAGGACGGGGAGATGGACTGAGAATAAAGACTCAGGTGACTGACACTGACCACTCTTCAGGCCAGTCAGCATCCATTCTCATCCTTCTACCCATAAGGGATTTCCATACAACATTCTGTTTGTATCTGATTGAGTGCATGCACCTCTTTTACAAACAATGATGTTATTTCCTCATCTAATTCACTGAGCAATTCTTTCTGAATATTCTATATTTACAAGCTGAATTATAGAGTTAACTATCACTAACTCCCTTTGTTTTTGTTTTTGTTTTTGTTTTTTAAAGATTTTATTTATTTATTTGTCAGAGAGAGTGAGCACAGGCAGACAGAGAGGCAGGCAGAGGCAGAGGGAGAAGCAGGCTCCCCGCCGAGCAAGGAGCCCGATGTGGGACTCGATCCCAGGACCCTAAGATCATGACCCGAGCCGAAGGCAGCCGCTTAACCAACTGAGCCACCCAGGCGTCCCCACTAACTCCCTTTGAATAAAAAAATGGGGGAAATGGGAAGCAAAATCCCTCCATATATATGTACCTAATATCTACAAATATGTCTACCTAAAAACAAGCAAGAAAAATATTTATAGTTTCTATAGTTCTCATTTCTATAACTTGTCACAAGGCTATGTTGATATTTATAAAATTCTTCTGCTAACATTTCATTTTTTCTTTGCTCTCAGCCAGTCTCTTTTCTGTTTAAAGTTCCAAATCTTCATTCCTAAAGTATCTGAATCACTGATGATTTTTCTTTCTTGGGTTGTTATTGTCTTCTTTTAGCCTTTATGACTGGGATAGAAATAATAAGAGAAGCACTAGGAAATCCCCAGGGTCCCAAATAGTCTTCCTTGTTCTTGCCATGTGATGGCAACACAATTGCCTTTTGATAATTTTGATTTTTCTTTTTGTCATTTGATTTTTTGTCATGAGAGGCCTGAAATATCTAGGTGGCCATTTCAACTTTCAGTTCAGTTGAACAGTTGTACTCCTTATTGTGAACATTCCTCTCCCAGGAAGGAAGGCCTATAAAATAGCAGAGCCCAAAATTGTGGGGGCATGGCAAAAATCCCATGACTGGGTTATTAGGTGTAATAGAGGAGCCACTAGCAGTCCCACCACTTGGTTCCATGATCCATCTTTTCAGGTCATGGAAGAAACAGCATCATATATTGGTTATCAGTTCAAGGCATACACCACACCTTGAAGGATAGCACCCCCCTCACCCTTGCAGGTCACATAAATGAAGCATCTGTAGACCACTCTACTATTACTTCACACCAGCTGCCTCTAGTTGCAGGGACACCATAGTAAGGATAGTGGATCCTCTGAAACTGAGTCCATCATTGCACTGTTTTCATGTAAGATGAGCTCCTTGGTGAGAAGTGATGTTGTTTAGCATAGTATGGCCAGTCTATTATTTTCTAATATTTTCTATTTTGTTGTAACAAAGTACCACACACCGGGTGGCTTTAAACAACAGAAATTTAGTCTCTCACAGTTCTGGAAGCTACAAGTCTAATATTGAGGTGTCATCCACAGCATCTCTTTTCTGAAGGCTCTAGGGAAGAATCCTTTCTTGCCTCTGCCATCTACTGGTGGCCCTAAGCATTCCTTGGCCTGTGGCAGGGTAACTCCAATCTCCAAACTCCAAAAACTATCTTCACATTTCCATTTCTCCCTGTATCTCCCTCCTCTTATAAGGACACCAGTCATCAAATTTAGGTACTGCCTTAAATCCAGGATAATTTCATTTGGACATTCTTAACTAATCATATCATCAAAGACCGTATTGTCAAACAAGGTGACATTAGGAGGTTCTGAGTTGGTATGATAGTTGGGTGGGGGACACTATTCAACCCATTATAGATACCATCTTGAATGACCTATGGTGGAAAGGATCCATGCCATCAATCTGCCACTAGGTGGCTGGATGATCCTACATTGAGGGGTCCACATTGTCTTCTGCTATTAGTAGGTAGAGTATCAGGCAGTGGTGCAGCTTGACTAATTTAGTGAGGGGAGTCCATGTTGTTGGGTCCTCCTTCCTTATTACTGTTTTCACTTTGATTATTGGTCAAGCACTGTGGTGGCTAAGAAAAGGGCTGGTTGACATCGACAGAATGTGTAATCTTGTCCTGATAATATTGAGAGCCTCCTCTGTAGTGGAAACTTGTTAGTGAGTATTAATATGAGACCCAAATTTCCTTTTATTCTTGCCCTTTCTGAGCCATACATCCATGTGTCTCTTCCTAAGACATCCTTATCACCAATCAGATTAGGTATCTTCCAAGTTTCTGGTTAAACTAGAGACATTCACTCACTGCCTGAGAGTCAGTGAAGATCTGATGTCAGATTATTCTTCTCTGGTCTCTATGTAGTGAACAACCAGAGAGACTTCTCATAGTCCTACCCACTAGGATGGTTTGCTGTCCCCATTATCTTTCAGGGACGAGGACTGTAATGTAATAGCAGCACCCTTCCAGAATGTGCCAGCATGTCATGTGGCTCCATCTGTAAACTAGATCCAAGATTTTTCTTTCTTAGCCAATTGTTCATATGGAACACCCTATAAGGTAATATTTAAGGATTGAGAGAGAAGCAAGAATGCAGCAGGAGAAGGTTCTAAGAGAATTTTGTCTTCAGGACTTCCTTAATTTCAGTCTCATTTCCATTTGATGATGAAATATTGCTGTGCATGTCCAACTTCATAATTTTTTGGCTAAGATAGCACTCAATTCATTATGTATAAGTTAGATTCCTGATCGTATACTATCTTTGGGTTAGACATTCATCTGTAACAGGGCTCACGTGCAAGCCAAGAGACGTTCTTTCAAAGGGTAGTTATATGCCTATGAGAGCATGGCTTTGCTTCTAAATCCTGAGGATTTCTGCTCTGATTTTCTAATTGGAGGCTTCCTGAGTCTTCATAAGGCATTGCTAATTTGCCACAGCATCTTCCAGAATTGTTGAACCTTCTGGGTCATGAGGTTCTAGTGCACACAGAATAATTGCCTCTCAAAATTTTCACATCCTAATCCCCAGAGCCTGTGAATATGTTACCTTCTACAGCAAAAGGGAATTACAGTACTGGATGGAATAATGAAAATAAAGGATTATCCTAGATTATCTGGTTGGCCAGTGTTATCAGAAGAGTCCTTAAATGTAGAAGAGGGAGGCAGGAGAGTCTGTGAGAGTGATATATGTGACCCAACCAGTCATTGTTGGTCTCTGGTGTTCTGTGGGATGTCAAAATGATCAAGGTTCCTGACTCTAAGATTATAATAGAAAACTGCAAAGTTAACACAACCTAGAGGTAAGGCAGGGAAGGTGTTCTATTGCTCTTGCCATGTAAACCAAACTACTTTTAGTGGCCTTTGCTAACTGATACAAATAAAGCATTTGCTGTGTTGATTTGCTCCAGTAAACAGACCACATCTCTTTTGGGAGCTGAAATTGGAAACATCACTTGGTTATGTTTATGTCATTCTCTAAGACTCATCTGCTTTCTGCACAGGTCAAATAGGGGAGTCGAATAAGGAAGTAATAACAGCCACAAAACTCAATCTTTTGAATCTTTGATGGTGCCATGTATCCTTGTAATTCTACCACGGATGCAGAATAGCTTTTGGTTTACTGTTCTGATAGTCCTGGGAAGATGAAGGGCTTATCATTGTTCCTTCTTATGATAATAGTCATCATTTCATTGATCAGGAGATGGTAGAAGATTTTGTGATTTTTTTGAATATAGCTATTGCACTTATACCATCAAGAACTGGGAAAATAAGCATAGGATGGTTTATAGACCCAATAGGCCCACTGTAGGGTAGGCTGAAGCCACATCTCTTTATCATTTGACCACCATAAGCATCTATTAGGTTAGGCAGAAATAGAAATGTTTTGAATATTCAGAGATCAGCACCAATTCATAGCCTGCGTCTAGTTTTGGATGATCCGATTATTTCTCCTTCTGCACTGTACAGTGACCTTAGTAAACAGCTATAAGACCCTTTGAGGGAAGATTTAGGGGAAAAGTCAAAGAATATATTTTGCAACATTTAGTAAGGTCCTTCCTCTCAAGGACCTGTTCTCTGCTTTAATCAAGGGGCTTTGGGTCTTTGAACTGGTTTAAAACTGAAAAATAGACTGAGAGGTCATGACTACTCACTAGACCCAGAGATCTTTCCTTCTTTCTCTCTTTTCTTTCCTTTCTCCCTCTTCCCTTTCTTTCTTTCTCTTACTTCTATTTAATCTATTTAAGTAGATTTCCAGTCTGTCTAATTCTCAGAAATACCATGATTAGTAAGCCATCCCCAAAGATCCTTGTGTGACAAAACATTCTGATTGCCATTCTGTTCTTGCTGTCCTTTGGGGTAATTTTACTGACCTTATCTATGCTAGTTATGCACTCCGATCTGGCTCCACTAAAATCAGGGAGTTGTCTAGTACAATGACAACATCATCCACTGTTATTTATAATATAGCAAAGACAGTTGCTGCAGAACTTTTCAAGGATGCCACAGCTCCCCTCATTAACGCAAAACTCCAGGTTAATAATACATTGCTCAATGCCTTAGAGAAGGGAGTATCTTATAGATCCTGTTGGGTGACATGAGTGTGAAATCCTTTCTGTAATTATGTCAGGTAAGATAGGACATATCAAAAAGTTTGAATTTGGGTCATTGAGTTCATATTTTGGTGAATTTTTGGGGGGTTCCTTTTTTAAAGATTGAATTTATTTATTTGAAAGAGAGACAGTGTGCACTTGCATGAGTTGGAGGGAAGGGAAGAGGGAGAGGGAGAGAGAGAACATTTTTAGGCAGGTTTTTTTTTTTTTTTAATTTTTTAAGAGTTTATTTAAGAGAGCAAGAGACTGAGAGAGTGAGCAGGGGTAGAGGGAGAGGGAGAAGCAGACTCCCCTGCTGAGTGGGGAGCCCAATGCGGTGCTTGATTCCAGAATCCTCGGATCATGACCTGAGCTGAAGTTAGAGACCTCAGTGACCGAGCCACTCAGGTGCCCCTAGATTTTGGTGAATTATCCAAGAAAATTATTAGAATCACTCTTAATATTTCAAAAAAGTTATTGAATACAAATGTGTCAGAAGGACTGGGATTAAAAAAAAAGGGGGAAGAGAATGAAGATAAGAAGAGGAGGAAAAGAAGGGGTAACACTCAGAGCTCAGAAGCAGCTGTTGGCCTGAGTGGAAGCCCATGCTCCCATGCACTGCTAGAGACCCTGGCAGTTGGTTCTGAACCCAACTAAGTGCCCTGTAAACCACAGATAATGTATGCCTTTAATAGGATTAGTGCTACTGTTGAAGAGTGGAGATTGTGTCTTGGAAAATTAGGGGAACCTCAACTAAAGATGTGATACATGGACTGGTTTTGACCAAAGAATAGGACTTTTCAGATTCTTTTTCCAGGCAGGAAAATATTTCAGGAGTTTTCCTCCATAAGCTATAAATAATCTTTTGGAATGAGGAGGACACATTTAAGAGGATGTTTATAAAGCTATGGTTCTGTTGGGGAGAGGAAAATTTTCCTATAACCTTCGAATATCCTCTAGCTGGTTTTTTAAAGATTAAGTTGACATGAAAGAGATTAGCAGAAGAAAAAAAAAGTTTAATTACATGCACAAGGAGGCCCACTAATACAACTGAGACACAAAGAAGTGACCAAAGCAGGCAGGTTTTATACTTTTTAGACAAAGAAACCTAAATCTGTGAGGAATTGACAGGACAAAGAAAACTTATGTTGGGGAGCTTCAGATAGTAAAGAATTCTAAACAGAATTTGGGCTTGAATGATAAGTTAGTAAAAGTAATAGGGGTTTGTTTATATAGCCTTCTTGGCTCTGAATTCCCTACCTCTGGTGATAAGGATGTCTCTTTAGTTCCTGGTCCAGGGAGAGTACCTTTCTCATGGGAGATTTATTTCTTGCTTTCTGGAAACACAGAAGTGGTCAGAATGTTCTTGCATTGTCTATTACCTAATTAACTTTTAATTCCAAGTAATCAGTATGCCAAAGTGACACCTTATGGAGTGTCTTTCCCAGGAATCCTACAGTTCACATACCACAGTGTTGGGTAGTGTTTCAGAAGAGATGAAATAAATTAGGATTTTCTGAGTGGAACCTTGCAATCTATATGTTTAACAAGTACACTAGTAAATCTTATACACAATGTAGTTTAAGTCAACTAAAATTTAGGAACTTCAGTAATTCTTCAGACAACTAATTATGACTGAAGAAGGGTAGAAAACTGCAAGAAGTTTTTCCACCCACAGATGCATTTGGTTTTGGCTTAATATATCTGTGTGTGTGTAGATAGCATGGCTTTCAGCAGGAGGAAGACACACAATGAGCTTATTGTGTATATTTGTTTTTTGAGTGTGCTTATGCATATGCAAGTATGTGGGCCAGTTTCTGTTGAATTTTAAAAATAATGATAACAACATGGTCTCTATGATTTGGGAAGATAAAATCAGCAAGGGGTTCTGTGAAACACAAGACGGAACTTTAAACACATCCAAAATGTTTTTTTCTTACTACTTTATTCTATTCTACGTGTGAAGGAAAAATGTCCAGAATAAGGAACATAAATGGTTCATCATTAAAAAGAAAGTACATCTAATTATATCATCTTTTGGAGCTTTTCTTTCTAAACCTCATTTCAAAGTTGGAGTAAAGAGAAATGATCAGTTGCTTGTTATTTTCATCACAAGTTTGGAAATTTTTCTTTGAGGTCTCAGGACAAAAAAGAAATGTAATTTTACTAGCAGTATTCTAGTTAAGGTATTGAAGAAGAAATTGCAGAGAAAGAGTAAGTGTGTACGTGGGTGATTTTAATTGACTAACAAAATGAAATGCTGAATCAGAAAAGCCTAGTGACAATCTGTTAATAGCTGAAAGATAAAACAAATATGAAGTGTGCTGATGTTTCATTGGGATAAGAAAAATGAAATTTCATAGCATATCTTGATCTTCTATATGGCTCTGATGGATTCTACGTCTTTAAAGGTTAAGCCTTTAGAAGGCAAAAATTTATACAGCATTTTTATCTTATTTAGAGTGGTAGCATCATTTTTCCTTTTAATCTATTTACTTAAATTTAAGCCGCCATTAAGCACAAGATTTTAAATGAGCAATTTGTGGAAGGCTTTTTGGGTTTAATTATCAGTTCACAGAGTTTCCACCTGAGCTAAATATTTATCCTTAGGCCAAGATATACTGAATTTGTTGAATTAAAGCTTGTTGTTTAAGAGGGGGAGGAATTAAATTGCCAAGAAAGTTACTCAATTTGTTCCACCTCTAAAGTGCACTGATTTACTTAATCTCACTCTGTCAGTTTTTAAAAGGATGATTATAATTGCAAATTCTAAAGCATCAGTTGTCCAAACGATGAGATCCTCGTTAAAGATGAAAGGAGAGAAAACCCAAGATAGTTAGAAAAAAAAATCTATTTATTGTTCTGCCTCATTTTGCTTTCTTCAGAGGTACCAAGAAATTTTGTACAGATCAAAGAAAATTAAAAATACATAAACCTGCTGAAAATATCAGAGAATTAAAAGTGTCAGAAAAAACAAACAAGGTAAATTATACAAACAAAAGAAAGAATCGAACTAAGCCCAAAATACTTGTGAAAAAGAGTGACAGAGAAGAGGTAACTTATGGAGATCTCACTCTTTTTTTGATGAGAACCACAAGATGGCTTGTGGTCAACCTTATAGGTGATGTTAAAAACAAGGATACAGGACCCAAATGGAGCCACTTATGTTGAGCCCCACATAATGAAACCAAGACTTAACACTTACAGTTTCAGCTCTCCCAGAAATAGAATGTTAAACCAGTCAATCAGATACCACCTGGTCAGCACTAGTGAGGTAATCTGTTGCCATCCTCTAAAGGAGAGTGGTATTGTTATAACCAATCCACCTTTTGCTAGTATAACTTCCTTGTTTCCACTCCTTCATGCCTATAGAAGTCTTTCATTTTGTACTGGTTCTCAGAGCTCCTTTCTATCTGTTAGATGGGAAGCTGCTTGCTTGATTCATGAATCATTGAATAAAGCCAATGAGATCTTTACTCAGCTTAATTTTTTTTTTTTTTTTTAACAACGAGACACAAGTTCAGCTATTGGTTCTTAAGGAGTATAAGACCTTGACATTTTGGGGGACTGGAGTTGGCTTTTTATATAACATGCAAGCACATACTATCTTTGTGGTGCCTGGTAAATCACTGAGAAGCATATCAAACACGTACTTAAGGTTGGCATTCTAATTCTGTTAGATTCCTGTCAGATTTCCACCACACACCATGGAAGAATCTCTTGTGATGCCATCTTGGTGGGAGGGAAGAGTAAGGTTGTATGTCACATTGGTTCTTGGTCAAATTTAGGAAATATTTGGACTTCTTATGATTTTAAGGAGGGCCCTTCTACTCTAAACCAATTTATTGTAGAAGATTGGGGATTCAGTGAGAACTTGAAATATTAAAAATAGTGTTTGTCTGTTTTGATTTATTGCTAACTGAGGCAAGATAGTAAAATAGTTGAAAAGTATGGTATGCATATAGAAGTTGCTATGGAATCAAATGACCTAATGCATATAAAGTGCTATATCCAGGTCTGGCAGATAGTAAACACTTGGTATTATTGTTCAAATATATATGATTAATTGAATAAATTTGTATGGGTCAGAGAACCCAATCATGCTAGATAGTTTTGTTTCAGTGGCAAAAGTTCAAATGAATATATAAAATACAAGTTTTATAAATAAAATATCTCAATATAAAATATTAGTGCATAGGAAGGTCATTACCGGGGCCACTGAATCAAATTTAAGGTAGAGTTGACCCTTGAATGATGTGGGTTAAACTGCGTGGGTCCACTTATATGAGGAATACTGTAAATGTATTTTCTCTTCCTGATGATTTTCTTAATGACTTTTTCTTTTCCCTAACTTACTTTATTGTAAGATTACAGCAATTTATATATATATATACACACACACACATTTACATATATATATGTATATATATACACACACACACATTTACATATACCAATATTACATATTACCAATAATGTTATTGGTAAGTTTTCTAGCCAACAGTAGGCTATTAGTAGTTAAGTTTAGGGGAGTCAAAAGTTATATGGGATTTTCAAATGTATTTAGGCTCAGTAACTCTAACACCTGTGTTGTGCAAGAGTCAACTCTATTATCATTTTTTAAAAAAGATTTAGTTATTTATTTTAGATAGAGAGTGTGTGCATGAGAGGGAGGAGGGGAACAGGGAGAGAGAGGGAGAATCCCAAGCAGATTCTGTCTTGAGTGCAGAGCCCGGTGAGGGGCTGGATCCCAGGCCCTGAGATTGTGACCTGAGCTGAGACCTAGAGTCGGTAGCTTAACAGACTGTGCCACTCAGGTGCCCCATCATTTTTGTAATTGATGGAGAAAAAGTCTTCAGCATAGCGTAGCTTTACTTTTGGGAGATGGCATGCTTCAGTAGACAAGTCCTGTCTTTGGCATTGGATAGATGAAAGTTAAAATCTCAATTCTGCCATTTATTAGCTGGGTGACCTTGGCCAAGTTGCTTAGATTCCCTCAGCCTCAATTTTTTAATCTATAAAATACAGATTGTGATAAGCATAAATTGTGCAAACTTTGCTTGATTTCAGGTACACAGTAGGTGTCTTACATATGCATATCCTCTGGTTCTCATTCTCTCTTTTTTTTTTGAAATTAAGAAAATAATTTTTAATTCATAATCACTCAAAAAGAATAAAATACTTATGAATTATTTTCATCAAGAAGGGAAAGACCTGTATACTGAAAACCATAAATCATTAATGAGAGAATTTTGAGAAGATAGAATGAAGTCTTTAGACATTCCATACTAATGGATCCCAAGAATATATGTAATCCAAAAGTACACACTGCAAAAAGCAATCTAAACATCCAGTTCAAACTCCATCACATTTAATAGCATTTCCAGAGATAAGAACAGCAATCATACAAAGTGAATAATACCATGGAAGGCCTTGAATAGCCAAAGTCATCTGGAGAAGGAACAAAACTGGAGGTGTCATGCTTTCTGAATTCAAAGTGTATTACAAAGTTGTAGAAATCAAAACGGCATAGTATTGATATACAGACAGACACACAGATGATTGGAACATAGTAGAAAGCCCAGGAAGAAACTGACACATATGTAGTCAATTCATTTCCAACAAAAGCTCCAAGAATAAAAAAATAGGGAAGCAACAGTCTCCACATTAAGTGGTTCTGGAAACACTGGGCAACCTCAAGTAAAGCAATGCAACTGAATATATACCCAACCCCATCCACAACAACAGAGTGAACACATGACAAAGACTTCAACAAAACAGCTACACCTATAAAATACCTAGATGAAAATTGGACAGACTGTTATTATACCCCCACCTTTTTAAAAATATATATATTTTTAATTTTTTAATAAACATATAATGTATTTTTAGCCCCAGGGGTACATGTCTGTGAATCGCCAGGTTTACACATTTCACAGCACTCATCATAGCACACACCCTCCCCAATGTCCATATCCCCACCACACTCTCCCATCCCCCCTCCCCCCAGCAACCCTCAGTCTGTTTTTTGAGATTGAGTCTTTTATGGTTTGTCTCCCTCCCAATCCCATCTTCTTTCATTTTTTCTTTTCTTACTCCCCAAGCCCCCCCACATTGCATCTCCACTTCCTCATATCAGGGAGATCATATGATAGTTGTCTTTCTCCGATTGACTTATTTTACTAAGCATAATACCCTCTAGTTCCATCCACATCATCGCAAATGGCAAAATTTCATTTCTTTTGATGGCTGCATAGTATCCCATTGTATATATATGCCACTTCTTCTTTTTATTTTTATTTATTTATTTATTTTTAAAAGATTTTGTTTATGTATTTGACAGACAGAAATCACAAGTAGGCAGAGAGGCAGGCAGAGAGAAAGAGATGGGAAGCAGGCTCCCTGTTGGGCAGAGAGCCCAATGTGGGGCTCAATCCCAGGACCCTGGGATCATGACCTGAGCTGAAGGCAGAGGCTTTAGCCCACTGAGCCAACCAGGTGCCCCAATGCCACTTCTTCTTTATCCATTCATCTGTTGATGGACATCTAGGTTCTTTCCATAGTTTGGCTATAGTATAAACATATAAACATTCGGGTGCATGTGCCCCTTCGGAGCACCACGTTTGTATCTTTAGGATATATACCCAGTAGTGCAATTGCTGGGTCATAGGGTAGCTCTATTTTCAGTTTTTTGAGGAACCTCCACACTGTTTTCCAGAGTGGTTGCACCAGCTTGCATTCCCACCAACAGTGTAGGAGGGTTCCACATCCTCGCCAGCATCTGTCATTTCTTGACTTGTTAATTTTAGCCATGCTGACTGGTGTGAGGTGGTATCTCATTGTCGTTTTGATTTGTATTTCCCTGATGCCGAGTGATGTGGAGCATTTTTTCATGTGTCTGTTGGCCATCTGGATGTCTTCTTTGCAGAAATGTCTGTTCATGTCCTCTGCCCATTTCTTGATTGGATTATTTGTTCTTTGGGTGTTGAGTTTGCTAAGCTCTTTAGAGATTTTGGATACTAGCCCTTTATGTGATATGTTGTTTGCAAATATCTTCCCCCATTCTGTTAGTTGTCTTTTGGTTTTGTTAACTGTTTCCTTTGCTGTGCAAAAGCTTTTGATCTTGATGAAATCCCAATAGTTCATTTTTGCCCTTGCTTCCCTTGCCTTTGGCAATGTTCCTAGGAAGAAGTTGCTGCAGTTGAGGTCAAAGAGGTTGCTACCTGTGTTCTCCTCAAGGATTTGGATGGATTCCTTTCTCACATTAAGGTCCTTCATCCATTTTGAATCTATTTTCGTGTGTGGTGTAAGAAATTGTCCAATTTCATTTTTCTGCATGTGGCTGTCCAATTTTCCCATCACCATTTGTTGAAGAGGCTGTCTTTTTTCCATTGGACATTCCTTCCTGCTTTATCAAAGATTAGTTGACCATAGAGTTGAGGGTCCATTTCTGGGCTCTCTATTCTGTTCCATTGATCTATATGTCTGTTTTTGTGCCAGTACCATACTGTCTTGATGATGAGAGCTTTGTAATAGAGCTTGAAGTCCAGAATTGTGATGCCACCGACTTTGGCTTTCATTTTCAGTATTCCTTTGGCTATTTGAGGTCTTTTCTGGTTCCATATAAATTTTAGGATTATTTGTTCTATTTCTTTGAAAAAAAAATGGATGGGATTTTGATAGGGATTGCATTAAATGTGTAGATTGCTTTAGGTAGAACAGACATTTTCACAATATTTGTTCTTCCAATCCATAAGCTTGGAACATTTTTCCATTTCTTTGTGTCTTCCTCAATTTCTTTCATGAGTACTTTATAGTTTTCTGAGTATAGATTCTTTGCCTCTTTGGTTAGGTTTATTCCTAGGTATCTTATGGTTTTGGGTGCAATTGTAAATGGGATTGACTCCTTAATTATCTTTCTTCTGTTTGTTGTTAGTGTAAAGAAATGCAACTGATTTCTGTGCATTGACTTTATATCCTGACACTTTACTGAATTCCTGTACAAGTTCTAGCAGTTTTGGAGTGGAGCCTTTTGGGTTTTCCAAATATAGTATCATATCATCTGCAAAGAGTGATAGTTTGACTTCTTCTTTGCCAATTTGGATGCCCTTAATTTCTTTTTGTTGTCTGATTGCTGAGGCTAGGACTTCTAGTACTATGTTGAATAGCAGTGGTGATAACAGACATCCCTGCCGTGTTCCTGACCTTAGCGGAAAAGCTTTCAGTTTTTCTCCATTGAGAATGATATTTGCAGAGGGTTTTTCATAGATGGCTTTGATAATATTGAGGTATGTGCCCTCTATCCTTACACTTTGAAGAGTTTTAATCAGGAAGGGATGCTGCACTTTGTCAAATGCTTTTTCAGCATCTATTGAGAGTATCATATGGTTCTTGTTCTTTCTTTTATTAATGTATTGTATCACATTGATTGATTTGCGGATGTTGAACCAACCTTGCAGCCCTGGAATAAATCCCACTTGGGATTTATCCTTTTAATGTACTGTTGTGGTGAATAATCCTTTTAATGTACTGTTGGATCCTATTGGACAGTATTTTGGTGAGAATTTTCACATCTGTGTTCGTCAAGGATATTGGTCCATAATTCTCTTTTTTTGATGGGATCCTTGTCTGGTTTTGGGATCAAGGTGATACTGGCCTCATAAAATGAGTTTGGAAATTTTCCTTCCATTTCTACTTTTTGGAACAGTTTCAGGAGAATAGGAATTAATTCTTCTTTAAATGTTTGGTAGAATTCCCCTGGGAAGCCGTCTGGCCCTGGACTTTTGTTTGTTTAAAGATTTTTGATGATTGTTTCAATCTCCTTACTGGTTATGGGTCTGTTCAGGTTTTCTATTTCTTCCTGGTCCAGTTGTGGTAGTTTATATGTCTCTAGAAATGTATCCATTTCTTCCAGATTGTCGAATTTGTTGGCGTAGAGTTGCTCATAGTATGTTCTTATAATTGTTTGTATTTCTTGGGTGTTGGTTGTGATCTCTCCTCTTTCATTCATGATTTTATTTATTTGCATCCTTTCTCTTTTCTTTTTGATAAATCTGGCCAGGGGTTTGTCAATTTTATTAATTCTTTCAAAGAACCAGCTCCTAGTTTTGTTGATTTGTTCTATTATTTTTTTGGTTTCTATTTCATTGATTTCTGTTCTGATCTTTATTATTTCTCTTCTCCTGCTGGGTTTAGGCTTTCTTTGTTGTTCTTTCTCCAGCTACTTTAGGTGTAGGGTTAGGTTGTGTATTTGAGAACTTTCTTGTTTCTTGAGAAAGACTTGTACCACTACATATTTTCCTCTCAGGACTGCCTTTGTTGTGTCCCACAGATTTTGAACTGTTGTGTTTTCATTATCATTTGTTTCCATGAATTTTTTTCAATTCTTCTTTAATTTCCTGGTTGACCCATTCATTCTTTAGAAGGATGCTGTTCAGTCTCCATGTATTTGGGTTCTTTTCAAATTTCCTCTTGTGATTGAGTTCTAGCTTTAGAACATTGTGGACTGAAAATATGCAGGGAATGATCCCAATCTTTTGGTACTGGTTGAGATCTGATTTATGACCTGGGATGTGATCTATTCTGGAGAATGTCCTATGTGCACTAGAGAAGAATGTATATTCTGTTGCTTTGGGATGGAATGTTCTGAAGATATCTGTGATGTCCATCTGGTCCAGTGTGTTATTTAAGGCCTTTATTTCCTTGCTGATCTTTTGCTTAGATGATCTGTCCGTTTCAGTGAGGGGAGTGTTAAAGTCCCCTGCTATTATTGTATTACTGTCAATGTATTTCTTTGATTTTGTTATTAATTGGTTTATATAGTTGGCTGCTCCCATGTTAGGGGCATAGATATTTAAGATTGTTAGGTCTTCTTGTTGGACAGACCCTTTGAGTATGATATAGTGTCCTTCCTCATCTCTTATTATAGTCTTTGGCTTAAAATCTAATTGATCTGATATAAGGATTGCCACCCCAGCTTTCTTCTGATGTCCATTAGCATGGTACATTGTTTTCCACCCCCTCACTTTAAATCTGGAGGTGTCTTCAGGTCTAAAATGAGTTTCTTGTGGGCAACATATTGATGGGTTTTGTGTTTTTATCCATTCTGATACCCTGTGTCTTTTGATTGGGGGCATTTAGCCCATTAACATTCAGGGTAATTATTGAGAGATATGAATTTAGTGCCATTGTATTGCCTGTAAGGTGACTGTTACTGTATATCGTCTCTTTCTTTCTGATCTACTACTTTTAGGGTCTCTTATTGCTTAGAGGACCCCTTTCAGTTTCAATATTTCCTGTAGAGCTGGTTTGGTGTTTACAAGTTCTTTCAGTTTTTGTTTGACCTGGAAGCTTTTTATCTCTCCTTCTATTTTCAATGATAGCCTAGCCAGATATAGTATTCTTGGCTGCATGTTTTTCTCGTTTAGTGCTCTGAATATATCATGCCAGTTCTTTCTGGCCTGCCAGGTCTCTGTGGATAGGTCTGCTGCCAATCTAATGTTTTTACCCTTGTATGTTACAGACTTCTTTTCCAGGGCTGCTTTCAGGATTTTCTCTTTGTCGCTAAGACTTGTAAATTTTACTATCAGGTGACGGGGTGTGGACCTATTTTTATTGATTTTGAGGGACGTTCTTTGCATCTCCTGGATTTTGATGTTTGTTCCCTTTGCCATATTAGGGAAATTCTCTCCAATAATTGTCTCCAATATACCTTCTGCTCCTCTCTCTCTTTCTTCTTCTTCTGGAATCCCAATTATTCTAATATTGTGTCATCTTATGGTGTCACTTATCTCTCGAATTCTCGCCTCGTGGTCCAGTATTTGTCTCTCTTTTGCTCAGCTTCTTTATTTTCTGTCATTTGGTCTTCTATTTCACTAATTCTTTCTTCTACCTCACTTATCCTAGCAGTAAGAGCTTCCATTTTTGATTGCACCTCATTAATAGCTTTTCTTAAAATTTCAACTTGGTTAGATTTTAGTTCTTTTGTTTCTCCAGAAAGGGCTTTTATCTCTCCGGAGAGGGTTTCTCTTATATCTTCTATGCCTTTTTTAAGCCCGGGCTTGAGAATCGTCATTCTGAACTCTAGATCTGTCATATTACCAATGTCCATATTGATTAAGTCTCCAGCCTTCGGTACTGCCTCTTGTTCTTTATTTTGTGGTAAGTTTTTCCACCTTGTCATTTTGTTCAGATAAGATTTGCTTTCTCCTCCTCTGGAATTCCACTGTTCTTGGTGAGTGAAGTTGGTCTTGGCTGGGTTTCTTGTTGATCTTCTGGGGGAGGGGCCTGTTGTAATGATTCTCAAGTGTCTTTGCCCCAGGCGGAATTGCACGGCCCTTACCAGGGGCCGGGCTAAGTAATCCGCTTGGGTTTGCTTTTGGGAGCTTTTGTTCCCTGAGTGCTTTCCGTAGAGTTCTGGAGGATGGGAATGAAAATGGTGGCCTCCCAATCTCTGGCCCGGAGGAGCCGAGAGCTCAGGGTCCCACTCCTCAGTGCGCCCTCAGAGAAAAGTGTCCAACCGCCCCCATCTCCCTGGCCTCTGGTCGTGCTTGGAGAAAAGCGCTAAATCACTCACGCTTGGAGAAAAGCTCTTGGTGGCTTCCATCTCCCTGGCCTCCAGCCACGCACTTGGAGAAAAGTGCTCAGTCACTCTGTTTCTCTGGACTCCGGCCACGCTCCAAGCTCACCCAGCCTGTGACCAGTTCAAGGCAACCCTTATCTGAGAGCTCACTCCTCGGCTCTGTCTCTGTAGCCAGCTTCCCCACTCTAATACCTGCGAGCTCTGTGACACTCAGACAACCCTGGTCCTTCTGTGACCCCACGGGACCTGGGGTTATGCTGACCCCTTGTGGGCTT
The DNA here is from genome assembly GCF_963455335.1 of Martes martes. Lineage (NCBI taxonomy): Eukaryota > Metazoa > Chordata > Mammalia > Carnivora > Mustelidae > Martes > Martes martes. The sequence goes on from NC_137896.1 coordinate 91,126,103, forward strand.
CCCCCCCAGTTTAGCCTCTGGAGCTATGTCCTTCCATGGAGCAGCCTTTTAAAAGTCCTGATTTTGTGCTCCATTGCTCCGCTGCTTGCCTGGAGTCGGCCCCTCCCCACCGCGGTCTATCTTCCTGTCGCTTTGGAGTCACTTCTCCGCAGGTCCTACCTTTCAGAAAGTGATTGATTTTCTGTTTCTAGAATTGTTGCTCTTCTTCTCTTCGATTTCCCGTTGGATTTGTAGGTGTTCTCAATGGTTAGATAAGCTATCTAGCTGATCTCCTGCTACCTGATGTCATCTCAGCCTGCTAATTCTCCGCCATTTTGACTCCTCCCCCTGGTTCTCATTCTCTTGATAAAATCTATTACTCAAGAATATTTAGATTTATGCAGGAAAAAAATTGCTCATCAACTTAGATAACAATGCAGACTAAGGAGATATTTAATTGCCTAGTCTTTTTTGTCAGATTCTTGTTATCAACTCTCTTTTTGAGATCAGCCTTAGGTAGTCATATTATGCTTTAGAATTCCTTAAAAATCAGTCTTTGTTCAACAGTCACAGATTTTTGGTTTTGTCTAGTATTCTTGGTTTTCAAAATGTAATTCTCATTCACAGATGATAAATGATCAAATCTGAGAGCAATAAAACTTTTTTTTCCCATTTGGTTAAGAAAATGTTAAAAGAAAAATTCCAACTATTTTGTTTTAATGAGGAAAGCAACACATATGCTTCTGTGTTCCCAATTTTAATAGACTCTCTTCTGGGTACACTTCCTGTGGTTCTCTACACTTTTGAAGGATGAACTGCAGGCAGAGGTCTGGACCAAGACAAGCTCTCTCTACCCTTTGTTAAATTAATTAAACAAAGGCTAGTGCATTGAGGTTGTTCTAATGCCAGAACAGCCTAGGTAAGCAAACCAAACCTATGTACACTTGCAAATGTCTCAAGGTTAAGAAATTGAAACCTAAGGACAACTGATCACATAGAGCCAACTAGGCTTTCCCAAATAAGGCAACCTTTTAACCTATAATCAGTCAAATAATTTCCTTCCATACCTTCTCTGTGAAAGACTCCTGTCTTGCTGAGTTTGGTGGAGGGCTCCTAATCACTTCTGATTTAAGCAGTAACTCCTTGGAATTGATTTTTGCTCAAATTCTTGCAGTTTTTAATATGCCTCAGTTTATCTTTTAACACTTTTTACCTTCTAGATTGGTGGTACAAAAACGTTTACATCCTGCCCACTACCTAACAATTAAAAAAAAAATGGGCTCTTACCCTTTGTCTATATTTATTTATTTAGACAGTCTCTATAGTATATTAGCATGCACTGTAGTACATACTATAAAATATGTATATATACATAAAACAGAAATAAGAAAGATTGAGAGGAAGATTAAATAAACTAGCTTACAGATATTTTAGTAAGCATTATGGTTTCAGACTATTACAATTTTCTGATGTTTCATGGCACAATATACACATAGTGTGATTTTTATCAGAAATGACTGAGGATGGAAATTTGTATTTCAAATAGTCTTCTTAAGACAGTTGACAGATCTGAGATGACTTCTTGTCAAACCTGTTTAGAGTCATTGTTTTATTTAGTATCATAGTGGATGCAAAATTCCTCCTTGAAGAAGGAGGTGTAACTCTCTTATTTCCTTGTTAGTTACTTGTGCTTGTAGGATTAGAATTCTGTTTGTAGTTTTTCTGCAGGAATCTTTCAAAGTGACAAGTCATGTTGTATAGGTTGATTTGGATACCTAGGAAGATTCTTAAATGCACTTAATTAGTCACACATAAAATGTCCCATGTCACCATGAGTTGGAAGTGAACAAGTGAGGGGGTATGCTGGGTTGACCCCTCCCATCTGTGGACTCTTTTCCCTTAGGACATCGCAGCCATATTACCTAAACACAACCAGTTGGGAATATCCTGGTCAATCTATGCATCAAATAATTGAAAGTGTAATTCTTAATTTGTTTGGAGGAAAAAGAAAAATAGAAATTGAACTGTCAGTATTTCATTTCACATTCCAAAGGATCACCCCTTCAGCCCCTGGACTGAATTTGAGAGACCTTCCATTAAGAGCAAGGGTCAATAACCTTTTTTTTGCTAAGGGCCAGATAGTAAATATTTTCAGTTTTGTGAGCCAAAAAAAGCTGTTGTGCCACAGCTCTTCAAATCTGCCATTGCCGTGTGAACACAGTGTGAACACAGCCATAGACAAGACATAAGCAAATGGGTATGGCTGTGTTCCAATAAAACTTTATTTACAAAAACAGGCATCTGGTCAGATTTGGAAAGGAGACCATAGTGTGCCAACACATGATCTACAGAACTGTGAACCTGCTCAGCATTAATAAAATAATGAATCCCATCTTTACCAGAAAATTACATGGAGCAAAGATCTCTCTTTAAAGTGGATGACTTAGATTAACTCGAAATTCTTTTACAGATGTAACTTCTGTCTCTGATTCATTCTCTCTCTCAATCACACACATACACCCCACACACTCCCCCCACACCCTATATCTACACACATAGGTAGCTGTCATGTTTTGAAATTAGTGAGGCCTCATAATTAAAGCATGATAGGTGCAGGACTCAGCCAATAAAAATATCAGGAGAAGTCAGTGGTACCATGATGTTTTGATACATTAGGTAGAAATTATTGCTTGAACTAACTTTTACATTCATTGAACTTTCCAGTGGGGTTAAGCAAGTATGATAAAATGGGCCAAGTTATCTCATCACCTTGGACTTGGGGCTCAACTGACAATTTTATATAAACCCTTTTATTGAGATGCCTGGATGGCTCAGTCAGTTGAGTGGTTGCCTTCAGCTCAGGTCATGATCCCAGGGTCCTGGGATCGAGTCCCACATTGGGTTCCTTGCTCAGTGGGAGGTCTGCTTCTCTCTCTGCCTCTGCCTGCCACTCTGCCTGCTTGTGCTCTCTCTCTCTCTGACAAATAAACAAAACAACAACAATAACAAAACCTTTCTACTAATACCAAGAGTACCTTGTTCATGTGGCATTTGAGTAGAAGTTGTTTCAGAGAAATGAATTTCCCAGAGAACTAGAGTTGAGGGAAATGAAGAAAAGCCACATTATGGTGCACTGTTTGCCTGGCATAGTGCTCGATGTGTAATAAACCTGGACTTATTCAGTCCTTCAATAGCTATAAGAACTAAGTATTAATATATGAATTAAAAAAAATTACAGAGAAGAAAGTGGAACCCCAAGAGATTAAGTAACTTGTCTAAGAGCACAGTGTAGGCAAGGGCTGAATCTTCACCCAGATCTGAGTTTGCCTCTATTGTCTTATGCAACCTTTCTTAATTTTTGCGATTCTGCACGATCCTATTTATAGGTATTGTCATAAACTCTCTTCACAAAGGATATTAAATATTTTTCAAGCTGTTCTTGTTAACCCAGTGTTGTCATATGAATCATAGCCCCTCAGGGACTTTTGAAGTATGAAGGATATTTGTCCTGGAGCCCCATCTGTAGTGTTTTTGAGCTCTTGGGTCTATTTTTGATCAGTTTTCTGTCTCTGTGCTCATCAACAGGCTTTCAGCTGTCACTTCTTATTCCTCTCTCTGTGACTGTCTCTCTCAAGCTAGCAACTACCATCCAGTTCCAATTTTTCAAAGTTGAATGTCCTGACAACTACAAAACCAGACAACCAAGCCTGATGGAACCATGTCTAAAAGAGGTATTTTTAGGATCTGAGGAGTCTGGACCATGAACTACAGGTATCTCCTGCTTCTCGAAAGTTTGTTTTACACCATTCATGGTCAGGAAAGACCCATGTTAGTATCTGTTTTTGTTAATGAAAGAAATCCGAAGAACATTTTTCTCTCTTAGGAAAAAAAAGGCAGAAAGCGCAAAGAGCCTCCAGTGTTTGTTCCGCACGGAGCCTCTGCAGAGGCAGCTCCCTCAGAGCAGCAGAGACGGTGGCCCCGCCAACTCCTTCTCCTCTCAGCATCAAACGCCTTCTCTCCATTTATTCTGTGCTTCATTAATAAGCTGTATCCCAAGGTATCAGGAAAGCCCAAGAGAGCCTCTTTGTTGGGTCTGGGAAGGCGCAGAAAATGGTCTATGTAAATTAATGGCAATTGATTCTTCGCTTTATACCATTTTCGCTTACCAAAGTCTTCGTGGGAACTCTCTACTTTCAAATAGTGGGGAAATCTGTAATTATTTCAGCTGGTCACAGACGCCTTTGCTTCCTCTCTGTTTCCTTAACTGGATTCTGTAGAATTGAGATCCCTGGATAAGGGAACTGCAGAAAACTGAGAGTTTATCAACTTTATCTTTGGGACAGTTTGGAAAAATATCACTGTAACTAATCTTTCCTTAATATTTTCTTTCTTTCCTGCTTTCTGAGCTTGTCCCTTTTTCTACTCCCTTGTCCATCTATTCCATGTACACAGATTAAGAACTGAAGAAATGACATTCCTTAGTGTCTGAGAAATACAGAAAAATACCAGATGAATAGAATGTTGATTCTGAGGGAGACAAGAGGAGTTCTAGCTTTTTGGGGGGGGGGTTGCGGGGGTGGAATTTGGCCTTAATTTCTTTGCTACTGGCGATGTCAGAGTTGAATGTGTGACCTAATATTCTTTTCAGAGACTAGAGTTAAAGGGGATACTCGTATCTAGCTCGTGGAGCTATTGTGACAATTAAATGGGAAAGTAGCTAGCACATTGTAAGATGTTATCAAATGTTACTGAATAGTATTGAATGCCATCTGGGAAAATACTATGAACTTGATTTGAAATTAGAACTTTTCCAGGGAGAATGCAGGGGAGTGTTTCTTCCTGAAACTTTCTTCCATCCACATACAGATGTGCATAGGAGCAAGAGGCTGTGTATTTGAAAGGCTGTGGAATGGGGAGTATAACTAGGGTTATTGCTCACCTCCCCAACTGTGGCCGCAATAGGCCTTGAAGGGTGGTAATATCTGATTTCTTTCTGTATTGCCAGCTTTCAGCACAGTGCTCATGACAGTTAATACACAATAGGTGGTTTTTTTTTTTAGTTTAGTTTTTTTTTTTTTTTTTTTTTGAATGGGTGAATGGATGGTTGGGAGAATGGAGGTGGTGAAGAAATGTGTTGTTGCCAGAAGTCAAATGTGCTCAGGAGAACCAGTCTCTTATTTAATAAGCTCTCCTGTGGATAGGACATGGCAAGAATGGTGAATTCAAGTGTGTTTCGATGAGACGCTCAATGCCACGGTGAGGTATTCTGGTGTACTTTAGGAGCCATGATGGGATCTGTTTTTGTTTGTTTTACTTCATTTTTGAAACTTATTTTATTTCTCTCAAGGCATTACTTTAAAATAAAAATGAAGTAGAACACTGCTATAAAGTAGACTTATTACATAAATTGAGATACAGAGCTACCTAATTCCAATCCCTGAAATATAGCAACCACATGCAATAAAAGCCCAATAGAACTGCCCTGAAGCCTAGTATTACTTTTGTTCCTCAATCCTAGAATTTTATATATATACACACACACACACACACACACACACATACAAATATGTATTTTTTTTTTTTTTAAAGAATTCTCTTTACAAAGAAAAGCCTCTGCAACAGAGGATTTAAACACCAGTAATAAAGATGGATGCTGGCAGGGATTTCATTTCATCACTGTTACCCTCATTATAAATTAAAAAAATATATTTTATTGCTTCCTCTAGACATAGCATTTTACTATATGCCACCCTCTGCCTCATGGCACAACCTCTATAAATTCAATAAACTAATACAAAGTTGAAGTCATTAAAACCATTTAATAGTTCCTAAGACATATATAACTACAATGTTTATAGTATGCATGAGGAGATTTAGAAACATCACAGAAGTTCAAGATAATGGTAAACATTTTTATTAGGAGGAAAAATTCTTTGTGTTGTTGAGTGATTTCTAAGTTTCTCCCAGTTTATTTTCTTTACTCTTTTCTATAAACCTTACAAAGTTTTAGGAATAGGATCACTTTTATTAGAGCTAAAGGAAGTCCCAGTACTTCTGTAAACTATGCTGCTTTAGGCACATATAGCAGACACTGGCAGTTACCTATGCAATATCCATTTCCTTTCTTTCATTTCCTTGCTAGGGTAGCCCTAATATTGTTTAAGGCAAAAATGTGCTCCATGAAACATTCACCTTCCCTGCCCTTGCACTAACATGAAACATTCACCTTCCCGGCCCTTGTACTAAGGGGCCATGTGAACCAGCTCTTATCAATGACACTGAGTAAAATTCTGGGGAGCGTAAACTTTTGCTTTTGGGTAAACTTTTGCTTTTCCTGACTGTTTTGTGGTGAACATTTGTGTTTCCCCCAAATTCATGTGTTAAGCCCTAGCCCCCAGAGTGATCGTATTTGGAGGTGGGGACTTTGAGGGACAGTGGTTTAGATTAGTTCATGAGACTGGCATCCTCATGGGAGGATTAATGCCCTCGTAAGAAGAGGAAGAGACAGACCTCCCTGCCCTCACTGACTGTGCATACCTTGATGTTAGACTTCCCAGCCTCCAGAACTGAGAAAATAAATATCTGTGTTTGAATCACAGAGTCTATTGAATTTTGTTATAGCAATCTTAGTAGTCCAAGATAGTGAAGGAAGAGGATGTATGAGGCTGTTGCCATCCTTGCCCACTTCTTTCAGTTTCAAAGACAGGTGAGATGTCCAAAGCTAAAGCAGACAGCTTGCAATCATAGAGTGACAAGTGCAGAATAAAATCCAACATATTAAGGATGGTAGGGCAGAAAGAGAGGAAGAACTTGGGTTCTTGATGGCATTTTGGAGCCCTTAGCATGTTGTAATCATCTGCTTTCAGCCTTCTTGTTACCTGGGAAAAGGTAACCATTATTTATTGAAACTACTGCAGGATGGGTTTCCTGCTCATTGCAGCTTAAAGCATTCATAAAAGTGAGAAATGGCTATGGTTCATTAATACTCAACTTTTCTGTTTCCACATAGATGATTCAATTTTTGTTTCTTAGCAATTTCGCCAAGCAGCTGGATGTAATATCAAAAAGAAGTCTCTTCATTAACTCAATCTTTTCAACAAGTACATTTTTAAAGGCATAACTAGGTAGACTCCCTCAAAGGAGGAATTGTTTAAGTCCCAAATATTCTTTAATACATTTTCTAAGGAACTTACTGAACGTAGTAACAACCTTTGCAGACACATTTCTTAAGGCTTTTGTTTCTTTGGCTACTCCTTTGCAGATGATACCTGCATAAAAAATGTGCTTTTATCAGCACCTGGGAGACTGTATTTTCTGGCAGTCTTCAACCACTAGAAAGAGTCTCTGTAATGAACCGATAGAATGGGGTTGATTTTGTTTGTTGCTTTGAAGGCTCAGACATTAAAGTATCTGAAAATGCAATTCAAATACTTGCATTTACTTATAAATTATTTGTAGCAGTCACCGCAGGACCGCATTTCACCAACTTCTTACCTATACTTTGCCTGTCTGTGTATTTAATGACACTGACTGTCTTCCCGTAGTTGGCATTTGCATGGCCGTCTTTCATTTTATAACTGAGAATGCTTATTGATATGTGTTGTTCATTTTAAGTATCACCACAGCATTTTCCCTGGTTTAGCTCTAATCATCTCATGTGGCACAGATCATCATCGAGTCCTGGGTGCACCAAGGCAAGGACTGAGGTACTAGCCTTGGGACAATGGAGCAACTGTACTCTTTGGGAATTTAGCTCTTCTCTCTTTTTAGATCACACTGGAGTTTTGGTTTTTGTTAAGTCGTAACTACTCAAATTCTTGAGTGTTTAGATTATACACTCCAAATACTTAGTAGAGACATCTGGGCTGCACAGAACCAACCAACCAACACCAACCAACCAACTGACCAACCAACAAAACAAACAGACAAAACTCTTTGACTTACATAGATAATCAGTTCAATGCAAAGTTATGTAATAGGACACATTTCTTGTCAGTGTCCTTTCCATTGATTTATTATGTGGGTTTTTTTTTTTAATAAAACTGTAGAGCCTAGTTGTTTAGTTTTTCATGTTATTTGGAGCTTTATAGTCTAAATCCTTGTACATATTGTGTTCCTGCCCAAGAAAACATGTCTTTTGTCTCATTCATTCAGCATTCCTGCCTTGATTAAATGTCACATTGAAGGGGAACTGGGCATGCCATTTTAAATAATGTCTTAACATACTTATCTTGCAAAATTATTTAATTCATAAAAAAGTGTGATTCTTTATTCAAAATAATTTATAGCCACTGGGGGGTAGTAATGTAAGATATTAATAATGTTTATAGCTTGTGGAAGTATTTGAAGAATGAGGTGCATTCTTGTTTTCCCACAAATATTTGATAGATGGGTCATTTCCTGAGTTATCTTAAAATGGTTGAATTTGCCTTAATGATTTCACACAGCTCCTGACCAATGGGAGAAATAAAATTATAAAAACTATTTTTAAAGATGACATATTGAGCCATAGAGAGATTTATCTACTCTCATTTTTTTTTTCAAGGTCACACAACAACTTGTTGGTATAAATGGAACTGCATTTACCCCATTTTCAATTTAGCATGTTACCTGTAAATTACTACAGATTTTATGGTTCTATTTCCTTGTCATGACCAATATTTATTGTGAAACAGTCAAGGTGAGATTTTCAATTCTATCAGTGAGCAATTGCATGGAAACCCACTGGATTGGCTAAAAGGTGAGGAATCAGAGTCAGCCCCAAATGGCTAGATTGACCATGCAACAATTTCCTCTTAAATGTGATCATCCGTAGCCAGACTCTTGTTAAATATAAATCAATGTTATTTAAATAGCATCCCAAAAGAACACCGTACCCCATTCTAAAGGCATTTGTCTTCAGCTGGATTGATACCTAATGAGCTTATACTCTGATGAATAAGACCATTGGAGGATTTGCTATAGATTTTGGTGTGCAAACAGTAGTCATTTGAATTCACATAACATATAGGCTTAAAAAACAGTCTTTTAACTGAAACCCAGATAAAAGAAAATAATTTTAAGCTCTAGTGTCAGGAGAGCAGTAGAGGAGTGGCCTGAAGGAGCAGAAGAGTCTTGTGAAACTTGAGTGTGTGGCCTGTGCCAATGCTCCCTGCCATTTACACATTTCCACTTTTGTTGCTATAAAGAAGATAACCAAAGATGGCCATTTGTCAACTCCTGAAGAAAACTTTAAGGAGGTGATTATGCATCATATAAAAGAATTTTCTTTTTTTTTATCTTTAAAGATTTATTTAGAGAGAGAGAGAGAGAGAAGGAGAATGAGCAGGGGGAGGGGCAGAGGGAAAGAATCTCGAGGAGGAGACTTCCTGCCGAGCCTGGAGCCTGATGTGGGGCTTGATCCCACAACCCGTGAGATCATGACCTGAGCTGAAACTAAGAGTCAGTGGCTCAACTGACAGGGCCACTCAGGCATCTGTATAAAAGGATTTTCTAAGCATTATTCAGTCAGAGGAAAAAAAAAATCACTCAATTTAAGAAAGGGAAATATATAGAATTGCTTTCAAGGTTGAAAAACCCAGTTGGTTAAAGTTTTGTAATATATAAAACGCCATAATTCTTCTTTTCCTATGTTTGTCCTTTTGATGTGGATTTATTAGGAAAATCTATAGGTTATCAGACTATTGTCAGCAGTAGTAAATGCCTTCAAATGGTTGAATCATTCTTCTGAATTCTATGCTATTATTTTGAAGCTGAGACTCATGCACAGGAAAAAGGATCCAAAGATCTCTGTATTTAACTTTTAGTCCTTATGACTGAAAACATGGAAAAAAACATGGGTCTAAATTAGTACTGGGCTGATTTCTGCTTTCTTCTGTTTAGAAGATCCTGTAGAGGATCCACTTTTCCCATTTGTTGCTTTCAAACTTCAGAAATAAGGAGCAAAGGGTCTTTCTTTCCCTTTCTTATTGTGGGTAAAAAGCGAAAGATACTTTGAAAAGCATTTGATTTAAGCAGGACTCTTCTATATTCCGGATGCTCTTTGTCTTACACAATAGGGTTTGAGTATGTTATGTGTGTCCTGATTAGTATTTCTGATTAGGACATAGATAATCATCTGAAGTAAGTGCTGCTGGATATTTTTGGAGTTCACATAAATATACATGAGTGTGGATGGCAGGAAAATAGTAAATAACAATGCAACGCTGAGTGATTAGAGTCTAATATGCTATGTTGTCAGGGAAGAAATGTGGGTTCAATTTCCAGTTGTAGCCTCTTATAACTCACCCAAATTTTAGTGCAATAGGGACTGACCCTGTACAAATGTGTGTTTGGTGTTTTGCTACCAAACCAGGAAAAGAATCAGATTTCTAATTCCAGAATTATTCTTATCCTTCAATGTTTATTTGTGTTTTGAAGTCTGTGATCATTTATACTGATGCCTTCCTGGTGGATGTGCCTAAAGGTCTTCCGAAGAAGAAAGAGAGGAAGATAGAAAAACGATACACAAATAAATAAAAATATATTGCGTTCACTAGACTGAGAGATTAATCATGTCGTAACTTCGAAAATGAGAAAACATTTTAAAGTTCTCACTTCTTTTTCAATCCATCTTTATGCCAGGTGGCAAACAACCTCCCTGTGATCTTTGTCTATTATTCTCCTGCCTGTGTCGCCTGTGCAGCCTGGCTTTCCTTTGTGGACTCATAAACTGGCCCCCTCTCCCTGTCCCCCTGTCCACAGCCATTTCCCTTAAAGTGGCATTAAGGACGGGGCTGTGCATTCTTCTGTTTACTTTATCGGTGGCGAAGCTGAGATGTAGAGATGAAGGCATGGCTCTTGAGTTATGGCCTGACTCAATGTCAAAGACAAGAACTCAGGGCTTTCTAATTCCCAGCCGTGTGAAATACCAGCTTTTATTTTCTCTTCATCTCAGCTTCATAGTCTCTTCTGTAAATCAGGCCCCGTGGCCTTACCACAGCGCCGGCCGCCAAACACCTGCACTTAACACCCCGTATATGGGCTGTCAGGACTCACAGAACGAGAGTCTAAAATAAATGGTCTGAAGCTTGCTTCAGAGAAGAAAAACGGACCCCGTGATTTTAATTCCCATTCCCTTCCCAAAGTCCATCGACGTAACGGAAGGAATGTAAACCCGTGGAAAAATCTCTATGTGTTTCAAAGCAAGGGAAGAATGCCTCTCCCCCAACCCCCACCCCAACGTGAGAGGAATCACGGTAAAATAACCTGTAAGCGACAGCAGGTTCCAGAAGGGGATTTGACCGATCTGTGAATCAGTGTGTAGGAGTGAGTAAAGCTGCCTTGGGGAGTAAGTGGATGCCGTCCTAAGTGGAGCGTGGGGCTGAGAGCTGTGCAGGGAGAAGGCAGGAGCACACCCTCGAGAAGTCAGGGCGGAGAGCAGATCCCAGTTCTCTCAGAAACTGAGGTTACGCGAGCGTCAGCAGACAAGGGTAGGCTCGGCGCGCGTTCTCTGCCAATGTCTGATACAGAAAGAATGATGAGCTGCGCTCGGGCTAGACCAGAGGCCCAATACCTTTTGTAGAACTGGGAGGGATCTTGCAGGGTTTCAAAGTCAGAGCCCGTCTAACAGTTTTCAGATACACAGGGATCTCTTACTAAATGCCAAGGCCTAGTGGACCATCTCCTTGTTAGTTCTAGCTTCAAGGTTCTCAGCCCCAGAGCTGGTCTGCAGGGGAGTGGGGGTAATGGCTGTGAAGGCGACAGGCTGTGCAGGCCTCCTGGCTGAGTCTCAGTGGGCTGGGCTAGGTTTCTCTTCCAGCAAGTTGGAAACATTGCTCTGACCTTAAATTTCTTTGCTCAGGGCACACAAGGCTGAGATTCTGGCTGATGTTGAAATCTGTTTATAGCCTTCCAATGCTTAATACCGACAGGCCTCCCTTCAGGTAAAGTTCTATTAAACCTGCCCGGTTGGATCCCATTTCATCTCAACAACTTCAGCTTCCTTCTTGACCTCTAAGGAAGTCGTCAACAGCTATAAGCTTCCTGACCAGAGATACAGTCCGGGATCTGCATCTGTAATTTATTTTCTCCCAGGAGGACGGTCATGTAGTCTTATAGGAAATTTTTTGGCACCTGGTCTAGGAACAATGGTTTTTACATGAAACATAAAAACATTTTATATAAAACATTAAAAAAAATTTCTCTGTGAAGTGGAAAAGTTATACCATGGATGGCACCAAAGGGAACTTGTGGCAATTTTTTTGTGTTTTCCTGCTAATCCCCAGTAAGAGTGAGATGAACATAGCAGATGGTTCTGCCCATGTCTTGCTTCTAATAAGAGAATTCAAATCTGTTAGAAAAGGGAAGGCAATATACTCTCGCTCTTTTTGAGACTGAAGGGTAAACTGCACTTGATCTTAGCCAAAAGGCCAAGAAGCGATGAGACTGAAGGGTAAACTGAAAAGAAACCCCTTATCACAGCTGTAGAGACCCTGACCCAAGGCTTCCTCTGGCCATCCCCACCTTCTGCCTCCTCACAGACAATCCAACTCTGATCTGTGGAAACAGACATGGCAAAGCCAAAGTCTCCTTCTTTCCCTTATATGGACCACAAAGCATTTACAAAGAGAACAAGACATTCTTTTAAAAAAGTCTCTTTTCCTAATTCCAGACAATAGACTGTTCTTTCCTCCTGTCCAACCACCAACAGTCTCCCACATTTTAAGGATGAATAAAGTAGAGGAAAATCAACAGACATATAAAAAAAGTCTCAGCCCTTCATCAGAAAGGGATTTAAAGAATCAGAGCAAAAATCTCCCTATGAAGTAAACTTACTACATGGAACTGGAGATAACTTCAGAAACTTTATTTTGTATTTTTGAAAGAGTTTAAAAGGCCATTGCAGCTAAGAAAAGGGAGTAGTTTAAGGAAAATATGATAAAAAAATGGCCTCATGCTTTATCATATAAAAATACAACAGTGATCTTCCCTACACTCTGAATTTTATCAAAAAAATATTTCCCAGGGGCGCCTGGGTGGCTCAGTGGGTCAAAGCCACTGCCTTCGGCTCAGGTCATGATCCCAGTGTCCTGGGATCGAGCCCCGCATCAGGCTCTCTGCTCAGCAGGGAGCCTGCCTCCTCCCTTCTCTCTCTGCCTGCCTCTCTGGCTACTTGTGATCTGTCAAATAAATAAATAAAATCTTTAAAAAAAAATATTTCCCTCCCCCAACATACAATAATGAACAGATGCAACAACTGTATGCAATCAAGGTAGGTAAACGTGAACTCTAGAACACAGATGACGACGTTATTAACGATGAATTAAAAAAGAATCATGATGAACATACTCAGGAGATTGAATATAAGGTGACTTCCAGAGAGAGAAAGAGAACTTAGACTGAAGAAACAACAAAGAAAAAAAAATCAGAGTTTTCCCAGGCTTAAGAGAGACTTGAATCTTCATTTCAGTTATGCAATTGGTAAAAAATTAGCTAAAACAATCCATGTTTGGAGAATCTTGTTGAAATTTCTGTATCCAGGCAGAACATTCTAGTGACTGTCAATTGAACTTTCCCTTGGAAATATTCAGTTCCAAAAGATAATGAACCAACACTGAATTTTGCAGCAAAAATCACTGTGACCCAAGTATTGTCTATCTGTCTGAAGATTATTCATGTGCAAGGGTAATAGAAAGGCATTCTGAGAGATGGAAGAAATCAGAAAGCAAATTACCAATGTGCTGTTCTTGAAAAGATAAATCAATAAAATGTTTGTAACTTACAGAGAAATGCATTGAAATTAAGAACTCATGAATGAGAAAGCCGGAGAAATTTTAAAAAATGGCAGTGAGAAACAAAGCCCATAAAACACAGATGTAAAGCTTGATAGTTATTACGATTATAGGATTATTGAAAAAATAGATATCCAATGGAAGAAATAGTAAATAATATCTTTAAATTATTCCAGAATTTTCTGGGTGGTATGGTAAAGACTGTTCATTGCTCGGTAGAATCCATGCAGCCCATGGACCCCACAAGTGGGTGCTGGGCCCATACTGGCCTACATGGTTACATGATGCTTAGCTCTTAAGGGTTTCTGTGGCCATGTGACTCATCTTTTTGTAAAAGAAGGAGAGCAGAAGTGATAGATTCCACTGGTAGGTCTGGAACTTAAGACATGAGGCATGCCCTTTCTGACATGGAAGTGATTCCACTGGTAGGTCTGGAACTTAAGACATGAGGCATGCCCTTTCTGACATGGAAGTGATCCAGCTTTAACCATGAAGGTGGCAACAATGCCCAAGGGGATGGGGGGCCATGCATCGGAAGGAACTTGAGCTCCCCATTAAATCATGAGCAAGGCTGTTCTGCTGACCTGGTCCATTCGGACGTAGTCTGTTATGCGAGTGAGAAATAAACTTTCTTAATCCATTTGCCATTGGTGTAACATGTTAGTTTACCCTGACATAAAAAAGGTCATGTGAAAGGAAGGAAAAAGTGCATAAAACAATGCACAAAACTATTCATGTGGATAAAAGGTATAGTCTAAACATGTAATTCATTACAACATTCTGACCATCTTATACATATTGCTGTGCAGCTTGATTTTTGTAAGAACTAGTATTTTTGGTTATTTTTCCATGCCGGTATACAAAGAGTTACATATAATTTGTAACTTTCTTTCTTTTTTTAAGATTTATTTATTTATTTGAGAGAGAGAGAATGGGGGCAATGGTAGAGGGAGAGAGAGACTCCTGGATCAGACTCCCCACTGAGCATGGAGTCCCACACAGGGCTCGATCCCAGGACCCTGACATGATGACCTAAGCCAAAATCAAGAGCTGGCCACTTAACTGACTGAGCTACCCAGGCACTGTAATTTGTAACCTTCAAATAGTACACTGTAGTTCGGTGGTTCCTTGATGTATTTAATTCTACTTTCCTCTATGTGAGCATTTCATTTTTTTCCCCTAATAGTTGGCCACTACAAATAATTCTATAATGAAATGTCTCATACACATGAGTGAGAATTTCTGTAGAATAGATATTCTAGAGTGGAATTTTTGGTTTAAGAGTATATACTTATGAGATCCCAAAATTGAACTCTGGAGACTGGCAAGAGTTAGAGGCAAGTGTTCTAGGTGGTTCTCCTTGCAGCCCACCATTTGCCCTGCTGATATTCATGGTTGACTTGAGTCAAGAGCCAGTGTAACTCAAGATTTTTCTCTCTTGGCTTGGTTGGGGCCCAGTGATGTTTTCTTGGCAGACTCAGCTCTACTTCTGATCCTGTTGGCTGTAGGCTCCTAAGTGAATGCTGCACCTTCCATCAGTTTCCTCAGTGGATTTTCCCCCAGCCTCTGTGGCAGGGTCACTTCATCTTGCTATGGTGGTCTCCATGACTAGATGGTGATTCCTACTTGGCGTCCACACCACTTTGGACCTGAGAATGGACTAAGAAGGCCAAGCCTTCTGCTAGATAATGCTGTACCTCTAGTCTGCTGTGGTAACACCCCTGGTGGGATTGGATTTCTAAACAGGTGTGGGGCAACAGCTCCCCTTTAGACTTCATTATCACCCCAAATTCCATAATGTCTCCCCCTCTTTGACCTAGAGCCCAGGAATGGCAAAACAGGCCACCCATCTGATCATTTTAACCCACACCCCTCTTTCTCTCTCTCTCTCTCCCTCCCTCCCTCACATATTCCTCCTACCTGGATAGGGCAGGTTTCCTTTCATTTTCCCTGAGCAGTATCTTCCAGCTTCCAGATTCCTGCTAAGCCTCACCAGACGTCAGGTAGACCTCCTCTAGTTAGAAAAGAATGTTTTCCAACTTTGGTCATCATATGCTATAAGAGGGAGGTGAAGGAATTTGGGAAATATTTAGCAAGATATTATCCTGACTTGCCAAACTATTCTTTGTTATACATTTCTATTTTGACAACTTTGCATTTCCTTAATCTTTCTTTTTAAACAAGTGTGAATGTTGTCCTGGACAGATAGACACTTAGAGAGGAAAAAGGCAAAAAGTCTTGTGTTTTGAAAGGCAAAAGAGGAAAGTGCGTTAAAAATTATATGCATATGTGTGTGTATATCTCTGATTTCAGTTTGAGAGTTCCTGCTAATGTATTCCAAAAATGTTTTTCTATTTTAAAGTCCCTTTTATAGTATGTAAGTGTGTCTTTTTCCATGCTTTTGTCAAACCATCGACATTATCATTTATCCCCTCCCTCCCTTCCTCCCTTCCTTTTTTCTTCCTTCCTTTTTTACTTTTTGTCAATCCAATAGAGAAAAAAATATCTAACTTCTTTTAGTTTTTATTTCTTATCTCTAGAAGTACTGTCACTTTAATTTTTTTTGGTTATTTTTATTTTCTTATATATCTTTCTTTCTTCTGTTAATGGCATGTGACTATCTCTTCCTAATTTCTGACTGGGTTATTTTGCTTTTCTCATCAATGCAAATTTCTTATTGATTATATGAGGATGTTAAACATGTCAACACTCATGGCAGTGCCTAACAGCTAGCAAGCACATGATACAGGTTGTGTTGGGGAAATCCAATGAAAACCCAAATCTTCCAACACAGAAAACTTCTCCACAAAGGTAGTAGAAAAAGGAAACGGTTTTGTTATTGAAGAAGCATCAAGCTAGAATGCAATGCACATCACAGGCAATCTGCTAAGAGACTGCACAAACAGAAAGGAAACTTACCCCTTACACTGCTAAGCTGATTCAAGCCATTCTGTACATATTCTCAAGATAAACAATAAGCTAGACCTGAAGCTGGTGGGCTGAAGAGCACCATCTGTCACACACAGTTTATCCTGGATTCACCTGGTAATTGCAGTGACCATCAATGCTAGCTAATTGGCTTTATCCAGAAGAAAAACAAGCTTTTTCACAGCTTTATGACAAGGGTAGCTTTGCAACTTGGAGCAAGGTGCTTACGAAAGGTAGGCGCTAGCCTCCCAAGGAAATAGGGGTGCTCTCTCCCTTGATGATTACATTTCAAATAGATGGCTCCCAGGTCCTTGAGAAAGACAGTCTTGGATCATAAAGCTGACAAAAGGCCTATCTAGTTTTCAAAAGGATTTATATATATATTTCAAAGAGATGAGAAAGTACCCTACAATTACAAGTGTTCTAAAGTCAGTGCTCTAAGAAAAAAGAGAGGAAGAAAATCTTTTATTTTCAACTGGGAGCATGACGCTCCTTACTTTTAATTTGTATTTGTCCTTAGGGTTGATGATAGTATATTATTGCTATTTGAATGTTCTTTTTATGTTAGAAATATTACATTTTACTTTAAACTCAGTGAGAACAAATTAAAACAAAACAGAAACAAAACTAAAAAATGCTGACCTTTGAGGCCTTTCCCAGTCTGGGAACTGTTACTGTTCAGATCTCATCTGGATGACTCTCCCCGGTTACTCCCCACCTGCTGCAGGGGAATATATACCCGGACTCTGTTCTGGCTCTTGTCTCTGCCTGAAACACCGCCCCCCCCCCAATATGTGCAGTTTTATTCCTTGTCATTTTAAAAAGATTTTATTTATTTATTTGACAGAGAGAGAGAGAGAGATCACAAGTAGGCAGAGAGGCAGGCAGAGAGAGAGGGAGGAAGCAGGCTCCCTGCTGAGCAGAGAGCCTGATGTGGGGCTTGATCCCAGGCCCCTGAGATCATGACCTGAGCCGAAGGCAGATGCTTAACCCACTGAGCCACCCAGGTGCCCCATCCTTGTCATTTTTTAAATGACACTTTCTTATTGAAGGTTACCTTGACCACTCTATTGAAAATGACATATTCCCACCCGTCCCACTTCTCCCACCCAGAACTCCCCATTCCTCTCCTTGCTTTATTGTTATCTATAACATTTAACATCTCTTAATGGACTAGAAACTTGACTATTTATATGGTTTGTTGTCTTGTCTCTTCCCTCTCGTTAGAAGGTACTGTTAGAGATACACAGGATTTTGTCTGTATTGTTCACTGCTCTGTCTCTAGGGCCAAGTAAGCTCTCGATAATATTTTGGAAGGGATGAGAAAATTAATAAATACACATTGACGTTTTCATTGATTTTTCATTATGTCCACAGGGTGTTTCATATGGAAACATTTTCACTGTTATGTAGCCAAATCTATCAATCTTTTCTTTTACGGTGTCTCAGTTTCACATCTTAGAAAAGGTTTTTCGACATAGTAAGATCTCTTATCATAAGAAAGAAAAGGGGCTGTCATGGAAAACTGGTAGAATCTGAATGAAGTTTGATGATTAGTTAACAGTTCCATACTGGCATTTCAGTAATTAGTTTTGACTAATGTACCATGGCAATATCAGATGTTAACAGTAGAAGAAATTGGGTGAGGGGTTTACAGTTTGGGGGGGGTCTCTGTATTATGTTTCTGTAAAATTACAATTACTTAAACTAAAAAGTTTATTTAAAAATGTATCCTTGGGGGCACCTGGGTGACTCAGTGGGTTAAAGCCTCTGCCTTCGGCTCGGGTCATGATCCCAGGGTCCTGGGATCAAGCCCCGCATCAGGCTCTCTGCTCAGCAGGGAGCCTCCTTCCCCTTCTCTCTCTGCCTGCTTCTCCGCCTACTTGTGACCTCTCTCTCTCTGTCAAATAAATAAAAAATATCTTAAAAAAAATGTATCCTTGGGTTGCCTGGGTGGCTCAGTGGGTTAAAGCCTCTGCCTTCGGCTCAGGTCCTGATCTCAGGGTCCTGGGATTGTGCCCGCATCGGGCTCTCTGCTCAGCGGGGAGCCTGCTTCCCCCTCTCTCTCTGCCTGCCTCTCTGCCTACTTGTGATCTCTCTCTGTCAAATAAATAAGTAGAATCTTTAAAAAAAATAAAAAATAAAAATGTATCCTTTCTTTGATCATTTTATAGTTTCAATTTTAACTTTAGACTTTAAGACTACCCTGGAATAACTTTCTTGTTGTTCTTATATTGTGTGAAGTAGAAGACATTTATCTCTTTCTCTTTTGGATAGTCATTTGTTATTCTTTGAAATGCTGCTATATAACATATATTCAGCAAGGGAAGTACACTCATTTTCTAAATGTCTCAACTCTTCTCATATATTTATTCTTCCAGATTAATTTTATAATTGGGTCATCAAGTTGTATAGAAATTCCAATTGTTATTTTGATTGAGATTACATATGTACAGGATAGATATTTTTGCTAGACTCTTACTGCATTAAATTAATATACTTAATATTCTTTATATACATAGAGCTGTTATAATCAATAATAAAAAAGGATATGCAAAGTACATGAACAAGCAAGTTAACTGATGAGAAACAGAATAATCAATAGCATACAGAAATTATATAAGAAATTTCAAGCTGAAGAATCATCAATAAAATACAAATTAAAAAAGTGTCAGCACTGTTTTGTTTTTTTCCAAGTATGAGCAATAATGCCTGGCTCCTGCAAAGATGTAGTTAAATCTGGTCTCATATGTTGTTGGCAGGAAAGTAAATTTTGTAGGATCTTTCTGGAAAACAAATTGGTAATTTCTTTCAAATTCTCAACATTTTGAATACTCTTTTATCAAGTATATCTATTTTTGAAGATCCCTCAAAGGAAATAATCATGGAAAATACAAATTGTAAAAACATCTCCCACAATACTGCTTTGTAATAGTGATGATAACCCAGTTTTACATTAGGGCATTGGCTGAATAAAATTTGTTATATATGTACAGTGGAATCTCTGTCTACATATATACAGGCTCATACCATGATAAGCTGACCATAACTTACTTAGTAGGAGTACTATGAGGTTTATTCATATGTGAGGGAGAAACAGCATACATAGATCTTTCATGGACTGAAATAAGAAAAGATTTTTAAAAAGGCAAATTTGCTTATGGTCTCTAGAACAGAATCTCATTTGTCTCCTTGGGTAAGCTGAATGACTGAAAGCTATCAAAGAGGACCATGTGTCTTTGAGCAAACCTACAGTTACCAGGAAAGACAATTTCAATTATTTGTGGCTTCTCTGAGAAACCTTGTGATTCAGACATGGGGTATCAATGATGTATGTGGATCTGTTGGCTGTGGATGTTTCAGTCTCACCATTAAGTCAACCTCTGATTCCAGGGATCTTGAGCTGACTGAGAAATTTTTTTTTTTTTTTTTAAATGCACCACAATCAAGGGGAGGTTGTGTTGGGATAACAATTACTTAACAACAGTCAAGCACCTGGGCGTCAGATAGTAGAGAAGCAAGGAGTATAGGGACAACAACAGAAATGTTGGAACCCACTTCATAGCCAATATTCTAGTTGGGTTAGGCCTACCTAGAGAGTAGTTCCATGGGTTAGTTTGGTTAATCTTAGATAACCAGTGTCTCTCTCCCTCTTTTTTTTTTTTTTTTGTTTTTTTTTTTTGTTGTTGTTGTTGACTAGTTGAAATCCTTTCCTTGAAATGTTCACCCAGTTGCAACAACATTGATGGTTAATTGTATGGACTCTGTATTGACTGGCCAACATAAGTCATCAAGAACACGTGGATTACACAGGACTTCTTTATGACCTTTATGCTGGTTCAGACCAATTTATGATGGTCTGACCCCTAGAGTTTGAGCCATTTCATTTCCTACCTGTTGGCAATCAGAAATCTACTTTAGCTCATATAGTTTTGTTCATGAATTCCTATCCATAGCAGAATTTTTTTTGTAATCTAGGGAAATTAAAAATCTCTGAATCCTTTTAAAAATTAATATGTTGTGTTCTTAATGCGTGATGAGCAACAGGAGTAGTGATGGGTGGGTGGTGGTGGCAGTTCAATTGTGTATGCTAAGCATGAGAGGGCCATCTGTTAATGCAAGAGTATTCCTCGGGGTATACAATGAGGGGACATAAATGTATTGTTTACGGTAATAGGTCAGTACCAATTCCTCTCTGGACTTAATTAGCCTCATTGTGGAGGACCATTACCTTAGGTGAAATTAAATAGATCATTAGGTCATGTACTAATTTCTAAATAGCTTTTTCATAAAATAACTTAACTATAGCCATTCTTATCTCTAATGTTTCTTAAGTTCCTTTGAAGCTCAGGGAGATATTAGTACCAGCAATTAGTAACACAGGACTAAAGTCTAATTAAAATATATCAATGTTCATAATATTCCTGTGCTGAATTTTTCTTAAGATTTATTTTAGAGAAAGAGAGAGAGAGAAGAGCACGAGTAGGGGAGGGGCCGGGGGAGAGGGACAGAGAGAGAGAGAATCTCAAGCACATTCTGCGCTGATCGTGGGGCCTGATGCAGGGCTCCACCTCACCACCCGAAGATCATGACCTGAGCCGAAATAAGAGTTGACTGCTTAACCAACGGAGCCACCCAGGCATGCCTGAATTTCTTTTTAAAGTTTTTATTTACTTATTTATTTTAGAGAGAGAGTGAGTGAGCATGTGAGAGTACAAGAGGAGCAGAGTGAGTACAAGCAAACTCAGTGTTCAACATGGAACCCTGTCAGGACTTGATCCCACGACCCTGAGATCATGACCTGAGCTGAAATCAGGAGTCAGATGCTTAACCAACTGAACCACTCAGGCGCCCCCACCACCTCACGTGAATATTTAAGGGAATGTAATGATTAGTTTTGGGGTGAAAAATAGGGCCATTTGGATTTCTGGGCATGACTATAAGATTCTTACTAGAGAGATTTGGGGCTGAATGACAAAATCCAACAGTTGGAAAAGTTGGCAGGCACTGATTGGGAAAGGTGAATTAAGGAATTCAAAGTCTTTACAGGAACAAAGACACTAAAGATGACAGCAGAAAAAACTAGGGGAAGAGAATCCTAACACTCTATCTTGAACCAACATAAAGAAAAGGGGGGCAGGCAGTAAGAGAAGACAAATTAAATATAAGTTCTTTGTCCTAAGCATGCACTTTGATTTAAAAGTCTTTGGATAAAACTGTCTACAATCCATTTCTTATTTTAGTGAACCTTGGAGTTTGACCCCTGGAGAGAATAGACGCCTAGGTTGTAGGATTTTGAGCAGTATTTATATCAGGAAACAAGTATCCACAGTTGTATGACTTGCAGCATAATCTCAGGATCTGTGGTTAAAAAAAGCAAAAAACAACCTGAATAGGTCCCTTTAAGGCAGACTTTTATTTCTCTTTCAATCTATCCTCCCTCCTTATTTGATATCATTCAGGGGTATATCTGGGGATACTTAGAAGTACAGCTTGCACCTCTTGGGCATATGACTCTGATATTAATTTTTGTTAGAACCTTGAAAGGTCAGAATTGAGCAAGGTAGAATGTGTCAGAGGTTGAGTCAATATGAGTCTCCTAGGTTTTTTTCTGTAATAATTACATATGGTGAGAGTTTAAGGGAATTTTGCAGTATAAATCAGAGTTTCTTTAGGATAGAGTTAGAACTTTAGGCTAAAATAGATTAAGTTCTTTAGAAATTTTGACAGTTTTGTTCTATTAAAAATTATCACACGGTAAAATTGACTTCTTTTCTTATTGTATTTAGTTCTACAAATTTTGACATAGGTATAGATTCACGAAATCATCATCACAATCAGGATGCAGGACAGTTCTGTCACTCCAGAAAATTCCCTCAGGGTCTCCCTTTATAGTCACATCTCTGACCCACCTCACCTCTGGCAAACACTACACTTCTGTCTTTTTGAAAATGTCATATAAGTGGAATCATACAATATGTAACTTTTAAAATTGCCTTAACTCAGTGCAATACCTTTGAGATTCATTGAAGTTATGTGTTGATAGTCCATTCCTTTTTCTTGCTGATCAGCATTCCATAGTATGGTTGTATAACAAAGTTTATCTATTCACCTACTGAAGGACATTTGGATCATGTCCAGTTTGGGGCAATTATGAATGAAGTTGCTATAGAAATTTATATGTAGGTATTTTTATTATTAGAAACCTAAGGAAAGACTATCTTTGTTATAAAGTGGCAAAGAATTTGACTGAATTTTGTTGTATTTTGTGAAAAGTAGAACTTGTAAATGATGAACTTGAGTATTTAGCTAAGGAGATTGAAGTGTTGAAAGCATGGTATGGTTTCTTTTTGCTGGAGAGAGATACATTGAAGAAGAATTGTTAAGCAAAAAGGAATCAAAATATGAAGATTTGGCAAATTCTCAACTTATCCATATTGCAAAATGTCAGAAAGCATGTTCTGCTGAGACCCTCAAGGGTGTGGTAGACACCCATTCTTAAAGAGATTACAGGTATGACTCATGGATTCAAACAACCATCTCTGCAGAAGCCAGGAGTAGAGATGTGGTTATCCATGCAAGACCTGTGGAGGACCTTGTTTTCTGATGGCTTGGACCCCTGTTGCATTGGGGACCAACAAGGGTTTTGCAAACGTCATATGGACACAAATGCTGCTGGTTCAGACTGAAGACGAAAGAAGATGAAATAAAGGGAGATGGCTGCTGGATTTCTGGGATTCTACAAGAGAGGCCATTAGAGCTATTTGTCTGTGAATGTGTGTTATCCATCAAGAAAAGGGAAGAACGACCCTGAAGGTGGTTTAGATGTCAGCAAGGTGGCCTTTGCCACCACGGGCACAGAGGGAACAGGCCTGGGGTAGGGGTGATGCTGCCTCTTCCTCAGTTCCTGAAATCATGGCCACCTCCTAGGTTGCAGAGGGTGGGGCATCTCCTCAGTTTCCTCAGACCGGGCTGCCGCTATCCAGGGTTGAGGGGAAAGCTTGCTACTCTTGTGCTTTCAGACATCAAAGCCACCTCAGTTGGCCTGGAGGACAGAGCATTGGAATGAAGAGAATTATTCTCAAGATGTAAAATCTAAGGGGATTTGCTCTGCTAAGTTTTATACTTGGGACCTGTGAGTCCTTTCTTTTCTCTGATTTCTCCCCTTTGGAATGGGAGTATCTACCTCATGCTTACCCCACCATTGTATATTAGAAACAGATAATTTGTTGTCTGGTTTCACAGATTTCAAGTTGGAGAGGAATTTTGCCTCAGGATGAATTATACTTCAAGTCTTATTTAGATGTTATTTTTGACTCAGAGTTGATTCTGGAATGGATTAAGACTTTGGGGGCTAGTGGGATTAGGTGAATGCATTTTGTATGTAAGAAGGAAAAGAATTTTGGGGGGCCAGAAGATTAAGTGCTATGGGCTGAATCATGATCCCCCAAATTTGTACACTGAAGTCCTAAGCCCCAGTACCTCAGAATGTGAGTATATTTGGAGGTAAAGGGTAATTAAGTTCAAATATGAGCATTAGGGAGGACCCAAATCCAACATGACTGGTATGCTTTTAGGAAGAGGAAATTTGGACAGAGACAGGTGTAGCGGGGAGGCCATGTGAAGACAGAGGGAGAAAATGGCCATCTACAAGCCAAGGAGAGAGGCTCCAGAAGAAATCATCCCTGCTGATGCCTTGATCTCAGACTTCAAATCACCAGAATTGTGAGAAAATATGTTTGTTGCTTAAGCCTCCCCAGTCTGTTGTATTTTGTGATGTCAGTCCTAGCAAACAAATAAATAAGTTCTCAATACCCAAGAGTGGAATTAGTAGGTCATATGTTAAGAGTATGTTTCACTTTGTAAGAAACTGCCAAACTATTTTTCAGAGTGGTTGTACCATCTTGCCTTCTCACCAGCATTGTATGAGGGTTCCAGTTCTCTGTCCTCTCGCTTCTACTTGGTATTATCAGTATTTTTAAGAATTTAGTCATTCTAATAATAAGTGTGTTATGGTATCTTATTATGGTTTTAATTTGCATTTCCCTAATGGCTAATGATGTTGAACATCTTTTCATGTGTTTATCCTTGTATCTTCCTTAGTAAACGTTCAGTTTCTTTACCAATTCTTAAATTGAGTTGTTTTTGTATTGTTGGGTTTTGAGAATTATTTATATATTCTACATACAGTTATTTTGTCAGATATATGATTTATAAATATTCTCCCAGGCCATACCCTGTTTTCCTGCTTTTTAAAAAATGATTTCATTTATTTATTTATTTTGAGAGCAGGTGTGCAAGTGGGAAGAGGGGGAGAGGGAGAGGGAGAGAGAGAATCTCAAGCAGACTCTGCACTGAGTATGGAGCTTGACACAGGGCTTGATCTCACAACTCTGAGATCATGACCTGAGCCAAATCAACAGTTGGAATCTTAACCCACTGAACCACCCAGATGCCCTGTTTTCATGCTCTTAATAGTGACTTTGAAGCACAAAAATTTTTAATATTGATGAAATCCTGAGTTCTTGGAGAAAGCTGTTATAATTTCTTTTGGTTGAAATTAGCCAGGAGTAAAATTCATCTTTCACATTTGGTTAGAAAGTTCAGCTATCAAAGTTTTACTTGCTTATACAGTATCTGCCTTCTGTCTCTCTCTCTGTCTCTCTCTGTCTCTCTCTCTCTCTCACACACACACAGTTGTTTTAATCTTCCACCCTAGGCTGATGCTATAACATAGAATATTGTAAAACTAAAACTATCTCTATGGTAATGTACATTAAACTACAATCAAATTTAATCAGTAATATCACCAGCTTTTCCATCCTTTTGGCTTCATATCAGATTGCTTTTTAAATGATTTCTTTGACAACAGATGATGTTGACTGGGTGTCCTCTTTCCTCACCTATCACAAGCTTTTCTATTTTCCAATGTTGATGGTCATCTGATTTTGAAGGAGAAAAATCCTAAGGAATGCTTACATACTCTAGGGCAAGCAGATGGCTAGTAGCATGCTTGGGGAAGGTGTGCACTCATATTTCATATTCCCTTGTAGAAATCTTTTCCTCTTTGCCTCTGAATTTCCATTTGATATGTTTCTGTGGATTTCCATTCTAATATATTTCACATGTGGCAAAGACTCCTTCTAGAATGAGTACATATTCTTATTCTCTCTTCTGCTCTCACTATTCTTGATTCTTCCTCCTTAAGCTCACTTCGTGTGGCGAGCAATGACCAAGATTTTTTTTTTTAGTGAGAGAAAATTTGGTAATTAACATGAGATGAAATCACATGATGCAAAGTGCTGTTTGTTATATAGGAACCATTTTTCTAGGAGATACATTAAAATAATTTATTTATGTCACTTACATAGCACATATGCAATCACCATGTAATTTAAACAGAATTTCATGTTGTTCTACCCAGGAAGCATTCTAGGATTTGCTCTATTTCCCATGGTGGCTGGATTAGAGGCTACTGTTGAGATCAAATGCTGTTGTATTTCTTTAAAAGATGAAGAATGGTAAATAAATCTCTTAATTTAGGTGACCATTTAATTAAGTCCATTAGGTAGCGTAATAACAAAACTAAGATTTGAGGGTTAGCTTGTTTGAGGATCACAGAGTGCTATTCTCCTGCTGTATAAACAAGCACCCTCCTCCCTCACAAATGCTCTTCATGAGATGGCATTTCACCAACTCCTGTGTTTACAAGAATCTTAGGATGTCAGAACTGGTTGGTTCCTTCGAGATTGCCTTATCTTACCTCCTCATTAGGGCTCACTTTATAATAACAATAGATACCTAATACCCAGAGGTACTAAATACTCCCTTGCCCAGGGTTATGCAGCTTGCTCTGGTTGACCAGTCTTGGAACTCAGGTTTCCTGGTTCCTGGTCCCTTTATTCACAGGGTGAATTGCAAACTGCCACTCTTATGATTTTTTTTTTTTAAACGCTTTTTAAAATTTTCACAGTAAAGCACCTGGATTTTAGTGGGGGTAAAGGAGGGCCTTGCTTGGGCTGAGGCGGCCAGGGCAGAGAGCCCCAGAGTTGTGTGCGGGAGCCCTTAGATGGCCATCCTCACAGCGGAGGCAGATTTGTTTTTTGTGGGAATTCACAGTGCCTGGATAGACAAAATCTGATTTGTATGTGCCTCCTTGGATGAGACTAATGGAAAAGCTAAGGAGGAGTGCCCTGAACCCTGAGCCTCCTTTGAAGTTTCTCAAGGACCGGAGATTCCCATCACAATCAAATTTTGTTCTACATTGTTTAATCCAATGAAAGCCCTTATTGCAATGGGTGGTGGGGGGGCGGTGCATACATCCTTAGAAGCTTTAAAAGAGTTCTCCTTTAGAGGAGGGAGCATTGGAATGACAATCCTTTTTACAGTGACTGAGCTTGCCACATTGAAAATAGGTTTTGGAATTTTCCTTTCTCTTTTCTTGTTGGGATTTTGGGGGTCTGAGAGGTGCTGTGAAAACCCTAGTTTTGTGGGTTTCTCTGTTCCTATGTATTGGCAGGCCTTGATAAGGTCTCCGGCAGGAGGGGCTTTAGCCCTTACTCCTTTCATAGATAGCATCCTGGCAGTCTTTATTGGCATTCTCAAAGGCCAACTGAAGCAGGAAGATATCAGCAGCCTGATTATGATTGACCTGTCTCCTTACTGCCTGTCGTAGTTTATCAGTGAACTCTGTAAAGGGCCCTTGTGGTCCTGGCTTGATAATAGCCAACGAACACTGTGTTGCATTATTTTCAGGGATGCCTTCCCAGGCTCTCTTTGCACTGAGAGAAGTTTGGTCATCCCCTTGTGGATCAAAATTGAGCTGCTGGTCTACTGAGGAATATTGTCCAAGGCCCTGTAACATATGGGCTGTTATACGGATTCCAGCCAGCTGATTTTGGGTAGCCTGTTGCTCACATAAATCGTCAAAATCTGATTGCCAAACAAGATACGGAGGAGCTTCAAGGACTATTTTACCGAGAACTTGCCAATCCCATGGTGACATGGCATCATGGTCTGCGCAGGAGGAGATAAGGCCTTTTGAAAATGGACCCCTGGCACTATTTTCCCTGCTTTTTCTAATTTCTTTAAAGGGATTGAAGGCAAGTGGTTCCTAAATACACTGTTGTTGTTGCCGCATTATGATGGGGGAAAGCTGAGGGCTCTCCTGTGAGCATAGCCTCTGAAAGGCAATATTTTAGTAAAGATTGCCACTGGGGCGGGTCCCAGGCAGCGGCTGGGGAACTTGGGGTGGGAAAGGTGGGCAGTGTGTGCGTGTGTGTGTTGGGGGGAGTTCTTCCCTTTCAGCTAACCGGTCCTGCTGGGATGGGGGTGGCTTACAGGGGGAACTGAGGGAGCATGGAGCATAGGGGCAGGGAGTCCTCCTGTGTCTTTGGCAAGGCCAGGTGTATCCTCAATCTGTCATGGAGGCAAAGCAGACCTCACTAGCCCCCACAACGTAAGGGAGGCGAGCGGTACCCTCTTTCCTTGCTCGTGGCTCCATTTTACATTTTTTTCAACTCTTTCCCATACTTCTAAATCTACAGTTCCTCAATCAGGGAACCAGGGGTCATGTTCAATAATAGTCTTTCACAAACCCCGAAGTTGGCCCTCTGACACAGAGGCCCCACTCCCCTTAAGGAGCTGCTTGAGAATCTCAATGTATTGCTTTTGCTCCGCGGAGAAATGCTGACCCGTGACAGAGACAGGAAACCCAAGCCAGAAAGTTCCCTGGAGCTCGGCAAGCCCAAGCAGGCTTTCGAGGGACTCACTGCGCGTCGCGGTCAGCTCCTGTTGATTTCCGACGGCTCCGGGCGCGAGTTCCTCCCACCGGGCTCCCCTTGTCGGCTTGGCCAGCAGACCCCCAGTCAGCGACTGAAAAGATCACCCCAGAAAGGAGAGGCCTGGGGAGCAGATGCTCCAGTGGCAAAAGGCCTGGAGCCGAGCTCTGTCTCCCCTTTCCTGAGAGCAGAGCAGGACCCCAGGCGCGAGCGCACAGCTACGAGCCAAGCGTAACCTTCGCGCTCAGGACCTTAATAGATGGGGCGGCGCGTGAGAAGGGAGAGGAGGCAAGGAGTTCGTCAAGTCCGTGACCGCCACACGTGTCTGTTATTCTTCAAAACTTAAAACGTTTACTCCCTAGGTGAGAACCTTGAACCGCAGTAAGAATCCGGCCGCTTTCAGCCAAGAAACTTCAAAAAAGGCCCCGTGTTCTGGGCACTCCTCCTTTGCTTTCCAATTAGTCTCAGCCAGGCAGGCATATACAACTCAGATTCTGTCTATCCAGGCACTGTGAATTCCCAGAGTTTTGTTCCTTATTTGAAATCTCCTCGGTTCTTTATGGACATGACTTGGACACCAGCTACTAAAGCTCATGGTTCTCAGCCATTTACCTCTTGTCATGGAAGCATCTTTGTCCAAATCCCACAGCCCTCTAAGCCCCTTTGTGGCCCTGTACTGGGGCTCCAGGAAACTTCTGGATCCATTGCAGGCTGCTGGAAAGCCATGAGGAACTCGGCCCATCAGTGTTGGCCCCATTCCTGCACCCATGCCATGGGATGAAGCTACAGACTGCACTTGGTGCTTCCCCTGGAGGCTTGAAGCTATCCCAGTCTATGAGGCCAGAGAAGTGGGCCGCTGGTCAGATTTCCCCATGCTTATTTGAGTGCTCTTATCATAACTCTCTCATAAACCCCATGAGGGTTTGTAGCTAATCACATTCCCCTGCTGTTTCCCTTTCTCCTTTCCTTGTCTCCTGGACTGGAAGGCTGGGCTAACGCCCTTTCATTATGGCCAATGCTTTCTCTTACAGCATATCCTGAGTCTAAAAATAACCCTTTTCTATATGTCAAAAATTCAAACATACTATTTATTTCCTTCAAATTCCTGGTGTGATAATCCTCATCTTCCTGGGGTCTTTGGAATAACAAGGGGGATGTTACAGGCCAGGAAAAACCAAAGAAAACAAACTGATGTATTTATAAAAATAATATTCCCACTTCAATGCGTTAGTTATTTCACTAGTATTTATTGATTTCTTGCCATGTGTCAGATATTAGGAAAGTAGAAAAAAAGACACAGTGTGGTGGCAAAAGTGAGAGGAAACAGCTGAGAACAATAGTAGGTAACTGCCTAAATGCAATTTTATAAAAATGACACTAAAGATAGAAAAATTTCATGTCTATCTGCCTCAAGGGAATCAGAGGAGGCTTCTTGGAGGAGGTGACACTTCTGTTAATATGCTTGCTTGGATGTTTGCCATTGGTAGCAAGAGGATGAGAGAGTGTTGTAGATCTATTCAAACTTATTCCTCAACAACAATTGTAGTGATTGAA
This sequence comes from Martes martes, assembly GCF_963455335.1. NCBI lineage: Eukaryota > Metazoa > Chordata > Mammalia > Carnivora > Mustelidae > Martes > Martes martes. The sequence continues at coordinate 91,156,116 of NC_137896.1, forward strand.
CAGTAGACAACAGTGGTATACATTATATAACCTCTACCAGCAACAAAGTGGTGCAAAAGCGATTTGTACAACACAAAGATCAGATCTTATTGATTTGTAGGACTGCATATATCCGTTAGGTTAGTGTTACTCCAAAAATATAAGACAAAGAGACATTCATTCATTCATTCCATAACTATTTATTGAGTGCCTGACTACATACTAGGTACAGCAGGTACTGAGTGAAGTAGACAAGGTCCCATCTTGGTCCCAATGAGCTTGCAGTCTAGAGAGCAGACGTGGTAAACAAATCATTGGGAAAGATGGATCCAGATATTGAAATATTTGAAGAAAGTGAAACAGGATAGTGTGCTGCATCGTGTTGGGGGTCGGCAGTGATGTATATAATTTAAGCTTGATTTCAAAAATAGTAATAATGTGACTAGGGCCCAAATATGTTATTTAAAGAATATATATGTATGGGATGGGAAGAGTGAAATCAAGAGGGCCAGAAGATGTTTGTCCAAGGAAGAATTTCACTTTCTAAGATTAGCATTTATCTTGAAACTCTGAAGTTTCTTTCTTTTTAACGGATTTTATGGGGAAACCCAGTGGCAACTTTAATAAAACAATAGCCTGAGTCTGCAGTTTTGTAACAATGGGAGAAACTCCTCATGGGGATGGCAAACTCTATAGCGGGTCCTTGTCTCTCTTGGGAAATTTCTTTCCATGATGTCAATTTCAGGGGGATGTGTATTTCCCTTCCCCGGGTCTGCAAAGTGTGGGCATAAATAATTCCCTTAATTCCTTTTGAATGGCTTAATGTTTATTGCAGTCTTTATTTACTGGGAAAGACGAAACAGGAGATTCAACATGGATGGCAACATGCAATGAGAAATTCTGGCTGTCTGGTGGACTTGGCTTCTGAGTCTTTCTCACCACATCCCTGAAGGGGCTGCGGTCGTGCTTGGCTACGAGGAGCCACGGCCCCTGGCTCCCCGATCTCCTCCGTGGGTTAGCAGCAGGTCTCTTTTGCATGCCTTCTGCGCAGGACTTCAAAACTGCGGGACTTTGACTTCGGGAAGTACCCGGTTTAGATAGCAACAGCAAGACACTTGGAGAAATAGAAGTCCCATCTCCTTCTGTCCCAAATGTGCTTCACAGATTCTAGTTTCCTCTCCCAGGCTTTGTCCCTTCCTAGACTGACACTCCCTGAAGGCAAATCCCACCATATCCCCAAGGACCTGCAGCAGTGTTGTCATATATGGTCAAAAAAACCCTCATATGCAAGTTACCACAAATCAACATTTCCCAAGATACGAAGAGTAACAAGGTGGATTACAGGATTTGCTTGGTAACCATGCCTGAAAATTACTGTGGACACTCAATTAATTTTTATTTTATTTTTTTAAACAGAGATATAGTTAATATACCATAAAATCCAGTCTTTTAAAATGTATGATTCTGTATTTTTTAGTATATTCAAATTGTTGTGCAATCATCACTGCTATCTAATTCCAGATCATTTTCTTCACCCTAAAAAGAAAGCCATTAACATATGCATTCACAGTCACCCTCTGTGTCCCTCACCCCCCAATCACTACCTTTTGTCTTCGGAGATCTACCTATCCTGCACATTTCATACGAATGGGTTTCGGAGGAGGTCACTGAGAGGGCATGACCGCTGGTTGACCCTGGAGCTGAACCCGTGTGAGGGGAGGCTCCTAACCCCTTCCCTGTCCTTGGAATATACATTCCGCCCACTCTTCCTGACCTGGAGCCCACTCCAGTGAAGTGCTGTTGAGAGGGGCTTCTGGATGGCCAGCTGACTCATGAGCAGGACTGGGCAATGGGGGGCTTCTCACCCCCTCCTTCATCCTTGGAATGAGCACTCCGCTTGCCTTCCCCATAGAAGAAGCTGCCCCAACCATACGGCCCTGGGATAGTAGAGTGTGGTTGTGATTCTGTTGACGGTATACGGGGCTTCATCCTGCTGAGGTCCCTCTGGACCCTTTCAAGGTTCTCCTGGGCACATGCACAGATCTACTCATCTCGCCGTGGCTCAGGACAAACTTAAAAAGTAAGTTCCTTTACTTATGAAACAGCCACCTCCCAAGCAGGAGTGGCTTGTGCTTTCTTTGATCTCTCCCTGCCCTCTGTCAGTGTTCTGGGGCTGGCTTGAGATTTTAGCCTCAAAGCTTCTGTGGATGGAATCATACAATCAGTATGTGTCCTTCTGTGTCTGGCTTCTTTCACGTGACATAATATTTTCAAGTTCCGTCTATGATAGAGTGTGTTTCAGTGGCTTTTTATGGCCAAATAATATTCCACTGTATACCTGTACATTTGCGTATACATTTTGAAAAATCCGTTCATCCACTGATGGACCTTTGGGTTGTTTACACTTTTTTGCTATAATGGGTCATGTTGCTATGAGCTTGCATGTGTCAGTTTTTGTGTGCTCGTTTGTTTTCAGTTCTCTTGAGTGTATATCTGTACCGATGAGTGGAATTCTTGGGTCATATGCTAACTCTATGCACAACTTTTTGAGGAACTGCTGAATTGTTTTCCGGTGTGGCTGCACCATTTTACATTCCTACCAGCAGTTGTCGGAGGGCTCCGATTTCTCTACATTCTTTTTTTTTTTTCTTTTAAAGATTTTATTTATTTATTTGACAGACAGAGATCACAGGTAGGCAGAGAAGCAGGCAGAGAGAGGGGGGAAGCAGGCTTCGGGCTGAGCAGAGAGCTCGATGCGGGGCTTGATCCCAGAACCCTGGGATCATGACCTGAACAGAAGGCAGAGGCTTAACCCACCGAGCCACCCAGGTGCCCCCGATTTCTCTACATTCTTACCAACTCTTGTTATTGGCCATCTTTTTGGTTATAGGTATGCTTGTGGATATGAAGTGGTCTCTCATTGTGGTTTTGCTTTACATTTGCATGTAATGGGATGTTGAGCTGCTTTTCATGTGTTATTGGCCATTTTCATGACTTCTTTGGCGAAATGTCTATTCAGATCCTTTGCCAATTTTTAAACTGGGTTATTTGTTTTTAAATCTCTGAGTTTTAATCATTCTTTATATATTCTGATTCCTAGACCTTTATCAAATAAATGATCGGCAAATACTCCTCTCATTCTGTGCGTTGTCATTTCACTTTCTTGATAGTGTCTTTGAAGCACAAAGATCTTAATTTTGACGAAGTCCCATTTCTTTATTTTTTTCCTTTGGTTCCTTGGGCTTTAGGTATCATATTAAGGAACTACGGCCTAATCCCAGGTCACAAAGATTTACATTTATGTTTCCTTCTAAGCCTTTTTAAAAACTAAGGCATGGTTTCTTGGACAAAGAAAGTGAGGAAAAAATTTCCCTACAGAGGAATGGCAGGTCAAAGTCACAGAATTGTGAGCAGCTTCGATGATTTTTATTAGATCGAAGTAGCTGGGGCATAGCATACAATTTTCTTACGTAGTGTTTAATTTTTGCACAAATTGACATCTTTACTTTCTATCAGCAAAATGTGTATTTTATTTTATAAAGAGTTTTAAGAGGCCCAGACAGACTGCTTTTCTTGAACACAAAGTGTTATATATTAGCTTAATGTTGCTTGCACCCCGGTTAGTTCTACCACATACGTTGCCAATAATAATGAGGGAGAAAAAACCCAGAGGAAGAGTTCATTTAATTTTTATTGATCGTCTTATATCTCAAGAATTTCATCAAGCAAAGTGACAACATACATAGAAAGTCTGTGCTGAAAGTCTTAGCTGAGTGAACAAGAATGAATCAGCACAGTAAATAAAAGGTTTTTTTTTCCCCTTCTTCTTGGCCTGCTACCTCAAGGTCATTGTTTAAAAAGCACGAGTACTCTGGACTCTTGGTTGTTAAACCTGGCTGTGCCGTAGAAACATCTGGGGAGATTTTTGAAAATACAGATCCTTAGGCCCCATTCCAGGCCTAATGAATCAGAATGTCAAGTTGTTTTGTGTTTTTGTTTTTTTAAAACACATCCGGTGATGCTCATAGTCAGCCAGGTTTGGGGACCATCGCCTTTTGTTCCACAGCTGTCCCGCTTATGTCGACGGGGCTCCAAGCCAAGTCAATCAATCCAAATACGAATAAATGAATATTATTTTCTAGAAAAATACAACACTGTGTCAGAAGTATTTTCTTAATTAGCAAAGGGACAGGAAAAGGGAACTTAGAGAGTTAATGAAGCAAGTCCATTTCATTCACTTGGCTGCAAAACAAGGAAGCCACAATCACAATATTATCTACAGAAGTCAGTCTCTCAGAAATCCATAAATTTATGATGATTGCAGTTAATGATCATAACTCAATAATGAAATCAGCCGTAACACTGAGACTTCTTACGAGATTAACAAAACGTGCATTTATTCGGACTTTGAGGGTATTCTACTTTATTGAATAGGATGAAGTCAATGGACGAGTAGTCAAGAATCAGTTCTATTTTTCTCCCATTACTGCTTTCAGACATTCTCTGATGTATTTCCCTTCTCTACCCCCTGGACAGAAACTCTGATAGAAGTCTTAGCTTTTCAATCACCATTAAGGGCAGGAAAAAGTCCAGTTCCCATCCAGTTCAGATTCTCTCCTCAGCTTGGCCTGACCTGTGATGCTGGGGACTTGGTGCAGTGGGAGCAGGGGACGGACAGGGAGGGAAGTTTGGTAGGTTTTGTCATTAATTACCAATTGTTCCTGTTTCTAGCTTCTCTAAGGTAAGAGTAAGGGGTCAGGGGACTCTAGGAAAATTGACAAATGTCTTAATCTTGGAGCCATTTATTATAAAATATTTTAGAAAAAAGGCATGAAGAAAATCTCAACACCTATGTACCAGCTTAAGAAATACAACATTACCAGCAGAGACCCACAAGCCCTCATTTGAAATCCTCAGAGTAAGATGTGTTTTAAAATAAAGATTATTAAAAGAAGATACAATTCAGATTATTTGAAATTTTGGAAAGACTAGTCCTGTCTAAATATGACCTAAAATGTAACACTTCTAGTGAGGTCTGGGTTGTACCCCTAGCTAAATATTAATATTTCCACAACCTAAATGTTTGGCTATTTAGCCTAAGTGGGATAATTTCAGACTTTAAATTCTCATGTCAGGTTAGGTCAGGTTTTGTGTGTGTGTGTGTGTGTGTGTGTGTGTGTGTGTGCATCCTCCAAATGAGTGTGGGATTTTGCAATGACAGTAAGGCTCTGGACCTATAAAATCAAAGTGCTCTATGTTCCTCTCCAATCCCCTTCCCTTCCCTACAACTGGAGATGTCTCTCACCCTGAATTAGAAGTTTCTAATTCTCAGGCATTCTTTTACAACTTCACTATATATGCTTTTCTCCTACATATTGTTTTGTGTTTTAATAATTGAGGAGGTAAGTTTTCACATGACAAGAGTTATTATTATCCTGAACTTGTTCCCTGTCATGCTCAGTGTCCAAATGCAGGCTCTTTAGTTTTGCTTCTCTCCCCCACCCCTTCCAGTTTTATTGAGATATAGTTGCTATATAACATTACATTAGTTTTAGGTGTACAACATAATGATTTGGCATACGTATATATTGAAAAATGATTACTACACTAAGTATAATTAGCATCTATCACCTGAGGTAGTTACACATTTTTTTTTCTTGTGATGAAAACTTTTAAAGTTTGCTATCTTAGCAATTTTCAGATATCAATGCAGTATTGTTAACTACAGTCACCATGCTGTACATTATGTCCTCAGAACTTATTTGTGTTTTAACTGGAAGTGTGGACCGTTTGACCACTTTCACCCATTTCTCCCACTCCTCACCCTTCAACTCTGACAACCACCAATCTGTTCTCTCTTGCTATGAGTTTGGTTTTTTAGTTTCCACATAAGAGATCATACAACATTAGTCTCTCTTGCTCTCTGATTTATTTCACTCAGCTTCATGCGCTCGAGGTTCTTCATTTTTGTGGGGCGTATTTGTCGGCATTCTTCAGGTAACCTCCGTGAGGAACTTGCTGATGTGTTCTCTCTTTCTTTTTTTTTTTTTAAATTTAAATCCACTTTTTGCGTTCTTCTCTTTCAGGAGAGATGCATTCTTTGATCTCATGCACCTGCATGTTCTTACCCCTGATCTGGATCATTCTAGTGGTTTTCTTATTTTCAACGATTCCCAGGGGTTAAAATGGCAACGCTCTTCTTCAGCTTATACTGGTGGTGGCTTATTTACTCACTAATATTGATTGAGTGTGACAAGTCAGTTGTTTCCTGCGTGGATGGCTGGAGAACAGAATAGATATTTGGCAAAACTTAAAATTATCCAGATAACAGTCAAAACATTCTCTTTTCTTATGTAATTTTAATTGTTTTATTTTTAAAGATTTTATTTATTTATTTGAGAGAAAACAAAAGCAAGAGAGATCCCCAAGGGAGAGGGAGAAGCAGACTCAATGATGAGCAGAGAGCCCCATGTGGGGCTTGATCCCAGAACACTGGAATCATGACCTGAGCCAAAGGCAGACGTTTAACTGACTGAGCCATCCAGGTGCCCCTCTTACATAATTTTTATATCATATTTATTGACGTATAGTTTACATACAGCAAAATTTATCCTTGAAAAAAATATAGAGTTCTATGAATCTTGGCAGATGAATATCACATAACCACCACCATCATCAAGAAATAGAAATGCCCATCATCTTAAAAAGTTCACTCGTGTCCATGAATAGTTAATCCCTTCCTACACTCCCAGGCTCTGCCAACCACTGATTTTATTTCTGTCCTTGTAGTTTGTCTTTTCTAGAATGTTGTATGAAGAAAATTATACATTATTTAGCTTTTGTGTCCGTCTTCTTTCATTTAGCACAATGCTTTTGAGACCATCCATGTTGATGATGTATCCTAGTTTTTGTTGTTGAGTTGTTGCTGAGTAATAGGATTATACTATATCTATTCATTTACCGGTTGATGGACATTTGGGTTATATCTGATTTGGGGCAATTTTGAATAAAGATTCTATAAATAGTGGTGTGTATGTCTTTGTGTGAACATATATTTTCATTCTTCTTGAGTAGTACTTAGTAGTATTAAAATTATAATTGCTTCACCTCTTCACCAGTACTCGGTATTATGAATTTAAAGATTTTTAGCCATTCCTGTAGATTTGTAGTGCAGTTCCGTTGAGGCTTTTGTTTGCATTTCTCTAATGTCTAATAGTGTGGAAAATTTTCTTTGGTGACATGTCTGTTCAAATTTTTCGTATGTTTAAAAAAAATTGAGCTTTTTTACTTTCATAATTTTGGTGGCCACCTCTTTTCCCCATCCTCTGCCAAAGGTGAAAGGGTTCTTCTGTTGCATCTGTCCTTGGAAGGACCCTTTGGAAATTAGTGTACTTGGTTACCTTACAACTTCAGCTTTCTAATAAGCTCAAGAAAAGTCTGACTTAGTAGACTATTGTTTTTTTTTTTTTTAAGATTTTATTTATTTATTTGACAGACAGAGATCGCAAGTAGGCAGAGAGGCAGGCAGAGAGAGAGGAGGAAGCAGGCTCCCTGCTGAGCAGATAGCCTGATGTGGGGCTCGATCCCAGGACCCTGAGATCATGACCAAAGCCGAAGGCAGAGGTTTTAACCCACTGAGCCACCCAAGCACCCCTGGGTTTTTCTCACTGTGAGAGTAGGAGTGTTGTACTATTGTGGCTTTGTACATCCAAAGTAGAAGTGGTACCCTCTCATGTAGTATTTGTTTTCCATAACCAGGTTGGTTTTAAAACCTAATATGATGTTAAGGTACTCCTAAATACAGAACAAGATATATATTTTTTAATTTAGTAGGTGTCTTCAAACTGTTAGTCAGCGTTCTAACAGTCAAAAATGGTACCTGTGGCACGATGCTTACAAAAGTCATTGTTGATCATATCAATGAAAAAAGTTTAAGCATTCCTCCTTATGTCAAATTCTGTTTTTAAATAAATTTTCAGGGCCACAAACTCAAACATCATCAATATGAATGAATAAAATGGGCAAGATGTAAGAGATTAGGGAGTAATCTAGGAAAATTTCCTAGTAGTCTAGGAATTAGGAATTCCTAGGAATCTAGGAAAGCATGCCAGGTTATAGAGCATGTCATGTTCTAAGTAAAGGTATTTAAATTATTTTAAAAAATATTGTAAGGTGACAAAACATGCATGTTGGTCAAATGTGCCTTATTGACCATCCATCTTCTACTTTGGGTCTAGACAATATGTTTTAAAAGAAATTAAAAGTTATTTTGCCTCTTTGGATTCACTGAACCATTTAGTTTTGTTTTCCTATGTTAATACAGCACTGAGGTATTTCCAGATTCTACTAATGAGAACCAATCTCTTATTTATTTATGTAGTCATTTAATACATGTTGAGCATCTGCTGACTGCAACATTAAAACTTAGAAATTAAACTACAAAAGTAGGAAAATAATTGAATTGGAAAAGCTGTTGCAGAACTTCTCGTGAGGAAACAGAAAATATCCTGATGGGCCAGGTATGAAAGAGAGACTATTCTCGTTCCACCTCTGGGCATATGTAGTTCTCAACCTTGAGCTATTATATATACGGTATTATAATTCTCTTCTATCTTCCAGTAAATAGGACCTCTGATAGATTTCTAATAGACCAATTTATGTTGTCTGATGAGTAAACCAATCTATTTTCTGTATTTTGTCCCCATTAAGGTTTATGCGTGGGATGGGAGCCTCAGATGTGGCAAATAGGCCATGGAGAATGTAGAAAACCCAAGACTCACTCATTCTGGCTTTGAGGAGAGGGAAATTAAAGGGAAAGAGGCAGCTATAGACTTAAAGTCAATTTTTAATTTTCTGATTGGGGGCTTACAACTTGGCAAAAGACAACTTCAGAAAAGTTCAGAAAGTTATGAGAACATTTCTATTGAGCATAGGTAGAGGTTGTAAGCCTCTGTGAAAAGCCAGGCTTACAGACATTTCCACCATGATGCTGGACGGTAATGCATCATCATCACGGCATCAACTGCGGCTGACAGTTCTGGTGGCTCATCAGAGCATGGCATTAAGATGGAGAGACCACCATGTGCAGGAACTTTGAGACTGAAGGCAAATATTCAGTCACAGAATTCCAGCCTGATTACTAGATGGGTCCAGTTGTCTTTCTGTGGTCACTTATGGAAAGCATGACGGTACATGAACCTGGCAGTAGAGATTAGGCAGGAAATGGGACATTCAGTACATCTGAGGGTTCCTTTGTCCACCATTCTTCTCTCTTCTTAAACTTCCTTCTTATATTCAGACGCCATCTTGGAGAAGTGAAATGGGAAAGGTAAAATATGAAATGCTGAACATTTTCAGAGGTACAAAATAGAACTTAATTTCAGATTATATTAATAAAAACAAAAAATGGGTATATCTGGGGTTGGAAGGCAGAGTGGGGAGAGAGAGAGAGAAAAAGAGAGAGGGAGAGAGAGAAGGTGGGGGGAAAGGTGTGCATTAAAACCTTCTTTTTTCCAGCGAAGATAAGTTAAAAAAGATAGACATTTATTTTTTATTAACATGTACAAATGCTCAAAGCTCATTAGATACAGTTTGGAAAATACAGTGGGCATGTATTTGCAAGTTATCAGATATTCATCTCTCTACTTCTAGCTAACGGAAACCTTATTTTGTCTGCTTTTGTTTTTAGTTTTCAACAACCTAAAGGATTCATATAATACACACATATACACATGTATGTGTAAATACATACATGCATACACATTCATGAAAGATTGCAGGTGAAGCATACAAAGCAGCAGGGAGAAGAAGGCATAAATTTATGTTAGAGAGGTCCAGAATATCCACACACACACAGATTCTAGAATCCTCTCTTAGTCTCAAGGTTGAACTTCATCTCTAGCTCACAAACCACTAAAATATGATCTCAGGAAAGTCACAGTCTCATTCTAATAAGAATCATTTATACTCCTCTGGTTACATAGCTGGAACCAGGCTATGTGAGCATGTTCAACGGTAGAAACTGAGACAGTATAACAGAAGCCAGGTGCAAACCTCCCATATGTACATTGTCTATATGAGATATTGGCAAGCTGTCACAGACTTCCTTCTCAGGTTTTTGAAAAATCCATTAGCACAAAGTTATACTAATTTCTATCCTATTCTATTCTATTCTTTCTGTCCCATTCCATCCATCTTATCTCATCCCATTGATCCCATCCAGTTTATCAATCCCATCCCATCCCATCCCATCCCATCCCATTCCATCCACCCTATCCATCTTATCTCATCCCATTCATCCCATCCATCTCTTTGCATTCTATTCTAGTTTGGCCAAGAATCAGTAGCATGGCTTCAGGTATCACTAGAAATGAACAGAGGGTTTTGATAGACCAATGGAGAGTTACAATGCAACTACCTACTGTGGATTAGTATTTTTCATCAGGTTTGGATGATTCTAAGTCATTATCTCTTCATATGTTGCTTTTTGTTTGTTTTATCTCTTCTCTTTTCTGATACTCCAATTTTGCATGTTAGACCTTTTCACTATGTTCCAAATATTTATTTTTTTCTGTATTTTTCTTTCTTCCATTTAGCTTGGAGATTGTGTGTGTGTGTGTGTGTGTGTGTGTGTGTATAATTATACATATATACATATATATGTTATAAAGTGGCTATTTTCTCATACATGCTTCCTTTCATCTTTTTCTCTGGTGCATCTCTCTGCTGTGACACCCATATATTAAGTTCTCAATTTAATTTTTTACTTATAGAATTTTAATTTAATTTCCAGTATAAATACTTGTTATTGTCAGCTTTTCTCCATTATTGAACATACTAATCACAGTTACTTTTAAATACCTATCTGTTATGCCAATAATTGAGTCATCTATGAATATGTTTCTATTGTCCACGTTTTCTTTCTGTCCTTGTAATTTTTGGTTGAATGTCATACAGTGTATAGAGGCTCCAGATGGTAATAGCTTCATCTAGTAAAGTCACCCTTCCCTTTCATAGACAGACAGGGGCAGAGTATATCAATCTAATCAGGCAATGAGCAGACTCAAGGCTGAGTTGTAGTTCTTGCAAGTCTACATTTATTGCCTATTCTTATTCTCTAGGCCTCCAGAAATTTCAGTTGAACTTTTCTTCCTCAGTGGGTTCTGAACTTCAGTTTTTATCTCCTCAGAGCTGGGATGTGACTTCTGAAAATTTTTTTTCTGCTCTTCAACAGGTTTCTTCTTAGCCTCTTTCCCTTTTCATTTTAACAATTCTGCCAGTGTTGGAAGAGAAAGCCACCACGTGTCAGGTTGTCTGCTTGGAGATTACTTTTTCATGAGGATCTTGGCCTCTGAGGTCTTGGCCAACTCTTGTCAGTCATGGCTCTAATTTTGCCCCTTCAGTTCTGTGGAATTGACCAAAAAGTACTGAAAGATTCTATGCCTTATAGTCACAGACCTACTCTTGGATTCCCCTTTCATTCGTTCTTTCTTTCTTTCTTTCTTTTTTTTCCTACTAAGAATCCAAAAAGCCTAAAAGGGTGGGTAAACTCATGCAATGTCCCACACTCTCTCTCGTCTTGTTTTGTGAGATTTTGACTTTTTATGACCTGATTGTCTCAATAGCTCTTTGATACCTTCAAACAGATTTGTTTATTTATTTTCTTTTCTTATGTTTTAGAATTTTATCTAGCTTTTCTCAAAGGAACATAAGTTTGCCTTAAGGAACTCCATTACAGCCAGAAATAGAGATCAGTTAAATATTTTCTTTAATTTTTTCCTCATTTACTAGCAATGTGTTGGAATTTGGGTGGGAAAAAATAAAGAAATTGCTAGATTGAATTTAGACTAAGTAAAGAAATTCTATGTTTTCCCTATAGTAAAGTTGTGGTGTTATTTTATATTCTTTTTGTTTTTTAAAAAATATTTTATTTACTTATTTGACAGAGTGAGGGAGTGAGAGAGAGAGAGCGAGAGCACAAGGAGGAGGAGGGGCAGAGGGAGAGGGGGAAGCATGCTCCTTTCTCAGCAGGGAGCCTGATGCAGGGCTGGATCCCAGGACCCTGGGATCATGACCTGAGCCAAAGGTAGACACTTAAGGGACTGAGCACCCCATGCATGCCTATTCTTTTTGCTTTGTTTAATGGTCTTACATTGTTGAAATTTTATCCCATACAATTAGTAGCTTTCAATGGGAAAGGATATGAAATGTTGCTGGGTAAATGTTACTGGTAATTTTCTAGTTAAAAGTATCCATAATGAATCAGGCACTCATTAACGACTTTTAAATAGGCAGAAATACTTATTTGAATACTTTCATTAAAAAAAATGGCCCCTGTTCTGCATCTTTTCATTCAATAACTGTTAGCAAATACTCTGTGATTAAGCACAGCTAGAGTGTGCCTCAACTGTGGGCTGATGCCAGAGAAAACTATTGTCTAATATTTGTAAAGGAGAAAAACACAACTACCTAAGACAGCAATGGAACCATTTCACCCTTGATTAAAAATAAAGTAAGTGAATATATGCTAAAGTATTATTTAAATAAACAGCCTTCAAATTTAGTTTAGATTTAGAGATGCTGATGATATATATTTTCTAAATAATTAGAGAAAATATAAACAAAATTAAATAAATGAAAGATAAAAAATAGCAAAAAAATGTTTAAGATGTCAGAAGTGGGACCAAATATAATATAACGATAGGTAAAAATAGGAAAAGCTCATCTATTAAAATCTCTTCGCTCAAAAAACAAAATCTATCTATATCTTCCTCACAGAAGAGAATGTATTTACAACAAAATGACACAGACTGTTTGTAATAAATGCTTGCCAAAAGTAAGCTTGGTAAATGCAAGCAAAAACATTCAAACATGTAAGATAAATTTTGCAGAAAAAGTGTTAAACAGGGTAGTGAATATTATTTTATAATAAAGTATAAAAATCATAATAAATGAAGCATCATGAACCTTTATTCCCCAGATAAGAAACAGAAAAAGCAAAAAGGGCTCATACAAGGATAATTTGACAGAAATAAGGTAACTGGGGATATACTAAAACCTCTCCCTGAGTCACTGCCAAATAAAAGACAAAAATTAATCTGGATTAGAGAATATAAAGAACATTGAATGATAGAACACAATGGAACAATGCCTTCAAATTGTTTTTAATATATAATTGTCTACTTAGCCAAACTACCAGTCAAATGGTAAAATAAGGTCATTTTCAGATATTCAAATACTTAGCACATTTCCCTTTCAGGTTTTTTATTTCCCCATTAGGAAGGTACTGATGAATGTGCTTCAGCAAAATGACAGAGAAACCCCATGGAATTGACTATGTAAATACTTCCAACTGTGGACTCTATAAAGAGAAACTACATTTTTTGAGCTCCTATGTCATATGTAGAAAAAAAAAAGTATTTTTGAGTCACAAAATAAGTCTTAGTAAAATTTGCATATTAGAAATCTTAAAAATCACATTCTCTGAACATAAAATAGTAAAATTACCATAATTAAGGAAGCATCAGCTAAAGAATTTTAACACTTTCGAAATTTAAGATATAAATAAACTTTTTTTTAAATAAACTTTTCATAAGTAACTCTCTGTCCAAAGAGAAAATCAAAACTTTATAAACTATTTAGAAATAAGTGACATAAATAATACATGTAGTCTTAAATGCCTTTATTATTAGAGACCATTAAGATAAGTAAGCCAGGCTTTTTACTAAAAAGTTATAAAAATGGCAATAAAATAACTTTAGATAAAGTTATGAAAAAACTTGATTTAAACTAAAGATAGCTAGAAAATGGAATAAAAGAAACAAAAAATGTTTACATGAATTTCATCAAAAATATCTAATAAAAATGTAAACATTTGACAGAGCTAATTACAGATGGGGGATAAATGTACACTAGAAATATAAAACGGGAATACCATATACAAAAATAGTAGAATTTCAAAAGCTATGATATGGGGCTATATACAGAGTGCTATAGTAAGTTATTAAAAATTGTTGAAGGAATGAAAGATTTTCTAGGCAAATATTAATGAATAAAATAAAATCAAAAGCATAAAATCTAAATATAGAAATGAAAGAGTGAAGAAATCGTCAATATATCTGGCTCCATAAAAGGCATTAACCCAAATGATGTAATAGGCAATTTATAGCAAACATTCAAAGAAAAGTTATTTCTCATGGTATTTAAAAACGTTCGGGGAGATTTCAGGCTACTTCTTTCTACTACTTAGTAGATTTCCACTACCAACTGAACATATGCGTTTGTGTCTGCTCCCTCTCTAAATTCCAACACAATGATATTAAGGGAGAATAATGAAAACAAAAAGAGAAAACCTATGAGGGTAAAGGGAATGAGAAAAAGGACAGTAGTGGAAGGGATGAAAAATGTCAACTTCTATTTAGAAGATGGAGTATCGTTACCAAGGGCAAACTGTTTTGGCAAAGAAGAGGGAAGCTGAAATCTCAAGACATGGCAAAAACGAATCAAGAGATTTTCCCAGCAGAACTCAGGAAAGACTCAGCACCCGGCAAGGGAGTGGAAAGTTTAGTGCTGAATACCCACTGATTGGTTGGAAGTCCATAGAGTAATTACAGTGATTGCTTGCCCACATAACAGCCAGTAGCGACTCACTTACCATCCGATTACTTCCTCAAGACAATACATCTTGTTCCAAGAACACATAGAAACAGAGGCACTCTGAACTCAGGAACACTGGAATGGTAAAGAGCTGGAGATAGATGCTGTACTAAAAACAGGACAGGTGTGCATTGGTGAGTTCTCCCACCTCCCGCTCCTTTGCTCTCATCCCCTTCTTCCCTCTGGAGTCTCCAGTCAGGGTAAAAGCTGTTCCTTGCTTTTCACACAGGGGAGTGGAGGGTTTCCTTTGGAGACACTGCACAGCCCCAGAGAAGAGATTCTCAGTGAAAAATCTGGAACATTATCTCATTATATTATAGTGACCACCACTTAACAAGCCTGCTTGTGCCCACAGAACCTTCAATCACCATTATCGGCTCACTCATAGATGAAGAGAGAGCCAAAGAATGCCAGATATCTGGGAGTGCTTTTAACCTTAAAGACAGAGAACAAAATAAACAAACCAAAGCTCAAATAGGCAAAATGACCTTGGAGGAACTAAAGAGCAAATCAGCTAGCAGAAGAAAAATACGCTGACTTCTCAAAAACTAGTCACAGTTCATAGTCATTAATATTCACAGAGAGAGAGGAGAAAAAATACTACATGATAAAACATTGTATTCATGAACAAATAGCAGATGCTCTATGAAAGGGATCATGAGAACATAGGAGCTTCTAGAAATTTCAAATAGAGTAACTCCATCAATTTATTTGAGTGGTTGAAAGACAAAGCAAGGGATTTTCTTAGAAATTAGGACACAAAGACAAAGAAGTTGACAACAGGATGGGAAAAGATAAAATTTGTGAACTGAGGAGTAAAGTCCAAAGTCCAAATAATAGGCAGTTTAAGGTGAGACAACTGAGAAAACAGAGAAGAAGAGACTATTGAAGAAATAATGTAGGGAAAATTCCCCAAAGTGAAGGATCCAAGTCTTCAGATAGTAAGGACCCATATGTCCCATTCAGTGAATGAAAAAGGCACATCCTGACTATGTTACTGTGACATTTAGAACACCAGTAGTAAAGAGCAAAATCAGAGGCTCCAATGAAAAGAGAAACAATCATCTATAAATACATGGTTATCAGGTGACACTGGAATTTTAAAAAATGTAACTGTATGCTAGAAGACAGTCTAGAAAAATGATGGGGAAAAAACAAGACAGAAGAAGACAGAAGATAAATATGGCACGAGTCACAGAGGAGTAAAGGAGGAAGTCCATAGATGACAACTCTTCATCAAGTCTATAAAGAAATATGTCAGGGATCTGGATTTAAGCACTAAGAAAAATTATTGATAGATTAATGGGTATATTTTTAAAAAGTTAGTGAAAAGCACAACTAAAACTACATAATTGAAAAAAAAAACACAACCATTTATTGCTACCAGGAAAAATTGCATTAGAAAATAAGCATGATCATAGAGCGGCATCTCAGTTATGAATCATATACAGCCATAAACTATTTATGTAAGCAAGTAATTTTGCCATAGTTATGTTGAGAGTGTAGGCTAAAGCAAAGTTGGAGGGTATTTAAAGCATAATTCCCATAGCTGGAGATTTGTCGGTAATGCCTCTATTTGGTAAGTCAAGAAATAACAGTATAGACAATTGTATAGAAGTGTAGAGATAAATAGAAAAAAATAGCTAAGAAAGTTGAAAGTAGGGATGGGACTAAGGTGTAGCAATATGCTTGGTCAGAGGACTGCTTTATTTTATTAGACGACTTTCAGTAATTTCCCTGTATTTTAATTCCATTAATGCATTACTTTATAAAGATAAAAAAATAACTTCAAAGGGGTGCTTGGGTGGCTCAGTCGGTTTAATGTCCGACTCTTGATTTTGGCTAAGGTCATGATCTCAGGGTCCTGGGAGCGAGCCCTGCTTCAGGCTCTGTGCTCATTGAGGAGAGGGAGTCTGCTTTAGATTCTCTCTCTCCTGCTCTCTCTGCCCCCTTCCCACTCAAGCTTCCCCTACCCCCCACCCCCGTCTCTCTTGAATATAAATAAATAAATCTTAAAAAAAAAAATAACTTGAAAGAGGGAAATGAATGCATACTGTCTTAGAGCATTGAAAATGGTAGAAAACTTCCTACTGTTTTTATGAAGGTAACCTATCAGTTAAAGACTTAAAAATGATAATACAAAATAGAAACTGCACAGTAATCTCAACTATAGATGTAAGAGTTCTAAGTAAAATACAAAGAAATACAACTCATAAAGTAATAATAAACAATGACCAAGCTGAGTTTAGTCCAGGAAGCAAGGAAATATTAACATTATGAAAAACAATATACACAGGCTCTTCCTAATAGACACTGGATAAAATTTAACACTATTGTTGATTAAAAGAAAAACCTTGGTATACCAGGAAAAGAATATTGCATTGATATGCCAAGAACATCTGAAATAATCACTCAACATCATTCTTAACAATGACACCCTAGCAGTACCTAAAATTAGGCAAAGATAACTATAATTATCTCTATTGTTCTGGACATTTTGAGCAAAACAAGAAGGCAAAGAAAGACATAGATGGTGTAAATATTGAAGAAGATAGCAAATTATTTTATCTGCAAATGATATGTTTGTCTACCTGGAAAACACACAAAAATAAATTGTAAGACTGTTAGAATTTCTAAGAGAATTTATTAACCATGGTTAATAAAACAAATATACAAATTTAATAACCTTTTCTACCAATGATAACTAGTTAAAAATGATCACTAATGTAAAATATCCTAATCATATAGCAAAATTTAAAGATACTTAAGAAAAACTTAAACACGGAGGAATTATTTAAAGAGATCTACCAAATATTTCTGGAGGGTTGGATCTGGTTTTATGCTACAACAAAAACAACAAAATAACAGTGACTTAAATCAGCGGGTCTCATATGAAGATTCTGGAGTAGGTAAAGGTGAAGCATGTTGTCTTACTTTCCTAGGGCTACTGTAGCAAATTACCACACTTAGGAGTATAACTTACAGAATAGAAATGGAGAGAAATTTAATAATTCATATCTGGACGATTTCCAAATACTCATCTGTTATACACTTGAGTGTTTTTATATAGTCATCTGGATTTGTTTCTTCAAAATGATATCTCAATGCAAGTTTTTAATCTCTCTAGTTCAATGCTTTGTTATGATTCCTGAGAATAAGGGCACCTACCTGTTGGTCAAATCCAGGGAAAGGGTGAAGTCCAAGATTTTCCCTGAGGGGAGACTGGGAGGAGGGTAAATTAGACTTTGTGCACCTGCCCTTTCATCTTTTGAGCCCAAACACCTAGAAAGGGTCTCCCTTGACCATGTATCGTTCTTAAAGTTGTGTTTGTTTTCACCTGAGGTTTTTTTTTTTGTTTTGTTTTGTTTTTTTTTGTTTTGTTTTTGGTTTTTTTTTTCATGTAAATGTTTAGGGTAGTGGAGGAGGGCAGGGAGGTGCTGGGGAAGTACACGGAAAGGAACTCTATTGCTTAAGAAGACCCTCTCTTCACTCTTTGGTATTTGTTCTGCTCCCAAATACGTTCCTTCTAGACAGAATGTATAGCTAAAGGACAATTTTGCTTGATATTCCTAGGTAATGGAGGTCATTGGGACTTCGGGAGTAGTTACAGAATATGCGTGAAAGCCTCATATTATCTCCTGAATCAGATCTCAGTGCCAGACTTCTCCCTAGCCTTGCCTCCCTGGGTGACTGTCCAGCTGCCTGAGTCTTGAAGCCACCTGATTTTGGCAGGAGCGTGCGATTTCCCCTCAACCCACTCCCCTTCCAAGAAATAAAAATAACACCAGGGAGTTCAGGCTGTCACCAGTTCGCGGTACCCCAGGGAAACGCCTGTCTGTGATGTCGCATTCATTTCTGAACACTGGCATTGTACTTTGAAATTCCCAAACAAAATGCACAGAGAAACACTTGATGAATAACAATGAAACCGGCAGCATTTATTTCTGTACGTGGCAGTCTCAGTTACATTATTTTTAAAAACCTCTTTGCCAAAATTGGTTTAGGTTTCAAGGCACGTTTCACCCTTAGTCAAATATAAAGGTCACTCCGTGAACAAAGGGGAGACTGTGTGTTCTTGGTGATCACAGATGAAGCTGGAAAGGCAGCCTCTTTCAAACAAAATGAGGTAGTAAGTGGAAAATGAAGGTGGCAGAATTCTATACAGCAGCGCTCAGCAACAAGGGATGCTGGCATTTTTTTCTTGACATAAACACAATAACACACGGAGAAAAGCCTATCAGATGAGAGTGACCCAGGTGCTGTATAAACAGATTTTCAGGCAGGCAGTTGGAGCCCCTTGGTATCTTTAGTGTTTCCCACTCCCTGCTACTTTATCCTTTGTCAGTTTCAATGCAGCCTTCAAGGGCACTGGAGGCAGAAGAAAGAGAAAAATGTCGGGGGAAGGGAAAAGGGGAGGGGGAGAAAACAGTTTCCTCTCCTCTCCTTTGTTACAGAATAAAAGCACACAACGTGTAAAAATCATTTACTCTCTATCCAACAGCGCCAACATGTTTGACACTGGTTTGCTGAGAGCTTATAGAGAAACTGTGTTACATTTTATTCACATAAGGGTTTTGAATTATATAAGGCTTCTTTGAGATGCACTGTTGGGGATGATCTCAATAGTCAAGCTTGGAGAAAAAAAATATATATCCAGCAACTCTTAAATGTTCATATGAATCCTGAAGTGGAAAGAAGAGAAGACATGGTAGAAACAAAAATATTTGCTTACTCTTAGGCAGCGATGTAATACACTTATGTCAAAAGAAAAGAAAAGTTAGGCTTTAAAAAGGACATTTAAATGTTCAACTTTTTCCCAGTGCTCCCCCCACACCCGTGCACACACACATCCTTTAGGCTAAGGGAAATGGTATCTGACTATAATAGCCACACGCAGCAGGTTTCTAGAGATTCTGTCCTTCTGCAGATATATTTTGAAATATTATTTTTTCATGGAAAATACACACATATGTTTTATTTATTATTTTAAAATTTATTATTATCACTTTAAGTTTTAATTTTAATTTCAGTGAACATACAGTTTCTATTAGTTCAAGTGTACAGTATAGTACACACATGTTTTTCTTTATTTTCAGAGGACAGGCATGTGCACTCGTGAGCAGGGTGGTAGGGGTAGAGAGTGAGGGAGAGAGAGAATCTTAAGCTGTCTCCAAGCCCATTGCAGAGGCAGACACGGGGGCTTGATTTTACAATCCTGAGATTATTATCTGAGTCAAAAGAAGAGTCAGAGCTTTAACCGACTGAGCCACCCAGGTACATGTTTTTAATTCACAAGTACATTAGTTGATTGCAGCAAAATTAGGAAGTACAGATGAAAGGAAAAATAAATACAAACATATCTAGCTCTACTTCTTAGAGATAGGCATGGTTAAGATGTTTCTGTATTTTTATTATTTCATTCTGTGCACATATGTAAATACAGTACATGTTTTTGAATATTGACAATGGAAATAATTATTCTATTTATGCTGTTTCTCAATCTGTTTTATATAATATGTTGCATCATTTTTAATAATTGCATAGTATTCCAGCATACGAATGGACTGTAATATGTATAAGAAATGCTCTATCTTGGATGTTCAATTCGTTTCTAATTTTTTGTCATTGCTAGTAAGGCTGCAACAAATACCTTTATTTTCCTCTGACAAATTCCTACAAGTTAATTGCTGGGTGAAAAATCATATCTAATTGCTGCTGACTTGTTTACTTGTACATTTATAAAATTTAAAAATTTACCGGGGCACCTGGGTGGCTCAGTAGGTTAAGCCTCTGCCTTTGACTCAGGTCATGATCTCGGGGTTCTGGGATCGAGCCCCGCATCGGGCTCTCTGCTCAATGAGGAGCCTGGTTCCCCCCCCCCCCCGCCATGCCTGACTCTCTGTCTACTTGTGATCGCTCTCTCTGTCAAATAAATAAATAAACTCTTAAAAAAATACATAAAAATTTACCTTTACCTTTATATCAGAGTATAACTTTGTTATGGACCTCATTTTCTTCTTTTGGAAATGCTATTATAGACACCTGTACAAATATATGTATATTAACATATATGAAGTCAGTAGAAGAAAAGCAATAATCATATTAGTTTATTTATATCTATAATACATACACACACACATACACACTGGATTTCTTCTTCTCTCCCTCCCTCCCTCCCTCCATTTCTCTCTCATTCTTTCTTTATTTCTCTCTCTCTCTATTTTTTTTCTTTCTTTTCCTTCTAGAAAAATGTAATTTTATTCTGTTTCTGTCTCTGTTTCTAACTCTATCTCTAGTAGGAGAAAAACAATAACTAAGCTGTGAGAAAGACATTCTGATAAAAATTGAATTTCAAGGATATATTGAAAAATCCTATGAATGTACAAGTAAAAGAAAATGGGTCACCAGTGATCAGATACTTTTTTGCCCATCAAATTAACAAATATTGGTATTGTTGAGGAGTCAGAGAAAAAAAGTATGTATGTATGTATGTGCATGTGTATATATATGTATATCTATATATTCTTTCTGTATATTTTATCATTTCCACCATTGTTTTCGATCTCTAAAATGTCATAATAGCACTTTTCTTCCAAATTCTCGGAGAATTTCTTACACTTGTCTTCTAATTTGCTGAGCCATTTCCTATAATATTCGATCTTCTGTTCACCAGCTCTTCCAAAAATATTAAACTCTGCATTTATGTTATTCATTTCCAAACAGTCCTAATTGATATCTAACTTTCCTGGGCTCCATGGGTGCTTTTCTTGTTCCATAGATAGAAATTTCTTTGGAATGTGTCTGAGAATATGAATGAGACATTTTCTAAAATTTTCTCCCGTTTCTTGCAGCTCTGTTATGAGGGAAAACATTCTAATTTCTAAAATTGATCATTTTCTTTGGAACTGTTGAATCTTATTGTATATCCAATAATTTTCTTTTCCTTTTGCTCATCCTGACATAGTTTAGTATATAGTTTTCAGTTTGATTACAGCAACCATTGTGTGAGGAGCTCAGGTCCAGGGAAGGGAAACAGGTGACAAAGGTAGCTCAGTAAGCCATAGCCAGATCACATGACCTGGTTAGGAAGAGGCGAGAGGGTGACTGATGCGCAGACGGTGGTGGTAGTGGTGGTGGTGGGGGTGGTGACAGAGAGCCTTGCCTCTGTGTTGACTGATTACATTTCTGTGGGTGTCATGGCCACCGGAAGTAAGTTAGCTGATCCAGGGCTAACAATTCTCCAATCAGAATGGCAGTCAGCATTGGTGGCTCTTCTGCATTACCTACCTGTGCTTTCCAGGCAAGTTGTAGTCAGCGGTATCAAGGATGGGTCCTGACCTCATGTTGTTTTTGGGACCTGTAACTAACTCTTAGATGTGCTCCTATGACTTACATTTAAAAAAGTATGTTTACTTTTAATTTTAGGATATCTTTACATTTACAAAGGTTGTAAAAATAGTGGTGAGTTCCTGTATACTCTTCACTTAGCTGCCCTGAATAACAGCTTACATAACCAAGGTACATTTGTCACAGACAAGAAATTGACATTGGTATCAAATACTGGTAACAAAATTATGGATTGTATTTGGATTTCATCAGTATTCCCACTAATTTCCTCTATCTGCTGCAGGATCTAATCCAGAATATCACATGACATTTAGATATAATTGAATCTGACTGGCTAGCAGAGGCCACCAAATATTTTCTGCCTTTCACTTTCTTATGAGAAATCATCTGAGCTTGATTTCTAAGTACATGTCCTCGGAAGTGAATTGTGGTTTGATCATCCCTTTTTATCACTTCAGTCCCACTTCTTTGTTTTTGTAGAAATCTTCAAACTTCTTGAGAATGTGTAGGCCTTTCTCTAGTTTTCAAGGATAACCCAGATTATTTTCTGTTTCTATTTCTCTTTTTCTCTGTTTTATTTCTTTGAGGAAGTTAAACTCAGGACCCATATCATCATCTTAAGCCAGAGGCAGGAAACATGCCTCTCAAATACCTTTTTCATTTGTGAGCACAGAATTAGCAATATTGTATATATAGATATAGATATAGATATATATCTATAAATATAGATATAAATATATAGATATAGATAGATTATCTATATAGATCTATATATATGTCTATCTATATAGATAGATATAGCTATCTATATATTTATATCTGTCTTTATAGATATAGATATCTATATTTATATCTATATTTATCTATATCTATATCTATATCTATATATAAAAGACATCCTGTGCTCTGGAATTTGGACTGGAATCACTAGGTAACTTATTTCTTTTCATATCCAAATGTGCTGAGCTCAAATGGAAAATCATTCTAACAGAGTTGGAACTACTGCAAAGTCTTTCTGAAGGAAGAATTCTGGGGCTTCAAACCAAAGCCTACTTTTGTTGGCCCAAATCTTCCAAGGCCCTGTCCTTGCAGGCGCATATAGAATTCCCAGTATTCGATCAGAATTCCTCTATTCACTCCTTCTGTTGTAATATTCGTGGCTGCTTCAAATCTGATACCTAACACCTGCCTCCAGCATTCATGTGGCTAAGTCCTGGTATGAAATCCCTCTTGGTGGTTGTGATTCATGGAACAGGAACAGAGGTGTGCCCCACCATATGTGGTTTTCCACTATGCTTTTAGATAGGCGCCTAAAGTGCTCATTGACTTGCTCGTACATTCTCAGTGGATGGAATGTCCGTCTTGAAATTTGGTATGCATATTCTATCACAGGTATCTGAACAGAAGCCTAGCAGAAACACAGGCAGGTACAGAATCATTAGGCTTTTTGGGGGGGGGGTTAGTCCCACTAGGTGGGACTCCCTCTTACCTTTCTACTCTGCTGTGGTTGTGGGGCTTGATTTATAGTCAGCATTGTCCTAATTTTCGGTTTCTTTCTTCTCTCTCGAAATGCATCTTCTGACTTGCTACAACCCTTTAGACAAGTTCTCTTTATATTAAAGTCCATTAAATTGTAAACACATTAGATTCTCCAATCTGTTTTTTTTTCCTGCAGGAAAGACTAATGTGGTTTACAAATGAGATTTGATGTACAAATGAATCCCAGGGTACATCCGGAACAGGGGTGCTGTCAGGCGATTATGAATGAATTTTTAATAAACCTGGCAGTGTCTCAGGATTGATTCAGTTGGTGTTCATGTTCATGCAGCATCCAGCAAATATCACAGTGCAAAATAGCAGGCAATAAAAATAAAAGAAAACCCATTCTTTCCCCAAAGAACACATAAAGTTTCCAAGAACGCAAAGAACCATCCAAAATAGCCTGGAGGAAAATATTAACCTAAGGGAATTGCCAGAATCCTGCTCTCACTCTTTTTAGATGGACCAAGAGTTGTATAAACCAGCCCCTCCTTTGTAATCTTGCATTTACATGCTACTGTTTTTTTTTTTTTTTTTCTCTCTTTGCTGGTGGCATTTCTCACCCTTCTGTCATCTGATGTTCTGTTACTGACCCCATTTCTCCTTTAGAAATATTCTTAGAGAATCTTTGAGCATTTCTCATTCAATTCTTTTTTTTAAGCAAACTGCATTTAGTGGAGCTAAGTGGTTCCTGGACATGGTTTTTTTTTTCTCCCTGTGTTTTGGGATGAAGCAATATATTTTTTTCTGGGTCTCTGGTCCTTTGAAAAAGAAATCCTGTATTTCAGAGAGATAGACCAATTTCCTCTCTAGAGGTTTGCAGGAATCAAAATGGACTGCAAAGGGTAATAGCCAGAGACCACCCTGAGCATTCCTTGAAATGATTTCTCTTTGGAATTAACCAACAGATCAGATGAAAGTCAGAAGTTATTGGAGATGCTAAGTGTCTATAGAATAAATACTACTAGAACTCCAATTTCTTAGGGGGCTTTAGGGGAAAAAACCCCCCAATAAACCCATATCTCAATTTAACACTCTTGCAAATACTTTGAAAGATAAAATGGCAAATACTATGAAATGTAACTTTGATAGATTCAAGATGGCTGCAAATTCTTTGCTACACTTTCCATTTGAGAAGTGGGGTCAGATTCTCTTCCTGGAATGTGGGCTGGCATTAGTGATTTGCTTGATCTATAGAACATGACAGAAATAGTATTTTGGGATTTCTGAGGCTGAGTCTTAAGAAGACTGGCAATTCTGCCCTGGAAGTCAGGTGTCTTCTATGAAATGTCACCATCCTGAGACCCTCAGGCTATGAGAAATGAGGAGGCCATGGAAGGATGAGACCCCATTTGGAGAAAGAGTGGTTGAGGAGCTCTGAGACTCCAGACATGTGAGTGAAAAATCAGAGACTGGGCATGTAACTTCCAGCCCTGGTCAGCCCAGTTAATGCCGCATGGATCAGATATGAACTGCCTAGATGAACCATTCCTGAATTCCTGAACTGAAAAATTGTGACCAAAATAAAATGGCTTTGTTAAACCATGATCTACAAGTTTTGTCACAATTATCTATAGGCAACAAACTGAAACAATAACCAAATGAAATAAAATCCCAAATAAGCTATGAGTAGATATTTAAGGCACTGAACTAAAGAGGTTAGTTGGACAATTTGTACAAATCCATGTATTTTTTTAATGCTATCACCCATTTCACTTAAAGATACAAAAAGCCGAGCCTGGAAATCTTGTCCTTCAGAGAAGATCAAGGTGTGGTTTCAATCCACACCTAAGGTGGTGTGCTGAGCCAACAGATCTGTACTCCAGGTCCAAATTCACATTACATTTAGATGTTACCCAAGACTGCGGTGAATAATTCCTTGTCGAGGTTGGCATAATCCCAGAAACACGGGCCAAGCAAAATCAGACACCAAAATTGCAGCCCAGCCATTATTAAACATTCCTTAATCAAGTTCATTGCAGTTTCTGTGCACATAGTTGTGTGGTTAGCATGCTGTGGTGACAGCCGAATGTCTAAGGGATTCTAAGGTGGCCGCATGCTTTCCCTGACAACATGTATTTATTGACCAAAATATTCTCTGCTTCTTAATGAATATCAACAAGGAAATCCCTTGAAAGGACAAAAAAAAAAAAAAAACCGAGAAAAACAAAACAAACAAACAAAAAAACCAAAGAGAGAGAGAGAGAGAGAGAGAAATTCTTCAAATATTACCCAGTGTAAAACTCCCAATTTAATTGCACAATTTCTTCTATTGTTTCATATGTTTCTCTACAACACAGAGCAGTGCCGATTTTAAACAGTCACTAAAAATATATGTAACAATTAACCTTCAATTTCCAATATGCAATTTCAGCTTTTATGTGCTTTAAAGGACCATCCTCCTCCTTCTGGCTTTTTGATACCATTTAGCTACTGCCATGACCAGGTAGGAAGGAAACACCCACTTACTGGGCAAACAGGTCAAAGAAAGTAGATTGCTATTTTTTGCTCTCTACTAAGCACAGAGAAAATCCCAAGAAATAGGTAGGTCTCAAACCATCTATTATGCTCTGACAATTTACTTTAGTTATGGCTTTGGGAAATTTAGATTCCTCCTCCTCCTCCCCAGTCCCTCCAATTTAGGTCTCTGCTAGGCAGCCTCCAGTTCAGCCTTCACATTCTTGCAGTGGAGGGATTCATGTCACTTGAGGATTTGTTCTGATCCTCTTTTGACATTTGCAAGAAGACTTTTTTTTTGTCCTCTTGGGCAGGTGAAGGAAAGATCACTTATAACAAATGATGATTATGGATTAAATTGTAAACATTTGAAAGTCTACTGATGCCATACTATTTTTTGGAGGACATGTGTATTGGGACTAATAGAACAAGAGGTGTTTTGAATGCCAATCATGGACATGCCTTGCTAAAAGGCTGTGTGTGTGTGTGTGTGTGTGTGTGTGTGTGTGTGTGTATGTGTTTGTTCTACTTATCTAATGTTGCAAAACAAACTGCTCCCAAAATTGAGTGAAGTAAACCGAGAAATTTTATTATGCTCATTAATTCGTGTGTCAGAAATGTGGGCAGTTCCAAAGGAAGATGGTTTGTCTGTGCTCCTTGATGAGCTGGGAGAGTCAAGCAGCTGGAGGTGACTGAGATAGCTCAGTGGAGGCCATAGACTGGGCCTCAGTTTCTACTTCATGTCTGTCGAGACTGGAGTATCCAAGATGGCTTCCTCACCTACATTTCTTTTTCTTTTTTTTTAAGACTTGAAAGCTGGGGGAAGGGACTTTATTTATTTATTTATTTAAAGATTGTATTTATTTATTTAATTGAAAGAGAGAGAAACAGCAAGAGAAGGAACACAAGCAGGAGGAGTGGGAGAGGGAGAAGCATTCCCTCACCGAGCAGGGAGCCCAATGGGGGGCTCGATCCAGGACCCGGGGATCATGACCTAAGCCCAAGACAGATGCTTAATGACTGAGCCACCCAGACACCCTCTCACCTACATTTCTGACATCTGTGCTGGGATAGCTGGATGCCACTCTTTCTTCATATAGCTTCTTCATGTAGTTACATGCACTTTCTTACTCCATGACAACCTTAGGGTGATTGGCCTTCTTATATGGTTGCTGGATTCCCTGAGAGCAAGCAATCAAAAAGCCAGATGGAAGCTGCAAAGCCTTTAATGACCTTGACTTAGAAGTCCCAAAATACCACTCTCATAGCATTCTTTCAGTCACCGATGTAACTAAGGCAAGTCAGATTTAAGAGAAGAAGAATTAGATTCTATCTCTATGGAAACAATTTGTAGCAAACAAATTGTGGTCTGTAAAAATCTGCCATGATGGGTCTATTGTGAAGGCAAGCACTAGTTGCTTTGGGGGCCGAGGCATGACAACACAGGTGACTGTGGAGGAGGGTGACGATGAGGATGGCCCCTAGACTGGAGTGGGAGGCATTCCTCAGACACTGCAGTAAGGGGACAGGGAAGGTATCACAACACCAACCTGGCAGGACAGCAGCATGAACAGTAGAGGATGAACTAGGGGGTAGGGCCAGTCTTTCAGGTTCTGGACTTAACCGTATGGGCAGGGAATCTTGAGGGAGGAAAGGAAAAAAAGTTCACATTTTAGTATGTTTGCGTCTAGAGCTTTAAAAATATTTTCATAGGCCTATGATGGTATTTGATAAACCAAGTTGGTGAAGAAAGATGGACAGTCATCATATTTTGAATCCCTCTGTGGTTGTTATTGGTCACACATCTGTATTACCAGTCAGGAAGGACATTAAATAAGCAAATATTTATTCTCATGAAGATAGAACTCCTAACAGCATTTTATATTTAAATAGTCACCAAGTTTTCTTTTTGTTGAATATTTAGCAAAATATAATGGACTCAGAAAAACCCATAGAAAAGAGAACATTAAATGCTCTCTATATGTTTGAATGTCTGCATGTATGTGTGTGAGCTATAGTAACACATATTTATTTATTTATTGTAACACATACATATTTAAAACATTAATAGCAATACCACTATGGATACAGAATAAAAATCCTCAGAAGTTTTTGCAAATGCTCATTTTTCTTTAATTTTTTTTTACAAATAATCAATTTTTATAACAATTAAAATAATGTAAAAGGATATACATACAAAATGATGTAGGAAGATGTATAGTAACTGATTCCTACTATGACTCCTCTATCCCCAAATTCCCGAGTTTGTTATGGACATTTTTAGACATTTTCTGGGAATCATTTTGCTCAATTACATGCTTCCTTTATTGGTTTAAGGAGACATCAAAGTCCTTATACAAATGAACCACTGAAATAACCCTGGAGCACAGATTTTTATATTCAGCCAAACACAATCATAAAATTTATTTTTAGTTTTCTCTCAAAGGACAGATTTCTTCACTTGAAAATTTTTTAACCCCATTTTTAAACAGAAAATAAAATTATGTGGACATTTAGAGAAAAATTTATATTTTCAAAATTCTTGATATTAACCATTTTCCAAAGATTGAGTTTTCACTCTGCTTGCCTTTCACATAGGCCATGTACCACTTTTCAAAATTTCTTCCTCCTTCAAGTCCCAGGATGTTTCCTTCATAATTTAAAGATAATCCTTAAACCAATCACAAGCAGTCAGGATTCTACAGAGAAGTAAAGAGTGCATGGACCTGGTAGAATCTTTTTTTTTTTTTTTTTTTTTTTTTTTTTGCCACTTGACTTTGTAAATTGCATGAGTCAAATAAAATTTCTAAATTGGATACTGCCTTTTTTATGTGGTGTCATTCAATTTTACAGTAATCGACTCATCATTTCTCTATGGTTAATCCCTTATGTTAAACCACCATCTTTATGAGGAAACAGGTCTCAATGGTAAACCCACAAGATCCCACTGAGGAAGTAGTATCTGTCTCACTCATTATGGCCAAAAGGATAATATCTTTCAATTTGGCTTCATGAAATTTGCTTGTACAATTCTCTTCATCCATTTGTCTGTGAAGATCCTCTCACTCACTGTGAGCCTCCCAACCTGGATCCCTCACTGGGACTTACATTTCCTTTTTCTAAAGACATAAAGAAAAGCATTAACCAACCTGAGAGCCACTTCAGTGGTGTTTTGTTTGTTTGTTTTGTTTTGTTTTTAAGCTCTGTTGTTTCCAGATTTGAAATCTGTGCTCTTCTATCACCAACTCTAGGTCAAGTGGATGGAATTTGAGTACTTTCTCAGAAATCATTCTCCTATGGGATGGGTTTCAGGGTACTCCCATGGTGTTGTGATGCCAAGTTGCTAGTTCTGAGTTAGAAGTGGCACTTGGACTCAGAATTAGTAAAATATAGCTCAGAGGAGAAATCATTTTACTCAACTGTAAGTCTACACTTATCTTGATGATGTCCCTAAGACTTTGATTCCCATGATGCTTACAGACTTCCTTGACTTCATCACATCTGTTACATATTAATTGTTAAGCAAGCATGGCATATCATCTTAAGACTGCTTCTTGCATAATATCTTAGTAGAGAATTTCCTTGACTTAAATCTATGGTCCTGGAGAAAAATGCAACCATTCTTCCAATACCTGCTGCTGGGGTTAATAGTTGCCTACACAATGTCATTGTCAACCTACAAACTCAAGCTTATATAAGAATATTAGTAAATGGAGTTGACTGATTCTATAATAGTTCTCTTATTGGCCTAATGGATGCCAGAAACTATGATAGTTTAGAGATTACTGTAAGAATGCTGCATCCTTATGGACCAGTTGTGGAGATTTTTAAGGAGTTAATACATGTAATGGGCAAAGATGAGAGCCTGGAACATAATAAGAGCTCAAGAAATATTAGCTATTGTTGTTACTATTATGTTCTCTGATTAGTGCCAAAGGTGGATACTAATTATCTTCTTCTTTTCTTGTAGCCATTCATTTTGATTTCCAATGCAAATACTGAAATATAGTTCCCGACAGGAGCAAAGTCAAATTTAAACTCTATTCTTTGTTAACACTGGCTGTATGAGAAGACGTAAAAATCCTGGCAGAATACGCAGTGGTCTGGGTAAATGACTAATTATGAAATAGTATTTCTGTGTGGAAATGGTACACAGGAAATACTAAAGAAGAAATTAAATGTCAGTCGGTGTTCAGTAAGCTTAAAAACTTCCTCCTACTCTGAATATCTTTATGTATTTGACAAAAACAGAGATTTGAGTATTCACAGAATTGAAGAAAAATATTAGGGCTGCCAAATGAAATTTCATGACATATTTGTGAATACGTTTGTGTTAGCAAACTGTGACTCAAAAATATTTCATGGATATGTTGTTAAGGGGACTTTGAGGGTCAGAAGTTTAAATTTTACTTAAAATTTAGATAATTGGGTAAGGGTGTTTATTGCCCCCCAGTAATGTGTTAGAATATACACCATATTCTATCAAAAAATAATACATACATAAAGTACATGCACATCATCTAATTTCATTTCTTGAAGATCTCATCAAACACTTTGTGTTTATCAGGCAAAACCATGGATCTGTTACCTGACATGGCCTGGACACGCTCTCAGCTGTTTATGGCAATAAACACTGTTATAAATGACATCTCTAAAGCAATTCTGAATCCTGGGGCTCAAAGGGCAGAGATCCCTGGAATATTTTCCAAACTTGAAGCTGGATATTGCTTCACAAGGTATGCCTCCTTAATGAGAGTGTTCAACCTAGGCTTTTATGAAAATTGTTCCAATTAATAGTCTTATATGATGGATATAGGATTGTGGTTATGAATTTCCATTCCAGTTCACTTTGTGCAAGAGCAATCATCCTTAAAGGCTCATAATTTCTTTTAATTGGATATTTCATTACCAGGCAAGGGTACAGAGAGCAAAACTAATTTTCCTCTCTTTTATTTAGCCCTCTTGATTTGGGAGTAAGTGCTTCTGATGTAGGTCTAAAAAGCAATCATTATTCCTGCTTCTAAAATTAATTTGCTGAACAATGGAGAGAAATTATTTTTTCTTCGGTACCTCAGTTTCCCTTTTGGCAAAAATCAGTTGCTGACAACTACATTTCCAAAAAAAAAAAAAAAAAAAAAAAAGAATGAGACATTAAACTGAACAGGCTCTTCCGCACTTAAAGTCTAAACATATTGTTATTCTCATTAAGAAAACCTGTGCATGTTTGGCTTCCTTTATCTCCCTTCCTGTCTGGAGCTGACTGCACTTCACTTCATAACGTTTAGGATGGTGAAAAATAGCAGATTATGGTTAAATAACTCTCAAATCTGTCCTGGTTCCATTATTTACTGGGCGATACAACCTTGGCCCCATAAGGGAGCTGCTTCAAGACTTGGTTTTCTCCTTTGCCCTGTGTCTGGTTGGCCCTTACCAGTTGCTGTTTATTATTTGCTGTACCACCAAAGCAGCATTCTATCCCTGGTGAGACATCTGGTTGTGAGGTCTCCTTAAAAAGAAATGAGGACTGGGGCGCCTGGATGGCCCAGTGGGTTAAAGCCTCTGCCTTCGGCTCAGGTCGTGATCTTGGGGTCCTGGGTTCGAGCCCCACATTGGACTCTCTGCTCAGCAGGGAGCCTGCTTCCCCTCCTCTCTCTCTGCCTGCCTCTCTGCCTACTTGTGATCTCTGTCAAATAAATAAAATCTTTAAAAAAAAAAAAAAAAGAAATGAGGACTGACCCTGCTGCACATCTTATCTGTACTTACCTGCAGCAGTCAATGCCAGGGTCCAGGCCTCCTCTTTCACCCACCATCCTCGGATCCTCATTCCTGTGCCACTCTTGGCCCTCCTGTGTCTCTGCTCGGTCCTCCCAAATCTCCACCTCTATTTCCTCGAACATTTCCAGGGTCTCCAGTCCTTTGATCATAGCTTTTTTCTACCATCTACTCAGACTCTCCTGGACTCATTTTCCTCCTTGCTCAGATCCAATTCCACTGTGCCCTTAGAATCATGCCCTTGCAAATAATCATAAATTCTCTTGTATCTTTTACCCTCAATTTTATTATTTTTTTAAAAAAACTCAAACTTTGGATGGACATTATTATAAGTCTTCATGTTTATACCTATGAAAGCTAAACATTGCTGGGAAAAAAAAATCACATGACTGAATCTTCGTTCTAAACCAATTATCTCAATTCTCAATTGGGCACTTAGTATAGTTCCCAATTCTGACTATATTTCTCTAATAGGCTCACTTTTCAACTTGCCAAGGAGTATCTATCTCAAACTTTTAGCGCCTACTTCCTAATCTCGCATGCAGCTGAAAACCTTGCCTCAAACTTTATAGAGAAAGTAGGAGTCCTAAGAAACAATCTCTGGTATCTTCCCACCAGGAACCTTACAAATCTTCCTAAGTTTACTTCCATCTTCTCTTTGCTCCCTGCTCCTATTGAAAGCAAAGTCTTCATCTTTTTCTCTACTGGATCATTTAATTCAACTGACATATTTTTATCCTCATCTTGTTCCATCTCTCCCAGAATTTAATAGAATTAACCATGGTCTTTATGTTAACACACACTCTTCTCTTGTCTTCTATGACACCTTTGTCTTCTGGTTTCTTTCTACTTCATTGGATATTCCTTCTTGGGCTCCATTATTAGGTCCTCTTTCTCCACCTGACCATACGTGGAAGTAGTTGGAAGTTCCATCCTGGTTTTAATTCCTTCGTTATATTTCCTCACCAAGTGATCTTTTTCTTTTCCTTGCATTTACTCACAGTATTTATGTTGAGAAATTAAAAATCATGAGCAGGGGCACCTGGGTGGCTCAGTGGGTTAAAGCCTCTGCCTTCAGCTCAGGTCATGATCTCAGGGTCCTGGGATCGAGCCCCACATCGGGCTCTCTGCTTAGCAGGGAGCCTGCTTCCCCCTCTCTCTCTGCCTGCCTCCCTCCTACTTGTGATCTCCGTCTGTCAAATAAATAAATAAAATCTTTAAAAAAAAATCATGAGCAAAACTTTTAAGTTTACACAGTCAATTTTCTGCTTTTCATCTTAACTGGGATGTCTTAGAGGTAACCTTAAGTGACTAGGAACATTAAACTCTAAATATTAACCAGGGAAATTGAACTCTTGCCTCCCATCTCAACAAATCCTGTAACTTTGAAACTTCCTTTCCTCTCCCTATTGCTCAAACCCAAACATAGGTATTTTACTTGAATGTAAGTGTTCAGTAAATCCATATCACTCTCTTGCTAAAAGTTTTTCATTGACTTCCATGGCTGCTAAATTAAACCCAAACTCTTTAAAGTGCTCTCCATGGATCAATATGATTTAGCTCTACAGGTGAATCTCAGCTTCCCAGAAACTGAAGTTTTCTTCCCAGCTCCAGTCATGCTGGTCTATTTTCACTTTCTGGGTCCTGCTAAGTTCTTTCCTGCCTCAGGACTTTGGCACATTCTCTTCTGTTGGTTTAGAATCCCCTCCATCTTTCCTAGTGTAGTTAGTTTTGTTTTTCCTCTTACTTTGGATCTTAGCTTAGATCTCCTCAAAAAGGGTGTTTCTAACCACCATAACTGAAGTAAAATATACTCCCCATCCTCACTCCATTATTCTCCATCTCAGCATTTCCTTTTTCTTCATGGGAGTTACGATGACTGTTTTATAATTATTTATTGGTCCCTTAACCTATTTTGGGTATCGTTTCCCCTCTAGTATCTCTGTCCCTGAAGCAGGAACACATTTTTCTTCTTGCTGTTTCCCAAGTGCCTGGCTCATTTCCTGAGCATA
Source organism: Martes martes (assembly GCF_963455335.1). Taxonomy (NCBI): domain Eukaryota; kingdom Metazoa; phylum Chordata; class Mammalia; order Carnivora; family Mustelidae; genus Martes; species Martes martes. The sequence goes on from NC_137896.1 coordinate 91,189,877, forward strand.
GTAGTCACTCTATAAATATTCATTAATGAATGAATTAAATAATGAATGGGGAAAGAGGCCTGTATATATTAATAAAGTTAATATAAGGATCAAATGAAATCGTGTAGGTCAAATCACCTTTAAAGATATGAAAGTGTTAAAGCAAGGCATTTTTATTTCATTTTTTTCATAGTGAGTGATGGGCCCAGGGTGATTTCCATCCTCCTATCTTCCATGCCACCTTTTTGCCCTCATTCATAAATCTCCACAAATTCTATCCCATGCAGGAAGCCTGCGTAGACCAGGTGGGTTGGGAGAAAATTCTCACCTCCCTCACATATTTATGCTTAGCAACTGTCTTTCCCATATGTCCAATTATGTCTACAAGACAAGAAAAGTGAAAATTATGTGGAAAGAACCCAAGAACCTTAATTAACTCTGAAGGATGAATGTTAATTCTTTTCATTTGTGTGTGGATGTTGGTCCGTGTGCTGCACATTGGTTTGCAGCATGGGGCAGGGTTGAACTTCATGGCTCTTAGGTCTCTATCCACCCTATGGTCTTGGTCCTTTTGACATTATGTGGGATGCAGTCTTAGCCACAAGACAGGCTGAAATGTTTAATAATGAAGGGTTTTTCTTCCTTGTTCAATAGGTTTATTTAAACCAAAGTATTTTGCTTGTGAGGTCCCTTCAGTTCACAGATTGGTTAAAATCCTTTCATCAATGTTCCTTGATCCTACAAGATAAAGCCTATACCCTTAGTCTATCACATACAAGTCCCTTGTGAACGAGAACCTCACTTTCTATCTATAATCTACTTCTTTTTTTTAAACCTCTTTTCTGCCCATCTCAAACTTCTCTGGATACTTTGAAAAACTTACAGTTTATTGACTATAAACCTCATGCTCGCTCACGCCTCCCCCACTTCGCTAATTCCGTGCCCTTTTCCTGAGAGCTCTCAGCCGTTTTTCCCCCCTCCACTTTGGAAAGCATCTATTTATCCTCAAGAATCAGTGAAAATTTTACTTCCTCTATCAAGCTTTATTTAACCTCACTAGAAAGAGTCGGGCACTCTTTCTTCTGAGGTGTCATATCTTCCGGAAATTTCTTTGGAATAGCCATGTCCATATTCATATTCACCATCCCCATGGTTCCACTCACATCTTACTCTATGTGAATTAATACTGTTTGGAGTACACAGTACATTGTCTTGGCCAGATGTGGTGACTCTCTATATGATATTTTAATGTTTTTCTATACATGTTATATGTATCTCTTCACATCACAGCTGTCACTCCTAATTCTTTTTCTTACACCCTCTATATTTACCAGTTTTTTTTGTGTCAATGTAAGAGGAAGTATTGTTTGTTTTGCCTCCCATTTTTTTTAAAAAAAATTATTTATATTCAATTTAATCGACTTATGCTGTATTATTAGTTTCAGATGTAGAATTTAGTGATTCATTCGTTGCATAGAACACCCAGTGCTCATTACTTCAAGTGCTCTCCTTAATGACCGTCACTCAGGGACCCCATCCCCTACCCACCTCCCCTCCAGCAACCCTCAGTTTGCTTCCTAGGATTAAGAGTCTTTTATGATTTACCTCCCTTTCTGTTTTCATCTTATCCTTTGCTTCATGTTTAAACATGGTGGAATTTCTGGACCAACATACCTGACCTCTCTACTCATCCCTACTTCAGTCTCTCAATTGGTTATAAATTTGGGGGTAGAAGACAATTGCTGCTTATAGGTCTTCTCAAACCTCAAGGTTAATCCACAGATTAGTTTTTCTCTCAAACACAAACATTGCTTTATTGGGTAAAGCCTCGCGGATAAGATTTAAGACAGTCGGAGTTAAAATGTGGTAATTTGGCTAATAAAAATGTTTCAGTTTTGTATATTGGAAACTTTTAAACCTTTTTAGTGAAGCTCATTCTGCCGTGGTCCAATTCTGTTGCTTTTTCTCACTGAAATGTCATCTATAATTTCAAGCAGTGAGCCAAGATTTAAAATAGAGTAAAGCAAGTCTAAGTCTTGTGATCAAGGTTTGGAGAGCATTTGTGCTTTATTGGAAATCATGTCACTTCTAATAAAAAGCAGAGTCCCCTTATAAACTCAGAAATCAATAGTATTTTTTTTTGTCTCTGCTTATTTGAAAATCCTATCTAATAACAATTGTTCTTCTGCTAGGTTTTGAATATTAAAAAGCTAACGAGGACAAATGCTTCCCCTACATAATCTGTTTGAGTTTAGCATTGCCAGTGGCTAGAGGGCAGTGATAATGAAGCCAAAATCACAGGTTTGATGTGAAAATCCACCAGTAACTTTGCTCTGGTATATGACCTCAATTACACTGTTAACCCTGGTTGACTTATGATTGTGAACCAATTATCCCAATAAACACTTAGATGGAAAAAGAATAAATGGATGCTATATCCACTACTACTAATGTTAAAACAACTAATGGTTTGGCTTAACGTAATTTATTCCATTTATCAACAGATTAGGTGAACTTTACCAATTTTATGGCATTAAGTGTAACTTTTATGTTGATAATGCTCCAATTTATGTCTCCTCTTTTGACTCCAATTCCGAGTCATATGCTTGTTGATATCTTCATTTAGTATCTCTTTAGCATCTCAAATTCATAATGACTGGCAAATCAAAACAAATAAAACCATCCAAAAAAACCTCCAAAAAAGCAACAGATCCTGCTGCTGTCATTTCCTGCCCAACCTATTTTTTTCTCAAGTCTTCTTGATCTCAGTTAATGTCTCTACCACCCACCCAGTAGCTCAAGCTCTCAACCTAGAAGTCATTCCCAATTTCTCTCTCAATGTCATCCCTCAAACCCACCCATCAACTAGTTCTGTCATCATAGTCCCAGTTATACCAACCCAACTCTGCCTCTGTGTTGCTACCACTGTAGCCCAAGCCACCTAGATTATTGCTATAAACCTCCAACTAGCTGTCTGCTTCCACTTTGCCTCCATTAAATTTATTCATTTCCGGCCAGTCAGTTACCTTTAAAAATGGAAACCTAATTACAGACGTCTCCAGTCACTTCCCTTTGCACTTAGGATAAAATTCAAACTCCTCCCCATTGCCTACAAATACCTAACTAAGCTGATCTTTGTCTACTTTTGCCACCTCGCCTCAGTTTATTGCTCCCTCTCCCTTGCTCAATGCATTTGAGATACACTGACCTCTTTCTGTTCCTCAGATTCACTGAGTCCTCTCCATGACAGGTCTTGCTCTGTTGCTTCTTTTCCTTTAACTGCTCTGTCCCCAGATCTGATTTCCTCATGTTTGTTTTCTCATCCTTCAGGGCCAAGTTCAATGTCACTTCGTATCTGAGATGCTCCTTTGAAGATCAGATCCATAGTGTCTCTCCTATTTCTTTCTCAGTCATTGGCCATTACTCACTATTTTGTAGTCTTTCCTAAGACTGATCTGATCTGAGATTATTTTATTTCTTTTGTTTTTAAGATTTTATTTCTTTGAAACAGAGAGAGAAATTGTATAGCACAGGGCAGAGGCAGAAGGAGAGGGAGAAGCAGGCTCCTCGTTGAGCAGGGAGCCCACCATGGAGCTCGGCTCGATCCCAGGGCCCCGAGATCATGACCTGAGCTGAAGGCAGGCGCTTAACCAACTGAACCACCCAGGAGCCCCTATTTTGTTTACTTCTTTACTTGTTTATTTTCTGACTCTTTTAATGAGAAGGTGAACTCTACGAGAATACAGACTGTATGTGCCCTGGTTGTGCCTCTGTTATATATCTAGTATTCAGAATAATGTCTTAAATCCAGTGGGTCTTCAGTGAATAATTTTTGAAAGAAATGAATGTTGGTTTGCTGTAGGAAGATTATGGATCATCAATGACAAATATTGTTCCCCATTTGACAGTCTGGTACACTGCTTAATTAATAGTTCTCTTTACATCCTCAACTGTTTAAAAATTTGAGGTTTCAGATTGAATCTTCTGAGTAAGAATGATGAAAAAAACTAATATTTTCAAGAAGGGAGAAGGTCCAAAGTGAGCTAAATGTAGCTCATGATGAATTTCATGAGAAATATATGCTGAAGCAAATATAACTGGAAATCAGTAATCATAAATGCTGTCATAAAATTGTAAGGGACACGTGGAAGATATGAGGTCAGAAAAAAATTGGAAAAGCTTAAAGAGAGATACTGTGAGTTTGAGTTAGGTGAGATTGACTAGGAAAAGGATGAGTTATTTGAAGATTATGTGCATTTGTTCGTTTTGTGTGGTGGACAAAAATTTTGTGGTTATTCTCCTTTGCCGGGGAGTTTGGTGGTGTTTCCTTTCTCAAATTTCTTTGGAATATTTGTCTAAAACATGTATTTTTCTATTCTCATTCACTGTTTGGTGATTTATAATCCCCAGAGAACCCTGAGAACAGAAATTACAACTTATCCTTGTCCTTTGCACCCACGTATCCGTAAGTTCAATGTTAAGCACATGGCAAATGCTCAAGCCATCTTTGTCATGGGGAAGCATATGCATTTTCTGTGGCGGCACAAGCCTAGGCTTGGTATCAGGACATCTGTGTTCTATTCATGGTCCTGTCCCAATTGGCAAGGTAATCCTTCTAAGATATCTACTGCGCCAATTTTTACATACAAGTTTGGACTCCTTGGTTAGCTACAGAATTCCCCTTTGTTCCAGTGGATTCATAAGCAGAGGCTTGCCTCTAAACCAGAAAAATTGGCTGAGTTTGGTTGCAGATGCTCCTGCTGGGCCACGGAGCACTATGAAATTGAAGGTCTTCAAATTTCTTCACGGTCTGAAAGTAAGAATTCTATGTGTAGCAGGACATCAAGTGAGCTTTCCCCATTGCCTGAAAATTAACAGTGAAGGCATTGTGTGGTCAGGGATGAACCTTGCTCCAAGAAACGTTTGACCTTTCTCCCCAGCTCCTTGGCAGTCACCTCTAAGCCCTTGGTGTATCCTACCTGAAAAGAGTGTTTTTATTTACCTGAGAGCCATAGGCCATGTCAGATCGTCACTGCTAACAATATGACTTAAAATGGGAGCTTGACCTCTAGAAGGGTTGGAGACTAAGATCAGCTGTGTGTATATGACCAACCCCTAAAAGAATCCTTGGACACCAAGGCTCAGATAAGCTTCCCTGGATGGTTCTACTCTGTGCATGTTGCCACTCATCATTTCTGAGAGAAGTAAACATTCCAGAAACTGAAAGCTCATGCCTAGAACTCTCCTAGACCCTGCTCTAGGCACCTTGTCTCATTGTTGATTTTAATGGATATCCTTTTGCTGTAATAAGCCATAAACCTGAATATGACAGATTTGTTCAGTTCTGTGAGTCCTTCTAGTGAATTATTAAACCTGAACCTTGGGGACCTTCTCTACTCTAGGCACAAAGCCCCCAATAAAAGGCACTAATACTGCCCTGCCAAGCTCCCAGGCTCATCCTCTGTGGGACTGCTTGAAAAGTGAATGTTAAGTTCAACACCATTAAGCACCATCCCGCCACCCCTCCCCTGGTCCACAAAAGAAGTCTGAGAAGCAGGTAGTATGGGGTATGGGAGTGAGCAGACATTGGCCTTACAGAATACAGTGTTGAAGCAAACAAAGAGGGCTGGAAGAAAATCAATCATAAAGTTTGAGGGTGCTGCCAGATGCAGATTGGCAGCTCCTCCCAACCAAAGGCTTTTATATGGATGGCTTACAGCCTTCTCAGGGCTGTCTTGGCCATAGTAGGTGGGAAGGCTCTTGAGAGAGCCTTACATGGGTCTCCTGAAAATCTGGGGATACATGGGACCATAAAGATTGAGCTGATGTCTGCTTCTGACCTAAATGGCTTAGAAGGGAAGAGCTGCTCTGAGTATCTCATAGAGCAGGACTTGAACAGATGGTTGTGTCCTGCGCCAGCCCCTGTGGCTCTCAGAGGGTGGTGGAGAGGATCTCAGCTCTTCCAGGGGGTCATGTGAAAGAAACTGGAACTTAGAGAGGGGGCCTGACACACAGAAGAGTCTGCATGGCTTCTCAGGGAGCACTGGTAGTCTTCATCCCAGTGCAGATTTGTGGGTGAGTACCACTGGCAGGACTGGGGGATGATGTAGTTGTCCTCCTCTGAAAACATCCCCAAGGAAGGAGGAAACTTGGGTGATACTGGATGTCATTCACAAGAAAAATGTTCACATCCATTCACAGGCCACCGCATCGCTGTGGGTTACCAGCAGTAGGTATGAGCAGAGGGAGGCCAGCACCACCCTGCACTCTCCTGTGTGACACAAGACCAGCATGTTCGCTCCTATTTCTTTCTGCTCACGGCCCCTTTCTACTTCTTGGCTAGGGGGTGGAAGGGTGCCACCAACAGTCACAGCCTCCTCCCCACCTCAGCCACGTAACTACCCTGCACAAGAGGTCAGGAAGCATTTTGGAACAAATAGGAGGCTAAAGTTTTAAAATGAATTGAACATGTTCAATAACTGACTATGATTAGAAATGTATGGAATCCAAGATGTCATTAAAAAAATAGAGAGGGGATCCAGCGTAGAGTCAGAAAAATATATGACTTTATATCTCCCCACATGGGGGGGATATTTTTTATATATTTTATCCCCCCACATGGGGGGATAAAATTTATATTTATATCCCCCCACATGAGGACTTCTAACCGAAGCAGGAATATTTTCCCCTTCCCTCCTTTTTACCTCCCTCCTGGCCTTCCTCCCCCACCCCTCTCTCTTATATCTATCTTCAATTATGTATTTCTCTATCTTCTATCATCTCTCTCTCTCATCTCTCATCCGTCTGTCTCGTGGCATCCCTGCCTCTAAAAACTGATAGCCAGAGGTGGCAAACCACATGCCATCCAAGAATTTCCATTTCTACTAGCGATGGAATGACAGAAACTTTGCTTTCCACTTATTATTTTCTTTCTGTACGCATTTGTGGAAGAATAAAAGGAAAAATGACTATGTACTATTCTCATTATATTGCTTTCTAAAAGACATCCTTAAAGTTCAAGGAAACGAATGATTCTTTGGATGTGTTGGCCTCCAATAGCCCCATTGTTAAGTCTGCAATGGAGCTCTGACTTCAGGATGGATGTTTTCCAGCATTGCTTCAACATGGCGTTCCATATGAAAGCTTTCCAAGTGTGTCCTCTTAATGAGACAGCCCAGACAGGCGGCCAAGGCCATGGGTAAAGAACTCTTTGCCTGGATGAAAATGCTGTCTGTGAGCTGTTGTGTAATGTCATGAGCCACACGGAATTAAGGCCATGAGAGATTACACAAACCCTAGGAGGTACTCTTTCTATGACCTTAAAATATTACACTTTATGTAAGACAGATCCTGAACTTTTTTTTAACAAGCTTCGCTCATTAATGACTCAGGTTGCATTGAGATCCCAGGTCTCTTTAACCCCCAAATTACATTTGTCAAATAGAAACAACTTAGCCGTTTAGCGTCTCAGTTTCCTAATTTTTTCCTTTTTTAAAATAAATGTCGGGATTAGGTCAGATGATCTATCAGAACTTTCAAATGCCAAAGCCTGTGATTATTTGAAACAGCTAGTTACGGGAGCAGAGGGACGTCTCACTTTGGGACCAGCCGCATCCCGAGCCTGTTCTAGCAATAGGACACCAGCTTAGCGGCAGCAGAGTCCAAAAGACTCACAGGCCGGGTGCTTTCCTTGTAGATTTTGGTCACCAATTCTCAAACAAGAAATCACAGACAAATCATCTCATCATCTTCACAGCTGGAGAGAATTTTTGTACTACCCAAATTAGGCCAAGGACTGAGCCACAGTGGGGACTGAACTGCCTTCTTACAAGCTGCAGTCTCCCCAAGTCAGGGTAAAGGGCAACATCAAGGGAAACCTGCATCAAGGCTAATGAGGACCTTACTGAAAGCAGCCATGGGAATACTTTAGAAAAATTGCCTTCCTGCCAGCGCCCGGATCTCAACTCTACCGTTCTCCAGGAAAATAGACTTTACTTGTGCCTCCTCCCTGCTGCCAGCCCACTAACTTAATTCAGAGGGAAGGAGAGCTGGTGCTGGCTGTGTCTGTCCCACCCTTCCTTCCCCTTTCACCTTCAGGGCAGCATGGCGGGACTCGCCGCAGACCCACACAGAGAACCAGCTGCCTGTAGGTAGTATTTTGGAACTCTGTGCGTGCAACGAACAGCTCTTTGCTGACCACTGTCTTCGGGTACATGTCGTTGTTTAGTTGGTTGTTGGCTCAGTGATTCCACACTGGACTGTAAGCTCCATGATGCTAACGATTGTATTTACATTTTTGTTTATTTCCCCATCATACATGCTCAGTGTCTAGCATTGTCCCTGAACCATCACTGAAAACTAAGAAGAATTTGTTGGGTGAACAAACGGTCTTCTCCAGATCTGTAGGAAGCATTTTATTTACCTGGGAGGGCTTCTCCATACCATTTTTTTTTTTTTTCATTGAACAAGTATTGGTTGAGCACTCTTGCAGGCCAGGCACCAGTTTGCATGTGGTATACACAGCAATAAGCAAAACTGATAGATAAATCCATGTCTTTGTATTCTACTGGTGAGAAAGTTCTTTTGCAACAAATAGAAATTGCATACGGTTAAGGCAGAGACAGGATGTTTTTGATATGGTGACATGATGGCTACAGTCAAGCTAATTAACATATCCATCACCTCACATGGTTGCTGTGTGTGTGTGCGTGTTTGTGGTGAGAACATTTGAGATTTACTCTCAGCAAATTTCAAGTGTGTAATACCTGTAGAAATGGGGCAGCAGGGTATTCTAGTCATGAGCTAAGATAAGAATGTGGGGGAAAGGGTCATTGCATTGGCAGTACATTGGGTAGTAAGTTAGTTACTTGAGAATATGCATGGTGGGGAGTTGTGGGTATCAGGACTGTAAGAGTTAGGGTGGGAGAAAACCACAGGGACTCTCTGCCACGCTAAGGAGCACAGCCTTTACACTGTGGGTGGTCAGTAGTAACACAGGTCATTAACAGTGTAGGTAGAAGAGGGCCCTTATCATTAGTGTACTGAAAAGGATTTATTCTGGGATATTACTCAGGGTGGACGGAGGTTGGAGAATTTGAAGGCAGGAAATCTTTCAAAGAGGACACTGAAGACACTTGACGTGACAGGGACCAAGAGCTAACCCAAGGCCATGTGACTGGGAAGGAGAAGACAGGCAGGAGAGCTGTTGGGAGGAAAGATGGCTGCCTTGGGTTTGGAGAAGGAGACTTTCTAGGTGGAAGGCAATTTGGAGTCTGTGTGAATGGCTGGTTAAAGGGACTGGCTGATAAGCCAGTATTAGGAATTCCTGAGATAAGCCTTCTAAATTCAGCTTTAGAGTTGTTGAGCTTGATGTGTCCTAGACATCCAAAAAATATTGATAGTTAAAAATGTAGATCTGGAGGTTAAAAAAAAATAGAGGCTTCATATATGGTTAAAAGGGTCAGGGAAGTGACATAAATCAGTAATAAAGGATGGAAATACATAACAGAAATGTATGAACTAGAGATTTTTTTTTTTTTTTTAATTCAGAAGATGAAACTACAAATAAACAACCTGATTATTTAGGCTCTCTCATAATTTGTTATTTCTTTGATCTGGAACCCAAACCCTTATAGCTTATTTTAACAGAATGAAGATATGAATGTTAGTCTTGCATTTTTAAAATAAACGTTTATTTATTTATCTGAGAGAGAGAGAGAGAATGTAGAGTGAGCAAGGGAGGGGCAGAGGGAATCTTCAAGCAGACTCCCCATGGAGTGCACAGCCTGACTTGGGGCTGGATTTCATGGCTCTGAGATTAAGACCTGAGCCAAAACCAACAGTCAGACTCTCAACCCACGGAGGCACCCAGGTGTCTTTAGTCTTGCATTTCGAACTTCAGTGTTCAATAATATTCAATCATAATGCTTTAAGTGGGGGGGGGGGGCGGCAGTGTTACATTTTATCCATTTTCACAATTTGAAACTGATATAGGTAATTCTGAATATGGATAGTATTTTAGCACAGTTGTTTTTGTATTTAGTAAAACTTCATCTGAAGGACATGTGGAATTCTTCTATTTTAATAACATCGTATTTGGTTTCTGGTCCTTGGTTGCACTCTATTTTAGTATCTTCTGTTTGGTTCTTCTCTCAAAGAGGAAGGCTAACTGCAAAATGTTCGGTCATTTTTATAAAACGTAAAGTCAGATAATAGTTTTTGGAATTCAGTCCTCAACTCCGGAAGTTTGAGAGTGTAGTTGAGGTAAGTGTTTCATTTCTAGAAACCAGTTGCAGTGTAGGAAGGTGACCTGGTTATTATTCCTTGCCCAAGACCTTCCCACAGCCATGATGTTTCTAGGAATAAATGAATGGAATCATACATTTTTGTCGTAAGTACATATGAACACCATTCAAAGAAATATTCAGAGTTTAGATGGGTTGTAATGTCAACCCAAAAGAGCAAACGTGATCCAGTTTTGACTGGTAAACTAGCCTGGGGGCTTTTGTTGGATAGCACGTGCAAGTAAAGTTTTTTTGAATAGTTTAAAAAACACCCTCAGCTCTGTGTCACCACTAAGCCAGCTCCTTTCAAACAGTACAGTGTCTAATTCGTCAAGCCAACTCCTGGCTTGTTGGAGATTCATAGTCTGTGTAGTAATGGCTGCTTTGACAATGAGTTTCATTTCTAACTTCTAGCACAAACATCTCTCTGGTGAATGATGCAATGTTCTATAACCTAGGAACATGTTGCTATCTTGAATTAAACTTGTACAGCACTGACCATTATAGGCCCACTGTCTGTAGTCTTGACTACTAATTTTGAATTTGTCCAACATGACCATTTTCCTCACATACACAAAAAATCATTTCCTGATGTTATTCCTATCGTGGGCATTCTGCCCAAAAGTCCTTTGGCCACATCAAAATTCCTTTTGACATCATGAATAAATATAGCTAACTGTGTGGTGTTATTTATATCTGTGCTTTCATCAGCTGCCATAGAAAATGCCACAAAAGATTTAACTTTTTCATGCACTGTGTCCCATAAATGCTTAGCCAAATCTACAATACATTGAACTACAATATTTCTGGCTGAACACATTTTTGCAATTGATTATTTCTGCTTAATGCACATAATTTCTGAGGCATTCCCTAGACACTTTTTATTTTTTTAATAAGCTCACCACCTGCAAACTTAAGCCTGAGGAAATTTTCACTTAATACATAATGGCATCGCACTGTAACAATGCTTACTTTATTTACCTTGGAATGTTAAAAAATTTCAGTTCTTTCTTTAAAATTCATTGATTTTTCATCTTTTCTCTTTGTATACTGATCATAGTTTGCATTATGGTTTGTCTAATAATAATATAGTAAGTCACGTTCTCCTAACACCCACTTTCTTTGCACAGTGAATACACGATGTACCCATTTTTCTTGAAATATTCCCATTGGATTGTCTCTCCTTGCCCATTTTAGATTGTGACACGAATATCAAGAAAATCTGTTTACTAATCAAACCAACAGAACTGCAATTAATGGTAATGCAACATTGCGTAGTGATGAATAGCGACTTCATCGTGTCGTGCTTCTGCCTGTATAGGGCCTAGCAGGGACTGTGATAAACTAGACTGTGGTAAACTAGTATGTGGGAATTCCCACATACAGGGGATTCCCAGCGTATAAAATATACCTAGTTGTCTTTCAGTTATTGATTTCTTCATTATTTGCCTTTTGGTTAGAGAATGTCAGCCGTGTGATACCAATCCTTTAAAATGTAATGAGACTTGTTATGTGTGTGGTGCAAATATTGGGGAAGATTTGTAAGTATTGTGTATGTGCTTCAAAATAATATGTATTCTGCAGGTATGGGCACAGTAGTCTAGAAGCTCATATGTCAAGCTTGCTAATGTACAAGTTTCCATGTGCTACAGATTCTTGTCTGCTTGATCTATGGGTTCCAGAATGATGTGTTAATATCTCTCATTTCTCTGTGAACTTGTCTATTTCTGCTTGTGGTTCTGTCTGTTTTTGCTTTAAGTTTTGATACTGTGTAATAAGGTATATATAAATTTGAAACTAACCAACAAAGAGTCTTATCACAACCTTCCTTAATTTCTTGCAATGCTTTATATCTAATGCGTCCTTTATTTCTCATTAGTATACCTGTACCAGTTTGTTTTGGGTAGTATTTGTCAGACATGTCTTTGACTTTCAATGTTTCTGTGACTTTATATATTAGATCTACCCCTTGTAAATGGCATATAGTGGGAGAAATAGAAAACCTGGTGATTGTTGCTCACACTAGGAATTTGCCTTGTTGTTTTATAATGATGAATTTGAGACTGTGCTCTTTCTCCCTCTCTCTCAATTTTTACTTTTTAATTTGAATTTCAAAATCATAGAAAAGTTTCAAGAACAGACAACACCAGCATACCCTGCACTCAGTTCCACTTTTCTTAACATTTGACCACAGTTGCCTTATCATTCTGTCTGTCTTTGTCTGTCTACCTTTCTCTATATTTTCTGTATCATTGAAGAATAAGACACAGATAGGATGCCCCATTATCTTTAAATTGATGAATGTATATTTTTTCTAAAACAAGGCCACTCTCCTACATAACAGCAGTAAATGTATCAAAATCAGGAAATTACCAGTGGTACCATACAACCCCTTTACCCTCAAACTCCATTCAAATTTCTTTCCACTAGCCCAAGGATGTCACTTACAGCAACAATCAAAGAAAGAATCAAGCAAACATATATGACCTGCTTTTTTTTTTTTCTTTTTTCTCTTTTCTTTCTGGCCTAGCATAGAATCTGGGATCCTGTATGGGAATTAGTTGTCAAGTTGCCTTAGTCTCCCTCACTTTGGAACAATTTTTCAGCCTTTCCTTGGCTTTCATGACTTAATACTTGGAAACTGTAGCGCCCAGTTAATTTCATTACAAATTTGTTAAATATTTCTTCATGATCCAATTCAGGTGATGTGGTTTTGGCAGAAATATCAGAGACTTGTTACTCTATTCAATTCAGGGTTGATTTGTCCCATGACAGCTGATGTTCACTTTTATCACTTGGCTGAAAAGGTATCTGCCAGATGTCATCACTGTAAGGTCAATTTAAATTTACATATTAAGTACCATAATTAGTACATATTTCTTGGAGAGCTCCTTCCAGATTATGAAAATATCAAACTTCACCCACCGGTTTTAGCATCCACTGATGGGTCTGCTTCTTAATTTATTGTTTTCTCGAAGGCCAAGGAGTAGGACGAAAATGGAACAGTTAGGATCTAAGTCAATTTCTTGTTTTTCTCTTTGAAGAATGGATGGGTATCCATCCATTTTGAGTTTGAGTTTGTTATTCTCTCAAATACGGTTTCATCCTGTGGACCACCTGCCTTTGGAGTTATTTCAGACATGTATTAACTCTGCCCCACCTGAGATCCACTGATTCAGAATCTGGATGGCGGGAGAGGGAGATGGCAATTTTTCACAGGTTCTTAGGTGATTCCTAATTATAGAGAAACACTCTAATAATATTAGAGAGTCAAGTGACCCTTGGTTTAAGAATTTGCCTCATGGGGCACCTGGGTGGCTCAGTCGTTAAGCGTCTGCCTTCAGCTCAGGTCATGGTCCCAGCGTCCTGGGATCGAGCCCCACATCAGGTTGCTTGCTCCATGGGAAGCTTGTTTCTCCTTCTCTCACTCCCCCTGCTTGTGTTCCCTCTCTCGCTCTGCCTGTCTCTCTGACAAATAAATAAATAAAATCGTAAAAAAAAAAAAAGAATTTGCCTCATGCTAGCAAATTGTGGACAACAGATATAGAGGTTGTATTGAGTACAATAGGTCATAAAACATTGCATCAGATATGCCATTGATACAGGATGGATTTATTCCATTTAGGATGCTCACATTCTGTCCTCAAATAGATGAATGTGCAGCAGGCCATTTAAGCAGATGGCTGTTTTTCTCTACATAATCCAACAAATGAAGCGGAAAAAAAAAAAAAAAAGATACTTTCTCTGTAGTTCTAAGGTCTCCACCCACAGTCTAAACTTTGTATTTTGCTCGGTCACTATCAAAGCACATGGCATTTCAGTCCTATCTGGCTTATTCAAGCCTCCCATCTTCAGCTCCTTATTTCCTCTGCTTTCCAGTAGCAAACACACTATTATCCGTAGAGTTGCTAGGTTCTTTGTCTCTTGAAAGCCTCTGGTGCTGTGCCTCATGAAAGAAAATTCTATTTTTGTGTATAACACCTTTTCAGTGGCTGTTTTACCTTGGAAAATTTATCTGAGCCACAGTCCCAGTCCTGTTACTTCTGGCCACCTTTATTATAGTGGCTGGTATGAATTGGCATCCCATGAACTTTTCACAATTATAGTCTTATTTCAGATCTCCCCCAAGTGCCATAACTTTGCCCAAGTGGATTTATTAAGTACTCTTTAATCAGCTCAAACCTAAATCTCGTGAGTAAAATGCAGTCTGGGCTTCCTCAGTTAATATTAATGCCTTTTTCATCCAGGCTTTTCTGTAATTCAACCGTAGGGTATTTCTTTGCGAGGAAATTGCCTACCAAAAATGGTCGCTTATAGTCTTTTCCTGGTTTTAGGTGAACTGGTGGGTTTTTTAATTTATTTACTATGACAGACACATAGCTTAGAATTATTTTTCACTTGATGACTATTCTTCATAATTCTGAATAGAAATGTTGTCATCTTAAATCAAAACATGAAAGATGGAAGTATAAGGGAAACCACCTGCGAATGAGAACTTTGAACACAGGGGAAAAAAATAAAACAACCCTGCCATTTCTTGGGTTTTAATCAAAGAACAGAATGATAAGACAGCAAAAGTAGTTTGGTTAAAACATTTGTATGCCGTCCTGAGTATTTATTAATACATCAACGGGTTATCTTTTGCTCATTTCTCTACTGCTTACCAAAAATTGATTTTACATACAACCATGACATTTTGACACAGCTGATTTTTACAGATGTAAACAGATGCTCTGGAAGGCTAGATAACCTTCCCTAATATTAGAAACAGCCATGCCAGTCTAACTTTAAAATTATGCCTCTCCTTTTCCATCATCTTGTTCATTAGGATTCCCATCACATTAGGTACAGAAATTATGGTCCTTGGTGAAGCCAAATATTGACCTAAATCTGAATCCATTAGGTTAAAACGACAGAAAATTTAAATTTTCTTAATTTCAAACAAAAAAAGAGTTATTGCTAGATTGTCCTTTGCCTCAAAAACAAAAGATGATTTTTTTGCAAATGAAACGTTTTTTTTTTCTTCCCATTTTTTGCAAAGGAGATTGTGATTAGGAAATTATATTTCTTAGAAGGAATTGTAAGCATAAAAACTCTATGTGCTTCGAGTTGTACTGGCAAACTTAAGTGCTTATTGGTTTCTTCCTATGAATAAGAGCAATGCTAGCAAGACCAAATAAATAAAGTAAAATGGTTTTCAATGTTCCATTATTTTGAGGCATTGGCAATTTGTACACCCTGGTGATATATATGAGTGGGCATATGTGTGCCTACCACCTGTGCACCCAGATTCCTGCTTCCTCCTCCCTTCTCTAGCCCTCCCCTCCCTTCCTGGCCCCTTCTGTCTTTTCCCCTCTCATTCACTTTTCTTCTGTCTCTCGCTCTGTCTTCTATTTCTAGTTTTCTCACTTGACACTTAGAAATCAATACCCACCTATATTCAGTGTGCACTGTGCCCACTCCAAATTCCTCCGTCTCTTTTCAAGATGCATATATATTTAGTCACTTTGCCAGGCCTTGGCAAATGAAAAATAATCATGTTTTCAGTTTCAACAAAAATTCTGATTCACTCAACATTTAATTTACTAATTACATTGGAACTTTCCAAGATAAACTAAAAAAAAAAAAATTCACCTTTTCACTTTGAGGATTGAAGTCCTCTCAAACAAAACGCATTTATATTACTGAGAAAGAGGCTATAATATGAAAGAAAAACCAGTTGTTAGTTGTTCGTTCTTGTATTTTATTTTTGTAATATGTGCTTTGCTTTCTCAATTTATAAAAGCAATTCAATATAGTATTTAAAAGTATAAAAAAGTATATTGAATGAAATAAAAATTTACCTGCCATTCTATGAATGTGAAAGTTAAACTTTTATTTAAGGTTTATTTCCTTCTAGTTAGTTCCCAGGTACCTCTCAGAGGTGTTATCTAAAAAAATCAAGCGATTGTTTCTTGTTGCCCTTCCTCAACTCAACTGGCTTATGTCTCCTCTTATATGTTATCATAATTCTCTGTGCTTCTTCTTTTTTTTTTAATTCATTAATTTATTTATTTGACAGACAGAGATCACAAGTAGGCAGAGAGGCAGGCAGAGAGAGAGGGAGAAGCAGGCTCCCTGCTGAGCAGAGAGCCCGATGTGGGGCTCGATCCCAGGACCCTGGGATCATGACCTGAGCCAAAGGCAGAGGCTTTAACCCACTGAGCCACTCAGGCACCCCATTCTCTGTGCTTCTTATTCATAGCACATAAACACTGTAGGTGTAGCGGATTATTTACTATCTGTCTCCACTTGAGGCACAGACTCTTATTTCTTTGTCTTGATGGCCCAGTTCTTAGCAAAGGGAACAAATTAATACAAACATACAAAATTTTGAATGATACTGCATTAGTTTTATAATCTGTTTAAATATTAACATGTGCAATTTCCCTTGTTAATTAAATGTTTTCTGAAACATATATATATATACATGCTTTATATGTGTGTGTGTGTATATATATGTTTTATCTGTGTGTATATATGTTTTATCTGTATCTATATGTATATATGTACACATTTATCTGTGTATATATATATATATATCTGTGTGTGTGTGTATATACGTTTTATCTGTATCTATATGTATAACTATAGAGAGATATAAATGTAGATGTTTTCCATTTTGTGTATTCAAACATAGTAACTTTTTCCTTGATAGTCTACCTATATTGTTATGTGTTATAAAGACTTACATACATGTTTACCAACATTTTCCCCATTTATTTATATTTAAACCTTAACACTCCTAGAATTTTTTTTTAACTTCTTGTTATGAAAATGTAGAAAAAAAATGTAAGGAGCTCTTACGAGCATTATAATGAGATTTGCACTTACGAATTTATGGTCAATCCTATTTCATTTATCCCCTACCCACTCCTTTCTTCTTGATTTTATGTTGAGGTGAATCCCAGATGTCATCTCATTGTTCTATAAATATTTCTTTAGGTATCTCAATAAGGCCTCTTTAAAAGGATATAACTGCAATACTATTGTGGTAACTAAAACAATGAACACTTATTCCTCGGAGTATTAACTTTTTATGTACTGAATGAAATTGGGGGTCTCTTCGATTCTCCCTCTGGGTTCTTACTGTCTGTCTCATAAGCAATTTTTGAACAATCTGTGCTTTTCAGTGTAGTTCTTTCTTCTTGAAGCGCCTCGGCAGTGGGGACTGCCTTTCTTTGTCTTTCTGTCTGTCTGGCCCCTGGGGTTCATGCAGTCTGTATAGTTCACGCAACTACACCAGTTCTCTGTCTTCTTCCTGAGGATTCCTGCCGTATTTCAGTTGGCAAGGATAGCGGGAGAAATCTGGGGCCTTCCAGCTTCTTTTGGTTGCTGCTAATAAGGTGTTACCCCCCTGCTTTAGGCAAAGTTGGAGTTGAATTCCAAGTGGAGCCACGCCCTCCCGTCCCATTGTCAAGGTTCTTCTCAGGGCACAACCTTCCAAACTGGGAAGATTTGGCTTTCTCAGGAGGAGGAGCTACAGCGTGTATTTCCCTGCTTGTCTTCCGCTTCCTGTTCGGGGCTGCATTGTTTTCTTTCCTTCTATATCAGATGTGGACTTTTGCCTGGGTTAACGTTTCCCTGTCCATTTATTTTAATAGAAACTTGGCATGGGGGGGCTGGATATCTGAAACTACATGATGTTACGGGAAGCTCCCTATGAACTTTCTTGGGAGAAAAATACCTTAAGGATTATTTCTGAAGAGGCAAAAGCTGGTAATTGTCCAATAATTCAAGAAGCTTGGAACCTTTACTCATCATGTTAAGAAACACATTTGGCAACTTAGTAATAGCAGCTAAAGTAGCACTCTGAGATCAGGTAATGACTTACAGTAATAAATGAAATGCGAGCTCTGTTCAACATAAAATATTGAGCACCCCCTCTTTCTCTGTTCCATAAACCATTTTTCCTTTGGTTTTGGATTCAGATTCTTTGCAAGTCAAGGTACTTCCATATACTCTGGCCTCTGACTCCGCAGAGGCCATTGTGACTTGTGAGAAAGAGAACAACACACTTAGAATCGAAAAGACTTGGTGTTATTTTTCTCATCCTCTCTGTCCTAGAGCATGTCACTTCACATCCTTCAAGTTTGGGGTCATTAACTATAAGATGGCTTAATAATTGTTTCACTCATGGGATGGTTGTGAAGATGAAGAGATAGAATAAATATAAAAGTTTGAAACATATACTAATATTAATTCCTATTATGAGGGTGTGTTTTGCAAATTAAGATGGTTGATAATAGCTGGTCCTCACTGTAAGATTTAAAATCCATGGAAAGGGGAATTTGAAAGCCCACTAATCTTTTTCTGTGGAAGCCACTGGCCTACTTAGCTTAGGAACTCACTTGCAGTTCACAGATTCTTTGATTCTACAAACAAGAGAAATTTTAAAGCTAGTGTGATTCTTGTGTGCCTTTCTCAGGTTAATTGTTAGTTGCTACAGACACCGTCTTTCTGAGGTGTGAAGCAGACTATTTAGTAGGTTGGGTTTCCTGGGAAATAGACTCTGAGGAGAGATTTGCATGCAAAGCATAGAGGCTGCTTTTAGGCAACAGGCTTGAGCAATGGAAATCTGAATGAGGTAAAAGGGCCCACAGCAGTGGACAGAGAGAATGCAGACAGGGAATGCAAACAGGCTCATTAAGCAAACTGCCTCAGAACAACCATAGGCCCTAACTGACCAATTACAACCAGGCACAATTTATTTATTTATTTTTTTCTTTCTTTCTTTTTTTTTTTCAACCAGGCACAATTTCTAAGAGGAGAATTTCATACTCTCTCACTCCACCCTATAACTGTGACCTCTCACTACTACCTTGTGGGGATGGTCTCTCCTCCACTGTACTGCCCACTGTTCCCTTGTGGTATACGCAGTAAACTTCTATCTCTTTTGTTCTGTCTTGGGTGAATTCTTTCACCACCTGCATCACTGGCCCCTACCCAGTTGGGACGCCCCACGGAATGTTTATTGGAGAGTGCTTGTTGTGACAATGTTCTGAGGGGTGGGGGAGTATTTTGGGTGGGGGAGATGTTCACCTGACATGTGCTCACAACAGAGGCTCCAGTCAGTCCCACCAGGAACCTTGGAATTTGTGTGGCCCTTCTGAATTGTTCTGTCCTAAAGCAAAGGAGCTAGACCTTAGTATTTTCCCCCTTCCACCACCAAGGGCTGCCTTAGGGGAAAGGGCATGACCTTAGTGAAGGTGGTGCTTTTTGGCCAAGGGCTGAGCTCTTGAATGTCAGCCATCAATACTCCCAGCAGCCGGGAGCTTGGATACCTCCAACCTGAAGGAAGATCTATCTGTGCAATGAACACCATTCACTACAACTGTCTTTATCTTGGAAACAACTAGTCTGCTACTAGGAGTCTCCATTTATCTTCACAAATTGCATTTTCATTTGTATTCTATAGCTAAATTCCCTAGCAGCTACCATTTATATAAGTCTGGGCAAAATGAATTTAAAGGTCTGAGCCTTCGTTTACACATATAAAGTATATTATTCTCACCATTTTTTGTGAGGATTAGGTGAGAGTCCACTCATGTTATAGATAAGGCAAGTTGCAAATCAAGTGCGTCATGGTATCTTGGGGGAATGAAAGTCCTAAGACGTCAGGGTTCTGGGACATGAGAAATTATAATGTCTGATTATAAAACATTCTAATCTGATTGCTAGGTCAGAATGGTAGAAAGACTCCTTTTTGGTTGGATTTGAATAACTTCAAAGGAACTCCCAATTTCCAAAGGACACATTTTAGGAATTAGACTGGATTTAGAATTTGAGTAAAAGAAAAAAATCACTGCATGGCTTAAACAATGGCTTGGTTTCATTGATATTCCTATTCCTGCCTTTTGATCAGCAATGAGAAGTAGAGGGTGTACCAGAAATCCGGGGTATTACTTATATTGCTTCAGCTCAGTGTCTGATTAAGGGAAACCCTTTGAATTCTTTAAAGGAAGATAGTAGGTGTTGAAGATTAACACCTGAATAAGAACCTACTCCTAGGAGTTCAAAATACCAAATGGTAACACTGGGTCTATCCATTGCAGTCATCTTGTCTCAACTGGAGGACATGAAAGCAATTCTTGATTGTTGCCACCATTATTATTATTATTATTTTAAGATTTTATTTATTTACTTATAAATAAATAAAGTAGGGAGGAGGGACAGAGGGAGAGGGAAAGAATCTCAAGCAGACTCTGCATGCAGTGCAGAGCCTGACTTGGAGCTCAATCCTACCCCTTTGAGATCATGACCTGTGCTGAAACCAAGAGTCAGAAGCTTAATTACCTGAGCCACCCAGGTGCCCTGATTGTTGCTTTTAGATCTTGACTTAGTTATAACACAGTCTTGTGTGTATGGGTTGTGTTAATATCCTGCAAATTAACAAGCATGCTGCCTTGGATAAAAAAGCAACAAGTTTATACAGAATTAAATATTTTTCTAGAAGAACTTTTTTGAATGGAAAGGTTATCCATTGAGGAGTTCTCTTAACTGGGCTGAAGGATAGTCTAAATCCATTCAATTATATTTATAGGCCTTAACTCCTCCTCTCTGAGGCCACAGGGGTCAAGGTCAGCCATCCCCCTGGGTGTTTTCAACAGATGGGGCCTTGTACCTTTAGCACTGGCCAGCTATTGGCCTTGAAATCAGCAAAGTTTTCTGTCTTTTGTCTTTTGGGGGAGGCTAAACAGAGTGTTGTTACAGAACTCTATTATGGTTATAATGTAAATACCCTAGAGATAAGAGTACAAAAAAATGCTTTTCCATTAATAACCTTGGTATAAATCTGTTAATTTTTTTCAATCAGAAAACTAGCTTGCAGCAAGTTTTAAAAATAGAGACAAAACATAGAGGAGAGCAAAATACAAGCTGCTTGAGACTCCCCTTTCTAAAATATAATTTTGAAACGTTGTTCAAAAATTCGTGAATTATTGTGAAAAGATTATTGTGTTAGAATTTAGAGGCCTGAGTTCTAGAAGAATCTTTGCTCCATGAATTTTTGCAAAAGTACTTGTTCTTTCCATGTCTATATTTCTTGGGTTAAAATCCAGGACTCTGAGCTAGATCAGGACTGAGCAAATTTTTCCTGTAAGGGCCAGATAGTAAATCTTTTAGGCTTTGGGGGCCAGACTATCCCTGCAACTACTCAACCCCTGTAACAAGAAGGTAGCAGTGGAAAACAGGTCAATGAAGGGGTGTGGCTGTGTTCCATTTAAACTGTATTTGTGAAAACCTACAACTGCCTGGATTTGATCCAGGGTCTGTAGTATGCTGACCCGTGCACTAGACAACAGTTTCTAAACTCGAGTGATTAGTAGAATCCCTGAACATATCAGGTATCTGTTGCCTGGCATCACAAACTTTGTGAATAGAGTCCCAGCCAAAAATCTCAGTTGCATACAACAAAAAGCAGTGATTTATCACGTGCCTGCTACTCCACTGAGTTGGTCCTGCTGGGCTTGTGGACATGAGCTCAGCTCAGATGGGGTCAGCTCTGCCTCCTGCTGCAGATACGTGGTTTGGCTGGGACAGCTGGGATGGATCTCTTCCAAGTATATTCATTCTGCAGGTACTCTAAAGCCGTCGCAGGAGCTTTCTCTGCATCAGTGGTGCAGAAACAAGAGTGCACGTGTGAATGGAGGGGGGAGGCTTCTTAAAGGCCTAGGTTTGAAATTGGCACAATGACAATATCACTTCTGTCCCCATGTCATGGTCCAAAGCAAGTCCTAGCCACTGGCGCAAGTGAAAGGGTTGAGAAGTGTATTCTACCCGTGATGAGGTCATGGCAAGAGGGTGGATAGAGGGTCATCCGACCCATCAAACTGCGGACTTTTTATTTTTATTTTTTTAAATCACACTTTTGGGCCTGGTGCCAGAGGTTCTGAATCAGCCGGTCCCCGGCCGAGTTTAGAAGTATGTAGGCGCTTAACCATCTTGATGATCAGTCATTTCAGAGAACCACTCAATTACATGCTTTCTCAGGCCACTTGCAACTCCATTTCATTTGATTCTATGAAATGAAGAATTTCTGTTTTTTTTTTTTTTTCAAGCGTACTTTGTTCTCAAAAAGTTTTAAAATTTGATAGACAGGTTCTGCCGTCGCTTGGTATTTCAGGGTCACAAAGCAGGCTGACCACGTTCTTGATGGCAACTCTGTTCGCCCCCACACAGAGCTCTGACCTGCTTTTCTCTCACCCACTCCTCCACCTCCTCCCCAGAACCCTCCTCGTGGGGCTGGCTCATCAGGCGCTCGTGGAGGCGAGTTGGTGATGGCTATCAGTCGGCACAGCTGGACTAAAACCAACTCATTTCACACTGCAGTGGCTGGTAATCAAACTGTACTACATGCTTTATTAATTTGTAATCACCCTCCCCCCACCCTTCCCTTTTCTTATACTCATAGGTCACTTAAAAATTCCTTGATTGTGCAACAGTGGGGAATAATCCTTCTCTAAAAAAGGTGGCACTTTCATTATACAATTGCTAAACTCAGCATCTTGGGGGCATTTCTCATGAATATTAAATGCTTCATTTTAAAATTTATATTTGGGGTGATTTTTCTTTCCTCGTTTGAAAGAAGCTTTTAATTGTGGCATAATGGCTGGCCTGTCACCATCAATATCCCCGGGTCAATAGTATATTAGCAGGTAGCAATGTTAGGTCTCTGTTAAGTCACAGCTGTGGGTAGGCGGAACATGGATGCCCGGATAAGCTCTTTCGTGAAAGCTGATGTCAGCGTGTCATTGCCAACCACAGAAGAATTATATTCATCATTTGGCTCGCTAAAATAACATGAATTTCTTTTAAAAGTCCATACATTTAAATTGCCAGCATATGATTTATGCAACACCAGAATTTGTCAGCTGGTTTAAGCCTACAGAGACTTATGTAGGCAGTGGGTGGGAAGAAAATGCACGATGCAGAACCCAGAAGGATTTTTTTTATGTTAGATATTACTCATTTTTATTAATACATTACATTTATATAGAAAAGGTTCTTTCACTTACCATGAAGCTTCTTAAAAAACGTATTTAATGAATCCTGCTAATATAACCCAGACTAGTTGTGCATCACCCCCTAGAGGTGGCTAGAGGTAGGACATCTGTTGTGTTGATGCTCTTCTTAAGTGACAAGTTAAACAGTATTCATAATGTCTGCCATACTTCTGTCAGTTGGTTTGTGAATGGTTCCATTTTGGGGAAAAAGAATCCACAAAAGAATCACTTAAAAGACCAGAAACAAGTAATAGAGGGCAGTGATCTTACAACGGTCAGCAGACTTTTTTTATAAAGGGCCAAGGTGTAATATTTCCACCTTTGTGGGCTCTATGATCTCTGTTGCACTATTCAGCTTTGCCACTATAACATGAAAGTGGCCGCAGACAACACATAAACAGATGATGATGGCTATGGTTTTGTTTCAGGAGGCACGTTAATGCTCAGAGGCTTGAGTTTGTATTTGCCACCGATTTATTTAACACAGGTTCACTGTAGGAATTTCACAAGCCAATAGCATACCGGAAAATGTTTCTTTATAAGCAAAGCAAAACAAAACGAAAAAACAAAAAAACCCCAAATTCCAAACCAATGACAGAGTAATCACACTATTGTTCCTGGCAAAGGAAGATGAAAAGAGTAATGCCTAAATTTAGTCGAGATATAGCATTATATGAGGCAGTCCTTGGGAGAGATGGCTTGGCTGATCTGGGACTGATCTCTAGCTGCCATTGCAAAAGTACAAGTCCCCAGTTTCCAGAGCATGTTGCTAAGGAACCATGGTACTGGTGTTGACAGACCAGAAGTTCTTCTTGGGGCAGCTTTTCCGCTTTCATTACTGCCCATAAAAGAGTTACTTTACCTCAGTGGGATCTAATTGCCCCTCGGTTCGGAGAGCTCTTTAGATCAGCAAAGTGTCCCTTGCTCAGACCAAACACTCTTAGGTACTCCTTACACACTCCCATTATTTATAGTTTAAATACAAATACCTTGCCATAGTTGCTGCTTCATATGTTTTTACTGATAAGCCCCAGCTGGGCCCTTCAGCAGCTGAGCTGAGTACTTACCAATGACAACAGATGAAATGACAATATCCTGTCACAGCTTACTTCACTCTTAATCAAAACAACTTGACTCTTTAAAACAATTTCATTTTTTTGTCATGCACAAGTGGATTTGAAATCATATCAACCAAATACAACAGCTACAGTCAAATAAAATTTTATTTACAAAAACAGGCAGTGAGAAACACCAATTAAGAGACAGAGATTACCAGAGACCCAATCGTATATCGTCT
This sequence comes from Martes martes, assembly GCF_963455335.1. Classification (NCBI taxonomy): domain Eukaryota; kingdom Metazoa; phylum Chordata; class Mammalia; order Carnivora; family Mustelidae; genus Martes; species Martes martes. Next base: position 91,214,479 of record NC_137896.1, read on the forward strand.
ATAAGAAACCTACTTTAAATATAAATACACAGATGAATGAAAAGTTAACGGGCTAGAGAAAGATAAATTGAGCTAACACTAATCAAAAGAAAATGGGAATAGCTATATTAATTTCAAACAAAGCAGACTTCAGAACAAGAAATATTGTCGGGATTTAGGAGGGCCATTACATAATTATACAGAGACCAATTCTCCAAGAAGACATAACAATCCTTAATGCATACATGTCTAACAATAGAGCATCAAAATATATGAGGCAGAAACTGACAGAACTGTAAGGAGTGGCGGACAGTTTCACTATTACAGTTGGAGACTTCAACACCCCTCTACCAGTAACTGACAGATCGGGCAGCAGAAATTCAGTAAGGACATAGTTGAAGTGAAGAGCACCATCAATCAACTAGATCTAATTGACACTTATAGATTATTTTGTCCAACAACAGCAGAATACACATTTTTTTCTCAAGTTCACATGGAACATTCACCAAGATATACCCCATCCTGGACCATGAAACACATTTTAACACATTTAAAAGAATAGAAATCATGCAAATATGTTCTCAGACCATAGTGAAAGTGAAAGCGTATACACACACACACATATAGGTAGATATATAGAGGAATATGTATATATATATATATATATATACTAGAAATAAAGAAATAAAACTTCTAGAAATAAATATACTAGAAATAAAAAACAGCTAGAAAATGCTAAAATATTTGGAGATTAAACCACGCACTTCTAAATAAGGGGTCAAAGAAATCTCGGGAAATTTAAAAATATTTTGAATTAAATTAAAATGAAAATACAGTTTCTCAAAATTTATGAGATGCAGCAAAAGCGATGTTTCAAGGTAAATTTATAGCACTGAATGTGTATGTTAGAAGGAAGAAATATCTAAAGTAAAAAAGATGCAGTGGACTGATTTAACCCATGGCCCATAGATTGTTGGCTCTTGATCTACCTAAAGGGTTATCACTTTCATTCTGAAATAAGCCAAATTATTTCACTGTACTCCATGTTTACAAAACCATGGAAAGCCATCCTAAACCACTGGGGCATCTATCAAAATGGAACTGCGAGATAAATTAGAGATAAATTAGACAAAATAAACACAGACCTTTGTTACCCTCAGCATCCATCTCATGGGTGATTGGCATTAGGCACCCAGCTCCTAACACCTTATCTAACCCTCCTTTGAACCTGTATTTCTTTTTTTTTTAAATTGACATATAATGTATTGCTTGCCCCAGGGTTACAGGTCTGTGAATTATCAGGCTTACATTTCATAGCACTCACCATAGCACATACTCTCCCCAATGTCCATAACCCAGCCATCCCATCCCTACCCCCCCACCTCCCAGCAGCCCTCAGTTTGTTTCGTGAGATTAAGAGTCTCTTATAAACCTGTATTTCTAACGGACATCTCCTTCCCTCCAATAATTTCAAACTGGTCTTCCCTCTTGCCCTCCTTACAATTTATATTCTTCATGCAAGAGCCCAAGTTAATCTTCAAAAAATCATTCCTCTGCTTAAAATTCCTTATGTTTTTCCCATTGCATTTATGATTAAAAAAAAAAAATCCTTAACACCTGCAAGGTGTTAAGGTGTTAAGCACTCTCCTCTCCCCCAACCTAATCTCATGCTTTTATTCCCATTCACTTATTATTCCTCCAAAATACTGAATGCCAAACATTTTCTTCTGTTGCACTGGGTATGTACAGTTCTCAAGAAGGCATCTTCACATTCCTTTCTCTTCTAGATAATTTCTCCTTGCATTAATTTCCTAGAGCTGCTATAACAAATTGTCATAGCCTTGGTGGCTTAAAATAACATAATTTATTACAGTTCTGGAGGCCAGAACTCCAAAATCAGTTTCACGAGGATGAAGTCAGGGTATCAGCAGGGTTGACTGCTCTGGTGATTCTGAAGGGAGGACTTGTTTCCTTACCTTTTTAAATTTCTAGTGGCTGCCTCTATTCCTTGGTTTGTGGCTCCTTCTTCCATCTTCAAAGCACATGATCTACTCCCTGCTTCTGTCATCACATTGCCTTCTCCTCTGACTCTGGCTGCTCCTGCATGCCTCTTACAAGGATACTTGTGATGTCATTTAAGGCCCAACCAGATAACCCAGGGTATCTCCCCATTTCAAGATCCTTAACTCAATCACATCTGTGAAGTCCTTTATCACTGAAGGTGACATTCACAGGTTCTGGACATTAAGATGTGGACACTTCTGGGGGACATTACTTAGCCTCCCCACACTATTCATCTTCCACATCTTGGTTTCTATGTCTTTTCCCCAATGGGGATGACTTGACCTTCCAATTTCCAGGTGCTTCTTCACATTGCCACCTTCAGCAAACCCTCTCTTTTTATTTAATCTCAAATACTTTTTGTATTTTGTATTTGTAACACCTGCCTCCTTCACCAGACTTTAAGTCAAAAGAGGGCAGAGAACATGTCTATTTTCTTTATCATTGTTGAGTAAATGAGCTGGTGATGTAGGGATGCATTTTCACATTTGCCACTGAAAGACACAACTTGGTTTTACTTAAGCAACTTGAATTTATGATAATGACATTTGAAGTAACATTTTCTTTTTTTTTTTTTTTTCACTTTGTTCATTTTTCCCACTGTGCTTTCTTTTACAATAGGCTGAGGGAAAGCATTTTTAGGGTTTTTCCTTTCTGGCAAGAAAAAACAAAACAAAACAAAACACCCCAATCTAAAAGTCCTGTAAGCATATAAGTTAGTTATCAAGTGTTTTCACATTTAGTGTGCTCTGTCCGCTTCTCAAAAAAAAAAAAAAAAAAAAAAAAAAAGAAAGAAAGAAAAAGAAATAAACTATAATATCTGCACAACAACAATCCTTACCAATTATGGGTTTTTTTGCATTTGCATTTTTATGGAAGTACATTTAACATACAATAAAATGTGTAAGTATTAAATATTTACCATTCACATTTTAATTAACAACTGAATGCTTGAAAGCTAGGTCTTTGGCAGGTCTATAAAAACAAAAATAAATGACCTTCAATTTTTAATTACTTTTTTATGGCTTCAAGCATTATACCTGTTTATGGTAAAAAATATGGAATAGAAAGAACCCAAATAGGAAAACAAAATTGTGAAGAATGTCACTGCCCAGTACTCATTATTTTAAATCCTGAATGGCCAAGCATCATTCCTGGTCCCTTGTATGAGCTCTCTCCTTCACTTTTCTCAGGCAGGTCTATCCAGTCCCAGGTGTAAATATTGTTTATATTTCAATGATCCCCAAATCAATTACCTCCTGTCTCTTACCCACTCTCTGTAGGAGCACTTGGCATCTCTGCTTGAATGTCCAGTGAGCATCTCAAATGTAACATTGGCTGAAATAGAACTTTTGACCTTGGCTCCTTCTCATTGTCCTTCCCAGGAATGCATCGCCATGCACTTATTGTTTCAGTCCAAAAATTTAGGATGCGTCAATGAAAAGTGATGATGCCAAAAGTTCACAAACCTAACTTAAATTAGTGCAGAGCTCTTTTAAACTAGTTAGAATTTAACACCCAGGGAAACAGTCAAATACTCTATATACAAAAAGTTAGTGTCCGCTAAAGGTCAGAGGGTAGAGGGAAAGAGGATTTTGCAGTGATGGTGGATATGTCAAGTAGCTAAACATTTGAGAAGGTGTAGGTTCTCCAGCTTTCTGTCTCCTTCTCTTTCTTTATCTCCCACTCTCTCCCAAGTTTAAATTCTCCAAAACTGTGAAACTGAATGATTCTACCAATTGTTACTCAGTATGGGGCATCTTATTGAGAAGAGCATTCACATCAGCCTTTATAGGAACCAGATAGCCTAAATCTTTGGGGTTTGAGTCAAATATCTCTAAGTTGGGCCTCCTCCATGTGTATGTGACCTGTGTAGTCATATTTGGTCCCATGCTTAGAAGGGCCCCATGCTTGGTTTAATGCTCTGCTTTCACTATCTGGATATTCTTAATAATTTTTGGACAAGGGACTTTGTTCCATTTTATTTTGCACTGAGTGCCACAATTTATGTAGTTAGTTGTATATTACTGAGAACGGTCAACAGGGGTTTAGGGATCTAGAGAGGAGCTGTGGTATACAGGGGTTCTCAGGCTTCCAGAAAAGCGTATCAGTCTTGCTTGGATTCCCAGAACACCAGTACAAAAGTACAAACAATAAATTAGAAATTATTAACTCTGTCCAAAAAATTTATAATCACTCTGCTAGTAAAAATAGCTAGCAATACAGTTAAAAGACAAATGAAAGGACGCCTGGGTGGCACAGTTGGTTGAGTGTCTGACGCTGGCTTATTGCTGGTGATCTGACCCCACATGAGATCATGACCTGAGCTGAATTCACCAGTCAACGCTTGACTGAGACACCCAGGTTCCCCCAGTAATAACTATTTTCTTGAAACATACATATTCTAGCAATGCTACTTTGAGATATTTGTCTTAAGAAAATACTTAACTTTTATATGCAATGATGTAACTATAAAGCTGTTTTGAAACATTATTTTGTATTTATGAAAAATTGATCTTACACATACAAAATAATATAGTAATATATTTTACATCATGTATATGCATATATATGTATACACACAGAGTATATAGAAGAATACATATTAAAATTTAAATAGTGGTTGGTGAGTTATGAATGATTTTAAAATTTGCATTTAAAAATTAGAAGTAGACATTATATAAGCAATTGTAAGAGTTATTTCCAGAAAATGTAAGCGGTGACAAGTGGAAAGATATTTTTATCAAGGAGAAGGAAATGATTTCCTCCAAGGCCCAGGGCCCAGTTTTCCCAGGAATAAGTCCCATCCACTCCAGCATTCCTGGTCCTCAAGGACCTTCAGATTCATTCAGTGCATGGGAGAGAACCACAAATCATGTCGAAAGTCTTAAAAATGTGATCAATAATTCAGTAATTTTACTTCTAGGATTCACTCTAAGCCAATGATTTAAAAACGCACAGAATGATTCACATGTAAGATGTATTATTCCATGATTAATGATGAAAAGTGGGAAATTTCCTGAAAGTCTAACAAGAGCATATCACTAAATAAATTATGGCACATTCCATCCAGTTACTTACCTCCCCCTATCCAAAGAGTATTCTAGAATATGGACAAGAAAATAAAGGAAACCTCATTTAAAATGGAGTCTGGAAGCCCTGAAGGGGGCGCTCTCATACAGAACCACTCCTTGCAGCCTGCAAAACCAGCAAGAAGAAGGAAGATAAGAATTATTTCTTACAATTTGTATTTATAGAAAGATGCTTTTGGCCTTGAAGATGGAGGAAGGACAAGAGAGGACATTTTTCACGCAGCGATTTTATCTCCTGCCTTTAATGAAAGGAAGGAAGACCCTTCAGACCCCTCTCTAGCCTGGCAACAATGCACTAACCACTGCTTGCAGCCAATGAGAAACGCTTATGACTCAAACTCTTCCTCTCCAATAAACTTTTTTTTTTAATTTTTTTATTATTTATTCACTTGATAGACAGAGATCATGAGTAGGTAGAGAGGCAGGCGGAGAGAGAGAGGAGGAAGCAGGCTTCCCGCAGAGCAGAGAGCCCGACGTGGGGCTCGATCCCAGGACCCCGAGACCACAACCTGAGCCGAAGGCAGAGGCTTAACCCACTGAGCCACCCAGGTGCCCCTCCAATAAACTTTTGATCAAAGAAACCCTCCCCAATTTCCTTAAACCCTAAAAAAAAAAAAAAAAAAAAAAAAAGCTAACCTTCCATTTATCTCTTTGGACCTGCCTATGATTCAACATAGCTGGCTTGTCCCAACTTGTCATTCTTCTGCTTTTCCTGAGTAAACTCATTTTTACTTAATTAAAATTGCTCTTAGCTCTGTTTTAGGTTAACACCTTCCTGGATTTATTTTATTAAAATTTAAACCTGTGAAAGACATCTTGCTAGGTTCTTTCAGCAGGTAGAATATTGGTCCTTCAAAGATATCCATATCCTAATCCCTGGAACCTGTGAATATGTTTCTTTATCTGGCATAAGGACTTTACAGTTAAGGATCTTGGAATGGGGGAGACCATCCTGGATTATCTGGGTGGGCTAATGTAATTAACAAGGGTTCTTTTTAATGGAACAAATTTTTCCACTGTATTTATAGAAAGATGCTGTTGGCCTTGAAGATGGAGAAAGGGGCCACAAACCAAGGAATATGGGTAGCTTCTAGACTCTGGGAAAAACAAGGAGATGTAGTTTCCCTAGAGTTTTTGCAAGGGTCCACAAACTTGCTAAACTTTAGTTTTAGCCTGTGTTGGGACTTCTGGCCTATAGAACTGTAAGATGAATTAATGTTGCTTCAAACCACTATGTTTGCAGTAATTTGTCATGGCAGTATAGAAAACTAATACAGTTCCTCATTTGAAAGAGAGAGAGAGAGAGAAAGAAAAAGATTATCTCAAGATTGGAAAAATACTTCTTGAGTTTGGAGAAGACACGGAAGTTATAAGAACAGAGAGGGCAGGGGTCTGAGAGAAAAAGATGGCAAGATCCTGAGGGAAGTATGGCACCATGAGTCTAGACAATATGGAATCAGGAATGGGCATGAAGAACACTATGGAAACAGCAGAAGGCAACCAGAATTGAAGAGGCCATGCAACAAAGAACAAGGAATGTCATGAGGTGATGCTAATTTTTTATCGATTACTTCTTTCCTCCAACATCATGACACTGCATAAACTCAGGAACTCATCTAATCCTAGAGAAAGAATGAAGAGGGGGCTCTGAAGAGACTGAGGACAAAGACAAAAATTTCTTGCCAACCCAGTGAGAAGGGTGCAAATTATATGTTGAGTAAAAAAAAACTAAGGAAGTTATATTTTTGCACAGCTGAATTTATAGCCTGACAAGGTAACACATGGAGTCAGATCATCAGATCAGACTCATAAGAACCAGAAATCTAGCCCTGTATCAAACCTTGCTAATAACTTTAAGTCCATGGAAGATCAAGAAACAAAGCAAAGAGAGACCAAAGAGAGGTCTGATATGTCAAGACCTTGGCTCCCCAAGGACATTCCCACATGGATCCCACTCTCTTTAGTTGGAATAACAAGGTCACCATGTGAGGTCTTCTGGATGTTTGACACAGCAGGCACTGTATGAATTATGAAATATTTCCATTTTGTACCCTTGCTATTATATAGTTAATGTGAAATCTTTAAGGGAGCCATGATTCATAGGTGTATTTATTGTCGGTAAATGGGTTTATTTATTATAAGTGATCCTTTAACCATAGGCACTCTGGTCAAAGCATTGTTAGATAGGGTCTCTTTCTCCTAGGAAATATCATTGATCTAATTACCCAGTGGTCCAGTGGACAAAGGTGTTAGGTATCTTTTTTCTATTTTTTCTTTTATTTATCTTTTTTCTTGACCTTGGGGGCACCCCTCCAGTAAAGAGAATGAATGGATATAAGCTAGTGTCTTTAACTCCTTTCTTTCATCTAATAATTTATAACAACTATAGTAACTATTATTATCAGCATATCCCTAAGAAGAAAAGGGCTTTAGAAAATAATAGTCAAGTTGGAAGACAAAAGATAATGTGGAACATACTTTTAAGTACAGTTCTCAATTTTTAAGTTATTCTCAATTTCCATACCAGTTGTTGAAGTTAGGATAGTGCACAAAGTTTTAATATTTGTGACCAATTTAAAGTCAGGGGGAAACCTGGGATTCACCTTGTTGTATAACTGTTCTGTAGAATTGCATCAGGAATTCCTTGATAGCATAGATTCGAAATGTCAGATGGAGGAGAAACCTTGCTTAGAGTACCTTCTTCCACCAGAGGTGTGTGGAAGGTGAGATGGAAAAATAGGTCATCACCACATCTTCTGTGTCCTAGAACATTCCTGTGGGGTTTTGGGGAGGAAAAGTTCTTGAACAATGCAGAGTAGAGGCAGTAAATGCTGTGGCATAGGTTTAGTCTGTCTTTTTTGATAGATGTGAACTCCTTTAGAGAGAGGAAATGTTAATGTCTCCTTTTTTTAAAAATTTTTAATTTTTTAATAAACATATAATGTATTATTAGCCCCAGAGGTACAGGTCTGTGAATCGCCAGGTTTACACACTTCACAGCACTCACCATAGCACATACCCTCCCTAATGTCCATAACCCCACCATCCTCTCCCGACCCCCCTACCCCAGCAACTCTCAGTTTGTTTTGTGAGATTGAGTCTCTTATGGTTTGTCTCCCTCCTGATCCCATCTTGTTTCATTTATTCTTCTCCTACCCCCCAAACCCCCCATGTTGCATCTCCACTCCCTCATATCAGGGAGACCATATGATAGTTGTCTTTCTCCAATTGACTTATTTCGCTAAGCATAATACCCTCTAGTTCCAACCACGTCGTCGCAGATGGAAAGATTTCATTTCTTTTGATGGCTGCATAGTATTCCATTGTATATATATACCACTTCTTCTTTATCCATTCATCTGTTGATGGACATCTAGGTTCTTTCCATAGTTTGGCTATTGTGGACATTGCTGCTATAAACATTCGGGTGCACGTGCCCCTTTGGATCACTACTTTTGTATCTTTAGGGTAAATACCCAATAGTGCAATTGCTGGGTCATAGGGTAGCTCTATTTTCAACTTTTTGAGGAACCTCCATGCTGTTTTCCAGAGTGGTTGCACCAGCTTACATTCCTACCAACAGTGTAGAAGGGTTCCCCTTTCTCCGCATCCTCGCCAGCATCTGTCATTTCCTGACTTGTTAATTTTAGCCGTTCTGACTGGTGTGAGGTGGTATCTCATTGTCGTTTTGATTTGTATTTTCCTGATGCCGAGTGATGTGGAGCATTTTTTTCATGTGTCTGTTGGCCATCTGGATGTCTTCTTTGCAGAAATGTCTGTTCATGTCCTCTGCCCATTTCTTGATTGGATTATTTGTTCTTTGGGTGTTGAATTTGCTAAGCTCTTTATAGATTTTGGATACTAGCCCTTTATGTGATATGTCGTTTGCAAATACCTTCCCCCATTCTGTCAGTTGTCTTTTGGTTTTGGTAACTGTTTCCTTTGCTGTGCAAAAGCTTTTGATCTTGATGAAATCCCAATAGTTCATTTTTGCCCTTGCTTCCTTTGCCTTTGGCGATGTTCCTAGGAAGAAATTGCTGCAGCTGAGGTTGAAGAGGTTGCTGCCTGTGTTCTCCTCAAGGATTTGGATGGATTCCTTTCTCACATTGAAGTCCTTCATCCATTTTGAGTCTTTGTGTGTGGTGTAAGGAAATGGTCCAATTTTTTTTTTTCTGTATGTGGCTGTCCAATTTTCCCAACAGCATTTGTTGAAGAGGCTGTCTTTTTTCCATTGGACATTCTTTCCTGCTTTGTCGAAGATTAGTTGACCATAGAGTTGAGGATCTATTTCTGGGCTCTCTATTCTGTTCCATTGATCTGTGTCTGTTTTTGTGACAGTACCATACTGTCTTGATGATGAGAGCTTTGTAATAGAGCTTGAAGTCCAGAATTGTGATGCCACCAACTTTGGCTTTCTTTTTCAATATTCCTTTGGCTACTCGAGGTCTTTTCTGGTTCCATATAAATTTTAGGATTATTTGTTCCATTTCTTTGAAAAAAACTGGATGGGATTTTGATAGGGATTGCATGGAATGTGTAGATTGCTTTAGGTAGCATAGACATTTTCACAATATTTGTTTTTCCAATCCAGGAGCATGGAACATTTTCCCATTTCTTTGTGTCTGAGGAACTATTATCTCTTAATTTTTTTTTTTTTTTTGATTTTAGCAATAAGGAGATGTGGTTGAAGCCAGAGTAATGGATTATCCCCTTATCCTCCCTGGTTCAACACACACACACACACACACACACAGCACAGCACATTCACTTTTTCCCCCACTCTAAGTTCTACAAGAAGAGGGGTTGGGTTGGGCTTCATGCCGGAAATTCTTTCCTGGTTCAGTGGGAGAGGAGCAAAGCTCCAAGAGGCTTCTAGATAAAGTACTGAGGACCATCATTTTAGGGCTTCTTTAATAGCATCAGTGACTACTATGTGGTAGACATATTCCCTGAACTCTATCTTCCCTCTGTCTTGCTGCTGAGGACCAAAGTAGTTTATATCCAAATTGATGGTGACTATAAGATCACCTAAAGTATTTTCCATTCCAGTATATAGAATGAGAAAAAAAAATACATATATCCATTCCATTTCTCATTTATTTGTAGTCTCTTTGTATTTTAAATGCAAATCTATAGTCTTTTGGTAAAATAGGTTTTTCAGGTGAGTCTGAGACGTTAAGCCCATTTAACTGCGTTGTTTCTATGCATTTTGAGTTCTCAACCAGCACCAACCTGCCTAAGAACTTTTGGAACATCGCCAATTGTAGCCTGGAAATGTAAATAAGTCCCAATGTAATTATCAGACTCACTTATTCATAGTGTCATTCCCTGAACTAATTTACATGTTCGTGTTGTTGGCAGCACACACCCTTTAATGACCTGGATGCCCCCATTAGATTGGCCTGTTTTGCCCCAGCAGGCCATGACACCCTGAAACATTCGGCTTAGAATTAATAATCTACCATAGTAATTAGCAACCCAGTAGAAATGAAAAGATCACAGCTAAAGTCATAGCTATTTATTTTAGAGCAAATTATTAAGTAGGTGTTCAAGATTGTTTCTGTGTGCTCAACCTCCGGGAGTGTTCTTGTAAATTGCAAGTTTGCTCTCTCCAATATAAAAAGACCAAATAGCAGCAATAAATATATTCTTTAGAGGGAAAATATAGACATTCAGTGTGGATGGTTGGCTTTATCAAAAAGTATTGTCTCAGTTGTATGTGAAAAAACACACACTCGCATGCACACACATGTGCATGTGTACACTCACACAGATCCACTCAAAGGCATATACACAAAGTGAAAGCAGTGGCTGGTAGTATTTCTCAATTGATGACTCTATTATATCACTGAAGGTTCTACGGCACATAAATCCACTCCTGAAAAGTGGAAATTTACAGAAAAAAAATGAGCCATTTATAGATGAGTACATTCCTCATTCTTTGATTTATAACTGTAGAATTGTGAAAAATATGGTGTTTTAATAGAAATAATTTTATCATTAGCATGGGTGATGGTCAAAGAATGATATTTCTTAGTCCAAAAAAAAAAAAAATGACAAGCATACTTCAATGCCACAGTAAAGTGGAACCACGATATTTGGTACTGTTCTGCTCACAGTGAATATAATTCAAGTGTTTTAGGAGAGGAATGTCCCCTGCAATGTAGAACCTTGTAGCTAGAACAGGAAACCACAGAGTTTAAATTAGATTTATTAAACAATTAATTTCATTTCCTCAATGTAGTAAAGTTGAAAAGAAGTCAGACACTTGGGAACTTTGCTGATCCAATTTAATGGTGTTCCCGCCAGATTTTATTTCTGTTCCCCTTGACAAGTCTGTCTGTCCAGGTGTATATAATGTCCAGATGTATATATTGCTCCTTAGACTTTCTTGATCTCTGTCCTGCTGTCCTAGCCACAGCTGCCAAACTCTGAGCATGCCCATGCAGTTCTAGCAGCTGTAAGACTGGAGCGGCTTCCCTTATTAACACAAGTTTGAAAGTTTTTCTTATTGTCAATTTTAATAATATAATAGGATGAGAAAATGGAAGAGAGGGAGGGGAAAACAAAACAAAGCCTCAATCCAGAGGTCCTATATTACCTTTAGCCAAGAAATCATTCCAAGATTTATCTTGTGTTCTATGATGAAAGATGAGAAGAAAAGCATATTTTGTTTTTCTAAATTATTTCCCTCAGAAACAGATCTATGTCATGGCTTATTCTAATGGTTTTACAAAATACTACTCATTTTTCTTGCTCATTCTCTCTTTTAATTTGTTTTATTTTGTGTTTCTAAGAGATCCCAGGACTGTTAGAATGCTTAATAATTGCCGTTTGTCAGAAAAAACCTACTCTTTAAGCTAGTGGATGGAAAGGAAAATAATAAGAAACATATACATGATGACTCTTTAAAACCTTTTGCCTGAAAGGACCAATCTCACAACAGGATATTATTACCCAACACAATGATAGTCTTTTCTGATCCGATTGCATAGAATTATTTCCTTCTGCTCTATTCAAAACCACCCATTGGCTAAAGAACTTCTTATCTTTTGACAGAATAAGCTCTAAAGAAAGTACAGTTGATAAAAGAAGTTCTGTCTAATGGTTAAAGCTCAGAATTAAGTTAGAATGTCATGGTGTAAGTTGGGCATACAGAGATTTTTATGTTTCCTGCTTCTTTCGGTTTAGTTACCACAACTGAAAGGTACTGCCAAGCCTTGAAATAGGATTACTGATCTTCTTACTCTTAGTGAATTCTTTTTACTCTTCAGAGGGTTATTTTTGCATGGAGATCATAGTTTTCCCTCACATTTGATGGTGTTTTGCAATTCATTATCTATTTAGTTTTGTCTTTTATAATGTCTCTGTATATCGATGTCTCTTGGTTTTCCAATATAAAAATCAAAATTAGATAGTGTGGGGAAGGACCATATTTATCCTACACTTCGGTTGTATTTCCTCATGTAGTTGAGAGAAAAATACTGTATAAATTGATGGCTATTTAATAAATACTTACTGAGTTGGGCTGACTGACTGGGAATATGTTGTATCACCTGATGAGACGGTCATTCTGCAAGCTTCCACATGCTGTAAAGTGAACGATCCTATACGTTCCATTAATTCACCACAATGTATTCCTACCTAATACCTTTCACCTGAATTTTTTTCAGTAGTCACTAAAACTTTCTTAACATAGATCTGGTACTTTTGGCATTGGGAAAACTTTTCATTTCCTTTGTATGCAGCCTCAGAACAAAGAAAGTTATTGGTGAAGTTGTTTCTCTAAACAGAAGGCACCTCTGTGCCTTGAACGAACTCCATTTCTTCAGTGATTCACTGCAAGAGGAGTAAGGATGTGATATCCTGGAAAAGACTCCTGAGATGAATTTTAAATGAGAACTTAGGAAAAGGAGATGGCATACCCTTTTGTGTTTGCTTGACTGTTGATGTTTTACGAACAGAGCTGAATTTGTCATATTCCATATTTAATAGCACATGTTACAATTTGTCCTTTCAATGTTTTTCTGTTATTTTCTGTATTTATCACACTCCATCCCTATACAAAGACACCTAGCTTAATGCGTTTGATACACGTACTAGGATCCTTATGCATTCTTGAAAAATACATTGTGTTATTTAGCAAATATCTTTATTTTTTTAATTTTAATTTAATTTAATTTTTTAAAAAATTTTTTAAACTTTTTTTTTTAGATTTTATTTATTTATTTGAGGGAGAGAGAGCGAGTGAGAAAGAGCATGAGAGGGGAGAAGGTCAGAGAGAGAAGCAGACTCCCCATGGAGCTGGGACCCCAATGTGGGAGACTCGATCCTGGGACTCATGGATCATGACCTGAACTGAAGGCAGTTGCTCAATCAACTGAGCCACCCAGACGCCCTATTTAGCAAATATCTTAATTTTTCTCTATATAGTATTATATTATAATTTCATGCCTTTTTTACTATTTTCAATCAATAGTCCATCTACTTTGCTGTATCATTGCTTAGCTCTACAGTATAGTATTATATAGTGTGCATCCATTTCATTTTACTTATTCATTCCCCAAATAATGGGCATCTAGGATGCTCTCAACTCCTTGCTACAACAAACAACACTCTGTAACATCCCTACATATAGCCTTTGTGGAATGTCTGTGACAGTTTTTCAGGGACTATGCCCAGGAGTGGAACCACTGAATCATATAATGTGATTCATATATTTACTGAATATGATCACATTATCCTCCAGAACAACTCTACGAGTTTACATTTCCACTGAAAGTGAAGGGAGACTTTTCTTTCCCCATGTTTCTCTAGTCCATGGTGTATCTATTTCTGTGTAATGAATTCCTCCAAATGTTGTGACTTAAAACTAAAAGAATTATTGTCTCAGTTTTTGTGGGTTAGGAATCCCAGTGTGGCTTAGCTGGGTGACTCTGGGTCAAGGTTTGTTGTAAGGTTGTAGTGAAGATGTGAGCTAGGGCTGTGGTCTCATCTGAAGGTTCAACTTGGGGAGAAGTCACTCCAAGTTATTCCTGTGGTTGTTGGTAGAATTTAGTTCTTCAGGAAATTTTGAGCCAAGGGCCTTAATTCCTTACTGGCCATTTGCTGGAGTCCTCCTTTTGTTCCTTGCCACAGGGACCACTTAGTAGGACAGCTCACAATATGGCAGCAGACTTCCTAAGAGCAAGCATGTGAGAGAGTAAGAGAGAACAAATGTAATGGAAACCACACTCTTTACAATCTAATTTTTGAGGTGACATCACCTCACATTTGCCATATTATATTTGTTAGAGTCAAGCTAGTAGGTTCAGCCTGTTTCCTGTCCCAATTCAGTTTTTAGGAGGCAATAAGGCATAACACTTAGAGCAGTGAAGTTAGACATTCCTGTATCTGGATCCTGGTTCTGCCTCTGCTTCATTATGTGATCCTAGGCAAATTGCTTACTTGCATAAAACTCAGTTTTCTGTTCAGTACAGTGAGGATAATACTATTGTCTATTTAGTGAAATTATTTTGAAAATTTAATAAAATGTAACATTAGACATGCTTAGCGTAATGTCTGTGGCACATATAAATTTTTTAATCAGTACTTCATACCATTATTTTAACTAAAGTATGTCTTTTATATTGGGATTTATATTGAGAGATTGCTGACAAAAATATGCTTTTTTAGGGTGTATATTCTTCAAAAGTGAAAAGGAATGGAAATAAGAAGACATTAGATGTTAAGGAGAATATTCAATAAAATCTAGGAAGTCATGAAAGAATCTGAGTCTATCTGGAGGATGGTCAAAATAGACATTTTTCTGTAGGATTTGAACATTTTTAATGTATCATTTGGAGGAGGAAAATCAATAGCTAGACATGTATTGTTTTAGAAGGCGAGAATGGAGTGTGGGTTTCAGTTAGAGACCAGAGAAAACAGAATAAAAAAGAGTGAAAAAAAAAAAAAAAGGAAAAAGAGAAAAAAAACAAAACAAAACAGAGTGAGTAGGAAGTATGAAATCAAGAAGTTACACAACTGGCAGAAAATTAATTTGGGGGTAAGATGATATTCTTGATTTCTTCATATTATTCTGCTTATTCAGACTTATCTAATACTAAAAAAATGGATATGAATGAGCCCTGTCAACTTTTTTGGCTGTTCATTGCAAATGAGTGATAGAGGCTGCATTTCAACATGGGGACATGGGAGGTGAAGTAAGATGAAAAGCACTTCACACTCGTGTTTTAGAAGCAGTAAGAACTCAGTGCCGAGGCCAGTGGAAACTACTCTGACAAGGGATCTCTCCACATGTACTATGTACACAGGGCTCCCATCAGTCAAATCTGATCAGTCATCTGCTTTCAACAGTAGTGCTGGCCAACTGGTGTTTTACTGTCATGCATTATTCATCTCAACATGAAGGATAAACTCAGCTCTGTTAACCACTGCCTGAGGGCCCTCAGAGTCAAGAAAGGAATATGTGGTTTTGGAATTGTGTTTCTTTATGGGAAGGAAAAAAGCAGACTCTCCATAAGCACCTGCCAATACAATTTGGTTAATAAAATATGTGCAGTCAAAGTATTTAGGGGTTGCTTATTATGGTATGAGAAAAATTTCTAGAAAAGACCAGAGTAGGCACAATTAGTTTTTACCTCATTTCTATGCAAACTTTACTTAGATGAATTCTGTTTCTGGAAAAAGTATATTCAGTTGAGCTGCCTAGTAAGTAGATAAGGAAACCATATAAAAATGCTGAAATATGTCAAAAATCTCAAAGCATCCTGTTTGAAATCTCAGCTTTTGACTGGCAATAAATTAAATAGTAAGGTAATTAAGATCTCTCAGAAGCATATGAAAATAAGTTTATGTGGTGAAAATGACAAAGATGATCAGTAAAGACCTATAAACATACAGTCATGTGTGCACACACACGCACATACACAGAAAACTAGAGAGAGAAAGGGAGAGGGGGGTATCGAGGAAAGGGAGAGACAGAGATGAAATGAAGGAGATTGATTTTTTTTAAACTGTAGAAATTTAACTCCCTTCAACCCGCATTTACCATATTTTTTTGATAAAAAAAATCTTTCCTGAGGTATAGTTGATGTACAAAGAACTGCACATATTTAATGTGCACAATTTGATGAGTTTGGATGTATGCAAACATCTGTGATACCATAACCAGAATCAAAGTAATAGACATATTCAATATCTCTCAGAATTTTCTCATGTCTCTTTATTTTTTTCTTTTTTTGTTTTGGTAAGAACACTTAATATGAGATCTACCCTTTTAACAAATTTCAATGTGCACTTTATTGTATTATCAACTGTAGGTATTATGTTGTACAGCAGATCTCTAGAATTTATTCATCTAGCATAAGTGTAACTGTATACACATTGAATAATAAATCCTCATTTTGCCAACCTCCAAATCCCTAGAAATCACTATTGTATGATGCCTTTATGAATTTGACTATTTTAGATAACTCATATAAATAGAATTATATAGTAGTCATCCTTCTGTACTGGCTTATTTCACTTAAAAGAATGTCCTCCAGGTTTATCCATGTTGTCACAAATGGCAAGATTTCCTTCTTTTTTAAGGTTGAAATATATTCCGTTGTATGTGTATAACTCATTGGCTTTATCCATGCATCTGTTAATGGACTCTTGCATTGTTTCCATATCTTGGCTATTGTGAATAGTGCTATCATGAACATTGGAGTCCAGGTATCTCTTTGAGACCTGGATTTCAATTCTTTTGGATATATGCACCAAAATGGGATGGCTAGATCACATGGCACTCTGTATTGTTTTTTCATAGCTGCTGAGCCATTTTATATTCTCACCAATACTGTACAAACTTTTCAACACCTACCATTTTTTTTTTTGCATTAATAGCCATCCTAATAGGTATGAGGTGATATCTCATTGTAGTTTTGATTTGCATTTTCTGGATAATTCATGTTGTTGGGCATTTTTTCATGTACCTGCTGACCATTTGTATGTCTTCTTTGGAGAAATATCTGTTCAAGTCCTTTGCTCATTTTTTAATTGGGTTTCTTCTCCTTCTTCTTCTTCTTCTTCTTCTTCTTCTTCTTCTTCTTCTTCTTCTTCTTCTTGTTTGCTATTGAATTGAAGGAGTGCTTTATATTTTATGGAAATTAATCCCTTATCAGATATATGGTTTACAACCATTTTCTTCTATTCCGTAGGTTGCCTTTTCATTCCTTGGCTTATTTCTTTTGCTGTGTTGAGCTTTTCAATTTGATGTAGTCCTGTTTGTCTATTTTTGTTTCATTGCCTGTACTTTTGGTGTCATATCCAAGAAGTCATTGCCATGACCAATGTCAAGAAGATTTCCTCTGTTTTCCTCTAGGAGTTTTACAATTTCAGGTTTTATGTTTAAGTCTTTTATCCATTTAGAGTTGATTTTTCTTTAAGATGGGGTGCAATTTCATGGTTTTGTTGCATGTGGATATCTAGTATTTCCAATACTGTTTGTTGAACATACCATACATTTGCCAAGATATTCAAAATATTAGTCCAACAATTATTCTCTTTAGTTAGTTAGCTAAATATTTGAAGTCATTTGTGTTGCTAAATTTTATATTTTTCTTTATCATAAAAGTAATACATGTCCATTGAAAAAAACCTGGAATTTAAAAATGAGAAAAAGGAAGGAAAGGCATCATCCAAATATAATTAGTATTAATATATTTATGTATACTCTTAGTTTTTTATTTGTATAAATTAAATACAATAGTTTATACTGTCTTGTGGATATCCCTTTATAATATTATGAAAAACACAATAAACAAAATGAGTTCATAGTGTTTTATGGATATTTCTTTGTGATTTAAAAAAAAACCAAACAATAAATCAGTATCATTTACTATATCATCCCATGTAATTCTCCACCTTACCTGGTTTCATGGTCTCACTGTGCTCAAGGAAGACAGACTTCTTGAGGTCTTCTATGCCAGAAGTTCTTGCCTGCCTTATAGCCTTTACACATGCTCTTAGCTCTGTTTGGAACACTCTTGGCTCCCTGCTGCACTTATCAAAGGCCTACCATCCTTCAGGTCTCAGCTTAAAAAAGTGCCACCCCCACAATGAAACCTTCCTGAGCCTTCCTGGTACCCTCTGTATTAGGTCTCTATGTTAATATTCTCTGATAAGGCCCTGGTTAACCTCATGAACTCTGGGGGCAGAATGAGTTCAAATTCTGGATTTACCATTTTTTTTTAAGATTTTATTTATTTATTTGAGAGAGAGAGGGATAGTGAGAGAGAGCACAAGCATGGGGTGGGGAGAGGGACAGGGAGAAGCAGACTCCCTGCTGAGCAGGGAACCCCACGTGGGGCTCGACGTGGGGGTCAATATCAGCCCCCCCGGGTCTTGACCTAAGCCAAAGGCAGATGCTTAACTGACTGAGCCACTCAGGTGCCCCGGCTTTATCATTTATTAGCCTTGTGACCCCAGACAAGTTACTTCCCCATTTATTTCCTCATTTATAAAATAGAGATAAAAATAACACCGACTCCTCAAGGTGATTGTGAAGAAGACATGAGTTAATACACACAGGAGGGCTTAAAGCAGTGCTTAATACATGTAAATATTTTCTGTTTCAGACATTACTATTACTATCAGTCTGTCTTTTATGTTCCACAAACTAGCTCACAACTCTGCCTTTGTGGGCTTGCTGGCTCCTTGTCTCTTTTATCCCACTTGAACACAAGCTTCATGAAGGCGGGGTCTGGGTTTATTCATCACTACATACTATTCCCTGGCATTGGGTTGTAGATATATTTGTTGAATGAATGATTATTTATTACTCCATTTCTTTATGTTCTCATTTCTTCCGATGTTTAATCCTCTTGTAAACTTTGGCAATGCTTTCCAAGAGACATTTCCCTTTCACTTAATAGGCAAAAATTAAGGCTCTGACAATTTTATCTCTGTTTTAATGATCCTGTGTAATATCATCAGCCATCGCTCTCCTCAAGCACTTTTCCCAGACACCCAGTTTTACGGTGCAGTGTCTGGTTTAATACAATGAAGTGATTTTTATCACACAATTGCTTACTGCAGTACTCTTTTCCCCTTTCTTGTTGGTCTTCATTTTGAATCCTTTCCTTCACCAGAAGATATTGGCTGGATGGACTGGGAAAGAGGCGATTTCTCACTGTTGACAACATTCAACATCAAACACTGTGAGACGCTTCAGTTTCCAGTGGTGTGGCTTCCCTTATTTTGCCTTCTGGCATCCCCTCATCACCTGGTGCTATGGTCACACTGTTGGACATGTCCGTGTTATTTAACCTTTTTAGCACATATAACATTGGTGACACTTTCAGCCTCCGGGAACTCCTATGATACATGCTTGCCACAGTACACTCTGGGAAACATTCAACTGAACAAATGAAAAATAGCGTGTGAGCCACTGATCCTGCTAGAACACTATTTCACAACTACTGGGGATGACAGCAAGTAGAAGAATGCCCAGCACTGCTGTGAGGCATGCTACCCACTGGATAGAAATGGAATACTGTCTCTGATGATTTGGGTGCTTCCACAACAAACATGGAGAGGAAGCTGTTAACAAGGAGGCCATTTTCTGCTTTAGCTTCATCTGGCTGTAGCTCCCTCCCCAGTGTCTGTCAGCTGTCAGCCCCCTTCTCTGGCTACATGAAACCTTATGAATGAAAACTTGTTCTTTTTTCCTTTTTCTGGGCCTAAAGGATTTTGGGGGGCGGGGCTAAAAGATTTAATATGAACTCAAACCAACTCTGACAGAGCCTGTCTCAATTCCCAACATGAGACAAAAATCTTCTGAAAAGATGAATAAATGAAGGAGAACAGAAACTGGAGAAGTTGTAGCAGTTCAAAAAAGGATGCCTGTCAGAGTCAGTGTCTTCCTATGAAGCAGAGTTTCTACGGGAAATACAATATAACTCTAGAACATGTTGAATTTATATCACCAAGAACTGCTGAGAGAACTTAGCATCTGTGAAAGCAGACGGCAATTGGGACCAAGGAAGAGAAATCAGGGAAGATTACTTGGACCCCACAACCTACCCTTGGGGTGATGTCATTCCCTTTTAGTAAGGCCATGAAATAATTCCCAGTCAGGGTGAGATACTTAAATGGCAATATCACTGCATTTACTGAAGAAGCCACCTTCTTTATCCCTATCTACATTTACTATATTTCCCCTCTTTCTACTGAGGGCAAAGAAGACTTCTCCAAAATAAGAATAACAACCTTCGCTCATCTTCAGCAACACTGGTGTCCCAGATACAGGTGCCCAGTGGAAAGCTTAGACTCGGCTCCCTGTGTTACAGAACTCACAACCACCATATTAGTTTCCTAGTCCTGCTATAATAAAAAAACAAAAACAGAAACAAAAAGCAAAACACAAACTGGGTGGCTTAAAATAGCAAAATTTTCCTTAAAGTTTCTGGAGGCTAGAAGTCCAAAATCAAGGTTACAGTAGGGCAATGCTCTCTTTGAAAGCTCCAGGGGAGGATCTTTTCTTCCTCTTGCTAGTTTCTGGTGGTTGCTGGCAATCCTTGGCATTCCTTGGCTTGTCTAATCTCTGCCTCACTATATGGCATTCTGTCTGTCTGTGTGCTCTGTATCTTCACTTCACTTGTTCTCTCTCTATGTCTCTGTGCCCAAACTTCCTTCCTCTAGTAAGGATACCAATCATTGGATTAGCGCCCACCCTAACCTGGTAGGACCTCATCTCAAATTGATTACATCTTCAAAGAGGCTGTTTCCCCAAATAAGGTCACATTATAGCTACTGGGTACTAGGCTTGAACAGATCTTTTTGGGGGAACACAATTCTACCCACTATAGCCACCCAAAAACTTTATATCTGGTAGTTACCTGACGAGGCATTTTCTCGATCCCTGGCTTCTGTTCTGCTAGGTCCAAGAGGATATTTATCATCCCCAACATCCCCAAGTATTCCCTAAACACCCAATCAAAACACATTTCTACATGACATTATTTAAAATCTCCCTCAACACTCTCTCTTGCATTTGCAGGGGTCTAAACCATTACCAAACTGTGTAATACATTGTTTTAGTAAAGACTTACTCCCGGTATTTTGTGTTGGTGAGTATACAGTAGTAAACTTTGTATTTCTGGTTTTTATGAGTTTCAATATTGCCAAAGTTTAGGTCCCTGGCGGTGTGGTGATGACCTAAGTGGAGTTACCACTCTATTTAGTATGATACGCATTGTGATTTATTCTTGTATTTCCTGCACATCAACTCATCAATGCCATACCCTCTGGTACTCACCTCTTCTCAGTGCTTTGTGTAGCAAATTACCTCCTAAGGTAAAGGCTGTTTAACAGCAGACAAACTAGCCCTGAAATATCCATCTTTCCAATGGATGCAGTAACATTGTTTTTTTGAATTGATTAGGAAGGATTTATTTTTTACCCAAGGGCCACCATGTCAACAGCTATGGGTCAGTAAATGCTAGAGTTCTCTTTAATCTTGGAGGCTCTCTGGATATGCTGTTGGACATAAATTGGGATCAAATTCCTCTGGCCCTAAAAAATTAGTTTTTTTATTGTGTGTTATATTGCTATAGAACAGGTGAAATGCCTTGATGATATTAGCTGTCCCCAAGATTGAGAAACCAGTGTACACATTAGGTTGCATTACTAAGTCTGTCATGCTGTCACCAAAATGAGATTCTTGTCACTAGCTGTAGTTGGGCAATATATTTATTTTGAGGCCTGCCTCATAGGCCTTGCTCACTACAAATTCAGTCACTTACTGAGGAATAAGGTCTATTGAAATAAGCCAAATACTACAGTTTTATATCATGGTCTCTATCACAGTTAAAGTTGACCCAAAATTTGGTGGGAATTCTTCCTCATGAAATCCCCACAGTCTCTCTGGGACAGAATAACATCCTTTGTCTTATAGATCCCCTTCTCAAGACATTTTAGGTTGCCTGAAATTCTCATAGGTTTGGTTCCCCATTGTGCTAGTTCCTCAGTTTTGAGATGATAAGGAAATGGTGAAGGGTCCTGACATACAGTAGAGCGGTATTAAAGGATGACTTTTAAAAAGGAAAATCATGACTCTCATATAGACATAAAATGAACATAAGGCAAAGATTTTACTCAACTCATAATTAATGCAATAACACATAAATAATGCCATTATATATGTGTTATTGCCTTGAGGTCAGCAAATATAAACTGTACAATTTTTACCCTTTAGGAATGTATTGAGATTTGCCTTATGACTGAGTATATTAATTAATTATTAATAAGTACATAATAAGTAAGTACTTATTATATTATAACATAATATAGTTAATATCAGGCAGATGCTAAAACTGAATCCAAAGAACAGATGAATGTATAGATCAGAGGTATTGAAAAGGCAATATTGAAAGAGGAAAAACAGGATTCTCACTGGGAGCAATGTAAAAATGTACAAAGGGAAGATAATAGACAGTGCAGATTTAACACCAAAAAAGGAATCCCGTCTGAGTCTGTCATTTCAACCTGCACAGACATGATGGAATTTACACATACAGAGACAAGAATTATTTTTGCATTACTTTCCATTGTCTTTAATTTGCAGAGCTGTAAAATAGCTTCTATTAGAATCAGAGAGGTCCTTTGGAGTCTAGACAATGTGAAATTTTCCGTGGAAGCACGTTATTTCCTTCGATGATATCCAGCTAAGCCCAGATTTAGAAGTCTTTGCAGTGTTTTCAGTCTATCGGTTTCTAACATTACGGACAAAATCCTGTCTTCTGGTGTAGAAAAAAATATGGAAGATAAGGGAGATGTAGTTATATATTTCTAGGGTGTACAATGGACAGAGAGAGAAGGGAGCATGACTAGTGGGATGATGGAGAGAAGGAGAAAGAGAAAGAACCTACAGGGACCAGCCACGCTTAACATGTGCTAGTGCGGGACTCCCCAGGACCAGGCCAAACCATCCTAGTGCACAGATCAGTGGAGAATCATAGAAGAACAGACTCTCAAAGCTCCTCTTCCTCCATAGCAAGGCTCTGAAAACTTCTTGGCAAGGAGGAAGGGAAAAGGAATCTTACTGAAGGAGATAGACAACCCTGATAGGAAAATTAAATTTGGAATGAAGTAGTTTCCTCAAAGTGACTAAGCTAGAAAACGTATATGAAATGAGCTACAAGAGGCCACACTTCTTTAAGGTACCAAATTCAGTTCTTCTATAATCATTAGGAGTCGGGTCAGACCAAGATGAGATCAGTTGTAAATAATATGATATATCTTTTAAAAAATATATTGTAGAGTTGGTGTTTATAGTTTGATCCAACCACTGTACGCTCTGGAGATAAATAAGTACATCTCCTTCATTTTTTATAATCTTTTTTTTCCCATACCAGCATATGCTTGGAAATCTTAAACAACAGGGTTTTTTTTTCTCGCCAGTATGTTGGAGTTGGTTTGATGGTAACTTTATTGGGACTACATTGGTTAGGAACTAAAGGATTCTGTAATTTTATATGTATCCCATAATTGCTAATAATTATTGACTATTAATTTAATTAATATAACATTAATTATATTATATAAATAATAATAACATATAATTAATAATATAATTAATTTTCTATATTTTATAAATGGACACCACCTTGAACACAGTTACTGGTTTCAATATTTGTCCAGTGATTCTTAATTATTTAAGGTAGATAGTCATATTTGCAAGCAATGATTTTTTTTTTCTTGTCAGTACGTGTGCTTATTATTTCTTATCTTAAATTCCAGAACAACATTGACTAATACTGTTACATTTAGGGCAACTTCCTTGTCTCTTTTAGACTTCAGTGGAAAAGTCATAGGTTTTAACGTTAAGTAAAATGTTAGTTGCTTTTTTGATATCGATGTTATTCAGCAGATCACAAATGTATTCTTTGACTTATAGCTATAAAAAATCAGGAGGGGATGTTGAATTTTTCTCCTTGACTTATTAAAGTAATGAATTATATCGATAGTGTTCATAATATTGAACCATTCATACTTCTGAAACAAAACCCCTTTGGTCAAAGTGTATTGTTCTTTAAAAGCACGTTGTAGTCTATCTGCTATTTTTATTTGATTTCTTTGCCATTATTTATGTGTTATTGCATTGAGGTCAGCAAATATAAACTGTACAATTTTTACCCTTTAGGAATGTATTGAGGTTTGCCTTATGACTGAATATATGAGCAACTTTTGTAAATGTTCCATTGACATTTGAATAGAATATAAATGTGATATGTAGGGGGTATATAATTTAATGTTAGATAAATTATTAAATTTAATTTGTAGTATTATTATAGGCATCTAATTCTTCATTTTTGTTCTTAATTTGTTGAAGGCTGAGAGCTGTATGTTAAAGTTTTCTTTTATGATGATGACTTTGTCAGTTTCCTTTTGATTACTCACACATTTCCTAAATTACTATTGCACCTCTAGGCTCTAGTTTAATATGCTGTTTATATTCATTTATGTCTACCTGTCTGGTATTTTTCTTTCCCTAACTATACCTAGAACATTGCTGTAGTTATGTAAGTTGCTATATAAGATACCCACTGCGTGTTTTTTATATACCCTGAGAAATGTTCTGGACAGGAATTAGTTGAACCAATTTCAAGCTGAGTATTTCAACCATTACAAGATCGTTTATATGATTTATGCCTCACCCTATTATCACTGATTATTTATTGCAATAAGTCATCTCTTTTTCCTCCTTAAACCAGCCTTTGTTACTAGTTAATTAATAGACTCCAAAAAGACGTAACCCCCAAAGATGGTTCCTAATAAATTCTTTCCGTATTTGCAGTTGGATTCTGCACAAGTTCTGCTGTGGCAGAGACTCCTTCAGCTGCTCTGGAAAGAGAAGCAGACCAATAACTTTTCGGCTTTCTTCTTCATTTAACTAACGTTTGCCCTTCCTTCAGTGTCTGTATTCTTTCCCAGAAACTGTGTTTTGAAAACCTAATGTGAATGATAAGTTCCTGAGTGGAGCGATAGTTAAAAATAACTCCCTGTTAACTGTTAATAAGCGCTAGGGTGACAGAGACCTGATGTTATAGTGACCTCATTGAGGCAGAATCAAAATGAGCTGTGCTTTAGGGCAGAGGCTGTAGAATCTTTTCCCACTTCCCCTTTCTTGCGTCTTCATCAGAAATTAGTAGAAAGAGTTGCCCTTTTCTCTGACGCTGACTAGCTTGGTGAGCATTACCACTCCTCTCGTTATATGTGTCGAAAGCTTTTATTCAATAGAGGCTGTTTCATCAGATTCTATATTTGTCTTTATCATCCAGAGAAAGTCCAAATGCATTTAAGTTTTGCTTATGACTGGTTGCAACTACTGTGATCGATAAGGGGAAGGTAAAGAATGCTTGTTTGTTTTATAAAATCTATGTAACTCAGGAGTTAAATGATTAAAAATAATATAAATTGCCTGATTGGTGGTGGTATAGATCACAGGGTATATTTCTAAAGCCCTCACAAATTTAGAGACAGAAAAGGAAACGACAGGAGGTTATAGACTTTATTGTAGAATTTTAGGGTTGTTTTAGGAATTGCCTCAAATCAAGGGGTGATCCTCTTTCCGGATGAGACTGTATTTGGATTATCTAATTGTAATCAGATAGAAGTTTTAGGACCCCAAGAGAACTGGCAGTGGTCAGAGGTATTCACGTGCCCTTTTATCCTCAAGTAAATGTAGTAGCAAATGAATGACCTGCGGTTGTTACCAACACTTTCTCTGACGTGCAGGTGGAGGACGGGGACTGTTAAAAGGTCTTGTGTTCTGACCACCTTTTCTTCCTTGGTACTTGGGGATGAAAGTGAAGAGAGGGACAGGATCTGTAGGGCTCTGAGTTGCAGGGCCTGACAGTGTAGAGACAGTGGAGCAACGAGAAAATCTATCTCGGTCTTTCCGGGGCTTAACCTCATTATAATTGTGGGTAGTGAGATGTCCTTGCCAGGCAATCTTACTAAATCTTAAACAAAGCAACATATTTCCCTCTCTGCAGTTTCGAGAGAGACACATTTCATATATGTACAAAGAGGGACAACTAAGTGAGAGTATGGGATTTGTATATGCAGTTCATTGTTATACAAACAGGGAGTTATCTTTATAAGAAAGGGTACAGCTACCCCCCGGCAAAACACACTTGAAAACAATGGTCGTTTCTTATCAAGAAAGGGACAAATTCACCGTGGTTGACACCAGGAGGATTTTATGCCTTTAAGTAAAATGCTCCTGAAGATTCCCCAAACTGGATCTCACGTAGAAATTCCATACGAATGCGTGCTTTTTACAAAGGAATACTCTTGTTCCCATAGTGCTAGGATGAATCACGAAGTTAGTAAAACTTGTGTTCTGTGAATGAGACAGACTTCTAACTTTTGTACAGCATCCCAGGAACCTGAAGGTCATGTTTAGAGGGAAAAGACTGGGCCAGTGAAATAAATACCATGGGTAGTACTTTTGAAACCCATTGATTTGCTATGGATAGTTCATAAGCAGAACAGAATAAATCATGTCACTGTAAAAAGATGAATAAAATATCAAAGGAAAATTGTGACGTAAATCCAGAAGCCTTGTTGGGTACCAAGAAGACCAGAATTTTGGAGGAAAAAGTAAAAAATAAAATTTTATGTATCAGTTGATCGATTTACTTAAGACTAGTAGTGCTTTGTATTAGTTTTTTTTTCTTTCTACAGTTGTTTTATCATTAGTTTTAAAGATTATTGTTCAAAATTTGATGTGAAATGGAAGCTTACCTTCACTCATAATTTCCCAACTAACAGATAATTATGATTAACATTTGATATGTTTTCTTCTAGTATCTTTTTCTACATAATATTTTAAATTCAGATGATTTTTACCTCTCAAAATTTAGCATGGACATTTTCCCTTGTAATTACTAACCTTTTGAAAAATGATGTTGCATTTCCAATATTAGCATAGGATCTTTTAAACAAGCAAAGTGCTTTCAAAAAGCATCATAATCCAATTGAGAAAAAAGGTCCAGGTACCTAATGCAAAGTAGACATCCAGTACATGTGAATCCCATCCAGCCTCCCTTCCAATACCTCTCAGTGGAGTGCCACGCATGCAAAAGAAAGTCAATAAATGGTTGTTAGATTTAAAGGAGTTAGGGCTAGGAGAAGAGGCCTCGCTTTTTGGAATAGCATAAGATTGATGACACACCTTTAAAAAATGACAAATGGCTTGGCTCAGCTGTTAAATATGGTGTCATTCTCTTAAAACAGTCATATCGGGTATTTATGCCTTTGTATCAGGTTGAATGTATCAGAACAGGATTTTACTATGTGTTAGAAAACATGATTTGACTGGCAGTATTTCTGAGGTCAGACGAGATCGGGTGCGTTCAGTGTGGTATGGCCGTAGACTGGTAGTATTTCTAAGTTGTGTTATAGTGAGTTATTTCTCTGGGAACACCAGCTCCTCTTTAAAACCCAGTTGGTGTTACTGGTGGTTAGTAATGGTACTACTCTATTTTATTCCGTTCATACAATGGTTGTGGTGAGGTCTAATGAGATGATGCTTTCTGCAAAGATCTCCCTCTTTGTGGCTGGGGTGCATGCTGCTGGGAGGAAAATCTCTATTTGGGGGTTAAACCTTACAGATCATTCATTTCACCTAAGGAGTTCCTTAACAACACCCCACTTCCAAAGGCTCTGATTTAGTCACTCATGGGAGGGACCCAGCACCCTTTATCTGCAGCCAGTGCTCCAGAGGAAGGTTGCGATGTGCCTTGTCAGGGACATGCTTTCATTTTCATTTGTGCTGAACTTGGTATGTTGGATAAGAATATCGCTAATTGTAGAAAGTTGATAAGGGATGATGGGCAAGAGATTTTTCTAAGAAATTTTTATTAAGTCTGGCTCACACTCTTTCCTTGCAGCTTGGTCTTTAGTTCACCTTTTCAATGTTTTTATATATACGTAAGTATAACATACACACATATATTTCTGTATATACATACATACGTATATATATATAGAAAATGACTTCCCCTCTGCCTCATATTGAGAGCACTTTACAGATTGGCTCTCTGGTATCCATCTACTAACATGTATTTCCCTGTTAACCAAAAGGAACCAAGGAGCAATGGCTTTCAGAGGGTCTCTGAGGCATCTCATCGGGGCAGGTCATGGTGAGAAAAGGAGAGAGAGGGTGGATGGGGGTCCACGAATGATGATGTTCCTCACCCTTTAGACACAATGGTGTCACTTACCAGTCTTTGCAGTAAGCTGTCCTTGAATTACAGGTCCTGTCCTCCTACGAATGCTTGAAAACCACTCTTCCAGATGTTGCAAATAATTCTCATGAAGTTTTTTTTTAATTGAAGTGATACACAAGTACATGTTCACTGTAAAGTACTTGGGCAATGTATTTATGCAGTGGGTTAAAGAAAGCTCCCATTTTCTTAGGGTGGCTATATAATGTATCTTTCAAACAAGGACACTTTTGGAAATGGAAGGGTGGCTGTTAGTAATCACACTTGTGGAAACTGAGACTCTTGCGGGCCAAACAGGTGATCTTACAGTTTCTCCCTGATACTCATTCTTTTTCTTTTTCTACTTTTCTACTATGGTGATCTTACAGTTTCTCCCTGATACTCATTCTTTTCTACTTTTCCTCTTCTTTCTCCAGACATCACCACCAATTACACCTTACCACCTGTTCTCCCAGTTAGGATGTGGTAGAACTTATTTGACCGTTCCCTGTACACTTTGCATTTTCCCCTGTTTTGAATTATCACTAATAATGCTGCAACTGCAATGAACAGGTCTCTTGGGCCACACATATGTGGCATTGCTGTGCAGTTTTTATTTTAATCATTTATGTTCAAGACTTTCTAAAATAATTACTGTCATAAAACTGAGGCTACTTTGAACTTTACTTGTTGACCTGATATCATGATTATGGGTATTGATTCTTGCACTGAGGGTAAATAAACAGTCAGGATCTCTGGGACTATTGACTCTTACCGTAAATGGTCCCTTTGAATTATGGTACTTGTTTGTATTATTAATAAAATCATATAATTAAAAAACTGTGCAGGACCTGAGAAATCACCAAATACGATTCCCTTCCTTTATAGGTTAAAACATTGTGGTCCATAAAACTAAACTGACCCATGTAAGGAGAGCCAGCAGATTTGTGATTCTAACCAGTGTTTCCTGGGTGCTAGGCTAACTCAGTGCTTTTCTTCTCTTTGCTAACTAAGCTTTCATCTAAGCTTCACATACCTAAGAACACCTCTCCCTGGACTAGTAAGGATCATTCTTTTCTTATTTGCTTGGCTCTATATGTGTGGCAATGTTACAGTTAAGAAAATTTTGGTTCCAAATGACAGAAACCCAAACAAAATTGAAACAAAAAAGAGAATTAATTGATTCATATAGTGGAAATGCTCAGTAGGAGATGTAGGGATTCATGGGTTAAAGGGGCTCCAGGTACAGTTCTCTGTGACTCTCTAGACCCTACCCTTCTTTGCCTTTCAGGGTTGCCTTCAGGATGATTCATGGAAACAACATGGCTGAAGCTTTCCCAGAACTCCCATTCTCTCTCTCCAGACTGTCTGGAGGACCTAATGTCTCATGATGGCTCCCACAGGAGCCAGGAGAATTTTATTTTTCCTGAAGGTCCCATCAAGAGTCTACTACTGCATCATTGATGGAAATTGTGACTCATGCCTTCCTAAGACTGTCGTGTGGTCAGGGAGAAGGGATAATATACTGATTGGCTTAAGTTAATTAGAGTCCACTTGTGGCTGGCCTTGGGATGAATCTACGAGGCACTGAATCTACAAGGCTGAGAATTTGGAATGGGGTTTCTCAAAAGAAAACCTGGGTCCCCTTGTTAAAGAATTAGGTTATGAATGGTGAGGGAGCAAGCTGTAAATGAGCATGCTATCTAGGAATTCACAAGCAAGATTTACTAGAACTGAGAAGAAAAAGAGAACAAATAGGCAGTGAGTGTAGGTTTGACTATTTCTTCTATGATTAAATTTGATGTTAATACCTTGTGTGATGTTAATATCTTGTGTGATTCACTCAGCTCTTTTTAAGCTTTTTGGGGAAATCATTATTCTACATAGTTGAGTTTTATGAAAAAGTGACAATTGACAGTAGGGTCCCCCAAACAATTTGAAGATATAGAATAATAGCTTAACCTGGGGGAACAGGGAACATCAACAGGGAACAGGAGTAATGGGAATTGTGTAGAAGACTTAGAGACTTCTCAGTTGTTACAGAATTCAGGCCATTGAGTTAATTTGGGCAATAATATTTTTAATATTTTGTTCAGAACTTTCTGACCTCCAACTTCCACTGGGCCTTCTGTTTTTTGTTTGTTTGTTTGTTTGTTTTTAGTTCTAATTCACCTCAATTTGAGGTTTATGTGAAATTATTCTCTGAGAGTTATAGCATCTAGAATGCTGGGATAGACACCAAGGGCAAACAAGAATCCCAGAGATGAAATCAATTAGTGAGAAAGACTGAGAGACATAGCCTTCAGGTTTTCTTCCAGTGTGGGAACTTGGGTGTGGTCACATGACTTGCTTTGGTGAATGAAAAGGGATATGTGCTATTTCCAAGGGAAGCTTTATGAAGTCAGAGTATGATCCAACACATTCTCTTTTACTGCCTTGGTAATCTGGGGGACATTGGTCAAGACTAAGAATTCAATAACTTCACCTCTATGACATGAATGACCTACTGACCTATGGTTGATATTTAGCAAGAATGAAAATACACACACACACACACACAAAACCCGCTTTTGCTGTTGAAAACCAGGGGTCTGAAAACCATGGAAAGAGTTTAACGTGTGTTAAACTACTGGGATTTAGGGTCATTTGTTATTAGAGCATAATCTAGCCCATTCTGATTGATAAAAATTAAATATTTTCTCTGAAAGTGTTAAGATGTAAAATAACAACAAAAAATCTTCACAACGATTTCTCTTGTTACTTACAATAGGTAAACATGGAACATTTAGTATTTTTAAAAATACTAAATGAGTTATGTGATTGGTATTGCCTTAGGCAAAGGCCAGGAGGTGTCTGAGAGCTGGATTTTCAGAGATAATGTGCAAAATAACTTCTTATACTTCCTTCTTGGGCAATTTTGCACCCTTAAAATAAAATCACGAAAAACAAAATTAAGAGGAAAAAAACATTCCTTTTAATGGACTGTTTTGCTCTCTTTTCGTTTTTAACGCATACATGAGTCTAAAGATTATGACTAAAATGACATGCTTCTTTTCCTCACTACTTTTCTAACTTTTCCAAAGGCCTTTAAGTTGTGATAAATGTAAAGAAAACACCAAAAGTGCCAATCACAGTGCCTTTTCCAAAAAAGATGTGACCTTTAAATTAAAATCAATGAAACCCTGGCATCTTTTACTCACACTTTTGGGTGACAAAACAAGATTGATATAAAGAAAGGAGATAGAAATTTAAGATTTTTGGCTTAGTGCTTTAAGCCTCCTACTTGAGAATATTCACTCATTTTATCACTCATTTCCTTAGAGATCTGAAATTTCCATGATTTTCCAAGATCAGGCTAATTTAGACTTGTTGACCCATTAATCTAAGATCCTTCTCATTTTAGGGACAGAAGGAGCTAAGATAGAGATGTATAATTTGGACTCACATAAGTAGGTGATGACAAACCAGATGTCAAGTCTATGTATTGTTTCTATTATTCCATGGTATGTCAATCTGTCTTCCTTTAGTATTTTAAATACCACAACCAAAGAAAAGGCCACAGCTACCATATAATCTAACAACTCGTCTTGCCATTTTCCTTCCCCTGGTCCTCATCTCCTATCAGTGTACCTCTTGCTTACTTTGATGCACTCACACTGGCCCTCTTGTGTTCTTGATCCCATCAGACAGTATTTTCATCAGCTCTTTCCTCTTCCTCAAACCCTGTTTCCCCAGATATCTGCATATCTGCATGGCGCATTTCCTTACCTCCTTCAAAATGAGGCTTAACTCTACCTCTGCATTTAACATGAGAAAACTCCTCTTCTGTGCGCTCCAAATGTCCCTCATCTGTGCTACTTTTTTTTTTTTTTGGCATAACATTTGCCAATTTCTTCCCTGATAATTATATTCATTAGTATGTCTCTCCTTCCTAGACTGTAATCTTCATGTAATCAGGGATTTTGTTTGTTTGTTCTTGGATGTATCCCACATGTCTACAATAGTTCTGACACATAGTAGGGATTCAAAAATATTTGTTAAAAGAATGAATGTACAAAGAGATGACAAAAGATAAATCCATATATGATTAATGGGGCATAATTATGTGTTTAACACTGCTCATGCCTGGTTTTGTGAATTCTTATGTGTATAGGAGGAAAGAACTAACATTGGTTGAATACTCAAGTTATAGGCATGGGCTTACGAGCTTCATATAACATATCTGTTTTGATTCACATGAACAGCAATCATTGAGCCTTTGAATAAGGCTCTGTCACTTCTCTTGAGGTTGAGAAACCTCAACTGGAGATTTAAGCAATTTGTTCAAATTTCTGCAGCTATGATGTGTGGATTTCAGTTCACATCAGCTTGGCTTTAGAGCCCTTGCTCTTTCCACTGCATTATGGGTAAAGAAAGAAGGTGGAGAATGAATAAGATTTTTAACATTCTTTGCACAGACACGTATTTTGTGCAGACGTACCATAAGCTCCTATGTTATCCTCTTGAACAGAAAACATGAACTCCTCCTTCTTCATCCTTAGAAAAGAGCTAGTCATTGTCTATGACCCTACCCAACGTTCTAACTCATTC
This sequence comes from Martes martes, assembly GCF_963455335.1. Classification (NCBI taxonomy): domain Eukaryota; kingdom Metazoa; phylum Chordata; class Mammalia; order Carnivora; family Mustelidae; genus Martes; species Martes martes. The sequence goes on from NC_137896.1 coordinate 91,247,462, forward strand.
TATGTCAGAACCTTAATTGATTTTACAATATTGACACTTACATGCAATACTCATCAATCCGCAAATATTGTTAGTGTGACTTTGATCTATGGTCCCAAATAAGGGGCTAATATCAACACATTTCAAATGATAGCATGAAGCTGATGATGAAAGAAGGAAAAAAAAACAAAAACAAAAACCCTTTCCCTGGCATATTTCTTGAGCAATTTCTGTTGCATATGAAGAAATTTCCTTGTTTTGGGAGGTAGACATGCATGAAGGCCTTCGTCTGGCATGTGTTGATTAAAAGTCTAAAGAAGTAACTGACAGAAGTGACTGGCAGACTTGCTGGCAGCTGCACAGTGCGTCCTGTTGTTGCTCAGGGCTGAGGGCTCTTGCTGTCTCCGTGAAGACGGTTAAGGTTTTCTTTTCCAGGTGACGAAAGCCCTGTCCACTGTGGTAATAAGCAGACAAGAGACAGAATGGCCTCATGGGAAATAACCTGAATGGGGATTTTGAAACGGGTGTCTGTGTCAGTTCTGCTGATGTCTTACGTTTGTACAAATAATGCTTTCCTATTCCTCAGTTTCCTCATTTGCAAAATTAGTGTATTGGTTGAGACAATCTGGAATCTACCTTTAAGGTCCAAAATTCTAGAATTTTCCATAAATGTATTTACTGGAAACTCATAAGGAAAAAGGCATTAGGCTCATCTCTAATATTATTATTAACTACATTAACTAAGGAAATATTTCTGAAATTGGATGGAGCTTACTGTTTTTTTCCCCCCCTCCTCTGGCACATGCTACAGACTTTTCAAATAAAAAAGAAAAGCCTATTTCTTTCTGGGCAGAAAACTGATGGCCTTTACGGTATTTTAGAACAGTCATTTTAAAAAGTTGATTAAAGTGACCTTTAGAGTGCAGAGTTTATCAACAAATTCTGTGGCCTTACTATGTGTGAAAATGGGTGCAAAATGCCCAGCTTTTGGGAAACCTCTCATTTTTTCCTTTCATTCCTGGGAACCTTTAATTTACATCACTTAACAGCTACTCAAAGAAAGAAGCTGCACTCAAACTACAGAGTAGACAATTGGGTGATATGTGGAAGTGTGCATTTCAACTAGGGAGCATTAGTCTTGTCCCCTTCTACCTCAAGCCCCCCCCCCCCCAAAAGTGCTCTGTGTGGAGAAGCAGGGGCAGATATGGAGATTGGCTTAGAGTTTATACTAGAGATTAAAGGTTTTTTTTGTTTGTTTGTTTTAAGATTTATTTATGTATTTGAAAGAGAGAGAGAGAGAGAGAGCATGGGCAGGGGCAAAGGGAGAGGGAGGGAGAGAATCTCAAGCAGACTCCCTGCTGAGCACAAAGCCCAGTGCAGGCTCCTTGTCGGACTCATTCTTAGGGCCCTGAGATCATGACCCAAGCTGAAATCAAGAGATGGACGCTTAACTGACTGAGCCATCCAGGAGCCTCTAAATTTTGTTTTTTTAAAACAACTTTCCAAGTTCCCATTATCAGGGATCCAGGCAATGGAAACTCCTGTAGAGTTTTGCTGAGCCAAAATCTGCTAGAAATTGTGAATTAAGTTTGGAGTGGAGCACATCAAGTCATCTGTGACCTGTGAAAGATATTGAAATAATCCAAGTGCATACGTGAGGAGGGAGACAGGCAATTGAGTGGATAGAGCTTTGCTTCATTCAAAGAGAGTAAGTAAGTAAGTAGTAAGAGAGTAAGTAAGTAGCAAGAGAGTAAGTAAAAACCTCCCCATGTGTATGGGGAAAACCACTACAGAACAAAGAAAATAGTATCCAGGAGGCTCAAAGGGTGAACTTTTTTTCCTTTTTCTTTTTGTAATAGATCTACTGAAAGGTCTAGATGTCATTTTTAGGAAAGTCCTTAGCATCTTCTGAGCACACAAAAGCACTGTCACTATAAAAGAGAAACAGGCATTCATTAGGAGTGAAGAAAGGGTGCAGGAAAAACACAGTAGAATCAGAAAAAAGACTGACAGAAAACAAAGACTGGCCTCTGAGAAAATAAAAACCTAATGACAGAAATAAAATCCATATTTTCAGCTATAAAGAATTGAAGCTGCAGAAAGAATCAGTCAAGGATGTGGAGGGTAACTTGAGAAAAGCATCAAGAATTTAAAGGGAAAAAGATAAAGAGAAAAATGATGAGCCAAAACAAGTTGAGATGGAGGACATAAAGTATAAATAATAGGTATGCTTGATGGAGAGAACAGAACAAATAATTCAATGAATTTAAATGAAAGAAAAATTTAATGACTTTTCCAAAGACTGGTATATGTGGACTGGGAAAGCTCAATATATTCTAGACAGAGTCAATGAAAAGAAACTTAGGCATAAGCATTTTATGGAAAATGCATTTAGATTTTTAAGGATAAAGAAAAGGTAACTTATTGGAATTTAAGCAGAAAACCTTTTTTCTTCCCCCAAATAAAATATCTTCAGTCTTCAATTCTGTAACACCCAGTCAGTGCAGCAATAATTATAGAATTTTGCAGGGGAGAACCTGCTTGCAAACCAATAATGAAATATATTTTATGTGACAGCTCTTTCATATGTATATTTAATATAATTTTAACTTCTGGAAACTTACTAGTAAGTGACGGGTCATAGCTGAGGGGCTGAAGGGTGGAATATGGCATGTGAAAGCATGAAGGGAGAGAATGAAGTGATTAGGAGAAAATGGAGATTCAATGACTAAGATTCTTGATGAAATAAACTTATATAGTGGATTCGAAAATAGAGGGTTTGACTTGAGAATGATGGATTAAAATGAACTTTTGGTCAGAGAATAGGATACTGCCTCTGAGCCATTCATTTTTCAGAAGGACTACCCTAGAGGAATAACAAGATCCAATAACAATAACAAGGAGTGGACATAAGAATTGGAGCAAAAATGATAAGCCAAAAAGAGAGAAAAGATATTAGATTCAAATCCTAAGAAGCCAGTATGTCATTTGGATTGTCCAGAGGTCATTCAAATGTCCAAATACAGCAGTAGGACTTGGTGAGAAGGACAAGAATGTGAGATGGAAACCAATGTAATAAAGGAAATGACATGGTTGGTGAATTAAAGCAATAATTAGTTGATGACTCTGAATGGAACAAGCTTCAAGGAACAGAGGAGCTTCATAAGTGGGTAAGAATAAGGGAGCCTGGGAGCAGATTTAGTAATCAAAGAGAAATACATACCAACTTTGACCTCAAAGATATTTAAGTTTGGTAGAGCCAGGACACAGAGAAAATATTTTCAGAACTGATGAAGTATGTAGAGGATACTATTTACCATGGAAGAGCTATTCTAGAGGGTCCAGAGGGCTTGGGGGAGTAATATAAAAGTAATGAAGAAATGAAAATAAATTCAATCTTAGCTAACAGTCAGAAAATTAAAATCAAAGCAAGACATACCATTTTCGTCTCCAAATTGGCTCAAGTGTTACTCAATATTATCGATGTCATGGCTAAATTGTCTTACACATTCTCTGTAGTGATTTAAATGGTGTGATCTTTCTGAAAGGCATTTTGGCAATACACACTAATGTGTTAAAATTGCATATACTTTTGATGCTGTCATCTCTTTCCTCTTTATGCTACAGTTACAGTTTAGATACTACATATTATAGATAGCATTTCCTAATTTTCCAAAGCTATGTTGTGTGCCTTTCCTTTATGCTCAGATTATGCCCTGTACTCCCTCTGACACGGCACTTATCACAAACTACTAGAATCGTCTGTTTACTTTTCTATATATTATCTCCCAACTATAAGCCCCACCTTGTTTGTCTACTGTGACCAGCACCACTTACCTATGAATATACAGTGGTTTCTAGAACTTGCGATATGCTTGTGACTGTATAAGTGAATGAACAGATAAATGAAAGAATGGAGAAAGAAATAAGGAAAAGAGGATGTACCTATGTTGGCAAAGATATTTTAGAGATGGAGAGAGAGTGAGTGTGCAAGAATGAGAGAGAGAGAAATTTTAGACCTTAAATACCATACTAGTAGTTATTAATAGGGACTGAGTTTACAACAGTTTTAATTATCATGATTTTACTTGTCTACAATTTAAAAATCTTTTATTTTTATAATAAAACAGCAAAACTATCTTGAAAATAAAATAAATCTCAAGCCAACATCATACTTCATGGTAAACATAAGTCAAATAATTAAGGAAAAATGGTACGATCTTCATTAAGGGGTGAATAATGTAAATAAGAGAAATAGATCTGGTATAAAGCAATAAAGAATGGCCAGCGCTGTGGTAAACTGTAGAGTAGAAACCCATATAAAAGACTTAGTTTTGAAATTTAAAAAATGTGGGCAGGCTTGAGACGACATATTTGTGAGAGCTGAATTTGGCCTTTAGATCTCCAGAAGGCAACCTCAAAGCCAGGAGGAAGGCAAGCTTGCCTTCTATCATCATTATTATTGACTACTGCTGGGGAAGTTCTTTCCAACACATCAGTATGGGGGGAAGGGCTCTGACTGTTAGAAATAGGGGAAAAATGACTTTTGTTTGCTGTTGGAATGGCTATTTCTCAAGAAAATCCAGAGTAATCAAGTGATGAACTAGAAGCCTAAGTAAGAGCAAGGTGGCTGCAATAGAACAATGTTAAAAATTCTACAACACTACCACGTGCCCCAAATTAGCAATTAGAAAGTATAGTAATTAAGGTAGCGTACAAGCACACTCATTGATCTTTCCCCTTATAAAGAAGTTATTAAAAGGGCAGTGGCAGGGGCTCCTGGGTGGTCAGTTGGTTAAGCGTCTGTCTTCAGCTCAGGTCATGATCCCAGGATCCTGGGATCAAACCCCGTATTGGGCTCCCTGCTTGGCGGGAAGCCTGCTTCTCCTTCTCCCACTCCCCCTGCTTGTGTTCCTGCTCTCGCTGTCTCTCTCTGCCAAATAAATAAATAAAATCTTAAAAAAAAAAAAAAAAAAGAAGAGCAGTGCCATGAAAATACTTAATAATACAACCTAGTAGAGGAGCTTTGGGAAATTCTTTTGAGAAATTTTTTGATGAAAATAGAAATTGATAAAGAAAGATATTCAGCAGGAGTAGTTGCAAGGAACATATGGAGAAATGCTGTAGAAGTAATCTTAACTCAAAATCCTAGAAAAATTCAAGCTTGGAGTCAATATTCATAAATGGAAGCCCTCATGGGCAAATTCTTTGTTTAATTGATTGAGGAACCCAGTCAACCAAGTGTTGTTCTCTTAAGACATTCTCAGGGTCTGGTAACAGATGTAGCTTCCTTTAGGTTAAAACTGCAAAGATTCTATTCTAAACTATGAATGCTCTGTTGCATTTAATAACTGGGTTCTAGGAATGCTAACTGTCCTGTACACAGCACACCCCTGCACAAAGCACTATGATCTTTTCCCTAATGATCTAGAGTAGTATTCTCCAATAGAAATAAAATGCATGCTATACATACAATATTTTTTCTAGCCACATTAAGAAGAAAAAAAAATCAAATGAAATTATTCTGATAATATATTTTATGAAACCAAATATTTCCAAAATATTATTACAGTATATAATCAATATAAAATTATTTATTATATGTTTTATATATTTTTATTCATACTACATTTTTGAAATTCAGTGTATTTTGTACTTTTAAAACACATCTCAGTTTGGATACTAAATTTTCACTGGAGTGACTGATGTGCATTTATATTTATATTTCATGAAATTCATAGTTGAAAAAGTAGAGTCACATATCATAGTTGTTTCAAGCATACTTAAATTTTTTTTAAACAGCTCTTTTAATTTTCTCTACAACAAGTGATAATCGCCACTTACTGTGAAATTTGTGTGTACATTTTCAATTCCTTTTTTCACTGTTTTGTTGGTAGTATTAGCTTGTGTCCACTTGATTCTGCACTGATATTAGGCTAAAAATATTTTACATTAGAACAAAATTGTCCTTATTTATTTTTTAAACTGGAAACATAATTTTTATTTATTTATCTTATTTTACTTTCTATGATCAGTTAGGGTAAACCGGAAAGATTAATTATGCTATAATTTCAGAAGTATTTCAATTTAATTGCCAGGTATAATCTATATAGGTACCACTGTGATCATGCAGTCTGTCTAAAATATTCAAACAAATACATTCAATGTTACATCAGTGTATAGGAAAAAATCATCCCAACTGGACAACTTGTTGACACTGACAGATTGGTGGTGTGTTTATATGTAATATTAAAAACAGTTCATGCACACAACATGCACATTGTAATACAACTCTTTCTCATACAAAGAGATAACAGTAAAATATATCATAAAAGCAATAATTTATGTTTAGCCAAAAATATTTTACACTGATTTAGTTCTTAAATATAAACCCAAATTCATTAAAACACAAAGTCCCAACCATTCTGACATCTTGTTATCTATTTGACCTCAGTTCCTGTCAGTACCCACTGGTCACTTTTCTCTAGCCACACTGGTCTCAGCTGCTTCTCGAACATACGAGTCGTGCTCCCACCTCATGGATTTTGCTTATTTTCTTTCCTTGGAGGTTCTCCCCCAAAGAGCTGCACTGGGCCTTCTTTGAGAATGCTATTTAAACTTACTCCCCTCCTCATCCTCCCTATATCTCTTCCCTGACTTACTTTATTTTGTAGCATATGTCCCCACCGCACATGCTGTGTGATTTGCATATATCCATTTCTCATGTTTATGAGAATACAAACTGCACAAGGAGAAGAATGTTGTTGGTTTTGTTAGCTGGTAGTGTGTATACCCTGGAAGCAAAAACAATGTCTGACAATAGCTGAAACCCAATAAATATGTGTTGGATAAATGAACTTGTAAGTGGTAATTATCAAAGAACAGATATGAGATAGATAATTTTTGGACAAGGAGAGAGGAAAAAATGGAACAAAAGTAATTGATTTAATAAAAGGCAAAAATGAATGAATAAAAAAGAATTTATAGTTAAAGAAAACATAAAATAAGATGGAAGAATAAGTCCAATCAAATTATGAATTATAAGAGTTAATGAGTTAAACTCCCCTGCTAAAAATAGAGCAAGAATCCAATTAAATGATTTCCTAGTTTCACTAAGGAATAAATAAAATGTAGGGGAATTTGTAGAAACTTGGACCCATAATTTTAATGGAAGAGTTTAACACACCTATTTACATATAAAGTATATATATTTACATATAAAGTTTATATGTAAGTTTATATGTATGTTTATATGTATGTTTACATGATGTTAAATTTACATATAAAGTAGACCCAACAAAGGGCATGGAGGATTTCAGTAATATAGTAGTAAACTTAATATTGTGGATAGATAATATTTTTTATTCAGTCAACAAAAAATTAGAATAACTTCAAACATCCATAGAACCTCAGACATCATAATACCATGACTAGACATCAAGCCCCAAAGAAATAATCCAGTTTCATTAGAAGGAAATTTGAAAAAACTCACACAATATATAATATATAGACCCATTGACCTTGTTATTTCACATTCCCAATTCTATACTATAGAAATACAGATGAAAAGAAAAATGTATGTACAGACATGTTAATTGTGGCATCTTTTTTAATAGTGTAAAACTAAAAGTAACCTGCAGGGACGCCTGGGTGGCTCAGTTGGTTAAGCGGCTGCCTTCGGCTCAGGTCATGATCCCAGCGTCCTGGGATCGAGTCCCACATCGGGCTCCTTGCTCCGCGGGGAGCCTGCTTCTCCCTCTGCCACTCTGTCTGCCTGTGCTCGCTCGCTCTCTCTCTCTCTCTCTCTCTGACAAGTAAATAAATAAATAAATCTTTAAAATTAAAAAATAAAATAAAATAAAAGTAACCTGCAGTTTACAAGTGAGAGAATGATTAAATTAAAAAAAGTTAATCTGGGGCAACTGGGTGGCTCAGTGGGTTAAGCCTCTGCCTTCGGCTCAGGTCATGACCTCAGGGTCCTGGGATGAGCCCCACATTGGGCTCTCTGCTCAGCGGGAGCCTGCTTCTCTTCCTCTCTCTCTCTCTGCCTGCCTCTCTGCCTACTTGTGATCTCTCTGTCAAATAAATAAATAAAATCTTAAAAAACAAAGTTAATCCGTATTAGAGAACAGTATATAGCAGTCAAAATAACCAAGGTTTCTAAAATATATTGCTAATCATAAATGTTAAAGATAGACATGTAGATTCGTCACACTTATTGAAGCAATACATATTTTAGATCTAAAGTTGACAGAATATTTTCTTAAATTTTTTTTCTTAAAAAAGCCTTTAACATTAGCTAATTATATGAAGAGAAATCTAAAAGGGCAAAACAAAACAGGGAGCTTTTCACTTTCACAAGTTTTTTGTGGAATTAAAAAATATTATGAGATGATTTTGATTTCTTCATTATACCTCTATTTTTGATATTTGCTATAATTCTATGATTCAGAGAAAAATAAAATAAGCTTTACAAATTTAAAGTAGATTCTTTAGCAATATAAAAGAAATTTGAATCCACTCATCATAATTCCAAGAAGAGCAAATCACTGAAAAACTACATTTATTGTCCCATATAAAGAGGGTAATTAACAATCATATGAGCAGTCATCTTGACAGTTCAACAACATTTTACATAATGGAGGTCAAAATCATTACAGAACTTATTAAGGTACTCTTAAAAAACCTTGTGAAATATTCTTAAATAATTGTATGTTTGATGGAACTCATGGTCCAGAGTATCTTGCCATTTTAGATCAATAGATAGTTCTGATGGATTCTACTTCATTTTCTTGCATCACTTTAAAACATATTTCAGAATGGTAAAGGAGTTTAACTGTAAAGTTGAAAAAGTGATAAAAAAAACTTAGAATAGTTGACTAACTTTATTGGGTATTATAATCAATGTTCATATTTCTTTGGATACCATTCCTATTACATAGGAGAACAAAGATTCTTTCTTCCCTCCCTACTTCTTTTTAAAAAACACAGCTTTCTTTTCAAAACGAACTTACTTTTCTATCAGAGTCTGTAGGCATTTTGCTCTGCACCTCTTTATGAACAATGGAGTCTTAAAATAATTAATATGGCTGTAAAAATATATTATTACTTGACACTTAAGAGCATACTTGCTTCTAGAAGTTACTGGGTAGATATAGTGCTCTTCTTTCAATGTAGAATGAAGACAGAAGGAAGAATGGATTAAGGCCTCATGTACTTCTTCACATATGCTTGCAGACACATGAACACACACACACACACACACACACACACCCCCCAAGGGCAGCACACAAGAACTATAGAAGAAAAGCTAAGTGAAGGGTTGGCACACAAAGGGAAATCTAAATATTTGGATTGAAAAAGTAGTACAGAACAAAGACAGGTGATTGTAGGAGTTCAGCTCTGCCATTTGTTGAGGAAGAATAAATCTCTTATGAAATTCCTCATAGTGTCAGCCTGTGGAGGACTCACTTGGGTGTTTGGACAGCTCATGTTTCTTGTGCAATGGGCTGTTAACTTTAGTGTATATATTATGCATATCTGCCAGGGCAAGGCAAGGCAGCTTCTGTTTATAAATAATGTAAGTTAATGTAATGTATCAAATGCTAAATTAGATAAAGTTTTACATGAATAATAATATCAGGGCACTGGAGCTTTTTGGTGTCACCCAAATAAATGACATCAAAGTGTAGAGCACACAGAACTGCCACCCCAGCATTAGGGATTGCATTTAAGAAGTCCCCAAATTTTGAAAGGTTATTTAGAGTCTCTGTACTATAAAGATGCAGTTTTTATTAAAAAAAAGAAAAATTCTGGAACTATATTTCTCTTTTCTGATATTTCTCAATTGGTATTAAACTTAAATATTTACTTGGTGGGGGAAAATATGGTCCCTTCAAAAAGAAATTGTGCTGGGAAAACTGGGTAACTACATTCAGAAAAATAAAATCAGACCGCTATCTTATACTGACTCACAAAAATTAACTCAAAATGTATTAAAGAGATAAACATAAGGCCTGGAACCATAGAACTCCTTGAAGAAAAAACAGGGAAAAACTCCATGGAATTGATCTTGGCAATATTTATTTATTTATTTGTTGTGTATGCACCAAAAGCACAAACAACAAAAGCAAGAATAAAAAGTGGGGCTATATCAAACTAAAACATTTCTGTGTAGCAGAAGAAACAATCAACAAAATCAAAAGACAATCTATGAAATGAAAGAAAGTATTTGGAAATCCTACATCTGATAAGGGGTTACTATCCCAAGTATGTAACAAACTCATAAAACTTGACAGTAAAGCAACAGTATGATTAAAAATGGACAGAGAAATTGAGTAGACATTTTTCCAAAGAAGACATACTGATCGAAAGGTACAGGAAAGATGCTCAGCATCACTAATCATTAGGGGAATGCAAATCAAAACAACAATGAAATATTGCCTCACACTTGTTGGGATGTCTATTATTTTAAAAAAGAGATAATAAGTGCTGGTAAGGATGTGGAGAAAAAGGAAATCTTATGTATTGGTGGGAATGTAAATTGGTGCAGCCATGATGGAAAAGAGTATGGAGGTTCCTGAAAAAATTAAAAATAGAACTATTATAAGATCCAGTAATGCCAAATCTGGATATATATCCAAAGGAGATGAAATCACTATCTTGTAGGGATGTCTTCAACACCATGTTCACTGCAACGTTATTCACAATAGCCAAGATATGGAAACAACGTAAGTGTCTTTCAAGGGGTGAATGGATAAAGATGTGGCATATACATGCAACAGAATATTATTCAGCCATGAGAAAAAAGGAAATCTTGTCCTTTGTGACAACATGAATGGGCCTTGAGGATGTTATTATAACTGAAATAAGTCAGATGAACAAATATATACTGTATGATATTCCTTATATGTGGGATCTAAAAAAGCCAAAGTTACAGAAACATAGTAGAATTGTGGTTACTAGGGGCTTGGGAATGGAGGAAATGGGGGAAGACTGGTCAAAGAGAACAAACTTGTAGCTAGAAGATGAATAACTTCTGGGGAACTAATGCACAGCATGGTGATTATGGTTAACAGTCTTGTGTCATATACTTGAAAATTTCTAATAAAAGAGTAGATCTTAAGTGCTCTCACCACAAAGAAGAAATGGTAAATATGTGACATGATGAGGTATTAGCTAATCCTATGGTAGAAATAATTTTTCAGTATATAATGATATCAAATCAATGCATTAAACATCTTAAACATATACAGTGTTATATATCAATTCTATCTCAACAAAGCTGGTAAGAAAGTTTTCAAAATGCTGTTCTCACTTGTCGAAGGCTGGAAAAGAGAGTCTAGCACAACATTCCAAATCAAAATAAGCTATTTAAACAGAAACAAAACTAAAAATTCTTCAGTTTGGTACAGTATTCAAAGGTTTAGTCAAAATCAACTTTTGATAGATTCTGATAGCGATTGCTGGAGAACTCAGGAAATCGTCAATCCTGTCAAATTACCACTCCTAAACACAAAGTTCTGAAGGGTGTTAGATGTGTAAGGGAAAAAAGCAAAAGGTAATTCAAATAGTTCTTGATTGGTCACCTGGCACCATGCCAGGTCTGTAAGAGAGATGCAAGGAGAAAAATGATTCATCTTCTAGAAGGATGTGATCTCTAAATTCCCATGTAGTCTTATGCTGAACTGAGTTAAGCCACATGAAGAGAAAAGACAGATGAGTTTGAGATCTAAAGTAAAAACTAACCATATTCTCTCCCTTGCCCAGCTCTTCCCCGGGTGCATTCCCAGTATATTAATTTATTTGTTCAATCACACTTTTCAACTTAATGAAAATTCAACTTACAGATAAAGCATATCAAGGGAAAGGGGTTGTTTCCTCTAAGATACAGCACAGAGTTTGTCAAAAATGCTCATTCCCATTTTCCTGTCCTGTAGGCTGTTAGACACCTCTTCCTAAGTGGGAGGCAGTTCTAGGCTGATGTCAACGCAGGTGATGCATGTAACAGAGGACGGTGAGAGAGAAGCAAGTCCCAGAAGGAGCCATTTCACAAGAGCCTTGGCTGACTGCACTTTGTGGTATCTTGGCTATCAAGGGTTTGCTTTAATCAGGTGGGTGCAGTGAGAGGAAAGAGAGCTTGAGTTTACCTAGAGAACTGAAATAATAATAAATAAAATGTGAATAAATACCTATTATTAAAATGTAAAGATAAGGAAAAACAAATACCATATGATGTCACTCATACATAGAATTTAAGAAAAAAAATAAATGAGCAAAGAAAAAAAAAAAAAACAAAATGAGAGAGACAGAGGCAAACCAAAGAACAGACTCTTCACTATACAGAATAAACTGATGGTTACCAGAGGGGACGTGGGTGGGAGGATGGATGAACTAGGTGATGGGGATTAAGGAAGGCATTTGTGATGAGTCCTGCAGATTAAAATAAAAATTTAAAAAGTGTAAAGATTAACATATTGAGATAAGAACAAACCAAAAACAAAACCCTCACCCAAGTGCTTCCTACGATCTAAAGTTAGAAATCCAAAGAAGTTAAACATTTTGCGAAAAAATAACAAGAAAATGAGTCTAGTAGAGGGGGTCTGGGTGGGTCAGTTAAGCATCTGACTCTTGTTTCAGCTCAGGTCATAAGCCCAGGGGTGTGGGATCTGTATGGCTCCAAGCTCAGTGGCGAGTCTGCTTGAGGTTCTTTCCCTCTGCCTCCCTCTTTGCCCCTACCCTGCTCTCATGTGCACACACACTCTCTCACTCTCTCTCTCTCAAATAAATAAGTAAATAAATAGATAGATAGATAGATAGATAAAATCTTTAAAAAGAAAAGGAAATGAATCTAGTAGGAATAAGGAAGTACCAAATTCTTATAGACAAAATGAAATTAAGACACAGAAAGCATTAAAAGCCATGGAGGGTCTTTCCGTTTTTTTTTTTTTTTTTGGTAAAGAGTTGTTATAACAACACAAATAAAAATATTCTAAAGTATTTTATATACTTAGATCAAGAAGAAATAAAGGGAAAATGATAATAATAGGGTATTTTGAAACATGTCTTTGAATCTTTAAAAAATCAGATAGAAAAAACGAACATATGGAATATATCAGTAATATAATGCAATGGCTCATTAATTCAGTATCTTTCTAACTTTGTATACTAAAGAAATGACACCTCTTTTCCAGTCCACATGAAACATTTGCACAAATCTTTTTCCCCTATCAAAAATGTACCATGAATTCCAAATAATAAAAAGATATTTTCTGAACCTAACGTCAATACCAGAATAAAGAAATAATCACAATATAACAAACTAAAATCAGAAGGGTCTGAAGGACGTGGGAGGGATATGGATATTAATTTCCTCATATTTTTTCCAGGAATCAGTAAGTAATTTATACAGATAGAAAACCAAGAAATAGTGACCTAGATAAATTACTAAAATTTATCAGAGTAGCCATCAGAAGAACACAATATGGGAAATAAGACTTCCATGTTACCCAAGGACATAGCTGAGCTACACATAAAATATAGAACATAGAAACCAAATACCAAGATATAGAAAACAAAGGGAGTTTTAAAACAAAGCACAAAAGAAATGATGAACTAAGACCAAATATATATATTCCATATACCTATGGAAGTGGCAATGTTTCTCATTCAAAGAAAAAACTTTCTAAGAGAATTTATTTATTCATTTAACAAATACTCCACTTCAAGCATTTCAAGTGCTTTGGATAATACATTAGATCTGAAAGAGTCCCCTGCTCTGTGGTGTGTATGTTGGGGAGAGAGACAAAAAAATATATAATTTTATGAAATTAAACAGGAAAATGGGCTACAGGACATCTGGGGATGGGGAGGTAGCTACTTTAGCTATCTTGCTTAGGGAAGGTGTCTTTGGAAAGATGGAATTTGAACTTGTAGGAGAGAGCAGAGCAAGTGCAAAGTATGAGAGCCTGAAATGAGTTCCGTGTGTTCAGAGCAACAGAAGGCTGATGTATCTGCAATTGGGGGTGATAGCTGATTAGTTTAGAGTAACTTAGCCTGAGTTCTAACAGAAGTGAAGACTGAGACTGCTTATGTATAAGTAGATTATTTAGGCAAATGATTCTAGGGAGGAGGTGTGAGATTTGGGAATGAAATGGAAAGAGAGGAAGAGCCTAGCAAGAATGCTTTATGAACCTAGGCACTGCTAGGGCTACTTAATTATGGAATATATCTCAAAACCATATGTCCCAGGAAGAAAGGAGATACATTATCCATGAGCTCCAGCCCTAATTGGTCAAGGGTTGCCTCATTGGGTTTTAACTTTCCTGTACTTCCATGGCACACAGTTATGAATGCTGATTAGAGCCTCAGGGGTTCCAGTGACATTAGAGAAGACTTGGGGCAGAAATTGAGAGACACTGTTCAAGGTACTGCCATTTTGCAGTTGTAGGAAAATGGTGTAAGTCTGAATGGAACTGGTCACTGCAGCTGGGGCTGAAATGAGAGAATTTGACGCGATGCATGGAATAGGTCTGATGAATAAAGAATAGATAGAATAGATAGAATTGGAAAAGGACACACAGTTAGATGGAATATTTAAAAAATGCATGTAAAACAATGTGCTTCAGACATATTACAAATAAAAGATGTGCAACATATCTATTGGCACACACACACACACACACACACACACACACACAAGAAAAAAAGCCGAGCTCAAAATATTAAGGCCAGAGAGAGTTGAATTCAAGGTAGAATTATTTTTTAATAATAAAGAAGTTCTTCATATAATAGTGAAGCTTAGAGTTCATTCATTACGAGAGTGTACTATGAATCTTTATAAACCAAACTATATAGTATAACATTTATGTATATGCATTTTTGTACACATATATCCTTAACTGGAGATTAAAAGTTTTCTTAAACACCTATAAAACATTTGCAAAAGTTACAAGAGATTATATATCAAGCTATAAAGAAAATTTAAACAAATCGCAAAAGTATAAAGAAGACTATATTTTATGGACACAATTCAATAAAACTAAAATAAAGAATCAAAAATCAACAACCAACTGGATGGGCAATAACTCTATATTAAACAAAGCTGTATTTTCAGAATATCTAGAAAATAATGAAGATGGAAACATGTATTAGTACATACACATAGTTAAAGGAAAGATCAGATAATAATTCATGATCTGAAATATGGAAATTACTAAGGAATGAAAATTAACAAGTTAAGACAATTCAAAGAGCTCAGGAATCAACAAAGCAGAACAAAGGATTCAATAAAAATAAAAACAAAATAAGAACACAGAAAACAAGAAAAATACCTTGAATTCTTAAGAGATCTCCGTACGTGTGTTTTTGTGCTTTTGGAAAACAGGAGAGAAGAACGACCACCCACCCAAATAAAAAATTAAATAGAGCATAGATCCTAAAACTCAGGCATACATCAGAATCACCTGCAGTCTTGTAAAAACACAGATGGTTGGGCCCATCACCAGTTTCTGATTTAGCAGATCTAGGGTGGGGCCCAAGCAATGCATTTCTTTGTCCTTTTTTTTTTTTTTTTTTTTGTTCTGAGAGAGTGTGCATGCCCATGCCCAAGGGAGTGGAGATGAGGAGGGGGGCAGAAGGTGAAAAAGAGAGGGAGACAGAAAATTTGAAGCAGGCGCCTCACCCAGTTCAGAGCCCAACCCGGGGTTTGATCTCAGACTCTGAGATCATGACCTGATCCGGAATCAAGAGTGGGAGGCTTAACCAACTGAGCCACCCACGCAGTGCATTTCTAATTATTTTCCAGGTGAAGCTGGCATAGCTGGTATAGTTCAGGTTGGTGTAGAGAAGTTCTGAGACAGAGAAACAAGTTAGCTAGTATAAATGAAGGAAAATGAAAGAAGAAAAAAACCACGAAGAGGTAAGCAAAATCTGATTAGGTAAATAAACACAGAAACAGAGGAAATGCAGACATTAATTCAGTGGTTTTCAACCTTGACTGCTCATTAGAGTGGTGGGGGAACTTCACAAAAACCTGATACCCAGACCCTTCATGGCTGGGTTAAATAAAAAATCTTGAGGTCTAGGTCTTGGAACTGCTTAAGTTTCTGAAGTGATTTTGATGCTCAGTCTGAGAAGCATTAGAATAAGGGATTTGTTGTATTCCAGAACACAATTTGTAAACTGGGATTTTGGAAAATTCTCAGTTTTCCCGAGAATGGGAGCTACAGGTTGCTCCCAGGTTGGTTCTACCACTCAGTCCTGCTGGACTTTTTTTTTTTTTTTTTTTTTAAAGATTTTATTTATTTATTTGACAGACAGAGATCACAAGTAGGCGGAGAGGCAGACAGAGAGAGGAGGGGGGAAGCAGGCTCCCCGCTGAGCAGAGAGCCCGATGGGGGCTCAATCCCAAGGTCCTGGGATTATGACCCGAGCCAAAGGCAGAGGCTTTAACCCGCTGAGCCACCCAGGTGCCCCTGGACTTTTTTTAACTGGAAGTTTAGGAGACAGAACTGAGCACAGTACACTTAGTCCCTTCCATATGTTTGTGTTTTCCTTCTGCCTTCTTGCAGATAGGATGCTTTCCAGTCAGTCTTTATTCCAGAGTGTGAGTATTCTACCTGTGATGGGAAGCCCAAGATCTTTCAGCTATGCCTGTGTCTGATATAATTTTTTTTAAAAAATCAGCTTTATTGAGATATAATTCACATACACAAAATTCACTGTTTTGAAATGTACAATTCAGTAGATTTTAGTATATTCTCCAGAATATTTTTGTCACCTCCAAAAGAAACCTGGTACTCTTTGGCTATCTATATTCCTCTGTCTTCCTCAGCCCTAGGCAACCACTAAAACCTACACTCAGTCTCTGTGGATTTTACTTTTCTGAAGATTGAAAGATGAATTCTAAATCATGTGAATAATTAGAAAGATCCTATGTCCTCAAACCACAGACATAACTCATCAAGTTTTTGCCCAAGAAAAATCTGATAGTTTGATACCCATCTGGGGGTCAGTTGGTTTCTAATCAAGAAGCGGTATTTATGTTTCCCTAAAACTTAACCACTGGATAAAGTAAATTATTTCTTAGAGGAACATATGTTAACCAAAATAACTCCAAAGGTGTTGGAAATATTCACAGATTTGTCACAAAGTTGAGAAGAGCTATCCTGATGCCAAAACAGAAATGATGAAGAATAAGATTGATCTGTTAGACTGGTATACAAATTAAAACTTCTCTATCTCAAGCATCACAATAAACCAAGTTATGGTAAATATATAATGAGTATGCACAGTAAAGAATAAATTTATAAAGAGTTTAACAATTCATTACGAAAAATGTTACCACCATAGAAAAAAAGGACAAAAGACATGTATGTCTAGTTCAAAATGAAGAAATAACTTTTAAAAAACCAGTTAGCTTAGGAAAAATACTCAACATTTTTGGAAAATTGAAAAGATGCAAGTTTAAGCAATGATTTTTCACCTGTAAGCAAAGATTAAAATATTAATATAGTCAACATTGGTGAAGATGAAGGGAAATGGAAATATGTTGTTGAAAGTGAAGGTTATAACTTCTCTAAAAGGCAATTTGTGATATATAAGACAATTAAATATAATCATAGGAACTCCATATTTTGAATTTTAACCTCAGAAAATAGACAAATGAGTAAGAGTATATTTCTAAGTCTGTTAATTATAATAATATTTACAAGAAGAAAATTTGGAAAAGCATAAATATGAACCACAGATGATTATTTTAATGTATTTGGAAACATTCATGTATTGATTTTATATACTTTTGTTAAATGAAAGAAAATGAATTACTGAAATATTGAGAAAAGCAGGTTATGAAATTTCCCATACAAGTATCCCATTCTGTTCACTGAAAAACGTTAACAATAAAATGTACAAAACAAACAAAAATTATTCTTTTTATGGATTTTTAAAAAGATTGGGAAGAAGTATATTTAAAAATCATGACTGGGGTGATTTTTAATTACCTCCTTTTGTTTTTCTGAGATTTCAGATTTTTTTTACTAGCTTGACTCTTTTATAATCAAAATTGAATTTTATATCAAAGTGAAAAATAAGTAGACCTTGAGATCACGTATCTGCTGGAGACCAGCTTGAAAATTTTACAGAAGTCATGTAATTCACTGTATGGAGTGATTATCAAGTTCCGTGGAGAAAGCACTGGAAAGGAGGATAAATACATGATTTGAGAAGGAGGGTCAAGTGCTTTTATCTGAATACTTCTGTGTTCTGACTTCTGCCATACATAGTTAACAGAAACACACCCTATCATTAAAATAGTGACTACATATCTGAAGAGGGCATGTGCCTCTGACCTTGGTGCTGAACTGTCCTTATATTATTCTAAGGCTTTGAGTGTAAATTTGATAAGCATTAGAATCACTGCGGGCAGATGTCCAATCTTGCACTCAAAGATTCTGATTCAATAGGCTTGGGGTGGAGCCTAGAAATGTGTGTTTTCAGCAAATGTTGCTGAAAATTTTGCTTGTCACCTATGTAGAGGCCCCATTCCCTAAGGGCA
Source organism: Martes martes (assembly GCF_963455335.1). Taxonomy (NCBI): domain Eukaryota; kingdom Metazoa; phylum Chordata; class Mammalia; order Carnivora; family Mustelidae; genus Martes; species Martes martes. Next base: position 91,265,997 of record NC_137896.1, read on the forward strand.
TAGATGTTTTTTTCAGTCTATTTCAAGAATGCTGAATTAAATAAGAAAAGAAGAGAGGAGACAGAGAGACAGAGAAAGAGAGAGAGAGAGAGAAACTGAGCTACTGACTAGAGGAAATTAGGAGACTTTTGGTCTATTTGGTTTTTAAGTGATTCTGATTACTGAGAAAGAAACAGGAAATGTGTGCACCAAATATGCAAAACTATTTAAGTGTGCTCATAAGAAGAAAAAACTTTTTTTTAAGAACAATAGACAAGAAGAAAACCAGCTGGTAAGAAACAGCATGAATAAAGTGCTGTCAATTAAATTCATACAATTCAGCATGCATGATTTTTCATTACTTTTAATATTGATATTGATAGGCTTTTCTGATTTTTATGGAACTTTTACATCATAATTATATTAATGATTTTATGATACTTCTGCTGAGATTTTGAAAGTTAAAAAAGTGTATTCTCTGGCAGAATTTGGGCAATGTGTTCAGCTTCTCTATTCTCACTTTTTCAGCTGCTGCTAAAATTTTTTGAACTGACCAAGTGACCCTTCAGATAAACAGCAAGGCCAATTATATCGTTATAAGCATATTCAGGAAACCATTACAAGAGCTTGCCTGAAGGCTTATATCAGGGATTGCCAAGTCCACTAGATAATGTGGCCAGAGAGACAATAAAGGTGGTGGCAGGAGCCTGGTGGAGACTGTGGCAGAATGCCCTTTCTGCAGATGACAGCTGCTAATCAAATCCTTCCCACCGTTGCCATGCCCATTGTGTCTGGCTCTTCTGTATTTAAGAGCAGCAGACAACTCAACAGCTATGTGAATCCCCTAATTTTTGTATTTTAGGAAATACTTAAGTATTTAAATAAATCACAGTGTGGGCCAAGCAAACACATCAAACGCATCCCTGGGACAGCCACCTCTGGCTTAGATCAGAGCAAATAAAAGACATTCCCTTCACTCTCCAATTTCTTCCCTCCAGAGTTTATGGAGGGAACCACTAATCATTGCAAACAAGCTCTAATTTGGCAGCTTCCGAGAAAGATCAACATTTCCCTGGGCAAGTTATTAAGAGATTTATGGGTTAGAGGACCTTAACATGCTTTACTTGGAGGAATGGGAGCAAGGAAGATAAATGAATGGGAACCAAAGATGTGGATATGTAATCTGTATTTGGAAAATATCGCTTGACCTCTAAGATTCTTTCTTTTCTGTATGCCAATACTTACCCTTCCCCCAACTCTCTGCAGTTGTGCTAAGCTGTCTGGAATATGCTTTTCCACATCATTTGTTGAACATAGCTTGATAGTGTTAGAAAAAGTGCACCCTGCTAAGATGTTATATCATATCATTTGAATTGATGAATAAAACGAGAATTCATTATCTTCAAGGCATTGAAATGCAGCCTGGATTACTCAGCTTTGCATCATTTTAATAGGAAGTTTGCAGCATAATCTCCCTTTCGAATGTAAGATTTCTTTAGAGATTGATAAGCAATGCACATGATATGGTTTCATGTGTGTAAATCAGTCAAAATAAGCCAACTGCAGTATCTGAAGAACTCCATAGATTTGTCAAAAGTGAGAAGAAAGGTATTGGGGAGATATACATTACACTTAGATCCTCTTTTATTCCATTCCAGTCTTAAACCAGTTCTGAACTTGCAGGCAGATGGCAATGGGTAATTAAAATGCTAGCAAAATTATGGAAGGTGAAAGTAACTTCTACATCTCTGTAATGACAGACATGAAAAAAAATATGCACACAGTTTGCAAAGAAATGATGCAAAGATGAGGACTAAAATCAAATATGTTGCTGGGTAAGATAGCATCCATTAAGGTGCTCTCTTTTCCTTTGTGTTCCACTTGAGAAGGACACTGATTTATATCTGAGGACAAACAGGAGCAAGGCAAAATTTTTCAAAATAAAACGGATACATATATTTCCGAATATTATACAAGCAGCTTGGAAACCTAACTGTTGATTGCTTGTTGTTTCTATTACTGGAGATAAAAGGTGACATCCATCAAAATTGAAGGAAAATAATCACAATAAGTTTTAGTACAAATTCATTAATGCCAACTTAGGAAATTACACCATTAACTCCCACAAACTAAATTAAACATTAAAGTAGAGAAATGAGATATGAGCTTTGCTTTCCGCTTAAGACTTTTTCCTAGCTCTATTATTTTATTTTGAAATTATTGTCAGGGCGCCTGTGTGTCTCAGTTGGTGAAGCGTCTGTCTTCGGAGTCTGATTCCAGAGTCCTGGGATCGAGTCCCGCATCAGGCTTCCTGCTAAGCTGGGAGCTTGCTTCTCCCTCTCCCACTGCCGCTCTAGGGAGAGTGCTTGTGCTCTTTCACATGATCTGTCTCTGTCAAATAAATAAAGTCTTTTAAAAAAGAGAGAGAGAAAAAAATTATTGTCAAGTTAACACATTTTAATGATCAAATTTCGAAGACCAGATAAGCCAAAAGAAAACCAAAATCCTCTGTAATCTCATCATTCAGAATAATAACCATGGCTTATTTTTGAATTATTATTAAATTCCAAATGGGATTGCAGTATTATACACTGCTATATAACTCAATGTTTTTCTATTTTCTTTAATTTTTCTATAGCCATTTAAAATTATAACATTTTCTTCTCTTGTGTGGATGCACCACAGTGAAGTAAATACTTGTTATATTTTAGGTGGCTTCCAATTTTGTTATATTCAAATTATTTTGAAATTTAACTTAAACATTTTAACTCTATAGCAAAATGCCAGAAATTATGCTAAAGTATTACTTTAGGGTAGTATGAGAAGTAAAATGAGGGTTTCTGTGTTAAAAGATTTGTACGCTATCATGGTTTTTTATACATCATATTAAATTACAAAATTTAAATGTACAGTACAGTATTACTTGTATGCGCAATGTTGTACCACCGATCTCTGGAACATCTCACTTTCCGTGACTCAAAACTTTATATCCATTGAAGAGCAACTTTCTATTTCACCCTCCTCCAGCCCTTGGCAACCACCATTCAGCTTTCTGCTTCTATGCATTTGACTACTTTAGATATTTCATCTAAGTGGAATCATGGCAGGAATGGTCTTTCTATGACTGGCTTATTTCACTCACCATAATGTCCCAAGGGGTGTCTAGGTTGTCATGTATGACTGGATTTCCTGTTTAAAGGATTAATAATATTCTGTTTCACGTATATACCATATTTTCTTTAGTCATTCATCTATCAATGGATAGCTACGTGCTTACACCTCTTGGCTATTGTGAATAATGCTTCAAGGAATATGGGGGTGCAAATATCTCTTTGAGATTCTGGTTATAATTCTTTCAATAAATATCCAGAAAGGAGATTACTGGATCATATAGTAATTCTCTTTTTAATTAAAGTTTTTCAGGAACCTCAATGTTGTTTTTCATAGTGGCTGTACCGTTTAATTTTTCCATCCATAGTGCACAAGAATTCCAATTTTTCTACATCCTTGACAACACTGGTTATTTATTTTTAAATTTTTAAAATAATGACCATCCTATCATAACAACGTGAGGTGATCTCTCATTGTGGTTTTTATTTGCATTTTCCTGATGACTAATGATGTTGAGCACCTTTTCATGTACCTGTTTGCCATTTATATTTCTTCTTTAGAGAAATATCTGTTAATGGACTTTGTTCATTTTTTGGTTAGATTGTTTTTGTTTTTGTTGTTGAGTTGTGAGAGTATCAAAAGTGATTGTACTTGCTCCAATGTGACTGGCTTCATGTTCATACTGGGTCTAGGAGCCTCTTAACTAGATTCTGGATTTCTCAGAAAGGGAATTAGTCTGTGTTGTATTTGAATTGGTACTTTCATGGGGAAGGAGGGTCTGAGACTTCCCTTTTTGCCATTTCACTGATGTCATTTCTCAGTTTTAATTTCTTTTATGTATTGAGTTTAAGTTTTTAAAGCTTCATATGTACTGCAGTCTTTTTTCCCACCCATTGTATTTTAATTTTGTTTATACACAAATGGATATTTTTTATACAATTTTCATGTAGAAATATGTTGATCTTTTCATTTATGATTACTGCTGGTATCATGCATAGAATGACTTCCTCCATTCCATGGATAAAGAAGATGTGGTATATATATACAATGGAATACTATGCAGCCATCAAAAGACATGAAATCTTGCCATTTGCGACGACGTGGATGGAACTAGAGGGTATCATGCTTAGCGAAATAAGTCAATTGGAGAAAGACAACTATCATATGATCTCTTTGATATGAGGAAGTGGAGATGCAAGGCAGGGGGGGTTTGGGGGGAGGTAGGAAAAGAAAAAATGAAAAGATGGGATTGTGAGGGAGACAAACCATAAAAGACTCAATCTCAAGAAACAGACTGAGGGTTGCGGGGCGGAGGGGGGATGGGAGAGGGTGGTGGGGAAATGGACACTGGGGAGGGTATGGGCTATGATGAGTGCTGTGAAATGTGTAAACCTGATGATTCACAGACCTGTACCCCTGGGGGTAAAAATACATTATATGTTTATTAAAATAAAAAAAAAAGTTCTTCCAAATCTCATAGATCATATAAAAATTTGTTAGAGGTTTTCCCGTATTTGACCATACTGATAATTATGAATTTGGAAAAAACCTAAATCACCAATAAAAAAAAAATTGATAACCTGAGAAGAAAAAAAAAAAAAAAAAAAAAAGAATGACTTCCTCCATTCCAAAGGAAAATGTTAAACCTTATTTTTAAATTGTTGACAGTATCATTTTTATTTAAACTTTTAATTGATCTGAAATTTATTCACATATAAGGAAAAGGTAGACATTGAACTTGGCTTTTCTCAAATACAATATAATAATAAATCAGTTTATTTTTTGATAGATTTTATAAGCCATATATACCATGCCCTAAATAATGACATTTGCATGGTACTTTAATCTTCTTGAATTTGCAAAGATTTGTTTTGTGACCTAACATAATGAGCTATCCTAGAGAATTCTCTCTGTATGCTTGAAAGAATGTATACACTGCTGCTATTGAAAGGAATGTTCTTGTATATACCTGTTAGGTCAATCTCGTCCAACATGTTCTTTATCTTCAATGTTTCCTTACTGACTTTCTGTCTGGTTGATATTGTTGAGAGTGGGATATTGAAGTGCCCTGCTAGTGTTGTATTTTTGTCTATTTCTACTTTCAGATCTGTTCATATTTCCTTTATAAATTTAGGTGCTCTGGTGTTAGGTGCATACATATTTAAAAATGTTATATCTACTTGATGGATTGACTCCTTTATCATTATATAATAATGACTTTTTTTGTCTTTTGTTACTCTCTTTGGCTTAAAGTTTATATAGCTATCCCTGTTTTCTTTGGCTACCATTTACATGGGATATCTTTTTCCATCCCTTCCCTTCACTTTTAGTCTGTGTGTATTCTTAAAGTTGAAGTGAGTCTCTTATAAGGTGGGTCTTTTTAAAATGCATTTAGCCATTCTATGTCTTTTGATTGAAGAATTTAGTCCATTTACATTTAAAGCAGTTACTGTTAACTATGAACAGACTACTGCCATTTTAATTAATTTTGGGTTCTTTTGTAATTCTGTTTTGTGTTGGTCTCAGCCTATTGATAGAAATATCTAGGAATGCCTGGATCACTTATATGGGCCTGTACGACTTGTGGCAAATCCCATAGACATTTCCCCTACTGGAGGCAATGTTGTGGCTGGAGTGGCCCTTTTGGTTCTTATTATGACTGCAAGATGCGCCTCAGCAGCAACTGTTGGGAACTTTGAAAAAACAATATTTATTGTTCACAGGTCCTGAAGGGTATGTGGCATGCCTGGGGCCACACAATTTGCAGGTAGAGAGAATGAGGTAGCACAGACCTGGGTTCTGCATTCATTGAGGTTAAGGGTGGGTGTCTAGGACTTTGCAGCTTCAGTTTTTATTGATAAATTTAAAATTAAATACACACACACACCACATAAACTTTCAATTTTAGTATGTTTTCCAATATACAAAAATAATAAAATAAAAAATTACCTGTATCTTTTTAATCACTGTCAATCCTTCTATACAGATCTTATCATATTTTTAATCTATGAATGTATATGTTTATGCATATATGCAAATATATGCATTATTTTAAAAATAAAATTAAAGTATTATCTTTGGGAATAGTCAGTTATGTCAGTTCAAAATTTTACTTAATTGATATTAACAGAGACATAATAATAATTGCTTAAAAAGATCAGGAGGTGTTTTCTTTTCACATAAATAATCCAGAGATGGATTGTTCATGTCTAGAATGATTGATGATGCTACAGACTCTTAGGAATCTAGGATTCCTCTATCTTTTTGTTTCTCTCTCTATTCTCTACATCACAAGAAAGCTGCTGAAACTCAGTAATAAAGTCTGTCTTACAAGCTAGAATTAGAGGAAAAGTGAGGAGGCAAAAGGAGCTTCAGATGGAAGATATATCAGTCTTTAAAAAGCTCTCCTGGAAGATCTTCAAACAACATTCACTTACATATAATTGGTCAGTCCTTTTAGTTTTTAGCTGGTCGTTTTTCCTGTCCAGTTAAAATCAAGGTTTTATTACAGGGGAGCAATGGATTATGGATACTGACAATTAGTCTATGCTATTTCCATTTACCTTTGAATATTTTTCTATAACCACACACTTTTTGGATGTATGTTATCTAGTTATATGGAAACTATCATTTAACCAAGTCCCTGTGTTAGACATTAGTTGTTTCAGATTCTTCACTTCTATGAAGAGGGCTGTGATGAATATCCCCATAGCTGTATTTCTGTATATCTGGGTTTATATTCTTAGAACATATTTCTAGGAGTGGAATTGCTAGATGAAAGGATATGCATCATTTTAAGCCTTTTGATGGGAATTGCCAAAAATCAGGCTTCCGATCTTTGTGCATTTATCATTTCTTGACTTGTAATTTTGGACAAAATCCCATGATTTAGGATGGTGCTTCTCAAATTTTGTCTATTGCATCTATTTCCTCCTACCATTAAAAAAAATTCTTGTCAGAGTTAATGGGAAGACCAGCACAGTTTGTGATGAAATCCCATTGAGGTAGTCTAGTTTTGATTAAACATTATGAGTAAATTATTAAATCCTACAAAGAAAAGACATCTGCGTTGCCATGTACATTAGCTTGGAACATAAACAAGGCTGCAGATAAGCTGGGGAATTGTTAGTGCACCATGGAACACACTCAATCACCACTGTAAGAAAGGAAGAGATTGTTTTTTATAACCACTAAAATAAATTCCTTGTAAATGTTAGGATTTTATTCTATGATATACTGAGATTTGTTTTGAAAGAGTAAAGAGAAACATTTAGCTTTTATCTGCCCCTACCCACCCCCCAATACAGACACATACACAGACACACATACAGAGTCATTAAATTTGTAGGTGCAATTCAATGCCCATAAAACATTCCCAGGGGAGCATTTTGAAAATGTGGTAAAGCTTTATAGAAAATTACATCACACCAAGATGTGACTCTGATATGAAATTCTATTAAGATGAAATCCAAAGAGAAGAATTATCCCTGTTCTGTTCTTTGAAATTAACTTTGGCTAGGCTCCCAGGGAAAGAGAGAGAACTGCCCCTTTTGGTGGGTGGAGACTTTTGGTATACCAATAGTGTAAAGACAGGTGAAAGCATGTGTTAGAATCAGGAGTCATCAAGAAAAATACAGATCACCATGTAATTAAATTAAAATGATCAAATCCTTAGTTTTGGAGTAAACTGAGACAGCAAAGCAAAATAAAACAATAATCAGACAAACAATATCTGAAATCACATGCATCATTATAGCCTCATCAAAAAATAAATAGGTAAATCCTCACTCACTCATTTTTGTTTGTTTTGTTTTGTTTTGTTTTGTTTTAGAAAGGGAGAGAGAGAAGAGGAGAGGGGCAAAGGGAGAGGTAGAGAGAGAATCTTAAGCAGGGGTCTCCATACCTAGAGCAGAGTCCAACGGGAGACTCCATCTCACAACCTTGAGATTAGGACCTGAGCCAAAATAATGAGTCAGAAGTTTAACTGAATGAGCCACCCAGGTGTCCCCTCTCTCTATCATCTTTATCATTCTTGGCCTATTTATATCCCTTCCTCTTGTTATTAATGTTATTTGGCTTGAAAGATTAAAAATAAATTTGCTGGATCTGGTAAATTGAATCATATAAAGAACCATTATATAATCTTTATATAATCTTATGACTATGACTATCTTATGAGCATTATATAATCTTATGACCATCATTTAAATTTTAGCATTTTATTACTGCATTTTCTTTTTTCTTTCTATATTTTTAAGGACATCCCAAATAAATGTCAATTTAACAAAATTAAATATTTTTTTCAAATGGACAAATGTCTATGAAATTTAATCTTACCTAAATTGAAAAAGAAAGAAAAGTAGAACCTAACCAGTTTAAAAAATATTCAGTTTTATGCATGAGCCAGTGTAGGCTTTTGAAGATATTTGTTTTATTTTCAGTTTTGTTTACTTGGTCCCTGGGGCTCTCTTTCCTGCCCCTACCAACTGAGATCGATCTTCCCATCATCTCACTTCCATGGATATCAGGAGTGTATGGCTTGGTTTTAACGGGATATCTCCCAAGATAAATCAGAGAAATCTGAGGTGACTCTACAGGGTTGCACAGTATATGATTTCGTCTGTATAGAACACTGGATGATATCAGACACTGGATAGCTTATTTTTTTCTTTAAGATTTTCAAAACTTTTCCCCCCAGTTTTATTGAGATATGCTTGAGATACAACACTATCTAAGTTTAAAATGTGTAGTATGGAAACATATACCACTTACAAAAAGGTATAATGAATAATACAGTTAACACCTGTGCACACAACCCAGTTTGAGAAGTAAAACATTAACGGTATAGTTGAATTCCTTCTGTGGTATATTCACATAATGGAATAGTAAGCAGCAGTAACAATAAATGAATAATAGCACATACGTCAATAGGAATGAATTTTAAAAACATAAGGTTGAAGTAAAAAAATGAAGTTGCAGAAGTAATACTACAGTAGGATATCATATATGTGTAGTACCCTACTGTAATATATAGCATATGTGATAGACTATCGTATAGTTTATATTATCATATAGTTTATCACATAAACTATATCACATAAGTGATATCATATATCATATAGTATATACATTTATAGACATTATGTATTATATATATTACATGTCTATATTTCATCCAAATATATAATATATATCCCTATATAGTATATGACATATATATTCATAGTTTAAAATGTGAGAAATAGAGTACTGTATTGCTTAAGGGACACACATAGGTAGGTAAACATGAAGAAATATATGTCTTGCTTATAGGAATATCAGTATCACTAAAGGAAAATTCATGTTAACAGTACTACCTAACTATGTAATAGAATAACAATATTTGACTGCTTTAGGTTTTTTAAAAAGATTTTATTTATTTATTTGACAGAGAGAAAGAGAGATCACAAGTAGGCAGAGAGGCAGGCAGGGAGAAAGGGGGAAGCAGACTCCCTGCTGAGCCCAGAGCCTGATGTGGTATTGGGTGTGGGGCTCAATGTGGGGCTCGATCCCAGGATCCTGAGATCATGACCTGAGCCAAAGGCAGAGGCTTAACCCATTGAGCCACCCAGGTGTCCCAACTGCTATGGGTTTTAAAAGTGAGTATCAGGACTGATAATTAAATTCCTATGAGTATATTGAGAGCTAGCTAATATTATTGTTTGCTGAACCAGTGTTAGACAATGAAATAACAATGTTTTCCCGCCGATCCTCACAGTCACCCTAAGGGGAAGGTATTACTCAGAAATCACAATCCCATTACCTTCTACCCTTCGGCCATTTCACTTCCCCATCCCCACTCATTCCTTTTAATTTCACCCATGGCTCCTTCCTGCACTCTCTCCTTGTGTTCCAGCCTCACCATTTGCTTGAAGGGTCCACACAGCCTTGGAATCTATTTTCAAACTTCCTATTTTCTTAAGCGTGTCCCAGTGCCTTGTTACCTTTGCCACATTCATCACCTCATCATCGTGAGTGGAGATAATTATTCTCTCCTTTGGGTTAACTCATACGTGCCTCTATTTTCATCCTTGTCATAGTGTTTTAGAATTATTTATGTCATGGGATCTTCTCTTAGACTGTCTTATTCTTGAGTGAATAGACTGTCTTTATCTCTGGACTTCTGGAAGTTAGGATTATATTTAAATTTATAGTATGTATTTGTTAAATGGAATTGAATGATTTTCCTAAGAAAATCGTTGGTGGGTAAGAATTATTTTTCTGCAGCAAAATAGTGAAAGAAGACTTTCTTTTGGGGACATAGCTTGCAATCTTTAATAACTCAGAGTACAGGGACTTGGCTTTCAGGATACGCCCACTCTTTGCTTAGATCTGAGGAGAGGGTGGGTTGGAAGGAAGGGGGAACTGGAAGGGAATCAAGAAGTGTGTGTGCCATAAGCTCACCTAAAATTATCCAGTCAGAGGCTGAGAGAATGCAAAGAATTGGGAAACACTGTTGAATGACTTGTGATTAACAAAGCTACAAGAAAAGAAAAGAAATAGGCAGAAAAGTTGTTGAGATATAGTTGGATGAACACAAATTTTTTACTTAATGACTCACATTTTCATTTGCCCTGCCTTTTTTTTTTTTTCCCCCTGCTTTTTTTGAATTGATGGATATGGAGGAAACCCACAGATAAGGTAGGAAATTCAGGCTGAGTTGCCTTATAAAATAGAAAGAACTGCAATTAGACTAAACTTCCCTATTGAAAAACACTAAGGCTCGAAGTTAGGCAATAGATCGTCGTGAATTACTTATTTAATGTTTACTGCTGATTTTAAGTTTGCAAAAGATTCAAGAAATATAAGCCATGGTCCTTGTTCTAAAGGCATTACAACTTTGTTAAGAAGAGAAGGCTTATTTACATGAAATAACTAGGAAACAGCATGGAATGTTATGGTGACAATTCTGTGTGTTTTCGCAATCCAGAAAGAAGAGAGCCCCTGCCAAGTGTCAGCATTGCTCTGGGAATGTGTGTGACTTATTTGTTCGCTCCTCTCAGTAACTGAAAAGTGTAGGGTGTTTCTTGTTTATGGATGAGGACCGTCGAGTGTCCAGGAGGTTAACAAATAGTAAGTAATAAAGCAAGACCATGTAAACAGTCAATCATAAATGTCTCTCACTTGCTTAAAAAATATCATCTGACATCACATTTCCTACCAGATCAAGTCTAAACTGCTTAGCCAGGGAATCAAGGCTCTGCTGCTGGTGTTAGGCTTCTCTACTTCCAGATGGTCAAGGTTCTGTTCTTGGAGCTGTTAGTGACTCGCCCTGTCCTTGAACCTTAATTGTTTTGTTGTTGTTGTTGTTGTGAACTGTAAAATTCCCATAACCTAAAATTAACCATTTTAAAAGTGAACAATTCGGTGACGTTTACTATATCCACAATCTTGTGTAACTGCGACCTTTGTCTGGTTGCCAAACATTTTGATCACCCCCAAATAATATTCCAGACCCATCAAGCAGTGGCTTCCCATTCCTTCCTGTCCCCTGCTCCTGAGCACCACCAGTTGGCTCTGTGTTTCCATGAATGTGCTCCTTCTGAGTATTTCATGTAAGTGGAATTGCACAAGATGTGATCCTTTGTGTCTGACGTCTTTCATTTGGCTGAATGCTCGCCAGGTTCGCCCGTGTTGTTGTACGTATCAGTACTTTATACTGAATACGACTGAATACCATTTAATTGTATGTATATACTGTATTTTGTTTATCCACTCATCAGTGGATGGACCTTTGGGTTGTTTCCACCTTTTGGCTGTGGTGAATTTTGCTGAGCACTTCAGTTTTAATAACAACAAAATGAGTGTCTGGACTACATGTTCTCTGTCATCACTTCCACCTCCAATAATGGTTCTATGAACCCATCTAAGGCTTGAAAACTTTTTACCAAACTTGATACTCAATAGACTAGACCTCAGAATGCGCATTGGTCTCTCTTCCTCTCAATCTTTGCTCAGTTTCTTCAATATGAAATAATTCTTACATTAAAAAGTAATTATATTGGGGTGCCTGGGTGGCTCAGTGAGTTAAAGCCTCTGCCTTGGGCTCAGGTCATGATCTCAGTGTCCTGGGATCCGGCTCTTTGCTCAGCAGGAAGCCTGCTTCCCTCCCTTTCTCTCTGCCTGCCTCTCTGCCTACTTGTAATCTCTGTCTGTCAAATAAATAAATAAAATCTTTAAAAAAAATAAAAAAAAATTATCAGAAATCCTGCTCAATATTTAAGATTAAGGCCAAATGCTCCCTTTCACAGTCAGGCTTTCCTCATGTCCCAGCAGTCAGTGACCTCTTCCTCTCTACCCTTAGGATAAATTTTTGATTTGTACTAATTTCTCCTAATGTCATTTAATTTCTTGTTCATATTCAAATACCTATGTCTGTTGCTAGAATATTTTTATGGCATTTTTTTTTTGAAACTAGTGTTAATTAAACATTGTATTTGGTTTCTACTTCTACAGCTTTTAAAAAAATGATGCTGACTTTTTGAAGAGTTCAAGCTCCTCCAGATGCTAGGGGATTTTTTCTTCAAGGACAAAGTTCAGGAGTTTTATGTAGATATATCTAGGTGTTTCTATTGTTATTTCCATGGTGTAAAAAGAACTTAATTCTGGGCCTGAATTACAGCTCATTTTCTTCCAATGGAACAGGGATTTGTCACCTGAGGTCTATAAGTTAAATTGTTTTGTTTTTAAAATCCAGGTACTTTGAAACTATGCAAAATTGTAAGTGCTGTGGACTTCCCAGGGAAGAGGTTTATACTTTTCATTAGATTCTAAAATGGGTGCTTTGTCTTATTCATTGCATCATGGGCAACATTTTGACTCTTCTGAATAGCAGAAACATTTTCCAGCACTGTTGCTAGGACTTTTTATGATATTGTAGTGGCATTTTAAACTTATTTAAAACATTTTCTATCTCAACCATCCTGCTTTTTTTATTCCTGCCTACATTACTTCAAGCTCCCTTTCATCTCTGTTGGCTTTCTTATCTCATCTGTCATCTCTTATTTTATATTTTAAATTTTATTGAGAACAAAGGCAAAAGTAGATCCTGTTTAAAGTGTACTTTTGTTTTCTATAGTAAAGTTTGCTCCTTCTAACTCTTCCTCATCTCTGGGCACCATAGTAATAATGCCATATTTCTTCCCAATTATTTCCGGAGACTTCATGTTGATTTTTATCTGCTTCAGAGTCTGGTTTTTTTCCATAGAATGTGGATAATTTTCCTGGAATCCTTTCATTTTCCAACTGGGTGCAGCTAGATTTCTCCTCTTCGGTTGTAAGCAAGGTCATAATACATTTAACTTGCATTGTCCATTCAGAGGAGTGTGAATGGGCCTGTGGCTGAGGGAAGTCACAATATGAGTGTGTAAATATTTGTAAATTCTGTGTTGGATTTAACCCCTAGGGTAGGTAGAATAATGGTCCCCCAAAGATGTTCACATCCTAATCCCTGGAACCTATGAATATGTTAGGCTACTTGGCAAAGGAGAATTAAGATTGCAGATGGAATTATGGTTCTCATCAGTCTACCTTCAAATAGGGAGATTATCTGGGATTATCTCAGGTAAACCCATTGCAGGCTTCAAAGATAGAGGAACAGGGCCATGAACTCAAAAATGCAGGTGACTTCTAGAAGCTAGGAAAGTCAAGGAAACAGATTCTCCTCTTGTGCCCATTCAAGGAATGTAACTTTGCCAAGGAGAACTTTGCCATGGTTTTAGCCTAAGGAGACCTGTATCACACCCTTAACATATAGAACTCTGAGATGATAGATTTGTACTGTTCTTAATCACTGAATGTAAGGCAGATGGTTATACCAACTCACCTTTACTCCAGGTATACTTTGTGGCTGTGTCCAGACTTCTTCCAAGTGGGAGAGGAGTCCTTCTCTAGCAAGGCAGAAAGCCATCTCATCATTTGATTTGCCACTATTACAGGAATGACCTGATCTCCCAGCACAATTCCTTCAGAACAGTGTTATCACACAGCAGAGAAAATATACACGTTATCTTGTGTGATCTCATCTGTCCTGTGGGCCAGATTCATTCTTCAGACTTCCCTCTAAATAAGGTGGTAAAGACTTTTGCCAATTTCTTTTTTCTTCATTTTCTTTGACACTTTTTTTTTTTTTAAATGTGAAGTTGAGAATTTGCCTTGTGGTTTTTCTTCATTTTGTACTATACTTTGTACATTTTATACCGATTTGCACTATACTGGAATTCTTCTTTGCTTCCAGGCAAGAATGGCCCTTGTTATTTCTTATCTCCTCCTTTTTTTTGATCCTGTCAATTGTAACAATCAAATGGGGGCTTTAGACGTCTCGACTCAAGGAACCGTCTTACTTAGAAGCCCCTTTTATTCTAGAAATAAACATTTATTTTAATTAATGGTATCAGTTTTATGTAAAAGATTTCTTTGTAAGGTCAGCAGTTCTGCTTCTCATAGGATCATATTCATAGAAATTCATGTGTAAGTAAATTCTGGAACTTCTATGGATGGAATTTTGTCCCACACCCCCAAGTTTTATATGTTGAAACACTAACCCTCAATGTCACTATATTTGTAGATAGGACCATTAGGAGGTAATGAAGGTTAAATGAGGTTAGAAGAGTGGGGCTCTAATCTGGTAGGTTTGTTGGTCTTATAAAAAGAAGAAGAAATCTCTCTGTGTGTACAAAGTAGAGGTTATGTGTGCGCACAGTGAGAAGGTGACTGCCTACAAGCCAACAAAAGAGGCCTCAGAATAAAACCTACTTTGCTGGTGCCTTGATCTTAGACTTCCCAGCCTCCAGAACTGTGAGAAAGAATTTCTGTTGTTTAAGCCAGCTAGTCTATGGCATTTGTTATGGTGGCCTGAGTCGACTCAGACAGGAAAATGTGGGATTTAGAGGACTGCATCCTCCAGGTATAGTCTCTGCAGGTAGGCGTATGACTGGGCTGTGTCATAGGCAAGAAAAAAGATTATTTTCAAGAGATTTCTTGCTGGAGATCCAAGAGGCCTCAGCATGGTAGATTCTTTAGGTTTCTGTCTTTTGGATGACATGTTTTTTCCCTAGGGAAGAATTGTTCCCAAAGACTAGACATTGTTTAGAATTTTCTACCTGTGGCACTTCTCTGTCAACATAACTCAATTTTTTATAAGATTGCAACTTGAAGTGTGCTTCTGATGGTATTTGAAATTCTTCCACGTTGCAGGTGACTCACTTCAGCCTCCATGGAAAATACTAAGAAAGAAAGTGCTTGTCCTAAGACTGCTTCTTGCCAATGTGTTTGCAGTGTTACAGGATTGATGGAATCAGGTTGAGGGAGGTAGACTTTGACTTTGAAGCCAGGTTTCATTGTTTGCCAGTTTTGCAAAATTATTGAAGTTTTTTTTAACTTTTCTGGGCTTTAGATTTATCATCTCTAAAATGGGAATAACAGTTAGCATGAGGGCTAAAAGAGATAATGCATTTTAAATAATTTAGCACAGTTCCAGGTACATATTTAGGGTTCAATAAATGGCAGCCATATTGTCTTACCTAACTGAAGCAGTTGGTGTATGTTTCACTATCCCCTGCCTCCAAATACGTCCCTCTCAGGTACAACCTTTCTTTTACCTCATCGTGGATTCATTAACAGTCTTTCTCCTGCAGATACATAATTTGGTCACATTTAGTTAGTTCTCTCTCACACAGGGTCTCTCTCTCTTTCTTTTAGACAAACCTCATTTTTGCCAGTTTTAGAGGAATACAAAACTAAAGCAAGCTGTGAAATAATAAGAAATATATTTTGGTCTCTGCACCCAGTTCCTGACAGAGGGCTTCTAAAATCCTTGTAAATTTCTAAGTGATAAGAACCCTAGGAGCATGTCTTATTTTAACCTTTGGTTTTTGATGCCAGTTCCTGACACAGAACTCTTAAAAACCTGTGTGAATTCCTGAGAGATAAGAGAACTAAGAGCACCTCTGGGTGGGCACCTGGATGGTTCCTAGATGGGATGGGTCACCAGAAAGCCCGAGCCATTGTTAGAAGCTTTGAGTTTGTAAATTCACCCCTCATTCTCCAGAGACAGAAGAGGGGCTGGAAATGGAATTAATGATAGAAAATGCCTACATGAGGAAGCCTCCATAAAAATCCAAGAGTTCAGAGAGCTTCCAGATGGGTTGTACATCCATATCCCAGGAGAATGTCACACCCCAACTCCACCTGGAAGGAAGCTCTTGTGTTTGGGACTCTCCCAGACCTTGCCCTAAGTATCACTTCAGCTGACTGTTCTTCTGTATCCTTTATCATGTCCATTAATAAACTGGCAGACCTAAGTAAGAGTTCTTAGAATCCAGTGAGCTGTTCTAACAAATAATTGAATCTAAGATGGGGATCATGGGAACTTCTGATTTGTATCCAAGTTGGGCAGAAGTTGTGGGTCACCCGGGGTCCTACTACTTGCGACTGGCAGTCTTGAGGGACTGAGCCCTTACCCGTGGGATCTGATGCTATCTCTGGGTGGATAGTGTCAGAATTGAGTTAAATTGTAGGCACACAGCTGGTGTCACAGCAGATTGCTTGATGGGGAAACCCCACTCAGTTGGTGTCAGAAGGTTGTAAGTGTGGTAGTTGTGTGAGAGTGAAGGGGACACATGGGAGGAAAGTCTGGGTTTTCCCTGTATAAAAAGCAAAGCAGAAATAACAGGAACACATCAATATTTCCTTTCAGCCTGGAGCAGACTTCCTGTGCTACTATTAAATGTTCCTTGATTTTCATTTTTTTCCAAAAAAAGACACTTTTGACTTGAACTTTTCTTAGCTCTCTATCTGCAATTTCTTAATTAAAAAGCCTCCATCTTGATCTCATTTGTGAATTTTCTTAGTTATCTATTTTGTTAATGTGATTAAAACTAACAGTAATTTGACATTGTCTATGGCAATTGATTTTGAAGGGTGTATATAAATTTCATATTTAATTTTCTCATACATTATTTATCTGTCATAACCAGAAATTGAAATATTCCATATAGCCACAAACACATATTTCCAACTACTCAAAGCCTTTTCTTTCAGCTTCAAGTTACTTTTTGTTATTTTTTGGCAAATATTTCTGAAGTTTAATGCATCCTAACCTGTCCTCTTCAACAGAGTACATTTTATTGAATTTAATACTTTCCTCATGGCTGTAATTCTGTGTTAAAATTAAATATTTTGATGATGTAAAGATCTTCATGGTTATTTCAGGTGCCAGTACTCTTTATCTCCTCCCCTGCCCCCCAAATTCATTTCTTTCTTCTATTGTTACTCTTATTTCTGATTCATTTGAGGTCAGTGATATGCAAAGCAAGGATTGTTGAGAGATTTTGGGAAAGAAGTTTCCTCCCTTTTAAGAGAAGTTCAAAGGAGAAGGGAGTCTCTTTTTTTCAAATGTCATTTGGTAGCTGGTGAACATGGAAACTTGATGAGGTATGGCTGAGTAGGGCAGATCCTGGGGAACTTCAAGGAAATAGAACCTGAGCTAAAACCTGCCCTACCTGTATAGTTTACTCATTTCCTTGATTATTAATGACTGATTTGAATTAGCCTTTCTTCCACTTTTTTTTTCTTCCACTTTTACATCAAAAGATTTCTAACATATATTACAGGATATAGATTTATGTCATCTGTTTTAGCTGTTTGAAAAGTTCGCTTTTTCTTGATCATAAGAAAAAACTGAATGTTTTTTATGGGCTGTGTTGCCATGATACATGGGATATATCTTCCTTTATTTAATTCTGTAGACCCAGACCTTTTCTGGAATTTCAGATGTCAGCTATCCATATCAATACCCATCAAAGTCAAGCATTGGATCATCTTATCAATATCAGTACTGTTACCTAGATAATTATCTAAGAAATAACATTTCCTAAGTATCTTTAATTACTGTCCATGTTAATAATAATTCCCAAGGAAGGACTAAAATAGGAATATCTATTCATCTAAAATCATGATATGTCTAAAATTCTCCCCTAAATTTCAGCTTTTGTGAAGCTAATTTATCTGGAAACAAGGTAAATAAATAAATAAATTTAGATAGGCTTTGGCTATAAGTGGGCACAGGAAAAAGTTTTATGAGGAAACAAATAGGAGAATGTTTCTATAGGCTGTTTCATCCTGACTGGGTACAACTTCAATTTTGAATATTTCAAGACACCCTATAAAATGTTAATTTCACCCAAAATTAACTTTAAATTTCATCTCAGAAGAATAGTGAAAGACCATTGGAAAAAAGTCTCTCTGAAATATTCATTGGAAAAAAAAATGTGTTGTTCTTTCTAATAGAGAGTGCTTTTCCCAACTGTAACTCCAGTGAGATTCAAAATTTTATTTTAAGCACTTAAACCTATGACTTTGATCTTTTGTTCCTTGGGAGAATTAATGTACTATGGTATGAAAAAAAAGTTTGAGATGTTTTGCTGATTTCAGTTGATACAGTAGAAAGAAAGAAAATGAAGCATTGTCCCCACTGAGAAGGAAAGAGTTAAAGGATGAGGGTACTGGAAATCAAAGATAAATCCTATCTACTCACTTATTTTTGAACAACAATGGTTATAAGCTTCTGGCAGCTACTGTGTACAAATTTGAAAGGCTGTGAAATTTTGCCCAAGATTGGAAAGATTGCCAATGGAGTGAGAAATTGGAAAAGCCGGTTGGGGTTTCCTTCACAAAAGTACAAAAAAAAAAAAAAAATTGAAATAGTATTTGTGACTTTAGGAAGGTCTTCCATGTCTCACTTTGCCATTTATTTGTTTGTGAATTAAAAGTTTGGTAGGTTTTGGGAAAATCACTCCCCAGGAGCATAGTAACCATTTAGATTAAAAATGAAGGTCTGAAGGATAGACTGATATTCCACAGACTGCAGATCCAACTCACTCCAGGTTCAAGGGAGAAAGGCCTCAGTTTTCCAGGATCTGAGTAGGATTAGTACAGCTTAAGAACCTGGCTTAGAAAATGATTGCTTCCGAAACCTTGCTCTTATTGATAGTCTTCTCAAGAACGTGCTTGCTGACATTTCCCTGCTTTAAATATCTACATGATATTTATTGGGTCTATTGGGTCAAAGAAATGAAAATTTTAATGTTTTGATACACGGTCAAATTGCCCTCCAGGAAGTGTATACCAGTTTTCTCATTCACCAGTAATGCTCTTGGCAACATTTTTAGAGGCACTCTGAAGGGTTTCATTTTCTAGAGCATGAATTTTATGAACATCTACTGGTAGATCACTAGTCATTCTGAAAATATGACAAGCCTTAACAACCAATTGACATGAATTTAAATTATCCTGGTTTTCATTGTTGTAAGTTCCTGTTAAATCATAAAAAAAGTCTCACTGGCACTCTCAACAGAATCTTGAGCCAAGGTAGGATCTCCTCTCGGATAGAGGTGTGCCTGGGATAATAGAGTACTGGCCTTGCTTCATTGAGCACATCACATTGGAACTGAATGTGCATAGCTCAGCAACACAGAGCATTAGGTATCATTATTAACAATTTTGTCAGTTTTATTGCCTAAACATTTTTTGGATCTCTCTCTCCATGGTCCCTGTAGCGTGCATTTAGGTTACCACCTCTTACCTGTACCGCTAAGGTAGGTCTCGTAACTCATTCGGAATGTACTTTGTCCTTTCAAATCTGTTTTCAGTCCTGAAGCTAGGGTGATATTTAAAAAATGTAAATCTGATTGTGTCAACCATTTGCTTAAGGAAAACCTTCCATGAAATCTCATTACTCTTAAAGAAAACAATCTTAACACTGCCTTTACAACTGCATGGGATCCGATATCCAAGTATTTCTGCAGTGTCATCTGGTTCTCTGTCCCTCGCTTCCTCTCTGCATTTCAGTCACAGAGAAAGTTTGATTTCCCAAATCTGCCATATTTACTTCTTTGTCAGGATATTTGCACATGCAGTTTCCTTTTCCCAATATACCTTTCTTCCCTGTTTGCCTCATAGTCTGTTCCTTACATCCTTTAGCTATCATCCTGAATATCATTTAAGAGTTTCCTTGATCCCAGACTATATCAAATGCTTCCCTTGTGTTCTTTCAAAACACCCCAGCATTTTTCCTGTAGCACCTACTGCAGTTTGGATTTACGTATTTGTGTGACGATTTGATGCCTCTCTATCTACTATGAGGCCATAAGCTTTATGGGATGAGAAGATGTGTCTGTTTATTATTATATCTCAGGGTCCCCGAAATGCCTGTAACTTAGTAGATACTCAGTAAATATATGTGAAGTAATTGAATGCGAGACTTCAGAAGATCTGCTTCCAAAGGAAAAGACCCCAAGAGTGATAGGATGTTATGTAACAGAAAAATTTGAGACCAACCTGCAGATGGGTGCTTCCTAACCCAGAGTGATTTTGCCCTCCCCGGGATATCTGGCAATGTTTGGAGACATTGTTGGTTGTCGTAGGTAATACTGGTATCTAGTGGGTACAGGACAGAATGCTGTCCCTTTAATGTACTGGACAGCCAAGGTTGAGGAACTCTGCTGCAGAGTGAATGCTCTTTGAAAGACAGAAAGTTCACCCGGAACAGTTGCAGAAGACATTAGTAGGTTGATCTTGGTTATTAAAGTCTTTAGTTTGGCTAATTCAATCTGTATGGTGTTCAGCATTGAGACATTTACAGAAACATGCAGGGGTGAAATTAAAATTATTCAGCAGGGAGAGTGACTAATGAGAATGGATGTTGGTTGTTCAGATAAGAAAATCAAAACAAGGTGTCAATACAAGCAGAATATCAGCCCTGATTATAAACTATATGCCATTTTGTAATTTTTAGAATGTTAAAAACCTTAAGGTCTTTAATTGTAAAATAAAAATAAACAAAGTGCTTTGTTAATACCAACTTACGTGAGAGTCTAAGTTACATGCCAAGAATCATTTCGTCACTTTTTTTTGGTCTTGCTTGCTCATGCTTATCTCATGGTGACTCTGTGAGTAGCTCAAGTTCACACCCTCTTTAAGTTATGTTTCCATGGTTTAAGCAGAGATTATATACATATTTCTGAGGATAATGCCCTTCACTCTAAATAGTGAATTCTAGCCAGATCACAATATCCATCTTTCTTAGGAGACAGAATATCTTGCAACTCAAGAATGATTATGATAGGTAAATAGATGTAGGCAGTTAAAAAAAAGGAGCATGGAAAGACAAAAGATTGACAATAGAGAAGCCCTTTTGATTATAGAAAACAGCAGGAAATGATAATAATTTCAATCAACTGGTGTAGGACAGGGACATCAAATAATGTAGAGCTACCAATAAGAATAGTACTGAACTTGGGGCGCCTGGGTGGCTCAGTGGGTTAAAGCCGCTGCCTTCGGCTCGGGTCATGATCCCGGCGTCCTGGGATCGAGCCCCGCATCGGGCTCTCTGCTCAGCAGGGAGCCTGCTTCCTCCCTTCTCTCTCTGCCTGCCTCTCTGCCTACTTGTGATCTGTCTGTCAAATAAATAAATAAAATCTTTAAAAAAAAAAAAAAGAATAGTACTGAACTTGAGTCCAGAATAAGGATTGTCTCAAAATGCAGACAGAAAAAAAGGATATGGTACATTTAAGACAAAAATGTAAGAATGGCATGAAGGTGACAGGCTGGGTCTTGGTGACATAGAAAGATGAACTAGCTATACATGGGAAAGTAGAGGCTGAAGAGAAGAGGGTAAAACATGGTTGACTCTTGCCCCTGTTTGTTTGGGATTTGTTAGTTGACTCCATGGGTTTGCCTTTACTGCCTCAGGATCAGACTGAACGAAGGGATTGGGCTCCGTTCATTTAACTGAGCTCCTCTCTGTAGGAGCTCGATCCTGAGTGCCTCACAGCTAAATCCCCACTTACAATGGAAACTGTACGGAGCAAAGGGAACAATTTAAGGTTACACTTAAAAAAAATCACATCATCCTTACCTTCTAATTTTCATTTCTTTTTATGATAACACGTAAACCTATTATAAAAACAAAAGGGACGAATCAGAGCAACAAATATCATTCGCCTGGTTAGCCTCCTTATCCCTGAGTTCATCACCTCAGACATAAGCACATTCCACTTTTCAGCTCTTTCTCTTTTCATATTAAGTCCATACTGCTATTTTCTGTTTATAGATTCCTATTTCTTTTTTTTTTTTTTTAAGATTTTATTTATTTATTTATTTGACAGACAGAGATCACAAGTAGGCAGAGAGGCAGGCAGAAAGGGGGGGGGGAAGCAGGCTCCCTGCTGAGCAGAGAGCCCGATGCGGGGCTTGATCCCACGACCCTGGGATCATGACCTGAGCCGAAGGCAGAGGCCTCAACCCACTGAGCCACCCAGGCGCCCCTATAGATTCCTACTTCTTAACTCTTCTATTTTAAACATTACCTATACTTCTTACTTTGGAAGATAAAGTTTTGCCTCTTACCTTACTCTACCTGCCAATTTCATTACCCCACAGTTTTTGGTTAAATTCATATTCAATGTGTAGATTGTTATTAATAGGTAAATATTATTTATGGCTGAACCAAATATTGTTATATAGCATATTGTTATAATCATCCTTTGCTTTTTATATAATTCGTTTTTTTTAAAATTTTATTTGAGTATAATTGACACACAATGTTACATTAGTTTCAGGCATACAGCATAGTGATTCACTTCTCTATACTTTATGCAACCGCGGACCACAAGCGTAGGTCTGTCACCATACAACATTGTTACCACACCTTTGACTATATTCCCTCTGCTGTGCCTTTTATTCCCCTGACGTACTCATTCTGTAACTAGAAGTCTGTAACTTCCACTCCCTTTAGCCCATCTTTTCC
Organism: Martes martes; assembly: GCF_963455335.1. NCBI lineage: Eukaryota > Metazoa > Chordata > Mammalia > Carnivora > Mustelidae > Martes > Martes martes. The sequence goes on from NC_137896.1 coordinate 91,288,933, forward strand.
ATACCCTCACACCCCTCTTGCGGCTGCTATCAGACTGTTCTTTGTATTTATAAGTCTAGTTCTGCTTCTTGTGTGTTTATTCATTTGTGGTTGCTGTTTCCTTGTTTTTGTTTTAGATTCCACTTAGGAGTGAAATCCTGTGTTATTTGTCCTTCTCAGCAGCTTTATCTTATCTAGAATAATACTCTCCTTCCTCTCTATGTTCGTCCATGTTGTCGCAAATGGCACAACATCAGCCTTTTTTATGGCTGTGAAATATTTGTGTGTGTGTGTGTGTGTGTGTATCACCTCTTCCTTATCTATTTGTCTACAAATAAAAACTTAGACTTTTTTGATCACCTAATAGTGATGTTATTTTTTACTTATTTAGTTTTTGAGTCTTCAGCTAAACAAAGGCTGTGTGAAAATATATAATAAGTAAATGTATGCATGTGTGTGTATATATAGATATATATGTGTAAGTATATATGTATCAGTATGTCTGTGTATATGTATTTTATATATGTAATTTTCTATATTGTCAGCCTGTCATATAGTATTAATAGATTCCATTTTTCTCCTGAAGACAGCTGTTTTGTACTGCCTAACTTTTGCTCCGCTCCGGGTTTATTTCTCCTTAGGCCCTGCTCCTCCTGGGATCTCCATCGCAGTCATTTTTACATAACTTGCACCCTTCCATTGCATTAGTTCCATTCCTGAATCCCATCCTTCATTTACTCTCCTGATTTGTTGGACCACATACTCTAGGAGATTCCTGAGAGTGGATGTGTAGGAAATGGGTTTTTGGGAATTTGCTTTTCTGCAAAGGACTTTATTGTGTCACTACAAATGAATGATAATTTGACTTTACATAGAATTTTAGGTTGAATGAAATATTTACTTATAATTTTGAAGTGACTGTTCCATTATTCTCAAGGATCTCAAATTACTTTTGAGATGTCTGGCATCTCTTATTACCCTTGAGGGGTCTTATGTTGAAGAGTCATATTCCTTTTAGGACTTAATGTTTTTCCCAGGAGCTCTCAGATTACATGGTGATGAACGCTTAAAAAAATAATTTTGCTGGGGGTGCTGTGTGGCTCAGTCGTTTGTGTCTGATGCTTGATTTTGGCTAAGGTAATGATCGCAGTGTTGTGAGATCGAGCCCTGCCTCAGGCTCAGTGCTCAACAAAGAGTCTGCTTTTCCCTCTCCCTCCCCTCCTGCCCCCACCCACCCCCGGGGGGTCTCTCTCCCTCTCTCTCAAACAAATGAATAATTAAAATCTTTTAAAAATAATAATTTTGCTGGACATTCAGTGGGTTTTTGACTTTGGAGACTCCTAACTATTAACTGTGGAAAACTTTATCTTTAAAAATTTTTTTTTCTAAATATTTTTCTGTTCTTACTTTCTGTAAACATCATTTTGATGTTGGATCCTGGATAGATGTCCTAGTTTTATTATTTTCCATCTCTCTGTTCTGATTTCTACTTTTTGTGATTTCTTCTTTATCTTTCAATGTTTTCATTAATGTTTCTCACTTTTCTACTATGATTTCCTTTTTAAAATAACATGTTTTCATTTAATTATTTCCTATCATTCCACTGAAGCTATTAATGGTAGGATCTATGACAAAAGAAACCTATTATGCTTATTATTTATAGCTTTTCTTCTTACTTCAGCTTTATGTCTGTTTTCTTTGAGCTCCTTGCTATGTTGTTTGTTTAAATCTCTGTCTTTCATGGTAGAAGATTTCTTAAATGTCTGGTGATTATTGACTATGAACCCACATGGAAGACTGAGGCAACTCAAAAGCCAATGGGAAGTTGTATATATGAGTGGGCTTGTCAGTGGTGTGTTTACATGAGTGCCTCCTTCCCATGAAAAAGTGCTAAGAAAAGGACACCCACCACTCACCACTCTTCGTGGTGGGACTGGGAAGCTACTGTCCCTGGTTTGTAGGGACAGGGGACTTAAGTTCTCACTACTCCTTATCAAGCTTTTAAATCATCTTATTTTCAGTCTTCTGCCAAATCCCTCATACCAAGTGGCATGAATTCATTTGCTATTTTTCACATGGTTTCTGGTTGGCTCACCAGCGCCCACCCTCTACGAAGTTAAATTTCTGCTTTCAGTTACCTACTGAGTTACCCACTTTTACATCTGCTTTCTGATTTTGTTGGTTCTTCTCATCTACTGTCACTTGGTATCTCACTTTCCTTACCCTTGCACAACTAAATTTTTTGTCTGTTTGTTTGTTCTTAGTATGTCATTGAGGTTTTTTTTTTCCTGCAGATAAACACCAATATTCAATCTTTCACGCTTAGCCAAAACAGTCTTAATTTTGTTGATTTCAAAATAAATGCACAGGTACTTCTATGATACGCTAAAGTGATGTGAAATTGAACTACATTTGAGTTACACATATTCAGTTATAATTGTTTCAGGAAAATGAATAACACCAAACAAAATGAGAGAGAATGAATTTAAATAGGTGATTCTGTTCACCCAACAAACACACGCTTGACGACAGGCCTCAGAAATCTTACTCAACTGGAGAAATAAGAATGTTTCTTATTGCTGGAAAAAATATGCCCATTTTGGACTTACTGAAATAATATTAGCTGTTTTCCTAGGCTATTTCTTGAGAATTAGTTTAACAAAAGCTTTTACCTTTAAACCTAATTGCAGGGACGCCTGGGTGGCTCAGTTGGTTAAGCGGTTGCCTTCGGCTCAGGTCATGATCCCAGTGTCCTGGGATCGAGTCCCGCATCCGGCTCCTTGCTCCGCGGGGAGCCTGCTTCTCCCTCTGCCACTCTGTCTGCCTGTGCTCACTCTCTCTCTCTCTGACACATAAATAAATAAAATCTTTAAAAAAAAAAAACACCTAATTGCAGTGTATGAAAAAGTTCTGTTGCTTAGGAAGATTTAGGGGGTCTTAATAATATTCATTTGGGAGATTGCTTAATAAGGCAATTAGTAAAATATTATAACTCTTTCATAAAACCTAGGCTTTTGTTCAAGATTAAGATGAAATAAATGGAAAGAAAACAAAAATATCTCTGATTAAAAAAAATCTATATAAGTAGAAGCTAAATAGCTTGCTAAACAAAGAGAAAGATAAATACCACTTTTAAGATATTTTTCATATCACCTATTTGCATTTTTGTAATCTCTCTCTCTCCCTATATGGCCCTCTTTTAGATTCGAGTAGGCTCTAGTGTGGGCTGTAATCTAGTTTACTGCTGTCCAATCTGTGATTTTTTCCTCATCAAATACCAGCATGCTGCATTAGGATGTACCAGAAGGGGAATCTAATGGAAACTGTGTGCTGGTCTAAGAATTTCTTCTGGAGCATGTGACTGGATTGACAGCTAGCACAATTTTTCATGGAAGCCCATTTCACAGCTGAAGAATTAAATTACCTTAAAGTGGTTCTTTATTCCAAGCTGAACCAGAATTAATTTTTAAAAATTCTTTCCTGTTTGTAATAAAAACACTTAAGATGATGACATTTTCCTCTGTGTAAGCTTTTGGTGTGCACCATCATAACATAAGCAATAACGAACTCACTTTTAACCATTACACATCCTGCCTCCCATAGATTTCTATGCATATTTGAGATGATATGTTTTTGAAATTTCTGAAAGTCAGGAAGTTTTATTTATTTTTTTTAATTATTTTTTTTTTTGTAATTTATTTATTTGTTAGAGAGAGAGAGTGTGAGCGAGCATAGGCAGACAGAGTGGTAGGCAGAGGCAGAGGGAGAAGCAGGCTCCCCGCCGAGCAAGGAGCCCGATGTGGGACTTGATCCCAGGACGCTGAGATCATGACCTGAGCCGAAGGCAGCTGCTTAACCAACTGAGCCACCCAGGCGTCCCAGGAAGTTTTATTTTTAATTAAAAATATGGAAAATTAGGAATAAAAATATAATAGGGACCCATATTCTTTTTCAAACTAATAGTTAGCTGCTTTTTAAAAAAAAATATTTAAATTCAATTTAGTTAACATGTAGTGTATTATTAGTTTCAGGGGTAGAATTTAGTGATTCATCAGTTGCATAGAATACCCAGTGCTCATTCCATCAAGTGCTCTCCTTAGTGCCCGTCACTCAGTTACCCCATCTCCCCACCCCCCTCCCCTCCAGCAACCTTGTTTGTTTCCTAGAATTAAGAGTCTCTTATGGTTTGCCCTCTCTGTTTTTATCTTATTTTATTATTTCTTCTCTTCCCCTATGTTCATCTGTTTTGTTTCTTAAATTCCACATATGAGTGAAATCATGTGTTATTTGTCTTTCCCTGACTGACTTATTTTGCTTAATAATAAGCATAATACAGTCTAGCTTTGGCCACATCATTGCAAATGGCACGATTTCATTCTTTTTGATAGCTGAGTAATATTCCATTGTGCATATGTACCACATCTTTTTTATCCATTCACCTGTCAAAGGACATCTCAGCTCCCTCCACAGTTTGGCTATTGTGGACATTGCTGCTCTGAACATTGGGGTGCAGGTGTCCCTTCATTTCACTACATTTGTATCTTTGGGGCAAATAAATAGTAGTGCAATTGCTGGGTTTTAGGGTAGCTCTATTTTTAACTTTTTGCAGAACATACTGTTTTCCAGAATGTCCATACCAGTTTGCATTCACACCAACAGTGTAAGAAGGTTCCCCTTTCTCAGCATCCTTGCCAACATCTGTTGTTTCCTGAGTTGTTAACTTTACCCATTCTGACTGGTGTGAGGTGGTATCTCGTTGTGGTTTTCATTGGAATTTCCCTGATGCCAAGTGATGTGGAGCATTTTTTCATGTGTCTGTGGGCCATTTGTATGTCTTCTTTCCAGAAATGTCTGTTCATATCTTCTGCCCATCTCTTGACTGGATTTTTTGTTTTTTTGGGTGCTCAGTTTGATAAGCTCTTTATAGACTTTTGAATACTAACCCTTTATCTGATATGTCATTTATGAATATCTTCTTCCATTCTTAGGTCACCTTTTCATTTTGCTGATTGTTTTTTTTTTTTATCCTGATAAAGTCCAGTAGTTCATTTTTGCTTTTGTTTTCGTTGCCTCTGGATATGTGTCTAGCAAGAAGTTGCTGCAGTCGAGGTCACAGATGTTACAGCCTGTGTTCTCCTCTAGGATTTTGATGGATTCCTGTCTCACATTTGGACTCACATTGAGTCTATTTTTGTGTATGGTGTAAGACTGTGTTCCAGTTTCATTCTTCTGTATGTAGCTGTCCAATTTTCCCAACACCACATATTGAAGAGACTCCCCTCCCCCCCATTGGATATTCTTTCCTGCTTTATTGAGAATTAGTTGACCATAGAGTTGAGGGTCTATTTCTGGGTTCTCTCTTCTGTTCCACTGATCTGTGTGTCTGTGTTTGTGCCAGTACCCTACTGTCTTGATGATAACAGCTTTGTGATACAGCTTGAAGTCTGGAATTGTGGTACTTCCAGCTTTTGTTTTCTTTTTCAACATTACTTTGGCTATTTGGGGTCTTTTCTGGTTCCATACAAATTTTAGGATTGTTCCAGTTCTATGAAGAATGCTGGTGGTATTTTGAGAAGGATTGCACTGAATGTGTAAATTGCTTTGGGTAATGTAGGCATTTTAACTGCTTTTTGTCACATATGCATCCTTTGAATGTACACACACTCCTACATCTGGACATACACACAAATACTATGTCTTTAAAGAAATAAAACCATGCTAAAATCCCCTCTAACCAGCTTTACAGTCCAGTTTCCTTTTATCAAGATAAGCATTGTCATGAGTTTTGTGTATATTTCTCTTGTCCATTTATTTTTATATTTTAACATTTTTATAAATAGCCATAAAACATATATATATATTTTTATTTTAAAGTTCTCATAAATCAGCATTTATACATTATATACAGATCTACCCTTTTCTTTTCTTTTCTTTTTTTTTTTTTAATCAACATCATGCATTTAGGATTTATCCAGTTGGGGCACCTGAGTGGTTCAGTTGGTTAAGGGTCTGCCTTTGGCTTAGATCACCATCTCAGGGTCCTGGGATCCTCCCTGCTCAGTGGGGAGTTTGATTCTCCCTCTCTCTCTGTTCCTTCCCCCTACTTGGGCTCGCTCTCTCAAATAAATAAACAAAAAATAAAAATCTTTATTTAAAAAAAAGATCTTTCCAGTTAGATGTATATAGCATGAATTCATCCATTTTATCTGTTGTAAAGTGCCCCTCCTATGAATATTCAAAATTATAAATGACATATAATATAATATAGTATATTATACAGTATAATAGTTATATATATGTATATGTATATATATATACACACACACACTATATATATTACTTTAATGATGGGTGTTTAAGCTGTTAATAAGTTTTATCATTGGAAACACAGCACAAATGTTGCAATGAACATTTTTGAGGACATGTAAGAGATATTTATCCTGGGGAACGTAACTGAAGATGGAATGTTCATTGGTTTTGCCATTATGTCATCCACTCTGTAGAGTTTCTATCTTGATGCACACAGGTTCCTTGCATGCCACACCTGTATTAAGGAGACTTTGTTAGTGGGCATGTAAACTGGTATAGCCACTATGGAAAAAATTATGCAGGTTTTTCAAAAAATTAAAAATATAACTACCTTATGATTCTTCAATTCCACTTCTTGATATGTATCTGAGGGAAATGAAATCAGGATCCTTAAAAGATATCTGTACCTTCATGTTAATTTTACCAGGTGAAAACACCGCACACAGGCTTCCTCCGGAATGACGCTCGGGTCTGGAGTTGGGTTAGAATTGTGGGCCCACACGACCCGACCTGTGGCTGTGTTCCGTGGGCCCTGTCCTAACAGCTGACGGGACACACAGATGTAGAGGGGCGGGGCCCACGCGGGGATGCTGTCCCAAGTCATGGACTATTCGGTGGGAATCTCAATGCCAATGGGACAGATGGCACGCGAATGGTACCGCTCCGGCTCTCAAGCTGCAGAAGCACACGACCGCGGAGGCTACACTGACATTATTTGCAATAGTCAAGACACGGAAACAATTTCTATATCCATCAATAGATGAATGGGTAAAAAAAGATGGTATATATACATCGTGGAATATTATTCAGCCATAAAAAGAAGGAAATCCTGCTATTTAGGACATTAATGAAATTTGATGGACATGAAATTTGAAATTTGAGGACTTTATACTGAGTGGAGTGAAATAGACAGAGAAAGGCAAGTATTGTATGATCTCCCTTGTAAGTGGAATCTAAAAAACACCTGAACTCATAGAAAGAGAGAGTAGATTGGTAGTTAGCAGAGGCTATAGGGTCAGGGAAATGGGTGAAGTTAGTAAAAGGGTACAGACTTCCAGTTACAAGTTGCTGAATAAGTTCCAGGATCTAATGAACAGCATGGCATATTATATTTTATACTTGAAAGTTGCTAAGGAGTAAATCTTAAAAAAATAAAAACAAAAATAGTAACTATGTGAAGTGATGGATGTCTTAACTAAGCTTATTGTGGCAATATATACATATATACAATATATACAATATATACATATATACATATATAATATATACATATATAAAATATGTATATTATATATACAATACATACATATATGCATATATACTATATATAATATATATTACAATATATACATATATACATATATGTATATACATATAGTATATACATATGTATATACTATATACACACATATACATATATGTATATATACATATATGTATATATACATATATACATATATGTATATATACATATATACACATATATACATATATACACATATACAATATATACATATATACAATATATACACATATATACATATATACATATATACACACATAAAATAATATATACAATATATACATATATAAAATAATGTATACATATAAATGTATATATACATATATACATATATAAAATATATACATATATACAATTTATACATATATAAAATGATGATGTTTACATCTTAAATTTATACAATGTTATGCCAATTATATCTCAATAAAGCTGAAAAATTCATTAGAAGGAATTAAAAAAAAAACCTTTGTTCTTATCAGTTGCCCTCTTAACTGCTGCTCATCTGACAATACCAATGCTTTTAAATGTCCCATTAGCATTGTTTTCCTATCAATTTCTCATTATGTTCTTAATAGTTTTTGCTTTATTTATTTATTTTAAGATTTGATTTATTTATTTGACAGAAAGAGATAGCAAGAGAGAGAGAGAAAGAGAGAGAGAGCGCACGCACAAGCAGGGGGAACGGTAGGCAGAGGGAGAAGCAGGCTCCCCGCTAAGCAGGGAACCCAATGCAGGACTCAATTGCAGGACCCCGGGACCATGACCTGAGCCGAAGGCAGATGTTTAACCAACTGAGGCACCCAGGTGTCTGAGTTTTTACTTTAGATATTTTGATTCTGTGTCATCTGGTATGGCATAACTATGAGAATTTGATTTTTCTCATAGCATGCATTTTAGTTTAGATGTTTCTGTATTTTTTATTCTAATCAAAATAGTATCAAGTTTTCTTTTTATTAGTAAAGCATATTTTATTATTGAAGTAGCTGACTTACAAATGTGAGTTTTAGATATATAACATAATGATTTGACAATTGTCAGAATGGCTAGTATCAAAGTGAGTAAATAATGCTTTCTTGTCGGTTGGCACATCTTTGCTTATTATTTCATTTTAACTTTCCTGAGTCACATTATAAAAGAACGGTTTCATTGATTCTCATAAATTGATGTCTTCTGAAAAAAAAAAAAATTAAGGAAGATTGTGTGCCTTTCACATTTGTTGCCAAACAGGCACAGTCATGGCTCTTTTGATTACCTAATGCTTTTGTTATAAGCTTTATGACTTTTTCTATATGGACTGATTATTTAATTTTTTTACTATAATTTGGACTGTGCATTGTCTGCTTTAAATTCTAATAATGATTTTCTTTTTATAAAATAAATGATTTTATTTATACTTTTCTAATAATCCAGAAGAAGAAATAAACTGCAATTCCTGAAGGTTCTCTAAAAAAGGTGCAGTGAAGTGTACATCCTCATTCACCATTTCCCTCCATTCATTTCTCATTTTGCCAATACAATCTGGGATTTTTGTTACAATTTATTATTAATGAAGAACATTATATATCTTTTTATTAAAAATCATTTCTAACATTCATACTCTCTTTTGTATCCTTATATACCATAACTCTTTTTATTTACTTGTAAATTTGAACAGTTAATATAAGCGTGGTAATTCTTTTATACTATACTTTCTGCACCCAGTAATTCTTTCCTTAGGTCCCTTTCTCAGATTATTGGCGAATAATTCAAGTAACAGAAAGTCTTTGACAACTTAATTTTCAGGATATTTAAATACCCATCAGTGCATATCTTTTTTTTTTTTTTTTTAAAGATTTATTTATTTACTTGACAGACAGAGATCCTGAAGCAGGGCTCGATCCCAGGACCCTGAGATTATGACCTAAACTGAAGGCAGAGATTTTAACCCCAGGTGCCCCCCCATCAGTGCATATCTATTGCTTTATATGTGAATGTCAATTTTTCAGTATAAAAAATTCTTAAGGTGCAATTTTCTCCCAATCATACTCCTCTTGACATTTCTTCATTTGTTTTCTGTTAACTAATGTACAAGGAGAATTGTGAGGGTATCCTGCTTTTCTTCCTTTATGAGTAAATTTTTAGATGAATACATATGGAAGTTTTTGTCTTAAGATTTTTATCTTAAGATTTAAAGTTTTTATTTTAAGATTTCACCTTAAATATTGGCCAGTTTTTAAGGTTAAACTCAATGAAATTGATAGCTTTAATTTTGGTGTCCAGTTTTTTTTTAAATTGATGTATAGTTAACACGATGTTAGAAACTGTCATTTTATAGGTCATAAACTAGTAAATAGTAGCAATTTCACATAGTCCTCCTTGCATATGGCACAAAATTTTGACATGTACATTAAGATCTTCCTCTATCCCTAAGAAGTTCTAAGAAGTTACCTTTTATTTCATTTTTATATATTTTTACTTTTAGTCAGTTATTTGTAAATCAGATATATTATCTTCTGCAACAAAAATGCTCATCTCTTTGATTGCTATCTTTTTGGATTTTGCCCATTTCATTTACCTTTAAAGAAAAAAATACTTTTTGAAACATACACAAATTTCTGTTTCAGTCGCTTTCTTTGCCATTTTGTTGCTGTTGTTAATTCTTATCAGACCATTTTCATCCCTGTTTGTAGCCTTGTGATCACTTGCTTCATAGAGTGTATGTTTCATTTAATAGCTGGAATGCAGAAGGTAGGTGCTGTTTAAAATTTACTCATATTTCCTATGATAATTTACTTTAAAAATATATTCTTTTATTTCTTGTATATAGTGTTGTTGCAAATTTTTAAACTTAAATTATTGAGTTCTTTCCCCCATTTACTCTTTCACAAAATGGGGCAGGTCTATCCTGGTCTACTCTTACTTGGCATATAAGACCATTTTCTCTGTTAGCTGTGGGGTGGGAAAGATTTAGAATCCTTCTCCTTAGGCTGGATGCATGGATAATTCAGGTTTATACCTCTAGGTTTCCAGCAGACTGAATTTTAAGAGCAGGAAGCTAAGCAATGTCAGATTCTACCAAGGAAGCTGTCTCTTTGCAACTTTGTTTTAGTGCCTGGTAAAAATTATACAGCAGGGGTGAAAACATATCTGGTTTCTGGTTTGACTTAGCAAAGCTAGACTTTGCTCTAGGATTTGATAGCCAACTCCAGTTTCTTTCTCGCTGTCACTGTTGGCTGAGTAGAAAAATGTTCTTGCCTCATTAGAGGAATGGCCCTTCATCCAATTCATCACAACGTGTTTCAGGCCAGCATTTCAGGCCAATATGCTAGGGAGAAACTGGGTCAAAAAATATTCCTGCTGCTTGCCGACTGACTTTTATTTGGGTGTTTATGCACCTAGACTCCCAGTCTTGGCAGTGGTGCCACAAAGTCTATTGACCTAAGGGAAAGGACTCTGGTTGACTGGTGTTATCTCTCCCACTGCTTATTCTTAGAGTCAGGCTCAGTCAGAGGTATTGCTTGGTTGAAAATGGCTTCTTTTAATTGTTTTCTAGGACAATGCACTGCTTTCTCCAAAAAGCAGTGGAGTATGATATGGTATGTAGTTATTTCCTTCAGTTCTGCTTCATATACACTATGTATGACAGAATTCCATAAAATGTGTAGGGAGATTTTGGGGTCTAGTTTCAAGTTTCAGGACACTCTACCCTCATGCTCTACTTTTTCGTCTTTATGGGGGTGCGAAGAGGGTTAGCAGGGTCATGGAAGGTGGCATATACCAATTCCTGTACCACGTTGTTCCTGGAGCTAGCTCTTTGATATTTTTGAGTTGGGGATGTTGTGGTTCTGAAGGGTGAGTGATAAGCTCCTAAGCAATTTGTATTGGGAACTGTTTCCTGAAAATGGAAATTACAGTATGTGACAGATGAGACCACCTCAACTCTTGACACATAGAGATTTTTGGACACTGGGATTTTATTATGAAATAATAATTAAGTCACTGTTGTGCGCATTTTTTGTAATCCATGAAATGACCATGAAATATGTCAAATTTTTCCGGGAAGTCACCACGAAATCAGCACAAAATTTCCATCAAAAATGAACCACTGTTGAGATTAGAGATAGGATTGCTAGAGGCATTATATCCGTGCTGCTCTAATTAAATGTTTCTTGTCAGAAGGAAAAGCTTTTATTGCTTTTTTAGAACTAATTTCATAACTGTATGGCCTGGGCATATGAGGTTTGCTTGAGATGAGATGGCAAAGACAGTCCTGTGGGGTCTTGTTGCACTTTTAGTTCAGATCTTGTGACTGTAAGTAAAGAGACCTTTAATAAACCTTCATTTAAAGGACAGAATTTGCCTTATGTATTTATAATCCAATATGACTTGTCTCTTTTTACTTCCCCCACACAATCTGTTTTATCCAATATTGGCTTCCTTTAGCATTCCCACACTCGAAACCTACTACTCCTATGGTTAGGTGTTTGCACTCCCCATTGTGTGCCAAGTCAGACACTTTGAGTTAAGGAAGGTGTAGAGTCACTGGTGTAGCCAATCATGCTAAGCAATCCACATGTCAGCCTATTCACTCATCTTTCAATTCAGCTAGAATCACAAATCCCAAACTACTTTAGTCTTGAGTGTTCAAGACTATCCAGGAGCTATTTACATTTAAGTTTTTAAAGCTATTTATATTCAAAACTTTTTAGAAAAACGTTCATTTGAAATGGATGGTAGTAACCTGTGCATGTTAATAAAAGCATCCAGTAATTTAAATTTATTTGATGATTTAAAAATCATCATCAATGTATTCAATTTTTAGGAAAAATATTTTACAGGGGAAAATATTCACCTAGTTTTGAGGTAAAATAAGATTATTTTAAAAATTCATGTAGAGGATATTTGTAAATCCATTTTTATACATTCTTACATGTTAATTGATAAAATCTGAGAGAATATATAGCAACATATTAACAGTGCTTTCCTTTGGGTGATTTTAATGCCTTTCTTCTTTTTATTTATCTCTATTTCCAAATTTTTTTCTATATAAACATGTGTTACCTGTGTCCCAAGTGTAAGCAGAAGAGAAAATTACATATAATACATATATTTTAAAGCATTTCTAATTTAACTTTACTTGCTGCTAGCAATTTCATATCATTTGGCTTGGCTCACTGAGCTTCTCAAATGATACCAGGCTGTTTATATTAGAGAGTACTACAAATTGGATAACCAAAAATCTCCTAGAGAGAGCTCATAAAATGACATGGTTGGATGGAAACCTGAACAGATGGGCTAACTCTACCATGTGCTGTATTAACCCTGCTGTTCTCAGCCTCGTGGCCAATAACACATTGAAAAAGTACGATTCTAAAAATAAGTTGGTGAAATGGAAGATGGTTAAGCAATTTAATCTATGAATTGGGACTTAGTGGACAGCACTTGTTGAAATGTTACACTCTTATTAAGACCATTTTTTTTATGACTATGAAAATACTTGTGCTTCAGAGGAGTTCTGGAAAGATGAACTCTAATGGGGGATTAGGGAACAGTAACCCAGCATGTTTCCAAGCAGTTTGACTGGAGTTAGTATATTACGCCGAAACAGAGTAAGTGGTGCCTCATTATGTATATGGTGATGATAAAAGAAGGGAGAGTGGAGTTGTAATTGACTAAATAAAAAGAATAGGATGATTTCCTGATCTTCCGCATGTTCCAGTCACTGGTTGCCACAACCCGTGGCAAAAATATACATAGTACTGTAGAAAAAAAATTTCTATTACCCCCACTCTCCAATCGTCTGCCCAAATTATATGTAGAAAAAAGAGTTTAAAGAACTGAGTTGTCAGAATTTAAAATAAAACCGTAAATAAGAATAGAAATCTACAACTTTTGGAAATACTCCTGAATAACTAGTTGGTGGTCTATTCAACGTCAACAGAGACCAGCAGGGTCACTTAGCAGTATAGTAACAATAGAGGAATGGCAGGAAATTTCATTTTGATCAGGAAGAAAGTATAGAGTCTATGTTGTCAGAACGTCTGGTTTCTTGTCATACATCTGTCATTAGGAGGATTTATAACCTTGAAAAAATATTGCTTATGTCCTATGAGATAGTGTCCCTTTGTTTAAAAAAAAAGGAACTAAACAGATGAAATTCAAAGTCCTTCCCCATATTAAGATTCTGTAAGAAAAAGTACATGTTAGAATTAGTTACTTCAAGTTGAAGTTGTCTAGAAGGAGCTCATCCCACAGAAGATGAAGTTGCGATGATATGGTATCCACAAGCCCATTTCTTAAAGACATTTTCAAATTTAATGTGTAGTTTGGTAATATAAAGTGAGTTGGGAGGTTAGGTTAGAGAACCTCTTTTCTGAATTATAATGAAAGAATGACCTTCTTTTAGTCATACTTTGTGTTTAGTCATGGTTGAAGACCTGTATGGGCTTCAAGTCCTAAACTCTGATTAATGATTCAGCTCTCTCCAATTCAATTCTGATTTCCCTGCCAGAAACCATACTACCACCAAATGACTAATCTGGCATTGCTATTGGTGAGAAACCAGTCTGGATTATCTGGAATGTATTGGAAGACTACATTATTTATTTAATCCCAAACCAAAAGCCTAAGCACAGTCACATTAGGATAGCATAATACAAGAAACTAATTTGGGTTTTCTTGGAAGAATTGAGTTGAAAACCAGATGTTTCTACCTAGTTCTTGGGAACTGTTTTTAGATGAGCTTCCAAACTGCAGTCTATGATTCTAAAGAAATTCAAGACAGGTATTTTGTCATTTTAAGGACTCAAGTGGTTACTAGAAAATGGATTGAATTGCCTAAAGAAACTCCATGGGTTGATAAATAAAAACAACGCAATATATAGTAGGTATAATATTCATTTCATCCTGTTTAAATATTAGCAGTTAATAACAAATTAATACTGTCCCGTGAATCCCTGCCATGAAGGAAAGATAGGAGAATGGAGAAATAACTATGAGAAATACTAGAAAATAAAATTATCGTTGGAAAGAAAATTAAAGTTATGTGTGTTTATTGGTATTAAAAATAAGAGATGGCATCATTGGGTATTGGATTTCTGCAAAAAGGGGTTATTGAAAGCTGGAGAAAGCACACTCAAAGACATGGTAAGGAAGGAAATTCTGTTCTTATTACATACTTCAGTATGACAGAGAATGTCATTGATTTATAAGTTGGATTGAATCGGGGTGGTCAAGAAATGATTACTTCCCCAGGAGATGTTGGTGATGTTACTGAGAGACGAAAAGAGGTGTGCATATCACAGAAGAGGGTTTTTGCTGGAAGTTATCTCTAGCAGAGAAGTGACACATCTTTCCAGAAAGGGGTAAACCAGATGCTGATAATAGAGCAATGTTAAGAACTTTCCTCAAATGATATATTTTTTAAAGATCAGAAGAAGGAAAAGCTGGTGAAATCTATTCCTGGACAATTCACAATGAAAAGATAGAAGATAGTGACTGAGGGGGGAAATCCTAAAACACTGAGAGATGAATTAACATTTGAATCCAGAATAGGCCAGTGGAATCTATAAATTGAAATCAGCAAGACAGGCTGCCTGAAGGACACAGTTATGAGGAAACATCCTAGATTTAATAGGAGAACACATCTAAATCTCCAATTATGCTATTCATTTGATGACTCCAAACCACATTTTCCCCATTCTCTGTTAAACTGCAAGCTTCGAGTAAAACTTCTGGATAAAGTAATGATCTTGACATATCTTTTTTTTTTTTTTTTAAGATTTTATTTATTTATTTACTTGCAGAGATCACAAGTAGGCAGAGAGGCAGGCAGAGAGGAGGAGCAGGCTCCCTGCCGAGCAGAGAGCCCCATGCGGGGCTCGATCCCAGGACCCTGAGATCATGACCTGAGCTGAAGGCAGAGGCTTTAACCCACTGAGCCACCCAGGCACCCCTAGACATATCTTTATTTCAAGATATTCATCCAACTCTTAGTTTCTTTAGCAGTAACTCTAAATATGGGACTGAGACTACTTCCTTTGACTGATAGGAATACTAGGGTTACAGTTTTACTCTCAAATATTTAAGGGATAGGAACATTTCTAAAATCTCTTCCATTCAACCTATTAATTATCATTACTCCTATTAATTATCATTTCCTGAACACTTTGTCTGCGCTAAGCACTTTGCATACAGCCGTCAAATCCTACAGTTATTTACAAATTAAATAATTAAACAGTGGAGAGACTAGATGACTTCTTTGAGTTACACAGAAAATTCAAAGTAGAGGTTCAAATTCAGTCAGCTTGATCCTGAAGCACCTGTTTTGCCCACCTTGACTTGTTGTATTTTCATGCCCAAGCTGTGTAAAGGATTGATGGCAGATGTGGGGGGTCCTCCCCCATCTTATACTTAAGGTTGATTAGGGAGATGAATGCATGGGATAGAGCAGAAACAACCCACATTTCTACTTCCAAGAGTTTTAACTGTATTGTCCTGGAAGAGACCTGAGGTAAAATAGTGAAGCAAGTTTCGGTCCTTACTTTTCTTCTTAGGGTTTGATTTCCTCCCTCCAATCCTAGGTCTCAGTTGTCCCCAAGTGCTTGCTCTCTCCAGCTGGAAAGTGACCAGGAGTTTGGATGTTACCAGGAGTTTTGCTGTGAATGCAATGTGTTTTCCTTTACAAAATTTCTGAAGTCCTAGATCATTCAAAACTCCAAAGGGGAAGCTCAAGGGGAAAGGTCCTGACCTCGGAGAAGGGGTACTTTGAGGCAGAGGGATTTTCCCAGAACTCCTTAAACCCCACCACGAAGGTCATCAGTTGGGTAAATACAACACTGACTCAGTTCTTAGACAGTCCATAAAACATCTTTTTTCTACTCTTGAAAACCCTTCAAACCTTGTGAGTGTGTGTTTTTCCCCAGAGTGCATCCTCTCTATAACTTAAAAAATGTGGCAATGTTCACTTTGAAGGTATCTTCAGTTGATGAACTGACCCAGGAGAAAAGGTGGAAGCTTTTATCTTCTACATCAATTAAACTAGGAAAACGAAAGGTTTTTCGCGCAAGACAATTTCTATAGAGGTCCCTTAACAATTAAAGGATGGTCAAAGAAAGCCAATTTTAAAACACAAGTTACGTGTTCTCCATTTGTATCCTATGAAACTCCATACCTTAAAAATCGTTGCAAACAGTCCAGTTTATATAAAGGTGTGGAAACAAAAACAAAATTTCAAAACTGTTTAAGCCTTCACCTAAAATATTAGTCCTCATTATGAGTACTTTCTCCTTTCTGAATGACTATATTGTCTACAAATGTTTGTTTGGAATAAGTATGGATGGAATGGAGACAGATTCTGGAAAATTTTTTTTAAATTTAGCTTTTATGTTTTGATTCAATTATAAAAGTTCATACATGTTCATGTTTCACTATCTTGCCAAGACTCTGTAATAAAAAATTGGAGACTTAAATGTGAAACAAAGAATACCAAGGACAAATTACTGAAGAAAAGTATTTTTATCATCCTGTATCTCTTCAGTCTCCCCGAATCCTGCACCTGTGAGGGAGATTTTGGACAAAGTGTTTGGAGCCATTTGGGGATTTCCTCAAATCTAACATTTTGTTGGCTGTGATTTGTACCCCATTATGTGCTACAGTGCACTTTATTTCCCACATTTGGCACTTTTAGTGATAATTCCTCCAAACAGACGCAGGGAGCCATGCTTGGTATTCTTTAAAGGGAACAAATAGATGAGCTAATTGTTTTAAATGTCTCCAATGAGATAAGTGGCAGGATGCTGGAATTGATCATCTAATTACCTATTTGCTATTGCAGAGAGGAGGAAAATCCAGCCATAATTAATGTTTAGGGAATGCAAAAGTTGTCATCTTAAATCAAGGTAAAATATAATAATCACATGGAGGTCTTGTTACAGAAAAATACAAACAATTTGCTAGATGGTAGGGGATTGGCTGCTTAGTTTTGTGGCTAATTGAGTGCTGGCATCTGTGGTATGGTATTACCAAAGAATTAGTCTGGAATTTTGTTCTGATTTATCTGCATTTTCATTTACAGAACTTTGGGCACCATTCCACTCGAGGTCTAGAGTGGAATGGCGATAGAGTTCTCAGTCCAGGGCCAGCCACTCATCCATTAAGCATGCCCTCTTACTTGCCAGAAAGGGGCAATGGCAAAGCACTACCTCTGACTAAGCAAGCTATGACTTTAGTAATAAGAAAAGTATGGATGTATCTTATGGGTTATACATGAGGAAAGTATCTTCTGGATATATACAAGCCTGCAGAACAGCATGCCTTCATTTCTAGTGCATGTGCTATTTATTCCATAGATAGTCACATTGTGATCAATTCAGGGGAAAGACAAAGTTTTCACACACCAGGGAGAAGTTTAGAAGGGAAATACATATATAAATGGTTTATTCGTTTTCTTACCTTTTCTTTCTTTCTTTCTTTCTTTCTTTCTTTCTTTCTTTCTTTCTTTCTTTCTTTCTTTCTTTCTATTATCCTGACAAATCTGGTGAGTCACCTGGCTAATGTGCTGGGTAAAAGTTAAGTGAGAAGGTTATTGTGATACATTTGTAATACTCACTGTTCTTTTGTCCTGGAAAGACCTCTTTATTTCCCAATCCATCACTGAACTATTAAAGTGGAAGCACTTTCCCGTGGGCACACCTGTGCTCACCTCTGGAGTGATTTGGGTGTGGTCTAGAAAAAAGTGGTGGAAGGGAAAGCTTAGAGTATCTCTGACACATGGTCTTCCATACCCAGGCAAGGTTGATATTATACTTGAATGTGGACCAACGCAACCTATGATCAGTAGGGAGAACATGTAACAGAGCATCAAGATCTCAACACTTCCAAAAGCTAAAGATCTACAGATTTATTAATTCCCAAGGATAAGGGCAGTCTCAGGCAAACTTGAATGTATGGTCACATTGAATGGGACATTACATTAAAATTGGGAGCAATAAGGAAGTATTTATTCATCCTGCCCTGTCTTCTTTTTTGCACATAACTCCCTAGGATGAACTTGAGAATCTCCCAGAGGTTGGGTGTGGTAGAATGGAGTTTGAATTTTAGAGATCTTGGGATCAAGCCATCTGTCAGTCTCTTTCCACTTGGGAAAGAAATAACTTTGGATATGTTTGGCATACCAAGTCTTGGAGATATAGACTAGGGAATGGAAAGGGATGGGGAAGGTAGGACTTAGGTGATGGGACAAGCCTCTAGTAGTTATATTCTGACTATCAATGCAGCCATAGGACAGTTAAACTGGGTCCTATATAGCCAGTAGGATGTGGTATTTATGGGGATAAGTTTCTATAGACAGAGCCAGTTCATTCAGCAGCTTCATCTGTGGGAGCATCTGGCTTATGTTCTCCCAAATCCTACAAGGTGGCAAAGCTCTCAGAATTTGGTTTTGGCTATGGCAGATGGAGTTGGGGTGCCAAATGATGAAGTTTTAGAATATAGGTAAGGTTCAGTGGGGTGGAGTCCAGAGCTGATGACCAAGAAAGAATTCTTGAGACATCTTTGGTGCAAAATGGTGGTTTATTTAAGCATAGGGACAGGACCCCTGGGCAGAGAGTGCCCAGGGGTTGTGAGGGGTGGCAGGTTATGTTATGTAGGATGGTTGGAGGAGGTAAGGAAAAGGGAGCTTTCAGTAGAACTTTCATATGCTAAAGAGGACCTATAAGATACCAGGGGTCTTGCCACTGTCCCTTCTTAGCAAGGTATTAACATTAAGATAGTTGGTTCCTAAGGAATTAACATTAAGATAGTGGATTCCTAAAGAATGTCACATATGTCCCACCCAGGAGTGGGAGTGGGGGTGGGGGAAGGTTGCAGGGTGTTAGCCTTTTGCTTTGTCCTCAGCCAGCCTTCTGTTCCCTCATCATTCCCCCCCTGTATAATTTTGACCCTTAAATCTTTAAGGTTGTTGAAGGTGGAAGGTCTCATCTTCTGTAATTTCTTCCTGCTGAATAGGGGCGTAGAGTTGTCCCTACCTACTTGGGTCAACATTGGTCAGTTGGGGGATGTGTAGGGGAGTTATGAAAGATGGAGGCAGGTGAATCCAGCGCTGACGGTGAAGAAGTGTCTCTGTGAGTGGTCAGGATCATCTGTCGATGTGAAGTCATTGCAGCCACGGAGTCTCTGCACCAAGTAGAGAAACGCTGGAGATTAGTAAGGCTATAAGAATGAGAAGTCTAGTAAAGAGATCTTTAATCATTGACCATAATTCTGCTTTAAATCGGGAACTTAACCAATCACTGAGAGAGAGGGGGCGATTTTTGTAGAGCCCCAATTTGGGGATTCATGTCTTTCATTAGTCCTGTGACATTTTTGTGATAATCTGGGATGTACACACAGCATTCTGTTCTGATAATTGCACATGTGCCACCCTATGCTGCAGTTAGGACGTCTAAGGCCATTCTGTTTTGTAGGACTGCCTTGAGCATCTGTGTGACTTTGATATTAAGTAAGGAGATACTATTTAGTGAATCATTGAGTGCCTTTGCAATGTATTTATTAGGGGCTTCTACATGCCAAATGACATCTTCTAATCCTACAGATGGAGCAAAAATAGATGTTAAGTGATCAGACCATTTAAAAACAGATCATGTCCATCTTTGCTTTAAATTGGCAAAATTAGCTGGAATAGTGATGGTTTTAGTAATGCGTCATGAATCCAGGCAAATCCTAAGGTACAGCAACCTTTCCACCCTGGAGGAAGTCGGAGCCACAGGTTAGTTCCACAGATCCAGTGGGTTCCATTTGGAGCTGGCCATATGATGCCAGGCCGCCTCACCCAATCTGTAGCAAACCAGTCAGTAGCCCAGAGTACTGTTATTTGGGAACATGCTTCTAATGATAGCCATCCTAGATGTCGTGTGTTATTTGCCCCAGTATCACATGTATGATTTCTTTGTTCCCAGCATAAAACTGCCTTTTGACAGAGCTGTCCAATAGTGGGTGTGAGCCACAAATATATATCCCCAGTTTGATATATGCCATCCTCGGTAGAGCGATACATAGGGTTTTGTGGCTCAGGCCCTGGCTGGTCTGGTATTAGTGGGGGTTTAGGTTTATTATGAGAGCAGCAGAGTTTTAACCAGAACGTCAAATTGCAAATGAGGCTGCAAATCAAGTTGAAAACATCTCTTGTGAAGTGCCTAGGAATTGGGAGAGGTAAAGATTGGGATTCATTTCTTTCTTTCTTTTTTTTTTTAATTAATTTTTTTAATTTTTTTATAAACATATAATGTATTTTTATCCCCAGGGGTACAGGTCTGTGAATTGCCAGGTTTACACACTTCACAGCACTCACCATAGCACATACCCTCCCCAATGTCCATAACCTCACCCCCTTCTCCTGGCCCCCCTCCCCCCAGCAACCCTCAGTTTGTTTTGTGAGATTAAGAGTCACTTATGGTTTGTCTCCCTCCCGATCCCATCTTGTTTCATTTATTCTTTTCCTTCCCCCCAAACCCCCCACATTGCATCTCCACTTCCTCATATCAGGGAGATCATATGATAGTTGTCTTTCTCCAATTGACTTATTTCACTAAGCATAATAGATTGGGATTCATTTCTAATGCTAGGACATACTATAAATTTCTGTCACTCTTCCAATTCGACAGTGGGACCTGTTCATGTTTTTTAAAAAATGTTGAAGATGTGGGAAAGAAATGATATGCTTTGATGTTCTGCTGACATTCTAGAAAGATTGGTTTTTGCATTAACTCCAGAACTTTAATTTCTATGTTATTTATTTATTTATTTATTTAAGAGAGAAGGAGAGAGAAAGAGAGAGAGGGCACATGAGCAGGGGAGGGGGCAGAAGGAGAGGGAGAAGCAGATCCCCTGCTAAGCAGGGAGCCCAACTCAGGGCTGGAGCTTAGGACCCTGAGATCATGACCTGAGCCTAAGGTGGAGGCTTAACCGACTGAGCCATTCAGCTGCCCCTCATTTCTATCTTTTTAAAGTAGAGATAAGTATCACTGAAATACAGTAAGTTTAGTGATTTTCCTAAGGAGAATAATTTGTTTGGCAAAATTACTTTAAGATGCTTTTAATAAGTTGTAAAATCAATCTCAGGTGCCAAGAAGTTATCAGTAAGTAAGCTAATGGTTTGAATATTTATTTTGTCCAACTTGGCTTCAGAAAAAAATATCAAGTTAGAGAGATCCTTGTATTTATTATGTGATCACAAATGTGGTTAAACAAGCAGAGTGGGCCCATTTGGCTAAAAATAAAATAGAGAATAAAATTCTGATAAATAAACATTAATACTGAAGAATTTTGATATATGCTACTATGTATAATTCATGAAGGTTACTTCTCCAAAGGTGAATATTTGAAAAATCTATAAATTAAAAAAAAATAATAACTTTTCAAATTCTACAAAGTTACCATTGAGAGATGTGGAAGATTGTTCTAGGTCCCACCTATTATGCCTGACCAACAAGCAAAAAGCCCATAAAAGGACACAAAAAGCCATATAGCTGTCATTCTGTACAATTTTAAAAAAATATTTTATTGAGATAAAACACTTAACATGAGATCTACATTTTTTTTAACAAATTTTTTAAGTGTGTAAGACATTATTGACTTTAGGTACAATTTTTTATGGCAGATCGCTAGAACTTATTTACCTTATTTAACTAAAATTCTATGCCCATTGTTTAGTAATTCATTTCTCCCTCCTCCCAGTCTTTGGCAACCACCATTCCACTCTCTACTTTTATGAACTTGACTATTTTAGATAGCTCATATAGGTAGAATCATGTAGTATTTGTCTGCGTGTGACTGGTTTATTTCACTTAGCATTATGACCACAAGCTTTAACCATGTTGTTGCTTACTATAAATTTCCTTCTTTTTTAGGGCCAAATAGTATTCCATTGCATGTATTTACCAAGTTTTCTTTATTCATTCATCTGTCGATGGATATTTAGGTTATTTCCACATATTGGCTAATTTAAATAGTGTTGCAATGAATATGGGGATGATAATATCTCTTTCAGATCCTGATTTTAATTCCTTTGGATATATACCCAGAAGTGGGATTACTGGATCATATAGGGATTCTTTTTTTTTTTTTTTTTAATATTTTGAGTAAATTCTATACTGTTTTTCACAGTGACTCTACCATTTTGCATTCCCACAAACAGTGTAAAGGGTTCCAATTTCTCCATATCTCACCAACACTTGTTGCCTTTTTTAAGGCAAAACAATTGTTTGTTTTTTTATTTTTCTTTTATTTTTTTTAATTTTTATTGTTTGTCTTTTTAAAAATAACTATCCTAACAGATCTGAAGTGATATCTCATTGTGGTTTAGATTAGCATTTCCCTGATGACTTCTGACTGAGGAGTTTAATCCATTTACGCTGGAAGTAATTATTGATAGAGAAGGATTTACTATTGTTATTTGGGTAGTTGTTTTGTTAGTTTTGTGGTTCTTTTGTCTGTCTTTTCTTGCTGTCTTCTTTTGTATTTTGTGGATCTTTTGTACTGATATGCTTTGCTTCCTTTCTCTTTTTGTTCTGTCTGATTTCTATAGGTAATAAAAAGCCTATAGGTACTAAAATGAGTTAGCTATAATTTTAGTAGGGATTTCAAACATCTGTGAATAAATGGAAGAATTGGTAAGTCCATGGGGCTACATGGGGTTTTTATGGCCAAAACAACTACATAAAGTGCTGGGACCTCCTCTGTAGGGATCAGGAAAAATTGCTCTTGAGGTCTGCAGCCTTTGAGCTTTGAGAAGGTCACCTCGGATTACTAGGTATGATGAATAAGTGGGTAAATGCTTTTTAACCTTGAGATCATTATAATTAAGAATAGAAATAATGAAGGTAATTAAAAAAACCTTGTATTAATATTTTCTCTTAACCTTAGGCATGTGTTCAGTGCTTAAAATATAATGATTAAGAATATTTTGGTATAGTAGACTACCTATAAAACTTTTGACACCAATCTAAAATAGATATTTGAGTAGTTGACTTGGACTAGTGGTTTTAAATTGAATGGTGTACAGCACTTTTACTAACACAAACAATGCTGAACTGTTAAGAGGAATGAAGTCATTATAGTTATAAGCTTAATTGGTAAGATTTCTAAAAATTACTTAAGTATTTGTGAAAGCTTTTCTTTGTTAGATAGACAATTGAAATACCTAAAAAAAAAAAGTTTTGATTGTAACTATAAATTTAATGTAAAGAGTTTAAAGGAACATAGTTAGCTAAATTGAAAGCCCCCTAAAAGGTGATTTTCAAAATTTAGTAGATTTCTGAAAGGAATAAAATTTTTAAGGTGTATGTGTAAGGAAAAATTATGTTTTTTAAATTTATAACTTTATATTATTGAATCTCAATATTAGAAAAATCAAGCAGCCCGAATCTCTTTTCCCCTTCCTGTGCATTAAAGTTACTTTGAAGCATGCAAAAAAATTCATTTTCATAGATGAGAGAATAAACACCTTGAAAATGTAAATAAAAAAGAACAAGATAATGATGCACGAGGTGTCCCAATGATAGTTGATAGCCAAATAAATCATGCAGACGGTAAAACCGTGGGGTTAGCTAAGAGAGAGCCCACTGTGTCTGAATTGTTCTGGTAAAGCTGAATTAAAATGTATTAATGATCGCCAGCCTCATCCTCATGAATTGGGTTAA